>NC_069363.1:45350500-46566000 GCF_021730395.1 Mercenaria mercenaria | reverse complement strand
AGTTATGGAACCTGTGCGAAGCATGTCAGATCATTACAGTGGACAATTAAGAGACAGTGATTACCATAATTTGGTTTTGAGATAACAGTTTACCAGGTAGGTAATACAAAAACTTAACCTCAAATTGCTAACTAACTCCAAAATGTTGTAAATTTTGTAAAAATGCTAAGTATAAACTGTGCGAAGCATGTCAGTTCATTTCAATGGACAGGAGACGGTGATTCCCATTACTTGGTATAGAGATAACAGTTTACAGAGTACATACAAAATCTTGACCTCAAATTGCTAACTCTAAAAAGGTGCAAATTTTGTAAAAATGCAAAGTAGAGTTATATGGAACCTGTGCAATGCATGTCAGATCATTACAGGGGACAGAAGACTGTGATTCCCATTACTTGGCATTGAGATAACAGTTTACCGGGTACATACAAAAACTTAACCTCAAATTGCTAACTCTAAAAAGGTGCAAATCTTTTAAAAATGGAAAGTAAAGTCAACAGAAACCCGTGCAAAGCCTGTCAGATCATAGTTGACAACTGTGTGAAGTTTCACTTCATTCACATCACCCGTTGGTACCAATATATTAGCTTTCATTCAAAAACAGTCAAATATTGCCTTGTCAAACAAGAGGCATAATTTGTAAAAATGCAATGGAAAAGTTATGGAACCTGTGCAAAGGATATGAGAAATTTCAATCAACTCCCATTCTTGGGGTTATGAAATATAACAGCTTACATACAAAACCTAAAACCTAGCTTGACCAAAATTTGCAAAGTTGAACAAGGGGAATAATTTTATAAAAATGCAGAGTAGAGTTATGGAAATTTAACATAGCAGGTCAGATCATCACAGTGGGGAAGTGTGTGAAGTTTCAATCCATTCCAATTAGTAGGAACTGAGATACCAGCTTACATGAAAAAGGCTTTGGACAATAGCACTAATTCTTCTTTGAAAAATTCAGTTAAAAAGACATAATTCCATGCATATCAAAATAACGACTGGGACAAGCTCCACATGGACCTTTGAACCCAAAGTAGCAAACATTGGTAACCATACCACACTGGGGTGGATTGGTCAAGGGTTGGGAACTTGGGACTATGTCTGGCACTACCTGAATCAGACAAAGCAAATGACAATGGATTATACAGGAAACTGGTTCTAAGCCTAGCAAACCAATAAAACTTCTTAGGTTGACAACAAAATAGGCGGGAATTTTGTAAGAGAAGAGCAAATGAAATTTACCTGAAAAACCTCATCAAATTTACAAAGTAGAAACTCTAAACATTAAACGCTGTTAAACTGAAGCTTTGCTTAATTGACCTAACCATATTTCATTTATTTACCTTTCCTTTTCTTCGTTTTGTCTTCGTCATTGTACCTGCTACTGACACACCATCGTCCTTCTTCAGCTACTTACTGAATGAACACGAGTTCACCGATAGAAATGTCACGTGATCAACACCTCGCGCTGAACTAAACTGCATATATCATATGAATTCACTAGACATCACATGCTATGATGCTACGCAAGGATAACACTTTAACCGTACTATTATTATATTATTGTTGGGACCAGATATGACATGTGTCCATGTCCATGCCATTTGTTTTATTCAGTTTCTTAAGTTTGTTTTAGATCGTTTTTCCACTAGTGAGGTGGTTGCCGTTTTGTCTGCCGTTTTATTGAAAACTGTTGATTTTCTCATTTGTACCAGTTCAGACCCAACTATTTGTTAAGACTTTAAGGTGAGTTATGTATGCCGCTAATACAGATTTCATCAGTTTAGTCCTTGACATTATTTGCTAAAGTTTTAAGTCTGCCTCTGAATGTTTTAATAAACATATATGGTCTCGGTTATGGTTTGCCTGTCGGTAACATCTAAAAAATAACAGTCTTAGTGTTGAATTAGAAAAAAAAAACGCATAGTAAAAATAACATCTACAGGCTGCACCCTGGGTGCTGACCAGTGTTTGACCACGGGTCTCTTTGTTGCATCCATAAAAAGCAATCACTCTTCCTATGCAGTGGCAAGTTTCAATTTTATAGAGACACCTTAACTGACGTATTATATGTATCTTGTCCTCTGTGGTTGATGTCATGGATTTTGATTCTCCTGGCTCGCACCGCAGCGCAGATCACATCCTTCAGTTCCAACAGCTGCAGCACACAGAAGGACCCATTTTAAATGTCTGTAACTTACATTTTCTTGAAGAATATTGTCAGTGCTGAATAAAAATCAAAAAGAAAGTGGGGGTCATGTTTGATCTAAAACTGAGACCCAAATTGTAGTGTTGTTGTATGGTCTAAGTTTCCATGACAAATTCTGTCATGTTATTATTTCATTATGAAATTGCTACCTACAAGTCATGCATAGATCCGTCATGTGATTTCAGTAGAACATTGCAAAGAAAATAAGGAAAAAAATAACTCTACAGAGCAAAAAACGCAGAGGACCGTCACTATTTGAATCCGCCAATATATTTTTTTCCGCGTCATGGCATTTCATTTTTGTTTTTTAAAAAATGAGGATCTTTACAGTTGCATGTAGATTATTTCCATAGATCAAAGTACATGGAGCAATGATATAAATTGTATCTTCTTCCCAGAAAGTACACAGAATATTATTAAAATAGAAACTTAGCGAAAAAAAAAACGATTAGATAAACAAACACATTTTATTAACGTGCCGGTTAATGATCAAAATTGTTTGCTCATGAACAGATCGGATATAATATGATGTAGGGAAATATGGTGTCTGTAGAAGTTTGCATAGAAGAGCTTGCGTAACTATGTTGGTAAGTAATGGGAAATGAACTTATTAGAGCAAAAATGTTCTAAATCTTATTTATTAAATGCAAAAATAGTGAAAGAAGAAGCAAGGGAATGCAGATGTTCACAGAGTGAAGACACGCGGATCAAACAAAATTCGTGGAACAGATACATGTAGGTGAATACGATTTTTGCACGCAATTTACGGGTGTTGTAAGAATGTATACATTGCAACAATAGCCGCTAATCCTTTCATTGCATATGTCAAAATAGGGTGGCCAAACCGGTTATTGTTACACACCTTGCACATAATTTAACATACACAGCTTGGTACTTAAAATTACTGAAATGTATTTAGAACGATGTGTGTCATAAAAATCTTTTACATAAGGTCACAAAATACAGATGTTGAACACAGTTTACGATTACATGGGTTGAAAATATTTACTTGTCAATTATATCTTCATAGTTATGGCAAGATAGTGGACAATGTCGTTATATTTGCAATTAATTTCACACTGTCGAACGCCGCAGTTGCCAGTCTTATGTCCGTGTTTGTTTGTTCGCATGTGAGCTTATTTGCAGTCGCCACCAGTAACTCCTCCAGAACACCACTCCTCCAGAACACCGTTAGTAAATGATAGCAGGAGGATAGTGCAAGGGACAGTAGACGCTCCAATTCCAGAAGCTTCTCTGGTTCTTTAGCGTATCCCAATGCTAGTAATTTTTAGTTGGAGGAGCGGGGACTCGAACTCTAGAGCCCTGGTTTCGTAGTAAGACAGTGTTACGATTTGACCACTGTGTCCGCTCTGCAAGTAATCCTGTCCATATAGTGACTTATTATGTTATAAAGCTATGTAAAGCCCCAGTCGCAAATGGCGGACAGCCGTCGGACGACGGATATTGGAGGAATAATAGAGCAACGTCTTCCGGCGCCCGTCCGGCGGCAGGTGAAACCTTCAAAATCATCTGGTGGCCGTACTGGCACCATCCTAGCACATGCAGGAACTCTAACAGGGGACCGTCCGATGAAGAAAGGTCGTAAATGTATAGGATTATGTCTGTCAGAGCGACTGGAGGCCGGTTGATTTTGCCGCGCGGAGCGAATTCTTTCCGCCGGTGTCCGGACAAAAGATAATAGGTAAGGGTAGATTTCTCGGAAGCATAGAGCACCAAAAACACAGCCTAAGAGCCACGCATTTGCAAAGTAGGCCCACAACAAAAAGAAGCTGTAATGGAAAAATATTACAGACGGGTTGTGCCCCATTCACTAAGTAAGTTTTACTCAGGTACGTGCGGAACAACTATTCTAAAACGGATTTAGATCATTTGGAAGTAGCTCACAGATTTTGTATAAAACACGTACACTCATTAAAAGTTAACACAGACACCAGACTTTTAAATTCTGTATGCTAAACATGGGATCCATTGAAAATATCGTTGAGTTAAAGAAACTACCCACCGACCTGCTTAGCGGAGAAGGTTTTTGTCAGTGGTTTAATGTCCTTTATGAAATGAACAGTATATACTGTACTGTACTGGATTTATTCCGGATGTTAACAGAATTCTCCAAAAGTATAATTATGCTTTATGTCCTGCACGACTATATCGCGAGCGGACTATTTTCTGGACAGTATAATTGGAAAATGACTAGCGTTCCTCTGAAAAACAAACGAGCGCGGGCTGAAACCCTAACAAGTAACGATAGATAAACCATATTTTCTGTGGAAAACTGCAAGAACACTTCCGGAGTTGTCTCCCTTGTGTTATACTGAATGGTATGATTTCGCAAAATGTAAAACACGTAATTTATACATTGAAAGTGAAATTGACCATGCACTTTGGTTTTGTAAATGCAATGAAAATAAGAGGCAATGACTGATATCTATGCTTTATGATATTATGGGTTTAGTCGAATTTATTCAATTTCAAACTTTGTCAGTTAACATGGTTAAAGAACAATCATCTACTGTGGTGCTTCTAGCTATCGAGACAAATGATGAAGCAATATTCACTCATGTACCCTTGCTAAGATGTATCTGTAACATGACTGATTGATATTTACTTAGATATGTTATATGTGGAATGTCGCACATACCGGCTTAGCCTTGTTGTCGTTAAATGTCTGTTTTAACTTTGATTATGAACATGTTTAATTATTTTTCTTTATTGCTTTGTTTTATTTCTTTAATTCAAAACTTAAGAGCTTGTGCGTGTTCTATTCCTTTTGAAAGATTTCTTGGAATCGAAAGAATACAAAAGAACATTGGCAGCTGCTAACTCGGCTTTTATAATATTTTGTTAAAGAGAAACGTTATTCTTTTGTTATTTATTCTACTGTCTTGATATATGTGTATCCCTTTTGTAAGTTTCCTATGACCTGCAAATCTTGAGTTTCGCTTTTGTTTCAAGGTTTGAAAAGGTTTTGGTAATAATTTGTTTGTTTATTTTGGAATTTACATAAATACTCTCTGGAATAATCCCGCATCTCTTAATTGATCAGGTGTTGGTAGAAATAAGTTAAGAACCTACTGTACCTTTAAACTTGAGTCAGTTCTGTGTAGAACCTTACTGTCGTATGATATTACCGCCATCACACCGATCAGCTTTTAGCAAATTCAGATGTGGACGTTTCGGGACAACGTGATAACTTTTGACTGTCGCTGTCTCGTCACGGCTTAGAGGAATGACAACTATAAAATATCAAATGATAAAATAAGTCATCCCTATAAGCCAAATGAGTAAGGCTAGTATACTCGAGGCACAAACATGTATGCTCCTCGACCTAAGAATATGACGTTTCGGGACAACGTGATAACTTTTGACTGTTACTGTCCCGTCACGGCTTAGAGGGATGACAACTATAAAATATCAAATGATAAAACAGTCATCCCTATAAGCCAAATGGGTATGGCTAGCTTCATACACTGATGTGGGTACCCTTGCCAATAACAGGACGTTTTTGACTGCCGCTGTCTCCGTCACGGTTTAGAGGGATGACAACTATAAAATATCAGATCATAAAATAAATCATCCCGATAAGCCAAATGAGTAAGGCTAGCTTCATACACTGATGTGGGTACCCTTGTAGAATAGAATGTCCGGTTTCCTTTAGAAAACATATCTACTGTTAATATCATATTTCAAATCTGTTTGATATATGCTTATTTCCCCCGTTTAAGCTTCTTTATGTTTGATTATCATTGCTTTTACACGCATTTGTCGGAAAATAGGCTTATTCAATTGCATTTTTTTTATAAAATAAAGCCTCAATGCTGCGGTACGGTACCATACGGGAAATAGATACTGCTAGCGGTGTAAAGTTAACTAAATCAACGCTAAAAAAGTCCCAGTGTTTATGGTACAGTGATTTAGTAAGTTATTGCAATAAACTGCAATAGTTTTTCATTGACAACTCAATGTTCCGTATCTGTTGTATTTCACATTATATAAGACGTCTCTCTGATAAAACTATGTTTGTTAAAACTAATTTTAGTGGACAGTTTTCTCTAAAAATTAGACAAGCTTACTGTCAGTACTGTCGCACAGGCACGGGTCCAGTGTATATTTTTTTGTTTAATAATATGAACTTAGGTGCTCCCTTGAAAAATCACCAGTGCCCCTTGAAAATTAAAGGAGTGCTGCTGGAATTATCTGGAATTATGGATCTGTTTTAGGAAGTTTATGTTCTTTTAGATCTATTAAAACTTTAAGAATTAATGATAATTCATGATTTCTGACTGAATGTCTTAGAATGCATTAAGATTAAATCTTGACATGCGAAAACTCTACAAGTATGCTATATACGAACTTTTTAAACCCAAAAGACTAACCATCTTTAAAAGTTAATGATGAGAATTTTATACCCAGAGAAATGTACCGAAATTCTTGAAAACCCCTGTTTTATTTACTGAACCGCTAAGTAAGCTGTCTATGACATTTTTATGGTTAATCTTTTAGCACTAAAGAATAGGGATGGTAGTAGGAACCTTTTTTATGTTTACAGATAATTCATAATCAGTAGTTGTTTTCCTAGTGATAAACTTTGGTCAGTGATTTTTAAGCTTGTGGATGATATATATGTGAACGGGGAGAAGAGAATTATATGCTTTTCACAGTTCAATGCCTGTATATTTTTATCCCAAAACCTTTTTGTAAGAAAAAAAGGTTTTTCTACTGACTACTGTACAGACAATATATTGGAACCTGACATCACTAACAAAACGCATGTTAAATTTCACATGAATGCCTTTAGTTTTTATAATACTTCCAAAACTAAAAAGGAAAACTGAAAAAAAAAAAAGAAATTAAAAAAAAATGCTTTTTTTGAGGATCGAACTCCCGACCTTTGGTTTTCAATGCGAACTCACTTACCACTGCACCAATGTGAAAGTATGACGTCATCAACACAAATATAAGTATATATAATGAATTTCGGTTATGACAGCGTGGCGAACATCGTTTTCCACTGAAAATATTGTATTTTATGTTTTTGTCTTCGTAGAAAATGTATTTAGCGATAAATTCTTATTATCAGACGCTCATTTACATTTTAATTCAACGTTCAAAGCAGTAAGCGAAACACTTTTGTCAGCTGTAAACAGCAAGCGTCTACTGACAACTTACTGATTAATATCTATGAGCATTGTGTACTGGAAGAAACCCGAACAACACCGATTCCAAAAACTTACCACGAATTTTCAACTCGATAGTAATTCTATACACAGTTTTATTCATTTTCTTTTTCGCACGTCTAACCGAAGCGGCGCCGGTAGCTCTGCTATAAAAAAATCTGGGTTTTTTTTCACACAAATATACTTTATATATGTTAGTCAAATGAAAAAAAAATCGATGACAAAAAATCTGGTCACAGTATCATATACATTGAAAAGGTGAACTATGCGAGCGTAACGCTATGGGAAGCTACATGGCAAACTTGTAGAACATTTCAAAATCGGAGTTTATACACTTGCAGCTGCTACCTGCATGATTGCACCTTCAAAACATTTAAAGCCTTCCATAAATACTACACTGACCCCATAAATTGCTTTGAAAAACACAGTACAAGTCTTTACGTGCGAAATATTTCAGTTATCCCCGGTGATTTCATTCCGGATATCTGACGTGTTCCTGGTTTTTATCACTTCGTCTGGCAGCTGAAATCGCCAGGGATATTTGAAATATTTCGCTCCTAGAGACTTGTGCTGTGTATTTCAAAGCAATTTATGGGGTCAGTTTAGTATTTATGGAAGGCTTTAAATGTTTCGAAGGTGCAATCATGCAGGTAGCGGCTGCAAGTGTATAAACTCGATTTTGAAATGTTCTACAAGTTTGCCGAGTAGCTTCCCATAGCGTTACGCTCTCATAGTTCACCTTTTCAATGTATATGATTGTGACCGGATTTTTTGTCATCGATTTTTTTTTCATTTGACTAACATATATAAAGTATATTTGTGTGAAAAAAAACCCAGATTTTTTTTATATTAAACAAAAAAATATACACTGGACCCGTGCCTGTGTACTGTCGCTGAGTGGCTGCTTTTTAATTTCTGTCTTTTGCAGCCACCGCGACGTTACAGTTTGACCGTCACAATATAAAACAAACTGTATACTTCAGATTAGTTCGACTACTCTAAAAATGCACATATACGCATATATTCAAACAGATTTGAAATATGATATTAACTTTTTAGTTATTAATTTTCAAAGTATCCGCAACAGGAAAACAGAATTACTGAACATAGTTTCAAGCCGAAAACCAGATGTGATAATTGGAACTGAAACTCATTTAAGCAATGCAGATTTAAATTCAGAAATTCTTCCGCAAACATCTCACACGAATATCGGTATTGAATATTGTCATGGTACGCCCAGACCTACAGGCTGAAGAGAGCTTAGATCTAGACTTAGACTGTGAATTAAAGTGGGTTAAAATAAATATAGACAAAAAATGACCAAATCTTAGTTGGATTACACTACAAGGAACCAAAATCAACATTAGAATCTTTGAAAGAACTGGAAAAATCACTTACCAAAGTTAATTCATCCTCTCCATACAAAAACATGAAAAAATTTCTTGGAGGCGACTTCAATCTTGGAGACATAGACTGGGACAATAGCGGTTCAACCCAAAATGCGCGGGATAAATTACACTGCAATAAGCTTCTTGAAATCTCTACAAACTGTTTCCTCGAACAAATAAACACAACACCAACACGCCAAGGAAGAAATTTTGACTTATTTTTCACCAGTCACCCGGCGCTCATCCAACGACATACAGTCTGTCCACCAATCGGTCTAAGTGATCATGACATCTTATTTGTAACAACTTTAATAAAAACAATTGTAAATATAAAACCACCTAGATCAGTTTTCAATTATAAAAAGGCAGATTGGACTAACATCAGAACAAATATTTAAACAAATCAAGATAAATTTCTAAATAATGAAAGTGACCCTGTTGAAGAAAAATGGAACAAACAGAAAGATCTTATATTTTCGTCAATGAATCGTTAAATTCTGAAGAAAAACATCAGGGGCAAAATCGACATTCCATGGATGAACAAAAAGATAAAACGACTTATCAAGAAAAAGCGCTCTCTGTACAATGCGGCCAGAAAATCCAACAATCCTGACGACTTTAATAAATTCAAGGACTTTAGAAAAATTGTGAGAAACAAACTACATACCTCATATTACAATTACATAAGCAATCTTCTTGATCCTGACAATGGTAAAACATCAAAATCCTTTTGGAAATACACAAAGTTGTGTAAACAAGATACTGTCACTATAGGTACATTGAAAAACAATGGCCGAAATGTTTAACAACCAATTTTGTTCAGTATTCACTCAAGAACAATCTGAAGATCTTCCAGATAAAGGACCCTTACCATACAGATCGATGCCCAAGATAAATGTTACATTAAATGGTGTCATCAAATGCATAAACAGGCTCAACCCAAAAATGTGGACCAGATAAGATGCCAATTTTAATTTTGAAAGAGTGTGTACATGAAATCGCTCCAATCTTGCTAAATTTATTTCAACAATCTATTGACACATCACAAATACCTTTGGACTGGAAAACGCAAATATTGTGCCAATCTTTAAAAAAGGGGATCAAACAAAACCATCAAACTATCCTCCGGTAAACTTAACAGCAGTTGAAGCAAAAATGATCGAGCATATTGTTGTGTCACAAATAATGGACCATCTAGACCATCAAAACATCTTACCATCATTCTGCATTTGAGCCGTGCCATGAGAAAACCAACATAGCACAGTCTGGTCAGGATCCATGCTATTTGCTTTCAAACCCTATTGCAATTAGAGAGACCATTAGTGAACAGCATGGATCCTGACCAGACTGCGCAGATGCGCAGGCTGGGCTGGATCCATGCTCGTCGCAAAGCCACTATGTTGGTTTTCTCATGGCACGGCTCAAATGCAGAATGATGGTGCCATTGAAACATTACAGTTATTACATTCATAAAATTGCGGATTTTCAATGGTGTTTGCTGTCATGACATATTTATTTGCAGATTTTGGAATCTCTAACTGTAAGTAGATCTGATTGTAAATCAAAAGTGAAAACCAAAGTGCATGTTTCAGTGAGTTCTTTTTCATAGGAGTGTTTAGTTATAAGAACAATTATATAGACAGAAATATCACATAACATGCAATGAACTTTTCGGACAATAATTTTTATTGTTACAAATATTTTGTCTTTTTAGATTCAACCAATACTGGTATCAAGGTTACATCATTTGGCTGGCTTGTATGATGAACATGATTTGGTTTATATTCATAATAACTGTTGTTTCGGCATCAGGTAGGTATATTCATATTTTATTTAAATTTTTTAAGACTTGTTGCAAATAAATTATGATGACATTTGTAAATTTTCCAGAAATAGAAGTACATGTAAAAAAACTTAAACATTTAAAAGAAAAAGAAAACACTTGCTTATTTATTTGATAACACTCGTGTGTCAGAAGATACGGTTGCTTATTCATGATATCTAAAGTTTTTGAATTTCTAAGAAGTGTAATGTTAGCAAAGAAAAGTTTAATTCATAGCATTAATCGTAGTTCAGAAGAGTAATGTAACACCAATTAAAATGGTGTGTATCAGGCATCTGAAATTACTTGAATCTAAGGTAAAGTCTTCACATATATATCTATCTCCAGTGTGTTAAAGTTCAGAATGAGTTTATTTCTTTTTATTTTAGTTTTTCCCAATCTTGACCATATTCGTCCCTCAGCCACATTAGAGGACCAGCGCCAAGCAGCTCAAGAACTGATACAGAGAATTCTTGGTCCAAAGTCGAGTAGTTTTCAAGTTGATATCGTAGTAAACAATGATCAAGAGTATAGAGACACATTCAATGTAAGTGTTGATATCACAGTAACAATGATCAAGAATACAGAGACACATTCAGTGTTAGTGTTGATATCACAGTAAACAATGATCAAGAATACAGAGACACATTCAGTGTAAGTGTTAATATCACAGTAAACAATGGTCAAGAATACAGAGACACATTCAGTGTAAGTGTTGATATCACAGTAAACAATGATCAAGAATACAGAGACACACATTCAATGTAGGTGTTGATACACAGTAAACAATGATCCAGAATACAGAGACACATTCAATGTAAGTGTTGATATCACAGTAAACAATGATCAAGAATACAGAGACACACATTCAATGTAGGTGTTGATACACAGTAAACAATGATCCAGAATACAGACACACATTCAATGTAAGTGTTGATATCACAGTAAACAATGATCAAGAATACAGACACACATTCAATGTAGGTGTTGATATCACAGTAAACAATGATCCAGAATACAGAGACACACATTCAATGTAGGTGTTGATATCACAGTAAATAATGATCCAGAATACAGAGACACATTCAGTGTAAGTGTTGATATCACAGTAAACAATGACCAAGAATACAGAGACACATTTAATATAAGTGTTGGTATCACAGTAAACAATGATCCAGAATACATAGACACACATTCAATGAAGGTGTTGATATCACAGTAAATAATTATCCAAAATACAGAGACACGCTCAATGTAATTGTTGATATCACAGTAAACAATGATCAAGAATACAGACACACATTCAATGTAAGTGTTGATATCATAGTAAACAGTGATCAAGAATACAGACACACATTCAATGTAAGTGTTGATATCACAGTAAACAATGATCCAGAATACAGACACACATTCAATGTAGGTGTTGATATCACAGTAAATAATGATCCAGAATACAGAGACACGCTCAATGTAAGTGTTGATATCACAGTAAACAATGATCAAGAATGTAGACACACATTCAATGTAAGTGTTGATATCACAGTAAACAGTGATCAAGAATACAGACACACATTCAATGTAAGTGTTGATATCACAGTAAACAATGATCAAGAATACAGAGACACATTCAATGTTAGTGTTGATATCACAGTAAACAATGATCAAGAATACAGAGACACATTCAATGTTAATGTTGATATCACAGTAAACAGTGATCAAGAACACAGAGACACATTCAGTGTAAGTGTTGATATCACAGTAAACAGTGATCAAGAACACAGAGACACATTCAATGTAAGTGTTGATATCACAGTAAACAATGATCAAGAACACAGAGACACATTCAATGTAAGTGTTGATATCACAGTAAACAATGATCAAGAATACAGAGACACATTCAGTGTAAGTGTTGATATCACAGTAAACAATGATCAAGAATACAGAGACACATTCAGTGTAAGTGTTGGTATCACAGTAAACAATGATCAAGAATACAGAGACACATTCAGTGTAAGTGTTGGTATCACAGTAAACAATGATCAAGAATACAGACACACATTCAGTGTAAGTGTTGCATGATCAAGAATACAGACACACATTCAGTGGAAGTGTTGTTATCACAGTAAACAATGATCCAGAATACAAAAACACATTCAATGTAAGTGTTGATATCACAGTAAACAATGATCCAGAATACAGAAACACATTCAGTGTTAGTGTTGATATCACAGTAAACAATGATCAAGAATACAGAGGCACATTCAATGTAAGTGTTAATATCACAGTAAACAATGATCAAGAATACAGAGACACATTCAGTGTAAGTGTCGGTATCACAGTAAATAATGATCCAGAATACAGAGACACATTCAATATAAGTGTTGATATCACAGTAAACAATGATCAAGAATACAGAGACACATTCAATGTAAGTGTTGATATCACAGTAAACAATGATCAAGAATACAGAGACACATTCAATATAAGTGTTGATATCACAGTAAACAATGATCCAGAATACAGAGACACATTCAGTGTTAGTGTTGATATCACAGTAAACAATGATCAAGAATACAGAGACACATTCAATGTAAGTGTTGATATCACAGTAAACAATGATCAAGAATACAGAGACACATTCAATGTAAGTGTTGATATCACAGTAAACAATGATCAAGAATACAGAGACACATTCAATGTAAGTGTTGATATCGCAGTAAACAATGATCAAGAATACAGAGACACATTCAGTGTTAGTGTTGATATCACAGTAAACAATGATCAAGAATACAGAGACACATTCAATGTTAGTGTTGATATCACAGTAAACAATGATCCAGAATATAGACACACATTCAATGTAAGTGTTGATATCACAGTAAACAATGATCCAGAATACAGAGACACATTTGGTGTTAGTGTTGATATCACAGTAAACAATGATCCAGAATACAGACACACATTCAATGTAAGTGTTGATATCACAGTAAACAATGATCCAGAATACAGAGACACATTCAATGTAAGTGTTGATATCACAGTAAACAATGATCCAGAATACAGAGACACATTCAGTGTAAGTGTTGATATCACAGTAAACAATTAGCCCGCCCCCTTAGCTCAGTATTGAGTGTTGGTCTACAGATTGCGGGGTCGCAAGTTCGATCCCCGGTTGGGGTGTATGTTTTCCGTGACAGTTTGATAAAAGGCATTGTGTTTGAAAGCATTCATCCTCCATCTCTGATAATTCATGTGGGGAAGTTGGCAGTTACTTGTGGAGAACGGGTTTGTACTAGTACAGAATCCAGGAACACTGGTTAGATTAACTGCCAGCTGTTACATGACTGAAATACTGTTGAAAAACGGCATTAAACCAAAAACAAACAAAACAGTAAACAATATTCCAGAATATAGAGACACATTTAATGTATCGAGGGCTGAGGGCGAAACTATTGTATCTTGTTCTTTATTCATATACAGTTACAATAGTTTCGCGCTCAGCCCACGGTATGTACATTTTCTGTTGAGGCAGCTGTTGTAATAGTAAACGTTTTAATGCTGCCTCATAGTGAACACTGTCCTTGAGTAACGTCCTGTAAAATGCAGGACCTCATAGGACAATATGACATATGTTAACAATTGTTGATAATTGAATGATGTTACCTCTAGAAGGTTCAGCTCTTACATCGAGTCATAGCCATGTGAATTTATTGGGAATTGTTAACACACTTGTAATACTGAGGTTTATAGTTGCAGATGCAGATATAATGAAAATATATTTTGATGAGGGAAGTGTTCCTACATGCAACAGAGATATCAAGTTTAAATGCACAATGAATGTAAATAAGATATCCTATAAAAAAAAATATTTTCAATTTATAGATTTTTTTATAAACATTTATTTACATTATTGTGGTAAATAGGAACCTAGGAAGCTGTTTACAAAGTTTATGAATGTACTGTTATTGTATCTTATTGTTTATTTTCAGTTAATATCAGATGGCAGTAATGTGACCATATCTGCTACCTCTGGTGTTTCCGCGGCAATGGGTTTCTATTATTTCCTGAAGACAAAATGCGGGTGTCAGTTTACCTGGGCCGGGGAGCAGCTGAGCCTTCCTAGTCCACTTCCTGTGATCTCCAAACCTGGTATCACTGTAACAACAAATGATAGGTATGCCGTTTTAGGCCCTCGAAATGTATAATGACAGAAATCTTAGATATTGGGTGTTAAATATTTGTAAGAATTTTATATACTAATGAATGGATAATGATTAAAAAAAACTGTTGTAATGTCTGTGTCTAGTTAAAACAAGGAAGAGTTGTTAAGTCTACCATTTGGAGGGTTTAACATCACACCAAGACAATCATAGGTCATAATAGCAACTAAACGTCATTTCATGGTTGGAGAAGACTCAAGGTGCTCCTCTGATTATCATTTCAAGCAACAGATGGGCACCTGGGTAGAAGCACTGACCTTCAAGCCAGCTGGAAGGCTTCCTCACATGAAAGAATTCTACCCATTAGCAATGTTTCAAACCAACAGCTTGGCATTTGCACTCACTACTACAATTAGATTTTGTTGTTTGTATAACTGAAAAAATTGTTGAAAAAGACACTGAACCCAAACACGCACACACAAACCCATAGCAATGAGGGGCAAGTGATTCCAAGTCAGCCATCTCAACTTAGCCATGGAGACCCCTTGTCAGTGTCGGGCCATTTAAATTTTTTAATGAGTTATTTAAGGAGGTAGGTTACCTTCATATTTGTATGTGCGCATGTCCAACCGGAAGCTAACGTGACGATTTACGACGGCGTTTACGACAAACTAAATGTGTCTGTATATTCATTCTTCTGAAAATTAATCATGAACCTGTCTTCGATCTGATGCTTTATGGTTTAATAATGCAGAAATAATGAATAAATTGCCGCAGAAACGCTTCAAAACAATGTTGCCTTAAAATGACGTCATTGACGTCATGACGTTACGTGCCAGTTACCGCGCAAAATTAATAGCTTTTATCTTGAAAGTACGTAATTCTGTGCATTTTGTTTACTTTAACTATTTTCAAATAACCATTATTTGCTGAAATTTTTTTTATGAGTCTTTTGCTCTGAATAATAATCAATATTTTGCTTCTTTTATGTAGATATATTGAAATGTTATGCGGAATGTAAGAAAATGGGTGATGATAAGCAATGTTATTTGGAATATAGTTGGGTGAAAGGTTACTTGTTACGGCCATTTTCAAATAAAAAATCTAGCAGTTTGATTTCTAATACCTATTTTCAGGTTCCGTTGATAATTTGTTACTTATGTTCTAAAACTAAGATCTAAAATTGTTGCAATTTCAGTAGAAAATTGTGGTTTCTTGAATTTAATTGATGTTACCATGGAAACGAAGCCCGTGACCTATGTATCTAAATGTAAAATTTAAAAGCGTTGACACTGGTCTATTTAAGAAACACAGCTTCGGCTTTTTATTTTCATTTCAACAATATCCATGAGAATAAAAGCAGCATGCTGAAAGATTTTTCCATGAAAAATTCCAGTCGTGGGGTACTGCTGTAAGTATTCTAAGCTGTGAAATTTGTTTGAATAAATGCAAATAACACGAAAATATAACTTACGTTAGAAATAATATGTTTTAAAGCTTTATCAGCTAGAAAGATAATCTTAATCAATACTTTTTATAAAAAATTAGGACAAAAAGCAAGATATAAGCTATTTTAAACATCTCTGTTGCCATGGTTACTTTAAACTTTAAGAAAAATAGGGTACCATGTAAAGTGCTTAGTATTTTGCTAATAATATTACCCAAATAATCCATGTTGGTCATTAACAGAATGGCACTGAGGCCGTCGAAAACCCCTATTTTTATACATACTTGTTTAAAAATGAGAGAAAATGCGTTACCATGGAAACACGAGCCCCGCGACATATACATTTTAAGCTTATATTAGAAAGCTAAAGTGCATATTAGTAAAACTATCAATTATTCAGACTTCTACGGATATCGATGAAACTAAAATACACTGAAAAGTGTTAAATATTCGTATTTTCCTTCTTCTTTCAATATGAAATACCTTTGGAGGGTCATGTTCTTCAAACCTGGATAAAAATTTAACTTGAAGGGACAGAGACAAACGAAATTGAGATTGAAGCAGTTAAAACTTCATATTACACGAAATACAAAAGAATGCTGCGGTTCAACTAATTTGAATTTACCCTTGTAACAAGGTAACCTACCTCCTTAAGTTAAGTTTAAATGGTTTAGAAACATACCAGTGAGCATGCCCCCAGCATATCCTGAAGAATTTCAAAGTTGAGTGAAGTCTTTGACAGTGAGTATATAAATCATAAATAGATTTGTTACAGCGCTGTTGAATCATAGTTTACATTTCTTGTGACAGAGATCAGAGATTCTTAGACAACAAAAATGACAGACACCCACTCTACTGTATTTGTAACAATTATTATGCCCCTCTTGCTCATTGTTGGTTGGTCAGTCTGTCCATTGGTAGACCATTCTGTTTCCAACCAGACAATGCTTGGTCTCACAGTGGTCAAACTTCATTGGATGATTGCCTGTGGCCAGTAGATCAACCTTTTGTTTTTTGGATCAGTAGGTCACAGTGACCTTGAGACTGAAAACCTTTTCAGCTCAGTTACTAAAAAATGATTTGACCTTTAGTTGTCAATTTTAACAAGATGATTGTCTGTGGTCAGTAGATGACTTGTATTCTTTTGGGGGTCAGTTGATCAAAGATCAAGGTCATAGTAACCTCAGGACTGAAAATAGTTTCACCTCATTAATCAAAGATCGCTGGCTGTCAACCTTCTTAGGATGGTTGCCTGCAGTCAATAGATGAATCCTGATGTTTCTGAGGTTATTTGGTAAAAGGTCAAGGTCAAAGCATACAAAATAACATACCAACTTGCTTCCGACAGGTCGTACATACAGCTCTTGTTTCTTCATATTTTTTTCATTATATTAGATTTCGTTACTACCAAAATGTGTGCACATCAAGTTACACTTTTGTGTGGTGGGACTGGGAGAAATGGCAGCGACATATAGACTGGATGGCAATGAATGGTATTAACCTACCACTTGCATTTACAGGACAGGAAGCTATATTTCAGAGGGTATGTTATGTTGTATTATTAGATACTTGTTTTCAGATTGCTTTCAGTTTCGTAGATTGAGTAATATTTGAACAGGTTCTATTTTCACAAATTTTCATTAACAGGACAAAATGATTTAAATTACTTGTGAATAAGGAGAAATCAATATCTATAATAAACTACAAAACACATACCTGTATTCTGAATAATGCAATTAAGTGTGTTGTCTCTCAAGTATATAAAATAAAAGTGACACAGAAATTACCCAATCTACAATGCTTAAAGGAATTTGAAACTTGAATTCTGTGAAATTATTACATTTTTTGGGCATAAAATTTTGTTGTCTTTGCAGTAATGATTATTTCATGGGGATATGAATTGGTGGATTGAATAGAAATTTAAGTTGTTTGTTAGGATTAAAGTTAATGGTTTGACTCTAGCTTGAAATCAATGAAATTTAGTCCCCCTCACAAATTAACCTTTAGCCTGCTATCATGGCAAGTGATTTAGCCTTTGCGACCAGTGTAGATCAGGATCTGCGCAGGCTGATCATGGTCTGCACTGTTTGTTATTTAGTCAGTAATTTATCAGTGAACACCCCTTTGAATAATAAGTGGTACTTCCCACATTGGATGATGGACCAGTCCATTTTAGAAATTTAGGAGCGTAAATGTTAATGATTTCACAGAGTGTAATAATTAAGCAATGCATATATTCTACTTATTAAACTTACCAGTAGACACAAAATATTTTTCTTATCAACTTGTAAATTTCGTACTAGAAGTGGGTCCTCAACTGTGACATCATTTTCATGAGTGTAGGGGTTAAAAAGTTTGCCAGCATTTGTAATTTTAATTAAAGGTCAAGGTCACGCTTAGAGGTCAAAGGTTAACATGGTCTGTTTCGTGTCCGGTCCATAACTCTGCCATCCATGAAGGGATTTTGAAATAACTTGGCTAAATGTTTACCATAATGAGATGATGTGTCATGCACAAGACCCAGACCCCTAGCTCCAAGGTCAAGGTCACACTTAAAAGTCAAATGTTAACAGGGTCTGTTTCTTGTCCTGTCCATAACTCTGCCGTTCATCAAGGGGTTTTGAAATAACTTGGCTTAAATGTTCCTCATAATGATATGACTTGTCGTGTGCGAGATCCAGATCCCTAGCTCTAAGGTCAAGGTCACATTTAGAGGTTAAAAGTTCACATGATCTGTTTCTTGTCTGGTCCATAATTCTGCCATTGATGAAGGGATTTTAAAATTACTTGGCATAAATGTTCCCTATAATGAGATGATGTGTCACGCACAAGACCCAGACCCCTAGCTCCAAGGTCAAGCTCACACTTAGAAGTCAAAGGTTTTTCTTGTCTGGTCTGTAACTTTGACATTTATCTAGGGATTTGAAAATAATTTGACACAAATGTTAACCATATTGAGAAGGTGTGTGACGGTTATGACCCGGGTCTCTTAGGTCAAGGTCATGAAATGATGTGTGATTTTTTTGCGCAGACAATTGTAGCATGCTTCGGGGGCATTTGTCACCAATAGTGACAGCGCTTGTTATGTCATTGCTTTTTAGTTTTGAGTATTGTCACAACCCATAATCCACAAAAATCCCCCACCCCTGATATTGATTTCATAGTACTGGTCTGTATTCTTAAGTATGAAGGATACAACAACTGGAGAAATATTATTGTGAATTTTAGTAACAGTAATATTATATATTTCAAATAAGGTGTAAATATCTGTTATATATGCTTGATTAATGATAATATTATATAGCTGTAATAAGAAATGTTATTTCATTAATATCTTGAGAAATTTTGCTCTCAACTGGACCTAAGGAATTGGAATTTATCTATGTGCAGTCATGTCCTATCTCTTGTTGGTATACAGAGAAGTGGGGTTTATCTGTGAGTACAATGTATTGTATAAATATACTTCTTATTTTTATAGGTATACAGAGAACTTGGATTTATCTGTGTATAGTGTATAAATATACTTCTTATCTCTTATAGGTATACAGAGAACTGGGGTTGATCTTTGAGTATTGTATAAATATACTTCTTACTTCTTATAGATATACAGAGATCTGGGTCTTATCTATGTTTATTGCATAAAAATACTTCTTATCTCTTGTAGGTATACAGAGAACTGGGGTTTACTGATGAAGATCTGCAGCATCACTTTGCTGGACCAGCTTTTCTGGCATGGTAAGGAGTCATATAAGGATCTTTCACTGGTTGAAGGTGTGGATGGAAATATTTGGCTCATGGGTAACTGTTTAGGTGGTAACGAGGCTCTGCAGATATTTTCATCTGCACCATTCTCTAGTGATAGATTCTTTTCCTTGTATGCTGCATTCTTAGAATAATAGAGGAAGAAAAACAAAACATTGCTTTTCTTTTCAGCACTATCTTATTATAGTAGAGTGTGAATTGACACATTCATTCATAAATTTTAGCAAGTTAGTCATCTTAAACCCTGGGGAAGTGAAAAGCATTTTTCCAGTTTGGTTTCAGTTTGACCCATTCCTGGCTTACCTGAATATACTTGAAATTTTGGTTTTGGAAGAGCTAGCAGACTACAATGGAAAAGTCTATAATATTATGTTAAAAACTTTTATTGCAAAATTTTAAAAAATTAAACTTATCTTGAAAATGTGTCTGTTTGAACTGGTAATCCAGTTCGCATAGCACTTAATGAAATCATTCTTTGATAAAATTAATGTAAATTTGTTTCTTTTACCATTAATCAGGCTTTCTGTTAATTTTATGATGTTAAGACTCATTAACATATACCGAAACGTTGTGGTCTTTTGAACCAGAAATAGGAGCATGTCAGTTTCCTTTTAAAAACAGCAACATATGAGCCGTGCCATGGGAAAACCAACATAGTGGGTATGCGACCAGCATGGATCCAGACCAGCCTGCGCATCCGCGCAGTCTGGTCAGGCTCCATGCTGTTCGCTTTTAAAGCCTATTGGAATTGGAGAAACTATTAGCGAACAGCATGGATCCTGACCAGACTGCGCGGATGCGCAGGCTGGTCTGGATCCATGCTGGTCGCATACCCACTATGTTGGTTTTCCCATGGCACGGCTCATATTAATACGTGTATTTAGATGTGTTTCTTACTTGGCTTGTCGGAAAAGTATTTCTGTCAAAAACCTTTTATGACTTTACATTCACACCTTTTGCAGGGAAGTAATTAGAAATAATATAAACTTACTGTTTAAATCAAAGATAAAGAGTTATTAGAGTATTTATACCATTTCTTGCTCGCCAGAATTTTTAAAAGCTGTGGTTGGCACGTAGATTTTCCCTTGTCCATATGTCTGTCCTCATGTTCATCCATCCATCTGATTTTAGTTCATCCATATCTCAAAAAGACTTGTACCTAAAGTCATGAAACTGCACCCGGGGTTTGTTTAAGATTTCACTTTATAAAACCAAAGTTATGGCCCATCCCCAATTTTTATGCCCTCGCACATTTATGTGGGGGAGAGGGGCAGTAGCATTGCTGCTCTCCACACGTACGTATATCCCGAAATCTTGTGTGTCCAAATCCTCCCACACTATCAATCTGATTTGCTTCAAAGTTTCACAGGTGAACAAGCTTGATGTGCAGATGACCATAACGGAAGAAAATTTTTCTGTGACTATTTTTACTGCAGTTACGGCTCTTTGATAGTTTTTGCTATAATGGAATTTAGAAAAAAGTTCCTCCCACATTATTAGCCTGATTTGTTTCAAACTTTCACAGATGAACAAGCTTGATATGCAGATGACCAGTAAGAAAAGAATTTTTTCTGTGAATATTTTTACTGCAGTTATGGCCATTTGATAGGTTTTGCTATATAGAGAATGGCACAGTATGTGGGGACCCCCATGTCCTATGGACACAATTCTAGATTGTACTGTTGCAGTTTCTTTTACCTTGTGTTTCTTGATGATGTATTTTAATATTCATAACCGCCCTCCCCAGATACTTTCTAGTATCAATAGCCACTTTCCCCACCTCCTTTCTGAAGGACTCTCACTCTCAACCTAAGGTAACATGGAGGTTTATTTAGTCTTGCATTGTCAGCAAGTAACATATGACCATACAGTGACAGTAAGTGTTGGCACCAATGTCCTGTAGACATCAATTCAATTCTTTATGTGCATATCTTATATTTGTAGCATAGCTTTAAAAAGCTTTTGTAAGTCTTTTAAGTTCAAATGCACATGCATATGAAAGTCATGCCACTATTTGTCTTCAGGGCAAGAATGGGTAACATGGAAGGATGGGGCGGACCGCTACCTCAGACCTGGATAGAAGACCAGCTTGCCCTTCAGCACAAGATCCTAGATCGAATGAGGGAGCTCGGGATGACACCAGTATTACCGGCATTTGCTGGTCATGTGCCTAAGGCTATAACAAGGTATATCTAGATCATTTAGTTGTCTTGAAAAATGTATGAAGGCAGGACTTGTAGTCTTCTCGTATATGTAATGTTATACAGTTAGAATATCAGTAATCTACTTCTGATATCTAACCAGTTTAAATGTATTCACAAATCTTATTTATCATGCTGTCAACGATTCAGTACAAGTAAAATTTGGACTGATTACATGTGTTTTCATTTTCTAAATCAATCCTTCTGAATTCATACATTTTAGAATATCAACTGTATTTATCATTTCTAGGTTATATCCAAAGGTGAAGGTCAGTCAGTTGGATAATTGGGGACGTTTCAACAAGACTTACTGCTGGTAAATTATTAGCTTCACTATTTGAAGAATAGGTAGAGCTATTGCACTTAGCCATTTGTTGGTGTCATTACAATTAATACTACTGTAATATTACATTGAAGTACAAAATACCTGTAAAACCTTTGATACACTTTCGAACTTTTAAAAAAGTTTAAGGGCAATTTTCTTTCCAGTGGATGTAAAGTTAGACATATT
Organism: Mercenaria mercenaria; assembly: GCF_021730395.1. Classification (NCBI taxonomy): domain Eukaryota; kingdom Metazoa; phylum Mollusca; class Bivalvia; order Venerida; family Veneridae; genus Mercenaria; species Mercenaria mercenaria. Next base: position 46,543,305 of record NC_069363.1, on the reverse strand, counting down.
TGCGGCAAAATCCAAGTTTTATATTAATTCTTCTAAAATTGAAAAAAAAAGTTTTTTAAGATCTCAGCTTTCCAACGGAGTAACAATTACATCTTTTGTATACCTGTGTATATTTTCAGCACCTACTTGTTAGATTTCCAAGATCCTCTTTTCAAGAAGATTGGTGCATCTTTGATAAGAAAGGTAATTAATCCATGCTGTTTTCTTTCATGTTTAATCTGAAGACAGTTAGTTTTTCAGTGACAATGACAATTTGTTTTCTTGATGGCGGCCACTGACCCTAACAATGACTATTTGCACATGATATATGACAATGACTGGAACCAGTCTAGGAAACCAGTCTGCAAAATACTTATTATGCACAACATATATACACAGTTTGGTTTAATGTTAAGTTTATGTTGTCAGATGCTTCTGTTGAAAGATTGATATACAATCACACAATATGTAAATTTAACAGTGTGTATTCTGTAATGTGCTCATGTGAAATCTTCTGATATATAAAATCCAGTTAAAGCAACTTATTTTAAATCTTAATCTTTAAAGTGTGTAATGCTTAGCTGAATAAACCATGTATATCAGACATTTCCCAATAAATGTTTATTTTTCTGATGTCAACATTTTCCCTAGGAGACTTTCTGGGTAGGGAGTACATTGAGTTACCCGTCTAGATCTGCAGTGGTGGAGTAATTCATGCCATTAGGAAATCCCATTCTTATGTTGTTTATTATCCACCTTTGGTGGAGAAGTTGTCATGACATGCACCAAAATTGAGTACTGGTATGATTTCCACTAAACTTGGTAGGAAAACTGACCTGATGTTACAAAACTGATCTGCCTATATTAACCTTTAGCCTGCTGGTGGCAAGTGATTCTGCCTTTGCGACCAGTACAGACCACTATCAGCCTGCACATGCAAGATCCTTAAAATGCTTATGAAGGTTGAGATTTTATCATAAAAAAAGAAGTTCTACCAAGTTTCTGAACTTTCCTCAACTGCCAGGTTGGGATTTTCTTATTCTCTAAAAAAATGACATGATGCAATATGTTCATAAACATTGTTAATTTTTCAAAGAACTGTGTCTATCTGACATTGTATTATATATTGTTATAAAATACAGTAGTCTGTTAATCACAAGTGTGAGAAAAGATGGCTTTATTAGTTTCGTGGTTATCGAAATATACGTGAATATATTCGATAACTCACTGGCCTATGAAATTACAAATGATAACGATTAATGTCAAAAATTTACCGAGGACGAAAGGAATATGACGATGTAGTCTTTAAAATGAGTGACTTGCGATGTTCGATAAAATTCGAATTCACATTTAGTAATAAAAATGCTTATAAGTTGAGTTTTATCATAAAATAAAGCAGTCACCAAGTTTATGAATTTCTAATCAGGTTATTTTCTTATTCTCTAAAAAAATGACTTATGATTTTCATAAACATTGATAATTCTTCAAAAACGTGTCTGTCGACTGTATATACTATATGTTATAAATACAACGTACATACAATTGAAGATGATCTTGTATGAATATATTATTCAGAATAGTCTTGTCTCCAGATGATAATTGTCTAATTCGTTATTTCAGATGGAGGAAGAGTTTGGTGTAGATCATATTTACAATGGTGACACATTCAATGAGATGGTTCCAATTTCAAAGTAAAAACATGGTTATCACTTGATTAGTCTGAATTGCCTGTGCCATTATGTTTATCATTTAATTTGTCGTATTGCCTGGGCTGTATGTTTATCATTTAATTTTCGTATTGCCTGGGCTGTTATATTTATCATTTACATTTTTATGCCCCGGCTTACTATGTGGAGGCATATATATTGTCTGTCGTTGTTCGTTTGTCGTTCGTTGTCGCTGTCGTATAGGTTAGCCAAATGGAACCGTTTCGTCTAGCGTCAATATCCCTTACTAGAATGACTTGATACTAATGCAGATGTAACCTGTGACCATTCCTCATCTTCAGACATCATCTGACCTCAGTTTGACCTTGACCATCTTTGAATTTTGTTTTGTATTTGTCCTGGGCTAGTTTACAGATTTGATCTATATGTAGCCTGTGACATTCTCATTTGCTCACCTGCTCAGTTTGACTTGACTCGTTTTATTAGTTTGTCTGATATTGCCGGGGCATAAGCTTATTGAACGTTTATTTATCTGTATTGCCTGGCTGTCGTTTATATTATTGTCTGTATTGCCTGGGCTTTTACGTTTATCATTTAGTTTGTCTGTATTGCCTGGGCTGTTACGTTTATCATTTAGTTTGTCTGTATTGCCTGGGCTGTTACGTTTATCATTTAATTTGTCTGTATTGCCTGGGCTGTTACGTTTATTATTTAATTTGTCTGTATTGCCTAGGCCATTATATATGTAAACACATGTTTATCATTGATGAATCTTTATTGCCTGTGACATAATGTGAATAGATGTTTTTAAAAATGTAAATACATAGGACTTTAAAAAAGACTGCAGCCAGTTACATCAAAGGGAATCAGTGTGGTCGCAAGTCGAAAAAAATGGATAATTGTGGAAAATAGCATAAAAATGGCATTTAATTATTATTGATAGTTGAGAATTCTTTCTGTTAAGCCCTTAGTTTGAACTAAGCTTTCACCAGATAATTCTTGGTGCTGTAAGATTTCCCAGTAGTGATGAGTTGGATTGTTCATTTCTTCCTAGAGTTTTACTTTGTATTACATTCTTCATATTTTTTCACACATTGTAGTGATACGGACTATGTAAGGGCAGCTGGAAAAGCAGTTTACAGTGCCATGACTGCTGCAGACCAGAAAGCTGTGTGGTAAGGTATTTCAGTACTTATAAGCCCCTACACAGGAAAGACCTAGTCATTTAAATATTATCAGTATGATGAAATGGCAGCCATTTTGAGCACAGTGACATCACTGTTCTTTCATAATTATGAATAAATTATGTTAGATACAACTGAATGTGAATCTTACATTCAAGGTATACACTTTTACATTCAAACTTACATTCAAGGTATACACTTTTACATTGACCTGAAAATATAATATCTTAGTTGCTATGAATGATGACGTCACTGTGCCCAAACTGGCTGCCGTTTCATAACATGGATAGTATACAAATAGCTACTTGTTACCATGCATATCTTGTTATGTTTGTAGTCCAATTTTCATGTCTTTTTTTTGCCAATTTTTTAATATTTCACCAAGCTCTTGTTAAGAAGAATGTAGATGTCAAATGTTGTGTATTCCCCTTTAATGTTGGAAGTAATTAAGGGTTAGGCTGATCAAATGGTAGTTGTAAATATTGCCTAGTTCACTTGTTTTCTATTTTGAATGCATGCATACATCTCAAAACACCATTCTTGTTTAACTTCATTTATTTTAGATTTGTAGTGTTTGACATAGTGTTTGACTATATTAATGATTACAACACTAGGTTGATGCAAGGCTTGCTGTTCCTATCCGAACCCCAATTCTGGCATCCAGAACAAACAAAAGCTTTGTTGACATCAGTTCCTCAGGTGACATTGAACATATATAATTATGTAACTCTAGGTTGTTTGAACTTCTGCACCTTCTTTACAGCTTATATTAACATCCTTTGTGGCCGTTGATCAGTTTCTTACACTCTTTGTTATGGAAATACTCTGCTATTTGTTGCTTGACCAAAATGAAGATTTGTATAACAACATAATAAGTGTCACATCACAAAAATGTACTGTGTTGACAAAATGTTATGGATTTAGCCAGAATGGCTTTTTCAGAGTGATATGAATTAGGGAAAACAAAAATTAAGGTAAAGTGAATGAGAAACTATGGTTTCTTGGATTAATGCTGTCAAGAAATCCATGAAACAAAGGCTCACATGAATAATAATGATTTAAGCATCCTTGGCAACAAAAAGATACTGGTGTTTTCTGAAGAACATTATATATATTCATGCCGTATGTATTGAATCGAATAAGTTGTATACTGATGTTGAAGTTTACATATACCTGTTGCAGTTAAGGATTTAAATAAATACCTGTTTATAACTAGTGGATAGTTAGAGACAGTGATTTATCACTTGATTGATAGGTTGATGCAGGGCTGAATGTTTCTTGAGGCATCTTCATTTTGGCAACCAGCACAAACTAAAGCTTTTATGACTTCTGTTACTAGGTGACGTTGTCTTTCGCACTGTGTCAGGGACTATCATATCTCTGGCTTTAATACATGTGTGATGATAAAAAAGGGATTTTGATAAAATGGTAAGCCCAGTTAGCTTAACCCTTACTCTGCTAAATTTCTATAATGAACTTGTCCGTCTTTCAGTTCGGACAGTACCATTAACTGTTAAAAGGGGGTGCTTACCAAAAAGATACTGAATGGATAGCGAACAGTGCAGATCATGATCAGACTGTACAGATGTGCAGGCTGTTCATGATCTACACTGGTCGCAAAGGCAAAATCAGTCGTGTCCAGCATGATAAGGGTTAACAATTAGTCAGTGTCCATATCCTGGGAGAGGGTTATGTTAACTGACTTTGAAAATCAAATTGATCTGATCATTGATGTAATGTGATAAACATATCACTACAAAATATTTAGTCCAAGTGTAAACTTGCACATTGTTAAAACCAAAAGAAAACTGTGTTTGTATTTTTAGCTTTTAAATTTTTGAAATAGTAAATCTTTTGTTGTCACCCTTTCATTGCTGTTAGTTCTGGTGTCTGTTACACAAAAGTTTTCCATGTAAGCAGATCCTCTAAAACTACGAGGCCAAATGCTTTCAAACTTCGTACATGTATTCAGCATTATGAAATGACCCCAGGTGACAATTTTGGTAAAAGTTTTTAATGTAAGCAGGTTTCTCAAAAACTGCTGGGCCAAATGCTTTCAAACTTCACATATATTTTTGGGGTCATAAGATGACTTCACATAACTCAAGCTTTTTATTTTCTAAAAATTATGTCCCTTTATATCTTTGAAATGATTGTTAAAAGTTTTGCATGTAAGCAGGTTTCTCAAAAACTATGAAGCCAAATCCTTCACACATGTCTTTAGCACTATGAGTTAACTTCACATGGCAAGCTGCATAACTCTGGCTTATATATTGGTTAAATTATGCCCCCTTTTCAAGGTCTGTGAAATCTAATATTAGGTGGAAGGGATTCAAATGGTCGAGCATGCTGGTATTAGACAGCTCTTGTTCTTTTTGTTAAAAACATTAAATGTTCACTTGTCACAGTTACTTCAAAAGTAAGAAACACCTTTTTACAAACTGGCTGACATTTAGGAATTGAAAAAATATCTCACTTTCTTTCCAGCAATTTGATCATAGTTGTATTTTGCATAATTAACCAGAAACTACTGTAAAATCATTTAATTTCGTGGGTATGAAATTTCGTGGTTTTGGTCAAAACGGCAATTTCATGGGGATATGAATACGTGGATTTCAACTTTTGACTGTAAAATGAATGGGAATTTTACCTGTTCATTGGGATTAAGTTTCATGGATTGACACAACCACGAAATCCACGAAAATTAGTCCCCCACGAATATTAATGATTTCACAGTAAGTAACTTATAATAATCTAATATTTTTCGTTAATTTTATAAGTCCATTGTCTATAGTCTCGATAATTTATTAGGTAGAGAACAGGGATATCATCAAACTAATTGCAAGTTTGATACCTGGGTAAGGCAGAGGGGAGTGGTGGTCTGGTGGTTCAGGTGTCACCAGCTTAGCCTGGAGATTGTGGGTTCGAGCATAACTAGGATCATGGCAATGCTTTCTCATTTAACACCAGTACTGGGTTTCCCAGGAAGCAGATGGGGGAGTAATTCTAATAAGCCTCTAGCTCCTGATAAATTTGTAACTATTTTCCATGATGAGTTGATGGAAGGCACTATATCTGATGTTGTTTGTATTCCACCTCTGATACATGTGCTGAAGTTGTTTCTTACTTAGGGAGAACAAGCCAGAACTGGAACTGAGTCCAGAAACTCTAGCTGTGTAAACCAATTTTATCATATCAGTTAAGAACATCTTTTAATTTATCATTTCTCCTTTAGGCTTTGTTCCTTCTGCATGTTTGATGTTACTAATTAACAGAATATATATTTCTCATAAGTTCTAACCAAATATATTTTTATACACCCGAAGGGATGTATTATGTTATGAGCGCATGTTTCGGATGGCTGACTTCAAGGTCAAGGTCACACTTCGGGGTCAAAGATCATACCTTCGGGCATACGAGGGGTGTTCCAAAAATAATGTCATTTGTGTTTTATTTCGCGGAAATCGTGTCATGTGTACACAAAACCACCTCGTGTCGATAGAACGATCACTGAATCGTAATATCGCGCTCACACGTTCACTGACTTTGGTACAGTGTACATTGCTTTATAGCTATTCATTACACTTTACACAAAATGACTGGGAAAAGAGCTGAAAATGTGCTTGAAATTAGGGCCTACATAAAAGGTAGGTCGCTACTCGGCATGAAGCTTGTAGATATTCACCGTGAGGTGTGCGACATTTATGGGGAAGGTCAGATGTCTCATAGGACTATTTGTAGGTGGGTAGCTAAATTTAGGACTGGACAGCAGCAACTCAAAGATGCTGCTCGCACAGATCGTCCTGCAACAACTACGTTGAAAGGTAACATCGAAAAAATCCTCAATTTGCTAAAAAAAGGATGCCCGATTCACCGTAAGGCAATTGGCCCGACTGACAAACTTGTCGTTAGCACGAGTTCATGGAATTTTGAAGAAACACCTAAAACTTAGAAAAATAAATGCAAGATGGATACCCAATTTGTTAATAGATGAACAAAAGAGGACCCGTGTAACAATAGCAAAAAAACTTCTGAACATGTACCTAAAATACAGCAAAAAGGTTTTTGATAATATAGTTACTGGTAATGGAACCTGGCTTTATTATTTTGAACCAAAGCGGAAGTATTCCAACCGAATTTGGGTCACCAAAAATGCGAGATGCCCAAGTATTGCCAAATGAATATGAATGGTGAAGAAGGTTTTATATGTATTTTTTTCACTCATAAGGGTCCAATCATTCAAATTCCTGTACCAAAAGGCAGTACTGTCATAGGAAAATTCTATTAAAAAAGTTGCTCTAAGAAAATTGAAGAACTACTACAAAAGTCGCCGCCCCGAAACAGGACTTAAGTACCTCCGACTTTTGCATGATAATGCACCCGCTCACAAGGCACGCATTGTGACCAAGTTTTTGGAGTCGGAGGTTACCGTCATTCCACACCCTCCATTTTCGCCAGACCTGGCCCCCCTGCGACTATTTTCTGTTTCCCAAACTTAAATATCATCTGTCTGGAAAGAGATACAAATCGAGAAATGCCCTTGGATCTGCAGTTTATCAGTATCTGATGGGTGTTCCCATAGAAGAGTATGAAAAATGCTTCCAAAAGAGGATTGGCCGGCTCAAAAGGTGTATTCAGGCTGACGGAGAGTATTTTGCAGAGCAAGTTAAAATGATCAGAACATTTGCAGTATAGGAGAACCGATGCAAGTGACATTACTTTTGGAACACCCCTCGTATATTGCGGTGCTCTTGTTTAAATTGTTTAATTTGTCTTACATGTAAATGCATTTTTAGACTCAGAATGAAAACATTTTGTTTTCTAGCTGGGGACAGCTGTAGATACTAATAAACTATATTGAAAGTAGACAGATCACTAACAAGGAACGGGCACCTGATTGTGTTATAATTCTTGATTCAAAGTACTATCATCTTGTTTGAATTAACTGATTTCATTAAAAATATATTTCCTGGCTTTTAAACATTGGGTGGACATTACAAAATATGCTTTAACATGTGAGCCATAACCATTCATGCTTAAATCAAATTTTTATGTTGACTTATTTAAAATGATTTCCATTTTATGACGAATGTCGGCCTGTTTAGCTTAGTTTCCAAAGTCTGTCAATGGAGAGCCTGCAAGTTTAAATCTTTGACTACAGTTCAGTCCACCAAATCTTTAACAGAGTTGTTGACGAATGGTGGTTTTATCGTATGAAAGATTCAGATGTAAGTTATACATCATTGCACAGATATTTGGGTGTGGTAGAAGCATTATTGTGGATTTTTCAGATATCTTGTGAATTGTAATTTTTTTGCCAAAAGTGTGACGGTGTTTTTGCCTCTGTAAAATTCTGGCCCAATAACAATTTTGAAAAACTATTGTTTTCGAAATTTTATAAACAAATTTTACATAGAAATGATGTTTTTTTGCTGGGATATCATTAAAGTTTAATAACAGTCCATCAAAACAAAAAAGTCAGAATTGAAGTTTGAAAACTTTTTGATGTCTAAAATGGCTGAAATTTACAATAGAAAATACTCGCATCAAAATCACTTTTTGACAATACTAATCAAGTTAATTTGAAAATCTGACAAAATGTTCATATTGCCAGCCTCTGAGTTCTTCAAAAATGATGTATGTCATGAAGTTATTATATTTACTTAAAGAGAAATTTAGGAAAAGCATTGTTGGTTGTTACATAAAAGGTAGGGAAATGTTTTCTGTCATTATTTGACATTTTAAGGCAATATGTCTGAAGTCGTTCAGTTTCCATCTATCATTTATTTGGGGGAGTTTTAGTTTCCTGCAACACAAAGTAAGTCTGTGGTGAAACATTAGCCCAAAATCGATCAGGTTTACTTTTGAGACACAACTGAAAAATGAACTTATTGTGAAATCAGTATTATTTGTGTGGGACTAATATTTTCAAATTTCGCAGTTACGTCAGTTCACAAAATGAAATCCCAGTGAACAAGTAAAATTCTCATACATTTCATGTTCGTAAGTTGAAATCCTGACGAATTAGGCGTTTTGTCCCAAATCACAAAATTTGAGGCCCAGGAAATTAAATGGTTCTACAGTGTATAAAAATCAATCAAAGAAATGACTGTGTGTTTGCAGGGAAGAATGATTGTCCTGGATCTTATGGCTGTACAGACTCCAGCATACAAGAGGACAAAGTCATTTTATGGACAGCCATTTATATGGTGTATGTTACACAATTATGGAGGCACCATGAGGCTGTATGGCGTCATAGACACTGTTAATGAGGTACATGTACTATGATTTGCTTTGTATGAACATTTCAGAATTATTTAAATATAATAGCATTAAAGGACAGAAGACAATATATCTATCTTAATTGATCTGTCACTGTTTACACTTAATGGTATCTTGTCAGTTTCTTTTGAATAACACATATTCAGTTCTGTTACATAATTTAGAAGTTACCCTCACTGAACTACTGTTGAAAATGGCATTAAATCAATCTGTTGTCTTTTCCTGTCCATTTCTTTTTCTCCCCTTTATTCAAGACGTCCTTAATATTTTATTTTGTTACATGACAGTAGGTCATGGAGTTACGGGGATTAATTAACATAGGGTTCTTTAAGACTATTTAAATTTCATTTGTCTATTTCTTCAGGGACCATTTACAGCGAGGAATTACCCCAACAGTTCGATGATAGGGATAGGATTGACTCCAGAAGGACTTTACCAGAATGAGGTTATGTATGAGTTCATGAATGAAAATGCATATGCAAGTAGCCCTAGGAACCTCACAGCATGGTGAGCTATATCTTAATCTTCTGAATATTATTTAGATAATTTATTCATGTTTTTTTTTTTTTTTAATGAGGCCATTGATATCCTTGCAATTCATGATGAAGTTAAAGGAAAACATACAGATATAGCTAGACCTATGGTACATTGACATTTAGATTTATCCAGGTTTGATTCTAAATGCATGCATTGATTTTTTAAGTACTAGAGATCACTTCAGTGAGGTATTTATCACCTACTTACAAACCTTTGTGTGAGTGGTTAAAGTAACTGACTGAACTACCTGCCCCTCATTGCTTGAGTACAAAACCCCCAAGTCAGAGAAAAAACGTTCAAAAATAGATATGAGTATAATTGTCACAATCAAGAATTATTTTATGTCTCTAGGTTCTCAGACTTTGCAAGGAACAGGTATGGGAAATATAACCAAGATGCTGATCAGGCGTGGCAGTTATTAAAGGTACGTTGTTCTCTCAGAGGTCCAAAATGTTTTGGAATTCTCTGTAGAAGTATGGTATTCAAATTTTTAATGTCATGATTTCATTCCTGCTATCTAATTTAGCAAATGAACTTTTGAAATTGACAACATTAGGAACTGTTTATGCATTTGATGCATTGTGTTCAGTCATCTCTGGAGCCTAGGTGGCTGTAACATGGCTGTCTTTGAATCATTTGCGCATTTGAAATCTATTTTGGGGTGTAGAATTCTTTCATTTGAGGAAGCCATCTATCTGGCTTGTGGAAGGTTCTATTCTGATGCCCCCTCACAATGAAATAATGTCCGAGGCGGTACCTGAGGTTCCTCCACCCAAAGGCGTTAATGACATTGTGCATTCTTCAGGATATTGCTATCACGACAGTTTTTTGGTCGGCCTCAGGGCACAATTTCTAAATGTCCAATAGAAAATCTGCAATTCCAATACACTGGGACCCCTTTATAATGCTGTCGTTGGGGTCCAAGGTTCGAGAACCGCGGATCTTTTTTTTTTTTGGTCTTGAAAAATATGGGAGCCAAGAGTGTACAGCTTATACTTAATACCATGGTACATTGAATAGCGTTATAAAGGGTTTCGAGTGTAATAAACTATGGCCTGCAAAGTATTCTGGTGCTTTAAAAAAGTTGCAATGTCTTCAGAGTACATGCAAGAGTTATGTGAAATTTTGTACAGAATCTGATTGCTTTTCAGTATGTGTCTTCAATGTTGCCTATTTTACATGATATGTTTAATCACTGGTATGCATGACACAACAACTGTTTAACTCTTACTTGAAATTTGGCACTGTGATGTTGGAATGATTTACACAAGTATATATGCAGTTTTAGTGGAAATATCGACACTGTGCATTGTTACAACAGTTTGAAGACATATCATAAGTTGTATATTGTTGTCCTGCAAGGTTTGTGCTGCATACATGTATCAAACCTCAGTAAAAGTTGAAAAACATTTTTTTAAAGTGATTTTTTGATAAAAGACATTTCTGGTTCCTCTGAAATAGACTACATATATGTCAGTCTAAAATAGTCACAAATTGATATCAATAAAAAAGGATTCATTCTAAGATTCTACCTGGACAACCCTCGTATGTGCCTATAAGACAATTTAGATCATATGTAAGCTTTTTCATTTTGTCCTGTAGTGTGCCCATCTATCTGACAGTGTATGTGTATCTGTCTTCCAGTCACTAGATTTGGGACCAGCTTTAACTAGTACAGGAGATTTCTTCATAAACCTTTGTTTAAAGATGGCAAGCAGTTTGTAGAACATTTAGCTCCTTTTATGTGGTTGTAGTAACTTGTTTTAATATATTCACTACAACTAAAATTGGATAGGAGCGGTGATCTTGCGGATATGGTGTCGGCTGCTCAGTCCAGAGGTTGTGGGTCGGAGCCCCACTGGGTTCACGACCATCACTTCTCATATGATACCAGTACTGGTTTCCAGGAAGCGGACTTGAGAGTGGTTCCAGTAAGCTTGAAGCTTTCATCACAATTGAGCTAAAACAAATTAGTATAAACAAACTAAAATTGGCTGTGATATTGCAATTAAATTTACTCTGATGGAGTATTTATATCATACAGCTGTATTCTTGTTTCTGTGGAACTGCACACCATCTTTCTGTAACATGAATGAAGTGAGAGGACTGTATAAAACTTGCCATGCAAAATGAAGGCAAAAGTTGAAGACTGTGTGTTCATAACTGAACACCTACTGTAATGATTTATTTTGATATTGTCCACTGTGATACATGAATATAGCAATAGTACAGAATGGTTATGTAGATATAAGTATTGGCAAGATAGCTTATGCAAGATTATTAAAGTTTAAAAAGGGAACATTTTTAAAACACCCTATGCTATATGTGATGTTCTGTTTGACAGCTGAGTGTATATAACTGTACAGATGGGATGTTTGATGATAATTCATATGTCATACCAACCAACAGACCAAATAGTGATCTACAGTTACCAGATGTAAGCATGCTAGTTTTTCTCCTTTAATCACATATTCTGTATTTAATGTACATTCCTTTTTAAAGCGTAAATCTAATAATAGCTATAACCTTGATATGTGCCCAAAAGGATCACCTGCTTTGTTGTACACCCCCCCCCCACCCACCCCCGCACAACAAAGTTGTAAGGGAGATATACTGTTTCAGATTTGTCTGTCCGTAGTGACAGTGTTATGCGCACCATATCTCCACATCCCCTTGACACAATTTAATGAAACTTCACACAAATGATCAGTAATTACCCTAGCATGGTGCATGTTAGGTTCTTTCAGAAAAAAAGCAAAGTTATGGGATTTTGTTTTTTGTTACTATACTATATACATAGGTTCTGCATATGCAATCTTGTTCGTGCCTATTCTCCTGAACCCATGCACACAGTTTAATGAAACTTCACACAAGTGATCAGTACCAACCCAAGTTGTGCATGGTGCATGTTAGGTTCTTTCAGAAAAAACTCTTCAGTGTTATTGACTTTGTTTTTTATTACTTTACATCGTGTGTGTCCAATTGCAATGCACTGTCACTACTGTGTCAGTACCTGTGGGGGGTACATTTATCACATTCAGTGGTAGCTCTAGTCAAGTATAGATTGTGGGGTCATGAGTTCGATTTCTGAGGGAGACTTATGTTGTCTGTGGTGATTTGATAGAAGACTGTTTCTGGAGTCATTCATTCTCAACATTCTTGATTCATGTTGAGATATTAGACTTGAGATGTACAGGATAACTGGTGACCATTACTTTGACTACACAGTTGAAAGACTGTCCTAAAACTGAAACAAACAAAAGTGCCCAAATGGTATTATTAGAAAATAACATTACAGTTATTTACCACCATTGAAGTACTGTGTATTATTTCAGATTTGGTATAACCCAGAACAACTATACGGTGCCTGGAGTCACATGGTAAAAGCTTCAGTTGTTCTTGGTAACAGTACACTGTTTAGGTAAGAATGTACATGATAAGTTAAACCAAACCTCAGATATATGTCTGATCAGTCTTAAAATAGTTCTGAGGGGGCCTCCGTGGCCAAGTGGTTTAGGTCGCTGACTTCAAATCACTTGCCCCTCATCTATGTGGGTTCAAGCCTCACTCGAGGTGTTGAATTCTATATGTGAGGAAGCCATCCAGCTGGCTTACAGAAGGTCAGTGGTTCTACCCAGGTGCCCACTCGTGACGAAATAATGCAAGAAGGGGCACATGGGGTCTTCCTCCACCATCAAAGCTGGAAAGTCGCCATATGACCTATAATTGTGTTGGTGCTGTAAATAAAAAAATGAATAAATAGTTCTGACAAGTTCTGTCAAATAGCTTGCTGGAGCAGCAGTGCCTGTTGTATTTTGATCAAACTTAACATCAACAGATAACAAGATTGATTCTAAATGCTTGAATTCATTAACTATATATAGCTAGCTTTTTAGAAGAATAAGGAAGCTATTGCACACACCCTGGCGTCAGCATCTGCCTTGGTTTAAGTTTTTTTAAAGTCCAATATCTTCTTCTTTTCTTAAGATATTCAATTGAATTTTGCTGTACTTACTTACAGTGGCAATGTTCATTAATGTGACATGTTTTATTAATCTACCTGCAATTTTTTCAGGGTTATGCACCTTTTTAACTTGAAGATTTCAGTTAAGTTTTTCAAAGATTACAATATCATGTTTTAAAGCATTGTAGATACATCAAATCTTCACACTTATCTTTCAAGAAAAAACACAAGGTTACAGCATCAAGTCTCATACCTCTTATAATTAATGAATTTTAACAAATTTCCATCCATTGTTGGATGCTAATGCTAGTTAAAATTTTGCATTGAAATTACTTTCTGATGCTGATATTTGATTGAAACTTTACCATCTAGCTCGGTGGTTCTACCAAGATGTCCGCCCTTGGTGAAATATTGCATGGAGGGGCACCTGGGGGTCTTCCTCCACAATCAAAGCTGGAAAGTCGCCATATGACCTATAATTGTGTCAGTGCGACATTAAACCCAAAAAATTAAATTTAATTTCAAATGCTTCCGCTTTACTTATGATTGACTTGCTCCTCTTGTTTACCAAATTTAAGAAAGGGCTTGTTTATAAATCTTGAGTGAGAGCTATAATTTTGATTTTTTTCTATGAACTTCTTTAAACTTATGCAGTATAGATATAAGGGGTTTGTAATGATTTTATTGTTGATTGTTATTATCTAGTTCATACAGCCTGGCCATTACCACTTAATGTTCTGTGCAGAGTTTGAAATTTTTCTCATGATAGATTTCTGTTTACAGATACGATCTAGTAGATATAGCCAGAAACTGCCTACAAGTCATCTCCACCAAGTTTTATACTGGGATGATTGCAGCTTATAAGGAAAGGAATAAATACATGTTACAGTAAGTGATAAAGGTTTTATTGATATGAATTTATGTTTAACTTTTGATGAGATACCCTACCCATCCCTTATTTGCATGTTTTTGACCTTTTGAGTGATAATGTCAAACACTGATATATCATAACTTGTATTTATGTGAAAGCTAGTTACAGCTGTGTAATCTTACAGAATTAGCTTTTTTACATAAAAATCTGTTGTTATTTAGTTTAAGCATAGAGCTTTTGTTTATGTAAAAAAATATGTGTTGTAACGTAACCAGTCAGTTCAAAAATACATAGAAAAAGTCAGATCTGAAATATTCATGTGTACATCGGCAGATCTTGCTGAATCTTGTGATCTCATTAATCGATGAATTTATGACTTACACTCTTCACTTCATAGTGCTGAGATGTTTTATAATATAATCAGCTGTGATATATGATTTTATGAGAAAGTGGCAATTCGTGATTCTGTTCTTGTTCTTTGATTGGGGGTTCATTTCAGCAGTTGACTGAGTTTCCCGAGTGAGAAGTATATTTTATATTTATTTTACAGAAAAGCTGGTGACGCCCTTATTCAGTTGTTCTGGGATATGGAAGAATTGCTGGGCTCTGACATTCACTTCCTGCTGGGTCCCTGGCTCAGAGATTCCAGGAAACATGGACATACTGTAGCAGAACAAAACTTGATGGAATATAATGCCAGGAACCAGATTACATTATGGGGACCAACCGGGGAGGTCAGCTCCATTACATGTTCACATTGAGATTAAATTGGCAGTTAAAATTATTGTTTTCTTATAAACAATTTTTGCACATACTTGAAGTTCATGTTCATGTGTGATAACTGGTTTTTGCATATTTTAGTCTGTATTAACAAATTTTTTTATAAAAATGCATTTGCGAAAATTTAAACATATAAATAAGTGGAAAGTATTTTACATTGAAACAGTGATTGCTAAAAGTCCATAGTGGGGTGAGTAAAATGCTGGAGCAGTCCAGGGTTTTTGAGCGATTTAAAAATATAATGCCATGGACCATGTGAATTGTTCTCAAGCTAGCCAAGATGTTTGAGCCATTGATATGTGAGCACTGTAGAGGCAAAACACCTGTGTCCTTGGTAACATGTCTGTTGAAAGGAGGAACAAAATGTAGGCTGAAAGTCATTAACTCAAACTCATTTATATAAAGAATCTGCCATATATGAATAATATTTTAAGATCCCATCAAAGTTCTAAAAACATGTAATGTGACGCTATTTAAAACAAGTGGACATACTGCTATGCACCTTACATACATCAAAATTTCAAATATGTCAACCAGTTAACTATGAATTTTCAATATTTGGTTTATTAATATGCATATATCAGCATCTTGTCAAAGTTGATGCTGCACGTGAGTATGATATTTTAAGATTTCATATCTGTTAATCATTTTTGTATTATCTATTTCTCTCAGTGAATGTGTGTTTCTAAAAACCTGATATAAAATTATTTCGATGGACAACATTTGTCTAGCGGTTAGTTCAAGCATATACAAGAAACTTTGAATTAGAGACAAGACAGTTCACATTTATAAAGAGTAGTCAAAAAACTGCAGAAATACGACACTTTTTTAGCATTCACTTTAATTTTGTCAAAGTTCTACTATCCTTGGACTTGAAACTCTGTTTCTTAGAATTCAAGATTTTGAGTTTCAAGTGTTGAAATTTGAAAGATTGCCTTTGTACAAAAATTATAGTTATATGCCTTACCCATAGAAAGTATTATTGTATTATGTAGCTAATAAAAAACTGAATGAATATATGGCATTTGCTGTGAAAATCAATCTTGTTTTTCTTACACCAGGTGAGAGACTATGCAGCAAAGCAGTGGTCTGGACTGATATCCAGGTAGGTCAGAAAACATTAACAATATCATTGTTAGAAAGACGAAATAAGGGCCTCCATGGCAGAGTGGTTAAGGTCACTGACATGGTATCACCCCTGACTGGTGTAGGTTCCAGCCACACTCTTCATGTGAGGAAGCCATCCAGCTGGCTTATGGAGAGTCGATGGTTCTACTAGAGAAAAAAAAAAGAAAAAAAAAAGATGAATTAAAAAGGCAGTATGTATGGTCTTATGACAGATACTTTATCTGAAGTATATTTTCTGCCAACTGTAGTCTACCCAATTTTCTGAAAAGGTACTATGATGTAAATATTTTATATTTAGATAATCTGTTATATATTCATGGATGTAGAGAGGGGTCTGGGTGGACTTGTTGTATTTCCCTAAAACCTTTAAAGCATACTTTTTGTGTCACCTAACAAAGATGATATGAGCCGTGCCATGGGAAAACCAACATAGTGGGTATGCGACCAGCATGGATCCAGACCAGCCTGCGCATCCGCGCAGTCTGGTCAGGATCCATGCTGTTCGCTAACAGTTTCTCTAATTCCAGTAGGCTTTGAAAGCGAACAGCATGGATCCTGACCAGACTGCGCGGATGTGCAGGCTGGTCTGGATCCTTGCTGGTCGCATACCCACTATGTTGGTTTTCTCATGGCACGGCTCATATTAAGACATTTTAGAAGGTATTTCATCTTGCTTCACTCACTAACGGAATTACGAGGATATGTATATACTGTATGTTCTGGATCTGTGTCTCTTGTTAGATTGTCTAATTATTTTAACTTCAGCTATTATGCCAAAAGATATCAGTATTTCTTTGATGATCTTCTAGAGTGTGTAGAGAAGGTGAGCATAATTCCAATATTATATCTAATACTGTAAAATCATTATTTTTTGTGGGGACTAATTTTTGTTCAATTTCATGCTTAGGGCTTAATCCACAGATTAAAATTGTCACAGAAGTTCTTCTTTTTTGCTATGTTTCATTAAATTAAGTGTAGAATCCATTAATTTATGTCCTCACAAAATTGTTGTTTTGGCAGACACCACCCAAAGAATAAGAAATGGGAATGTATTTTACAAACATGTAATTCATAACGTTGAAAAAATCGGGCTCCATTAAAAAAAAGATGTATGGTATTTCCACAAAGTTAAATAATTTACTCAGAAATCTTGTTGTGGTTTTGATACCCCAAAATTGTTTTTGCATCTTCATTATTTCTGTTTAACAACAGCATTGATATATGAGCCGTGCCATGAGAAAACCAACATAGTGGGTATGCGACCAGCAAGGATCCAAACCAGCCTGCGCATCCGCGCACTCTGGTCAGGATCCATGCTGTTCACTTTCAAAGCCTACTGGAATTAGAGAAACTGTTAGCGAACAGCATGGGTCCTGACCAGACTGCGCAGATGCGCAGGCTGGTCTGGATCCATGCTGGTCGCATACCCACTATGTTGGTTTTCCCATGGCACGGCTCATATGTAATCACCTTTCAGACTTTGATCACTCCACTGTATTTTAGTGAGATAAAGACTGCTGTATATTTGTACAATCTGTTGTTGTGTACTGATTTGAAGATTATTTTATATTTTAAGAGAAAACCATTTAACCAGACAAAGTACAATGATGAAATGTTTGAGAAGGTGGAGCAACCTTTCACGTTTGACACATCACCATTCCCTGTGCAACCAACTGGTATGTCTATAGATTGTGAGGTGACACTAGAAAAGCAGCATGGCAAAGTCTGTTGTTTAAAGAAATTGATTTAATGTGTCAGTCATTTTCAAGTGATAACCAAAGGGTCCTTTTCAGTTGTAATTAACGTTAAAATGTAACATCGGAAATATTAGGGTGATTTTTACTTTTTAGTGCTTAGTATAAGCTATTGTGACCTCCGTGCCTGTAATATTCTGTCATCCATCATGGTTACAGTCTTAATGAAACTTAGTCAGAATGTTAACTTAATAAAATCTTGGACTAGTTTGTTCCTGGGTCATCTTTAGTCAAAATTTAGACCACTAAATCAAATGAAAGGAAACGTTGATAACACTCAAGAGGTCATGTCTGATCTTCATAGACTTTCCTCAGAAAGATTGTCTTTATGAAATTAGATCAAATTACAAACTGGGTTATCTGAGCTCAAAAACTAGGTCACCTTTTTAGCACTCTAGAGGCCACATGTTCTACCTGATGCTCATGAAACTTGGAAAGAATGTCTGTATGAAATCAAACCAAGTTTGTAACTAGATCAACTTAGTCTGTGGGTAAAATCATCTTAACTTTCCAGATGCCCATGTTTCTACCTGATCTTCAGGAATCATGGACTAGATGTTTGTCTGTAGAAAATCCAGGGTAATTTTTTAACTAGGTTATGTTCAGTCTTGAACTAGGTCATCAGTAGGGACCACATTTTGTACTTGATTTTCATGAAACCTTGCCAGAATATTTTAATGAAATGCGGGTCAGTTTTGAAATTTGGTCATCTAAGGTCACAAAACAGGTCACAAGGTGACCTCAGAAAAGCCTAGTTAACACATTCTACTTGATTCTCGTTAAACATGGTGAGAATGTTTGTTTTAATAAATTTTATTTCAAACTGGAAGCTAGATTGTCTTGGGTAAGAACTATGTTAGAGCCTTCGTGGCCCTCATGTTTTGATTGTATTTTTTTGCCAAGAAAGTTCTTTAGTAATCTGATTTTAGCATACACAAAACAATCAGAAAACCAGTTGCTTTACCATTACAAACTTGCCAAGAAAACTTTCAGTTAGATGCTATATAAACTAGAGATGCTTTTGAGAAAAGCGCATATCTCCCACAACTGCCCCTATGAAAAATGTTAGTTTCTCTAGATGTTTTAGGCGAGTGGTCTGGATGAGTGGATCCGATCAGTAATTCAAGGGCCATAAATCAAAAGTGCCTGGACGGGTTTGGCTAGTTATCGAACTTGGGTAAGGTCTTATGGCCAAACACATTTTGTTCAAGTTTGGTGAAGATCGGATGAGAAATGTTCAACTTAGGGTGTGGACAAGAGTAAAAAGGCCAATTTTTCGATAATTCAAGGGCCATAACTCCAAAATGCCTGGACCAATTTGGCTACTTATCGAACTTGGCTGAGGTCTCATGGTCAAACACATTTTATTCAAGTTCGGTGAAGATCGGATGAGAAATGTTTGATTAAGAGTGAGGACATAAGTAAAAAGGCCAATTTTTCGATAATTCAAGGGCCGTAACTCAAAAATGCCTGCACCGATTTGGCTAGTTATCGAACTTGGCCGAGGTCTCATGGTCAAACACATTTTATTTAAGTTTGGTGAAGATTGGATGATAAATATTCGAATTAGAGTGCTGACAAGAGTAAAAAGGCCGATTTTTGGTAATTCAAGGGCCATAACTCCAAGACACCTGGACCGATTTGGCTAGTTATCGAACTTGGCCGAGGTCTTATGGTCAAACACATTTTTGATGAGAAATGTTCGACTTAGAGTGCGGACAAGCTTTGTGACAGACAGACACACACACACACACAGACTGGAGTAAATCAATATGTCTCCCACACCACTGTGTGGTGGGAGACATAATTATTGAGCATGCCTTTTTAGCATATTTTACAAATTGAAAAATGTTATGTACATGCACAATAAAAATATATTTTGATGAATTATATGAATTTTGTTACAGGAAACTCTGTGAAGATTGTCAGTGATTTGTATCAGAAATATCTACCCACAATGCAGTCTGGTTTTTATCGCAGTTTGAAGAACTGGTCAAAACAAGGGCATAAGGAGTATGCAGAGCTGGCTCAAAGTTGGGTCAAGGTCAAATGGGAGCAAGATAGAGTGAAGGACAAATCCATCCATGTAACAATATAGGACTAACTACTCAAGATAAACATCCTTACTTTAATCCAAGTTATTTATAGTACAAAAGCAGTTTGGCTCAACATCCTTTATTTGATTTTACAAGTACACATACACTAAAAGGGGGAGAATATTAGGAACAACACGTCAGACAAAAGGAAATTTTAAATTAATTTTATATATACTGGTTTTAGAGTGATAAAAACTTGCTTCAAAAGGTACACATACAACTCATTTTCTTTTAAGTTTTGTTTAATATGTTATAACTTAGAAAGGCATTCAATTAAATTTTCATGTGTTGTTTTGGTGACAGAAAGGCACCCCATATATTGCTTCTTGTTCTTTTTTTGTATGAAATCCCTGTGATTACAAATTGAAATCTTTTCTTTACATGTTTTTATTGTCTATTTTAATACTCAAAATATTTTATACTTGTATAGATATTAAATATATATTTTAACATTCCATTACATTTGTTAAGTATGGTATTTCACACTATGTTTTGTGTTTGATTTATTGCACATTGATTTATGCAGAACTGTGTAAGCGAAACAGTTTTGCCTCACAAAATTTTGACAAAACATGGGAGGTAGTTAATTTTCATGCAGAAATGTTTGTGAGTGTTTTTATACATGTGATAAAAGAAAATGTTTTCAGTCCAGATTAATGGAAAAGATATTGAAATGACTGCTTGAGAACTTGAAATTGCACATTTTCAACATTTTAATAGTATTATTATTCCCAAGTGATAAAACGTTGCCTATTTTATTTAAGTGAGAGAAAGTTATTTCTATGGAAGTTGTCATATTTCAAAATATAGTTTGGCATAAACTTATGCATGACTTTAAATTTATGATTTCCCATTCACAGAGATTGCAAAATTTGTCAGAATTTCGACTTTACAAAATTAACCACTTTCACAGTATAAAATTTGCTTGCACCCTCTGCTAATGAGGCCTTGTAATAAACATACAGGTGAAGGAAAGAAAAGAATACTCTCAGTTATCAGAGGCAAAATGAAAGTACAAGTGAATAGACATCAGTAACAAATTACACAGTGGAGTTAGGCAAGTGAATAACCTTCTTAACTCATCAGTTGGAAGAACAGGTATAGGTATTGTGCTCACCCATGCATCAGCATTGGCATCTTTGTTCTGATTTGGTTAAGTTTTGCTACATAAGCTGGTATCTCCTTAACCACTTCTGGGAATAGCTTGAAACTTCACACATTTGTTCACTGGAATGATCTGACATTCAGTGTACAGGCTCAGTAGTTACCATTTTTGATTTTTCACGAAGTAATGCCCATTTTTCAACTTCTAGTATTTATCCAGGTTAGCTATTAGCAATGTTATTGGCTGAAATAGTTAAATTCTATGTAAACAGGACAAACTAAACCAAAGTGATATTCTGTTTCAATGTTATTATTGGGGCAATAAGACATTTTAAGTTCAGGTTTGGGGATGTTTATATATCCACCTGTTTGAGTGCAGTTCTATATTTAGTGTTCCTGTACCATAGAAATAATGTTCATCTGAATAAGCTTAATCAAGTTTGCTAGAATTATTATGTCTCCCACCACACAGTGGTGTTGGAGACATATTGATTTACTCCTGTCTGTGTGTCTGTCTGTCAGAAAGCTTGTCTGCACTCTAAGTCGAACATTTCTAACCCGATCTTCACCAAACTTGAACCAGATGTGTCTGACCATAAGACCTCGGCCAAGTTAAATAACTAGCCAAATCGGCCCAGGCACTTCAGAATTATGGCCCTTGAATTACCGAAAAATCCTCGGAGAGCATGCGCTTTCGCGTACCCAAAACTTACCCTATACTACTTTTATTAGTAGTATAGGGTACGTTTTGGGTGCAAGAAAGCGCATGCACAAGTAGTATAGGGTACATTTTGGGTCCAAGAAAGCGCAGACTGACTTACTATTTAGATGATTAGGCAGTTGTGGGAGACATGCGCTTTTCTCAAAAGCATCTCTAGTTTACAGCTTGTCCTGATAATATATTGTTTTGCTTTTGTGTTTTTGAATATGACCTCAAAATTGGCTGAAGTCTGTGATTCTCAAATGTAGCATGGAGTTTATAGTTTCTTTAGA
Organism: Mercenaria mercenaria; assembly: GCF_021730395.1. Classification (NCBI taxonomy): domain Eukaryota; kingdom Metazoa; phylum Mollusca; class Bivalvia; order Venerida; family Veneridae; genus Mercenaria; species Mercenaria mercenaria. The sequence continues at coordinate 46,520,966 of NC_069363.1, read as the reverse complement.
ACAAGTTTTTGCAGAGTTCACCTGTACAGTATGAAAGGATTCAAGTGTGAAATTAGCTAGATTATGAATAAGTAGCTATGGAAGTGTGTATTCTGTACACATTCTTGTGTTATTTCATAGTTCATATGTAACAAGTGTGTTTTGTAGATATGAGCCGCGCCATGAGAAAACCAACATAGTGGGTTTGCGACCAGCATGGATCCAGACCAGCCTGCGCATCCACGCAGTCTGGTCAGGATCCATGCTGTTCACTAACAGTTTCTCTATTTGCAATAGGCTTTGAAAGCGAACAGCATGGATCCTGACCAGACTGCGTGGATGTGCAGGCTTGTCTGGATCCATGCTGGTCGCAAACCCACTATGTTGGTTTTCTCATGGCGTGGCTCAGTTATGAAAGTGCCATATTTTTACATTAAAATGTAATTTTTATTGACTGGTTTGTTTTATTGACAACCAGTACTTACAGTTATCTGTAACCCACTGATGTGCAGCCTTAGTAATGGTAGGTATTATTGTTTCTATCATTTTGTTCTTTAATGGTAAGCCTGCTAAATTTCTAAAATGGACTGGTTCATCATTCAATTTGGGCAATACCATTTATTATTCGAAGGGGTGTTCATTGAAAATTTACAGACTGAATAGCAAGCATTGCAGACCAAGATAGATCAGTCTGCACTTTGCACTGGCCGCAAAGGCAGAATCACTTGCCGCCAGAAGGCAAAGGTTAAAATATATAGCTTAGCAAATCTTTAATGCATGACATGGGTTTTTATTGCAAATAACTGAAATGCTAACAGAGTTACATTTCTGAAATTTGGCAGTTTAGATTATGCAGATGGTGAATGTTAATGAGAAATTTCAATAAGGTATATTAGAGCTGTATGATTTTACAATTGCACCCAGTAAATGAATTTTTAGAATATCACACAAAAAAATTTTTTTGTACGAATAAATTTCACTTGAACACAAAACAAATCATAACATGTACAATATTACCATTCTTTTGTCAAAGCTAAAACAAAAAATAATTTTTTTTGACATGATTTATAAAAATATCTACACCTGTGTCCATGCAATGTAGGTCCACCCATTTAAAGCTTTTATCTTACACTTTTGATTATTACTGTGAAAATTTTCATATACTGGCACTGTATAGTAGTCTGATGAAGAAAGTATGTCAGACATTGGATTATAATGAAAGAAGGGAAGTACACTAATAAATACTCGTCAAATGTTTATTTTATTCGGCCTTTCGAAAGCTTTTTAGGATGTGTTACCCCCCTTTTGAAATATTTTGACCTTGAAAAGTTACTTAGCAGAAGTTTGTCAGAATCCCAGGTGACTAAGTCAAGGTCACTTTTGGAGGTCAAAGGTCAAATAGCTTAAGTTTGTGTCTGCTCCATACTGCCTAAACCCCTTTTAAAATTTTCATAGAACTAGCTATTTACCTCATCAAGATCACTGAAACACTGCGAGCTAATTTAATTTTGTAGAGATGGAATTTTGTGGTTTTGGCAGGCTATTTTGTTGGAATATGAAATCATTAATTCACTTCTGAAAATAAAATGGATGGGAAATTCATTTGTTCACTGTGATTTGATGCAACTACAGAATTTAGTCCCCTAGAAGTACCAATTATTTCATAGAATCTTTTGAAAAATGATGGTAACCCAGACAAATAATCATTTTTACAGCATAATAAAATTGTAAAGTAAATAATGCCTAAATGTTTGCAGTTAATCTAGTAGCTATTTCTGGAAGTATATCTTGAAAAGTGATACTGCTTGAATTGTTTATCAGTTTCAAACTTATGCAAGCTGTATGTTTCAAAGTGGAGAATTTTAAGCTCAACTATATGAAGCGTGGAGGACTGTCCTACCCGACCTGGCGTCTGCATCTTTCGGCGTCCCCACCTTGGTTAAAGTTTTTATGCACCTTCTCTTTATCTCTGCAATTACTTGATGGATTTGTTTCAAACTTATAAGTTATTCCTCATCATCACCCACATCATACGGCACAAGGGCCATAACTCTCACACCAGTATTTCATTATCCCCCCCCTTTTACTTAAAATTTCAGTGCATTTTCACTCTATCTCAGTTATTACTGTATGGATTTGATTCAAATATAATAGTTGTTCAACATCATCATCTACATCATATGACACAAAGTCCGTAACTCTAGCAACAGTTTTTCATGATTTATGCCCCACTTTTACATAGAATTTAAGGTTAATTTTGATGCAGTTTCACCATATCTCTGTTATTACAGAGAAGATTTGATTAAAATAGTTGTTCCACATCATCACTCGCATCATGACACAAGGGCCATAACTCTTGTCCAGTATTTCTTGAATTATCTCCCCTTTTAACTGAGAATTTCAGGTTTAAGTTATAGTGCATTTTCAGTCTATCTCAGTAATTACCAAATGGATTTGATTCAGATTTGTAGTAGTTGTTCCACCTTATCACCCACATCATATGACACAAGGTGCATTGCTCTTGCACCAATAGTTCATGAATTATGCCCCTTTTTTACTTAAGAGTTAAACTTATTTAATGTTTGATACACTTTATCTTTATCTCTCTTATTAATTATTACTTTTGACACAGACTTTAAACTATTTTCCAGACTTAAGCTATTGTCCAATGTCTACATCCACATACGAGTCATTAAATACTCCAGTGACCGCTCCAGCTTCCTCATAAGTACCCATCTTCACTATCCAGCATCGAAATAGTTGAGCGCGCCGTCTCTTGTGACAGCTCTTGTTAATCAATGTAATTTATATACCATAGCTATATAAATCTGAGCTCGGGGAAGTACCTCCAGACTGAGGCTAAGGAAAATCATGGGGAGACATCTCGGTTGTAGGTTGAACATAGCAGTAAATCAAAACAACAGCAGTTAAAAATTTTATGTCACCAGCCTACAGGCCAGCTGACAATTTTATTTCAATAATAATGTAATTTTTGAAATTGAAGTCAAAACAACGGAACTAGAAATATAATCACATTAAGCTTTCAGGAGAGAGAGAGAGAGAGAATAAATTTCACAGCACAGTAATAAACAATATACATGACTCCATAAAGAGACTACTATACAACTAACAATATACATTTGTACAACTATACTGGTGTATAACACCGGTAGGAATAGAGGCTATACACAGTCATACTCTCTAATTCTATAAACTAAAGGGAGATTTTATGGCAGTATTTTCCTCCACTTCCATCTAGATTTACAGCACAGTAACTTGATACAGACCTTTCTAGGATGGCAACATTTCATGCAATACATTTAAAATCAATAAACATTGAAGTTTGAAAGCCTAAACCAAAGAGAGTAAATTTTCAAGTATTTGCTAGCATAGTTTCTGTATTCGTTTTGAATTTCAACACAAGCATTCATTACGCTGGGAGGTCTGATGTGGATTTCATGTCTACTAAATTGTGACTGACCTAAATCACAGCATCTAGTCTAATAAGCCATACACCTGAAGACTGGCAGTGATCAGGATGAACAGTAATCCCACATGTCATACTTTTGTATTCCAAAGTTTTATTTCATTACAAATAAGTTACATATTGTAAGTTTTGTTCTACCTGTTTAACTTATTATTCAGTCAAACCAACATCATATGCCATGTTGCAACATTTTCACATTAGATACATTTAGACACCGGGACAGAACTATCCTCCTTTCTACAGAACACATTTCCAACAACTGACTGCGCTGAGGCTTGAACCAATTGCAGGAGTTCAGAACCCGTTCACATCATACCATAAAGAACAATTTCTGAAACTTCATTTTTAAAATGCAAATATACCGGCAATCGCTATAAATATCTTGCCTTCAGATTTCATAATTTATTTTGTTTGGTTTTACTACACTTTAAAAAAATTAAGATCATGTGGTGACTTTCCAGCTTTATGAATGGAGAAAGACTCCCTTTGTCCCTCTGGATATTGTTTCATGTTCTGGCAGGCATGTGGTTAGAACCGTGGACCTCTGAATACTCGGCCGGACGTTTCCTTGCTTGAAATAATTTTACATCCCTGGCAGGGCCTCTAAACCCATACCAACTGGGGACAAGTGATCATTAAGCAAGAATTAAACAGATGAAAAATATCTGACAAAATCTGTACAATTTCATGTGAACAGGGTCTGAACTCTTTTTAAAACTATTTTCCAAAGTAGACAAACTACTTTCTACGAACACTATAAATGCTGATTTATACACTATGGATGCCCCTGTGCAAGGTTGTGTAATTCATAACTTCTGTATAAGTTACCAAACTATCCATGCAATAAATGAAATATAGCACACCTGGTTAGCACAGAATAAGTTCTTAACATTCAAACTATTCAGTATTATATTCAATGATAAAAGATTTCAAACTATACTCAACTTCTAGAATTCGAAACTATACACAAAGTGGTAAACTGTAACAAAAGTATAAAACAACAGTATGAGAGATACAACAAAGCCTAGACCTGAGATACATAGATTACTTTAAGCACTTCTTATGTAGCTAATATATACCACTATTCAATGTGCACTATAAAAAACAAGTATGTGATATATCAATATTCCATGTGCACTGAAAAAAACAACTATGTGATGATATAATATTCTATACTGAGCACCAGCTTTACAACAAAAGCATGAAAAATTTTATCCCAGGACACGAGTTCAAGTTACTATCTTGATACCTCAGCCTGACTAGGTGGCTAGTCCTCCAATGAATTGAGCCGTGCCATGAGAAAACCAACATAGTGGGTGTGCGACCAGCATGGATCCAGACCAGCCTGCGCATCCGCGCAGTCTGGTCAGGCTCCATGCTGTTCGCGTTTAAAGCCTATTGGAATTGGAGAAACTGTTAGCGAACAGCATGGATCCTGACCAGACTGCGCGGATGCGCAGGCTGGTCTGGATCCTTGCTGGTCGCATACCCACTATGTTGGTTTTCCCATTGCACGGCTCAATTAATGTTTTGTGTAAACTTACAAGACTCTGGACAAACTCAAGAAGATTCTGAATTAGTTTTTATTCGTGTTTGTTTGATTTTTGAGAAAGGTAGGGTGGGTTGGAAAGGGAAGATCCCATATGCATCACCATTTCAATAAGGGTGTAAATGTCCGTTTCAAGTTTTCGACAGGCTTGTTACTCAATATACCAGCTGCAAATACTTTCTATTTGATGTCTGGAGTTCTCTTTAAATATTTTTCATTTTCTGCTTTCCAGAAGCAAATAATGTAAGAACAACCAATTCCAGTCAAGCCGAATTTGAATTAAAATAAACGTGTGCCATGAAGACTGATATGGATCCATTATCAGTTGCATACATATGCTGGATTTGATAAATAAACAGTATGAATGTGCATTGATCTGGATTCTTGCTGGTAGCATGGCCCTAATGTTGATTTTCACACCGCAGCATTTGTATAATAAATGATAAAATGTGCATACCAAATGAATCTTTAAAATCTAATTCTAACCTTTTTAAGATTTTCTTTTATATAAACAAAGGATTTTACCATGTATTGTCTTGTCGATTAGAACGCGTTTTGCAAAATGACCTACTTTTGGCTACTCCAGTTTATTCCCTCTTTTTTTATAACCGCATTTAATGCAGATTAGTATCCCTTTCTGGACGCGTAAAAATGGAAACAGATTTTAGTTTTGCGAGCTTTGTTGGCAAATAAAACATGATTTTTCATTCAGATGCGTCGTAATTAGTGATTAGATTACAACGCATCAGAACTCAAAACTGTGATTTATTTGCCAACAAAGCACGTCAAACTAAAATCTATTTCCGAAGTTTACATCCACTCACATTTTAAGTTTATATTTAGTACTTTCGATTTTAATAGTTAACTTCTTGATCAAGCAGGTTTTTTTTAAAAGTCTTGTTTATTTACTCAAAAAAGTATTAACTGTACATAGTGAGCCTTGACTGAAAGAAGAGAAACTAAAAAGAATTCTTTCTCTACTAAAACCTTACACTTTGAGACATTAGAATTAAGAATTTAGATTAAGTTTTGTAATTCCAAATTGGTTAAATGGAAATACAATTTCAAAATTCATGTACTGATACTAATACAGCCAACTTTTAACAATTAACTCCAGACCAATCACTTATTAATAAAACGGCCTGTATAATAAAGAGTGCTTAATAAACCCAAAGGAACTTTTCTAAATAAACCCATCAGAAAAGTAAAGTCAAGAATACGAGAGTGTAGAAGACAAAAGACCAGACGTTTTTTAACATAAAATAATGAACACAGTTACTGCTGAAGTATCACAGACATATATATATAAATGCACGGGCAGCTTGTGCATCATGAACACGAAGCACACGCTTCACGAGCAGTATGTACAATATGAAGAAACGTGTCACCCGAGAAATGCTGGAAAAAAGGGGTATCGTTTGAGTAAAAGTATGTTGCTTTTTTTAATTTTGAAATTACAACTTAGCATTATTGAAGTTTTCCAACTGCTGTAGACCAGCCTATTCAACCACAAATATTACACAGAAATAATTTTGGGCACAAATGAGGTCCTTTGTAGCAAGTTGTATCATCTCTTTGTATGTAAACATTTGAATTCTCCAACAAGCTGAAACCAAAAGTGATGAAAAGTCGGTGAGTTTGATCATTTTAACACCGCCAACTCTAACAGTTCCGCTTGTAAGTTTTAAACTATTCAAAACATTGTTGAAATTCAAAATATCTTTTTGTTAATAAAGTTTAAAAAGAAGTTTTGATGCTATGAATAGTTTCTTTTTCTAGGAACAAGGAATCTGCCCACAGTGTCTTGCCATAAATTACTCACATTGCAGACTAAGTATTTGTGAAAAAAATAGGACGTATCAACACACAATGTAAAACAATGAAAAGTACCGGTCATCAACAATAGCTTTGTGCATATATCAGAAATCAATATCAGTCTGCAATCTATGGACAATAAGACACCTGCAGATACACCTTTTTTCCAGCACACCTCAAGTATGGATTACAAAACATGAGACTGTTTGTGTTTTAGGAGCATTATGAACAATTCTATGAAAGCTCGTTCTTTCTTAATTAATCAGCCTTATATACAAAAAGAAAATTTTGCTATACATGGACAACTTTATACAATTATATACATTAGCATTACAGAAATATTTCTCATATTTTTTAAGATAAATGTACATAAAGGGAGATAATTATATGTAAAATAATGACAACATGTATACTTTTGAAGGGCTGGTAGTGTATTGTTTAAGAATTATTCTTTTAATTAGCTGGAACTTGTCTGAAACCACTTACAATCAGTTAGCAATAAAACAAATTAATAAATTCATTTTGTAACAAGTAACACGAGTTACTTAAAAAAATTATTTTCACACTAAACTCAATTCTCTTTATTCTCTTTATGGCAAGTTAATTTTCAGTCCAAATAGAAAGTTGTTGTAAAAAATTGAACTACTTCCCGTAATTGAGAAGAGCTCACCAACTGAAAAACAATAGCTTTCAGCTGTGGTACAGAGTTTTTACAGAAAACCACAGATGTAGGGGGCGCTACTGTATTTCGAGGATCTGGATTATCCTTATAACATAAATTAATGCACAGAATGAGATCATGAGGAACACTATGTACAATTCCATCAGTTAACAGTTGTTCAAATCTTACACATACAAAATGTACTGAACAAAGCAATTCCAAATATATAAACAACATAAAATTGAACAAACTGTACAAGTAAAATTAAAAATCTTTTGTACCTTTAGAAACCAAAAATTTCTTCATGATAATAACCCATCTATACATTTACTCAAGGAAAAAAAAATAATGTACATTTTCTCTTACCTACATACACAATGTATAAATAAATAACATTTACTCCTTGTTTATTTATATAATATGGTATAACTTTAAGCGTAGTAAAATAACGAAAAGGATATTAACTACATGCCATTTTTAAAGTCGAGAGGCTGCATATGAATATGCAAATGAAATCGTAAGTATATGCAAATTAGCTCATTAATATATGCATATGCAAATTAGTTCATTAATATAAGTGTATGCAAATTAGAAGCCATCTTATAGAGCTACATGTAGTTATAAGTTGCTCAGTTGGTCCATAATTCACAAAAAGTGACTCTGCATTAACTATTACAAGGTGTGTACCACTGGCTAACATAACAAAATCTTGCCTTACAAGTATATTATATAACATATACGATTGATTGTTTCCCATCTTTCACCTATATTCTTACTCTGACTTTTATATTAATGTTAAGAAGAAACCACCTGGCTATACATACATTTTCTACATTTTTGGATGGTAGACCATGTATTTCAATATTTTAAAATCTTAAAAATGCATCTTTCTCTTTAAGAAAATATCAGTTGATGAGAAGTATACCCAAGCTGTAACAATTTACATACATGAATAGCTTCATTCTGGTCCTTATTACATGTAGAGAAACATAAAACAGTGAAAGGTTTCAAATATGTCTAAACAAAATATTCTCTAACTACCATCAGCGGGGAACATTTTTCAGGCTAACTTACAGAAATTTACAGAAAACTGATTCAAACAATGAGAAGCTTTACTTATAATAAATGCCACTGTGTGTTGAGCAGTAATATCTTAATTAAATAATAAACTATGTACAACTGTTCACAATTAACTACGTAACAGAAAGCTTGCTACGGTGGATCTAGCGATTTACTTTTGTGTTCTTGCAGAGAAGATTTCCTTTGTTGAACTTTCTCCGCGGAGTTTGGATGAAGTCTGTCCGGTGATAGTGCTCGTCTTAACAATGGGGAACTCTGGTCCGGCTTGTGTTTCGAAAAAGAATGTCTTTTTACAATCGCTTGACTTGGATTTGTGTTTAAATGTGCAGGTATTGTTTTCTGGGACTGACTTGAGGCTCCCACTTGGTGCCCCTGAGTGAAAGCCAGAGGGCTAGGGGATCGTGTGGGAGACACTGGCATTGGTGATGGTGAAGGCGTCCTTGCCAGCGGGGACAATGGAATGTTATGAACAGATTTTCTTCTGCATGGAGATTTCAAGCTCTGCGTTCGCTTATGTTTTAATCCAGAGAGAGAACTTGGTCGCCCGTAACTACTAGGTGAGTGGGACTGATTTGCCGGAGAGTTCGGTGAACTAGAACTCGGTGAACTACTAGTTGATGAAGTCTGACATGATTCGGGAGACCACGTCAAAGATAATGGCGATGACTGGACTCCCGTTTTAAATGTTACAGCAGACGTATCACCAAAAGACCAAGATTTACTGAATGGACTGCTTCTGTACGTACTGCTAGGAGTCAGTGGAGAACTATGTCCCAGCTGACCTGCTACATGACCCTGTTGTTCCGCTCGTTTTGTGCTTAACCGTCTGAACAGTGACCTACTTTTCTTCTTTTCTCCACTTTTCCCAGTCTTCTTCTTTGATCGCCGAGCCATCTTACCGGGATTTGTTCCCTTCTTTTTAGCACCTGTTATTATAAACAGAAAGCAATTAGAAAACAATATCAATTTTAAAATCTCTAGAAACAGCTATTAACAACGTAATAAATCATTTAGAATTTTCTTTAAAAGGATTCAACAGTGGAAGCTTTTAAAACACAAACTACACAAAGTACTTGATTCTTAAATTCAATCATGGTTAGCACTATTTTCAGTAGTGCTGGGAATGCATTCTTATGTCACATATACCACATCTAAAGTTGTGGAATATGTGATAACTATCACTTAAATATGAAAAACTGAGTCTATTTTTACAAATTTCACCTGTCTGGATAGTTGAGCTCTCTAATGGCATGGAACGGATACGTAGTTCTCCTTTCCCTTTCAGAATGAGCTGTACAACCTGTGTGTGTAGCAGACTATGGATAGGCTCCTCATTAACATGTGTGATCAGATCACCTGGCCTAAGCCCCGCCTCAAATGATGGACTATTGTCTTCAACAGCCTGAAATATAATGGGAATATTATATCTTCTCAATAACATATGTGATTAGCTCACATCGTGTAAATCCCGCCTCAAAGGCTGGACTATCTTTAACAGCCTGAGCTATTATTCATACGGTATATAGTGAAAAGAAAATCAAAATTTTAAAACACTCTAAAACATACATTTATGTACAAAATAATTTCTGTAAAGATTGAATTGTAATATAAAATTCTAAGCTCTATACATTTTTTTCCAACTAAAACTTCCCACATTCACCACAAGTCCTGTGAAATTACTTCATTTCATAAGCAAGACATTTTTTTGGTTTGTCTAAATTAGGTATGGGTTAACTGTGAAGTTAAAATAAAGAAAACGTTAATGCATTCCTTTACAGGATTTACTGTCTTGTTCATATGCAATCAGGAAATCTGACAAACCTGAGAATGTAACACATAATAATGATTTAAAACATGAAAAAATATGAAGACATGTAATTACTTACAACAACAATATGCTGGAGTGCGTAAGTATTTGAATTGCCGAGATAAACTCGGATTGCCTTCAAGGTAAACCCATACCCTCTCGGTCCCTTCTTGATGACTATTGGTGGTTTCAAGCTCTTAGCTAGAGGTGACATCTCCCTGGATGGGGAACCATCTCGAGAACTTGTGCTTGAACCCGGCGACTCCATTGGTTGATTGTGGAATTCTTCTGGAAACAAATTAAGGATTACTTCTATACTGAATAACAAACTGGGAAAAAAGCAGCATTTAGCAAAATGTTGATCAATCATGTATCACGAGCGTGATTGTTTAGTAAATCCTCTTTCTGATACTTTATATGCATGCAAATTGACGTTTAATTAGATAACTGTCTGGTCTTATGCATTATTCTCTAAATGAGTGAAATAGCTAGGTTACTTTGTTAGTCAAAGTCCAAGAATGTTTCTATCAGTTTTAGTTCTGTACTTGTGCTTAATCCTGTTTAATCACTGATCTGATCATTTTATACTGATTAATTGTCCTGAAAAGTTTTACTGAATTCCCAGACTAACTTTTCTCTTATAAAAGCTTTGTCTTGTAAAAAATCTCAAATAATATTGTGTTAGAATGCAAAGTAGACCTGAATCAAGGAATTTAGTGTGTTATATTATACTAGATGCCCAAGGGCAACATGTCGAGCCCGCCAGCTGTCAAAAGGACTAGGAGTTGCACACGACACCCTGTCTCATTGAGGCAAACATTTATGCCAAATAAAAAATGATTGCAAAAAGATACTATATAAGTTATTTATAGAAACAACAAGTGTGACCTTGACCTTAGACCTAGAGCTCTGGTTCTTGCGCATGACACTCCGTCACATGGTTATGAACATTTGTGCCAAGTTACATCAATCCGGACGGACGCACGCACATACACCGAACAGCCATTTAGACAACTATGTCTTTGCTTCAGCAAGCGGGCTCGACAAAAATCTTCCAATTTGTGGAACACTTTACCCTTATAAATGTCAAACATCATTATGTGAAGTCAGAATGTAAAATAGCATTTGCTGCAAAATCTTGATATCACATAATTTCCATATAGAAGGTCATAGATCCCATTCCCATGAAAAGCCCTGTTTTCTGAGATAATTCACTGAAGACGTCTGATGTCCTTTGTCTCCAATTTCTGATTTACATCTAAAAGTTGCCAATTACTCATACACAGGTAAATACTGGTAGTTTAGTGGTATTGCAAGAAATCCAGGATTACTTGTTAGTCTGGCTGCTTTATCTAATTAAAACTGAAAAAGTGGCACAGAATTAAAACAAGTGGGCCATGAAGGCCCTGTATGGCTCACCTGACCTCCTGACCTAAAGATCACCAAGATCAGCATTCTGACCAAGTTTCATTAAGATATGGTCATAAATGTGGCCTCTAGAGTGTTAACTAGCTTTTCCTTTGATTTGACCTGGTGACCTAGTTTTTGACCCCACATGACCCAGATTCGAACTTGACCTAAAGATTATCAAGATTAACATTCTAACCAAGTTTCATGAAGATACAGTCATAAATGTGGCTTCTAGAGTGTTAACAAGCTTTTCCTTTGATTTGACCTGGTGACCTAGTTTTTGACTCCACCTGACCCAGATTTAAACTTGACCTAAAGATCACCAACATTAACATTCTGAGCAAGTTTCATTAAGATAGGGTCATAAATGTGGCTTACACAGTGTTAACTAGCTTTTCCTTTGATTTGACCTGTCGACCTAGTTTTTGGCCCATCTGAACAAGATTTAAAGTTGACCTAAAGATCAACAAGATTAACATTCCGACCAAGTTTCATTAAGATATGGTCATCAATGTGGCCTCTAAAGTGCTAACTAACTTTTCCTTTGATTTGACCTGGTGACCTAGTTTTTGACCCCACATGACCCAGATTTGAACTTGACCTAAAAGATCATCAAGATTAACATTCTAAGTTTCATGAAAATAAAGTCATAAATGTGGCCTCTAGAGTGTTAACAAGCTTTTCCTTTGATTTGACCAAGTGACCTAGTTTTTGATCCCACCTGACCCAGATCTAAACTGGACCTAAAGATCATCAAGATTAACATTCTGACCAAGTTTCATGAAGATATGGTCATAAATGTGGCCTCTACAGTGTTAACAAGCTTTTCCTTTGATTTGACCTGGTGACCTAGTTTTTGACCCCAGATGACCCAATATAGAACTCATCCAAGATTTTATTGAGGGTAACATTCTGACCAAGTTTCATTAAGATTGAGCCAAAACTGTGACCTTTAGAGTGTTAACAAGCTTTTCCTTTGGTTTGACCTGGTGACCTAGTTTTTGAACCCAGATGACCCAATAACGAACTCGTCCAAGATTTTATTGAGGGTAACATTCTGACCAAGTTTCATTAAGATTGAGCCAAAACTGTGACCTTTAGAGTGTTAACAAGCTTTTCCTTTGGTTTGACCTGGTGACCTAGTTTTTGAACCCAGATGACCCAATAACGAACTCGTCCAAGATTTTATTGAGGGTAACATTCTGACCAAGTTTCATTAAGACTGGGCCAAAATTGTGACCTCTAGAGTGTTAACAAGCTTTTCCTTTGATTTGACCTGGTGACCTAGTTTTTGACCCCAGATAACCCTATGTCGAACTCGTCCAAGATTTTATTGAGGGTAACATTCTGACCAAGTTTCATTAAGATTGGGCCAAAATTGACCTCTAGAGTGTTAACAGTCAAATTGTTGATGACGGATGGACGGAGGGACACAGGGCGATCACAAAAGCTCACCTTGAGCACTTCGTGCTCAGGTGAGCTAAAAACACAATTGGCTCTTCCTTTAGACTAAAACTTTAATCACTTGGACAACAATTAAATAAATCATTTTTCCACTCACCAGGAGCTTGAATGAGAAGTGTTAGTGCATTTGCCGACACAGATTTCTGCATGATCTTCATCTCTGTTTTCTTTTCACGCATCTCATCTACAGGGGAAAGCTCTGAAAAACATTACAGAAGACATGGAGAACAAAAAAAGTACATTCATTTCTACTTGTATACAAGCTACATATATCTGATGTAGCTATATCTTCCTACAGTAACAAAAATTGAATTCTAACAAAAAAACACAAAAATAACTCGACATACAAGTCTAAAAATTACAAAACTGAGCTGAGACACCAGTCTCATAAAACACCAGTGCCATTGGTCAATTTTAAAGCTTTGCTCAGAAAGAACCTATCAAAAGCTTTGATTTGAGACTGGTCTTCAAGTTTAAAGTCCTGATACTGACTAACCATGATCACTACAAGGTTTTCATTTTAATGCAAAGTTCTGATCATTATTTTCTGAGCTGAACATTGGATTTGGAAAAGAAACATTTATCAAAATTGAAATATTTACCACAGGCAGAGGGTTTATCATCATCCGAGGACACGACGGCTACTCTAGGTATAGTTGGATGTGGTATGTTAATTGATGAGCGAACAGTTTTCTTTGTTACTACAGGTGATGAATCACTCTCATTCTGCGAGGAGTCAGAGGTTGACATTGACATTCCCTGAACACTTATACTGGACCGTGGAGTACTGAAAAAAATACATAAAGGTAGATAATTCTAAAAAATTTCCAGATATAATTTTGCTGTCTTTGAATTCTTTCAATGTATCACTTAAAGTTATCCATTTTTTAAACAAGAGTGCCAGAATGTCACAATATATGCCAGTCACAGCAAATTTCTCTACACTAGCACCTGTATTTGCAAATGGAATTTTAATTTTGTGGTTGTTTACGATGTTTTTTTAAGTATACTTATTGTAATTCTTTTGTTTTTCTAAGTCCACAAAAAAACTCCTTACCAGGTAGAGATACCTTAAAATACATCTTAAATTTGATAGTAACATCTATGTTGTACCACAGAAGAGTGGTCTTGGTTTTTCCCTACGGTCAATTATAAAAAAGTTACAATGTAAGTTATTTATAGTAACAACTAAGGGAAGTTAATCTTAAGATAAAAAAAAAAATTCCAAAAAAAAAAAATTGTAAGTCCACACAAAAATCGTTACCAGGTAGAGATAGGTCAAAATACACCTCAAAATTGGATGTAACATACATATTGTACTACAGAAAAGTGGTCTCGATTTTTTCCTACGACTAGTAATGAAAAAGTTACAATATAAGCTATTTATAGTAACATCAAAGGGAAGTAATTCTAAAGGGACCTGCGCATGACACTCCATTTCATGATGGTGTACAATTGTGCTAAGTTACATCAAAATCCCTCCATGCATGAAGAAGAAATGCTCCGGACAAAGTCATTCTTGTATCTGACCTTTGGCCTCTAAGTGTGACCTTGATCTTAGACCTAGGGACCTGGTTCTTGCGCATGTCACTCCGCCTAGTGGTGGTGAACATTTATGCCAAGTTTTATCAAAATCCCTCCATGCATGAAGAAGAAATGCTCAGGACAAAGTTTTCATTCTTGTATCCTTTGACCTCTGTGACCTTGACCTTAGACCTAGGGACCTGGTTCGTGCGCATGACACTCCGTCTCATGATGGTGAACAATTATTGTGCCAAGTTATATCATCAAAGGCCTGAAGGGCCTGAGTCGGCTAATGATTGATGTACTGGTAGTATAGTCTACCAGTTTCAGTTTGTTTTTAGTTTTTTCCCCCAACTAAACAGAGATTTTGTTACAATAAATAAAATGAAAATTCAGTCGATGCCTAGTAAAACTTTGATTGACATTATACAAGTATTTAAACCCAATATATTTCTCTAAAATTGAAGAGTGGTTCGCAGAAATAAAAATGTTGAAAGTACAAACTACAATTTGACAGCTGATACTAAGCTACTGCCCATGACTATATATATTTTTCCAGTAAACATTTGCCTCCGGCATTGCCAAAAGAGGTAATTATCGGCTGGTATATATTCGCACATGATCAAATTTGAATATAACAATTTATATATTAAAATTTTACAGCGCGGATTGCCACATACAATTTATAATGGATGGACGAAAGAACTGTTCAGATATTTAACAGATAATGGGCCTGGCAATAACCGTGTCATATATTAGGTATTGTTCAATCATATTATACATGGTGTCAATTTAAAGTATACTTACTCTTGCGTTTAGAAATACACAAAAAATGTACATGTACAGTCTAACCTGTACTAACGGTCACCTCCGATCAGCGGTCACCTCCGTTCAGCGGCCATTTTATGACGCCCCCGACGGATTTTCCTCTATTTTATCACTTTATTCAGCGGCCACCTGCCGTCCGCGGCCAGCGGCCACCGAAATTGCCTCCCGACCGCCGTATTTGACCCCTTTCAGCGGCCATTTTTCTTCTAAAACCAATTATTTTTAGGCAATAATCGCCGAAGATACCCGATTTTGAGAAGCACGTGGTTGCTAAGTTTCGCGTGACTTCATCAATTAAAACTGATAACCAAAGGTGTAATCCCCTTTTGTTATGATCAAATGGCCAGTAATTATCGGTAATTAGCGTGTCACCTCGTGTCAATTTTGTTGTTCAGTTTGACCTCGGTTAAAGATAATACCCGATAACTAATTAGTAGCATAATATTTGTAATTTTTTTATACTTCTGTCATTAAAAATACTATTAAATTTATACGAAATTAATTGTGTTTGAAAAAAAATATAAACCACTCTTATCTTTTACGGAACGTAACGGCAATCTTAGATTTAGCGTAGACAATAAGCGCCGAGAGTAGCGTCCCTTACCAAAATGGCGAAAATTGTAAACAAACTTGTTTGAAGTTGGAAAATTGTCTGTAACAATTTTTGTGGTAAAAAAAACACGCCGGAGTTTTAGATTGCTAAGAAGACCATTCGTACTGCGAAGGCAAATGCACGTCATTGTATTCTGGTAAAATAATAATGGAAAACCCAAAAAGAAATGGGCCTAAAGGCTATAGACTGGTCAGAAGTCTGAAAAATACATATACCGGCTGCACCTCCGATCGGCGGTCACCTGGCTTAAGCGGCCAAATTGTCTGCTTCCCTTGGCTGGCTGCTTAAGACAGGTTAGACTGTATATAAATGTTGCTGAGTGTCAATATATATTGTAACCGATATTAATAAATGCAGTTCTTTTTTGTTAAAAGCATCATTTATTCTATTTCAGACCTGTTAACCCCTTCAAAATCATGTCTGTAATCCCGAAGTCCATGCACTTTCAATTATCCATTTTGATTCATGTAGACAGACTGGCCCAGATTGGGCTGAAAAATGCTTGAGCCATTTTTACGTGGTCGGTAGCAGGGTGGGTGTGGGGAGGGGTGTTTCTTCCTGCTTTAAATTGCAGTCAGATTTTGAAAAATGGGCATTGTGGCAGGTGGTAAAAGGGCAAATGTATCAAACTGTAAAGTTGCAATATGGGGCAAGGGTGTGGGAGGATACCCCCTCCTGCAAGAAGGGTTTGGGGTATCACCACAAGAAATTTTTGAATATGTAGACCCTTGATACAGCCTTTGGTGCAATTTCTATCTGAAAATTTTATTTTTCAATTTCTAAATATTACCTAGATTCTTTTTAGTATTACAATATCCAAAGTATGAATGACTGTAACTTCATCTTTTTACTTTCAGATCATGCCTCAGGACTAGAATATGAGTCTGATATAGATTCTATGTAGGTGTTATAAAAATAAATTCTAGAATCATTTCTGTTACAATAATATCTATCATGTCTGTTACTTGAATGTTAAAATTTCATAACACAGCTCGATATTTACCCAAAATATTATAACCGGATACGATTACACTTTTCTAAATCTCCAGTTTCAACAATATGTTATACAAATTGTGTTGATACGAAGACATTTAGTAGCAATTGGCAGTATCTGACATTGAAGTTTACGGTTAAATTACCTCTTATTTAAATCTTTTCATAAAAAAATTGTTTCGTTTCGTCAAAGCAGCCAAACATAGACAATCTACTTTCGATTTCAAAAACTACAAGAAAATACAATTTAATGTTTCGCCGATTTGTTTATTTCTCGAAAAATAAGAAATAAAATCATTTTTAATATCAGTAGTAATTAAACAAATCAGTAAGAGCTTCTTCTTCCGATAATTTATCCGCTTACTGACTGCAAAATTCAACCCACGCAAAGTCGTAGAAGCGTTGTTATAAACAGGTCACGCGTGTTCGCCGACAAGTGTCCAGAATGTAGTTAGGATTCATCCATGAAGTCTCGCGGAAGAATTAACGTACTGCACATATCTTATTCGGGTCATTTAAAATGAAGCTGTCATAATTTAATTTCATCGATGTGGTAAACTCTTTGATAAGAGACTTTCCAATGCTTTCAGAGGTACCCGACAATAAAATACTAGCAGTATGTTCTGGAACTATATTTTGTCTTTCGCTGGATGTTACGCAAGCTTGGTAAGCCTGCGCAATTCATAAAATGAACAGAGCAATAAATTTGTTATTTGTGCAATGATTTTAAAGATTATTTTTTGAAACGGACAGGGTAACAAGTAGATAATTTGGCTAATAAGTTAATATGCAGTTTTTATTTGAATTTGTGAACATCATATTTTCTATTCTGTGACAAAAGGGCATAAAATTCATCACCATAATCATATGCGCAAATGTATTACCAAATCCCGCAGAATCGTTATGCGTGTTTATGCTTAATGAGTTACCGCGGAAGAAAATACGTGGCTTTATATGAGTATTGCACAATTATAAGTCATAAATTTGACAGATTACATCGTATATTGGTCATAGCAAATAGGATTGACATAACTGAACTTCATTGGATCAATGAACTCTTTGAAATTAGAGACAATCTAATGGAACTACATCACTTCACTGTGTTGTGAGGCCATTTTATAAGAATGAAAAATTAGGCGATAGCAAGGACTTGTCAAATGCTTGAAAGCGTTTAGCCGACTCAAAAATCACTCCATGCATAAGGAAGATATGCTCAGGGCAGTCATTTTTGAATTTGACCTTAGACCTCTAAGTGTGACCTTGACCTTAGACCTAGGGCTTGATTCTTGCGCATGACACTCTGTCTCATGATGGTGAACAATTGTGCAAAGTTTCATCAAAATCCCTCCATGCATGAAGAAGATATGCTCCGGACAAAGTCTGTGGACGAAGCCCGCCCGCCCATCCGCCCGCCAGGTGCGTTCCCATAATACGTTCAAACGGGCGTATAAAAAGAAATTACAATGACAGCTTTGTGTTTGTTTGTTTTGTTGGGTAACTTGGGTTTAAAATCAAACACATTTTTTAACTATATGTCAACTTCTCTTGACATATTTATGACACTTTGGTAGAACCACTGATATTTTGCCAGTCAGCTTGACAGTTTCCTCACATGAAAAAAATCTGTATCTTTACCACAGTTTTGAACCTAAAGCAATGGAAACCAAAGCATTCTAAGTCAGTGACCTTAATCACTGGACTACAGAGATTCAATGGGCATCTTTAACACATAAGCACAAATCTATTGTGTTTTAAACCTGCGATGAAGATACAACATTTTCATGCATAGATTGAACACTGACCTTTCAGCACTACTGAATACATCTGGCTCTTCTTCACCCTTGCTTAGATTAGTCAGGTCAGGTTTCTGATCAGGCTTGGGATACGTGTTGTCCGACAAGGCACGGTGACGATCGCTGGACGGGTGGCTAAGATAAGACTGTAACTCTATCGAGTTTTCTGAGCTAGTAGACTGATTGGAATCTTTTCGTTCCAGGGCCTGCTTTTCAAGCAGTCTTGTTCGCATTTCATCGGCACTTGAATGTCGTCGACGATCACGCAGATCTGTTCCATAGTCCTATTAGAACAATTACATACATTATTAACAAACAAACACAGTATTATAATGAACTGAAAACAAAATAAATAAAGTCTGTTCTGCTTCACAATGCATATGACCAACTTATAATGTGAAAATAGTGTTTTCTAAATTACAAAAGTTAAGAATCAAATAAATTTTTTAGACATAAATATTGTGGGTTTTAATTGACCTGGCGGGGCAGGATTTCGCGATGGCCCACTGCATTATTGTGCAGGATATGTAGTATATTCGGCAACCCGATTTCTTATTCAATGGCCATCTACCTTACATTGTAACCAATGCAGCGTTGAATTTTAGTCGTTGGTTATCGAAAGATTACGGAATTTAACGATAATATTGCTCTACCTATTTTACTCTTTTTTTTTTTAGATTACCATTATTTGCATAAGTCAGAGATTAACTCTGCCCCACCAGGTCGAATAAAATGCACAATATCTGTAGACATAAAGGATAATTAAATTTTCCACACGTGATATTATTAATGCTAGAAGACTTAGAACTGGTATAGAAGCAACACTTGCCTTTGTGACACACCCAGTATCAGGTCACATTAACAGAATATATTTAAGTTATAAGTTCATTTGCATTGCTAACTAAGAGCACAAGTCACATGCAGCAATTCTCACATGATACAATATAAGTCATCATCCTGTTAAAAGTCATTTATAAACTACACGTGTATTCTATTAGTGCGCTTCACAAGCACACAATGTCCCATCTGATCTCCAACCCAATCACCCAAATTAACCCCTAGGATAACAAATGCTTCAGACAATTTCAGACATAAAAATACAAATTACGTAACACAATTAATTTTTATATACCAAAAAGATTCTTCAATTTCACTGATGAAGGCATTTAAGGTAGTTCTGCATGTCTGATAATCTGGAGGTCATGGTATAATGTAATTTATCAGAATAATGTAGAATGGACTCATCATATGAACTGCTAGAATTTTCATTAAAATCAACCATATAGAAAATTTTCTATTTGTGAAAATGTTTACAAAATTGTGATTTTCCTATAGAAACCTATTACTACATTTTTTTTTTTTTTTTTTTTTTTGGCATTTCTATGTAAAGAAAAATATTTGTTGATCAAACATAATAATAAGATAATCAGAAACTTATTTTCACAATAATGAAATAATGATAAACTTACTTAAAAAAATATGCAAGTTTTTATTTTTTCAAAGTCTGTCTGGAGAATTGTGATATTTCAGAAAAATGTGACTTTCACTCATCTAAAGCTTGCAGAATACTGTAAATAACATTTGTCTAAAAATTGAAAACAGTATGTGCATTTCAAAGTTACAAAGCAAAGCATGAAAAAAGTCACTTTTGGCAACATACTGAAAATGGAACTTCAGTATAGATGGAACACAATAATTTGAAGTTCAAATAATGTTGATTACATGATTACAAGAAACCCAGTTTCCAATTAGAAAAATATTGTTTGTCAGCACAGAGAACTCTCGAAGTTTTCACAACACTTGTGTTTTATTATCATTATTATTTTCAATATTATTACTGTATCTTTAATCATCCTTTATGTAATATAATAATAATAACAATAATAATAATTATTTTTTTATTATTATCATTATTATAACATTAAATTAATAGTTATTATCATTTATATAATATCAAAATAATAATAAATATTATTATCATTCCACATTCACTTTTTTTTAATGCAAAATTTTTTAGTATATCTTTAAGTTTCCAAAAATCAAGGTTAAATCAAATTCTACATTCTTGAAAAAGAAAACTGATCCAAACATGCAGCACTACCTTTAAATTGTATTAATCATATACAGGGTTTTAGTAAAATTTTGACGGAATTAGTATGCATATGATTTCAGCAAAATTTGAGGAAAATTGACAAAACTGCTGTTACATAATCAGATACATTTGAAATTCTGATAAAAGGAAAGCTTTCCATAATACATTGTAACAAGAGCACCGCCAAGCGGGGCAATATACGCCCAAAGAGTTACATCGCAGGATGGGAGCAAAATTTAAAGAACAAGACTGTTGAAGACCAAAGGACAGGAACAACAAAAAGAAGAAATTCCAAAAAAAAAAATTTTCTAAGTCCACAAAAAAATTCTAACCAGGTAAAGTTATGTCAAAATACATCTAAAAATTGGATGTAACATCCATGTTGTACCACAGAAAAGTGGTCTCGGTTTTTCCCTACAGCCAATAATAAAAAAGTTTCAAAATAAGCTATATATAGTAACAAAAAAGAGAAGTAATTAAAAAAAAAATTATTGTAAGAGAACAAAAAGGGATGTGCCAAATAAAAACAAGAGCACTGCAGTGCACAGCAATATATACAAAGCAAAGTCATATATGACCTTTGACCCCTAAGTGTGACCTTGACCTTGAAGTTAGTCATCCGAAACAAGCGCTCTGCACATCGTCTCAGTGTCGTGAACATTTGTGCCAAGTTTCTTTGAAATCCTTCAAGCAGTTCAAGAGTTACAGAGCCGACACGAAACACACTCGTATAACCTTTGACCCCTGTGACCTTGACCTTGAAAAGAGACATCCAAAACATGCTCTCTGCACGTCGTCTCAGTGTGGTGAACATTTGTGCCAATTTTCTTTGAAATCCTTCAAGCAGTTCAAGAGTTACAGAGCGGACACGAAACACACTCATATGACCTTTGACCCCTAAGTGTGACCTTGACCTTGAAATGAGACATCCAAAACATGCGCTTTGCACCTATCTCAGTGTGATGAACATTTGTGTCAAGTTTCTTTGAAATCCTTCAAGGGGTTGAAGAGTTACAGAGCGGACACGAAATTGCTAACGGACGGACGGACGGACAGACGGACACCGGGACCATAACATAATATGTCCCTTCGGGCGTATAAAAATAAATCACTGCAGCAAAAAGACTGTCTCCTAATAATATATCCTATATAACAAAGTCATATTATCATTTAATATCTCTGACCATGTCTCAAAAATCATACTTTACTGTAACTTCCCTGTTGTAATTGTACTATGTAATAATTGTTTCATAGTAAAAGCCTCACGTGCCTTTGGTAGCACATGTTTCATCATTAGCCCAAGTCTTGTTAAAAATCCCCATTAGAAGAATCTACTAGCATTAGTGTGTCATTTACAGTCAGACAATTTCCTATTCTCTCCTAATTAATGTCAACAAAACCCCTGGGTATGACAAATGTCTGAGGCATTTCCTGACCTCCAATTCCTATATCCATTCAGGCAGGAAAATTAAGCCCCTCTAGCCACATTATCTTTGTCTAACAGAGAGCAATCAGGACAGTTTCTTCCTCCAATTACGAGAGGATAAGCTTTTCTGTGTGAGCAGTGATGTCGTAATGGACTTTCAGAAAATTGTTCCTATATTTCTTGACATTATTCTGTCTTCCCCAGACTGACCTAGTGCAAGTGGACTAGTCTAAGATGACATTTAAATGAATGGCAGATTTAGGTCAGAACTCTTGATTGTCATGTCACTTATTCTGATTGCCATATTTCATGAACCTGGTGACACTGTAAAGGGGCAAAGATCAAAGCAAAGCAACTGCTCACTTTCAACCTAAATTTCAGCAAAGTTTCAAAGATATATAAGCAACTTGTGTATGAAATTTTCAAACCAACTTTTTGTGTGAATTCCAGAGCTTCCACTCTTGAATTTGACTGGAGAAAAGACTCAAGAGTCTAAATTCAGACAAATGAACTTTTTTAGATAGATAAATATCTAACTGTTACTTTTTCAATCCAAATGCATTTTTAGTTTTATCAAATCAAAGTCTCTATGTCATCTTATACTATTTCTTTATTAGGGTTTGATTAAATCTTCATAAATTCAGTGTTGCTGTGGTAAAGTGTCAGCCACTGACCCATTCCTGGTGGGTTCAAATCCTTGTATTGCCTTACCTTTTATAAGAAATAACTACTTGTCTTTTTTTTCTAGGAAACTTTCTCCACAGTGCAATCTGTCTTTACAATCAAATTAAATAGTTAACCTCATAAAAGTGTATCCCACAGAATCTGAAGAGCAACTTCAGAACAAGCAATACTCTGAGTTGTGTCAATGCTAGCATATTTCATCACGTTGCATAAAAATACAATACTTATTTACAATACACTTTCCATATCTAAATACAAACCATTTTCTATGTAAACAAGTTTTTTACCTCATGCAACTCCTCAATTCTAGAGTAGACTTTACTGAATCGTGGAGACATAGAGGAGAAGCTGTGGAACAACTGATCCTCCGAGTCGTCAATATCCGTGTCTTCTGTCTCCAATTCATGATTATATCTGTCTGCACGAGCTGAAATAAAACAACAACCATTCTCAATAAAATTATCTTTCCGAATAGATTAATATTTATGATCTGAAAACCTTGGTGTTATTTTTGTTTGTTTTTTTTCAGTCAGAGGCTATCAACAAAATTAATGTTTAATTTTGGCAGATTAAGGAGTTATGCACCATATTTGTCAATGCTGTAAATCAAGAAAAAAGTTACAGTTTTTAACACTGTAAACTCAATACATATTCAAACAAGTTACCATTTACTCTACCTTTTCTGTGACAGAGTTTTTCCCTGACTTCTCTTTTAATAAGAAACAATATCATTTATAATATACATCATTTTAAAGATTTCCTAGGAACTTTTTAAATTTTCAAAATACTTTAACCTTTACCCTGCTAAATTTCTAAAATGGACTGGTCCATCATTCAATTTGGGCAGTACCACTTATTATTCAAAGGGGTATTTATTGAAAATTTATTGACTGGATAGCGAACTGTGCAGACCATGATCAGCCTGCATGGATGTGCAGGCTTATCTTGGTCTGCACTGGTCGCAAAGGCTGAATCACTTGCTGACAGCAGGCTAAAGATTAAGTAACTTTTGGATTAATCATGAAAAAAAAAAAAATAAACACAATACAATTTGGAATCAGAAAATTTCAGATTTTTTTGGACATAAAAATGTTTAAGATTTCAATTTTGACTGCAATGTTGATGGAATGTTATAAAACTTTTAAGACATTTTCTTTAGTAGACCGGTATATACAAAGATAAAGTAAAATTTCTGGGGGAAAAAAACACTTATTTTTTGCAAGTGAGATTTTTTAGAATAGTTGGGTCATGAAAAATATAGTCAAAATTCATAGAAACCTCTGTGTTAGCCTATATGGATCAAACAGTAGTATCGTTCTGTTTTAATAATAACTAGAGCTATCACTAAAGGTGATGAATGTACCCCCCGCATGCACTGACACAGTACATTGCAATTTGACGCACACAAGATTGCATAATTATGTGTACTGTATGTATATAGACTGCATGTATACAGTATAGTAACAAAAAACAAAGTCCCATAACTATCACTGCGAAAAATATGTGCATATACGGGAGTAAACGGTCCCGTATATGTCTAATATACGAATATTATATAAAAGGTATCTTTCCTGAAAGTATGATCAAAACCTACGCCTTAAACATACTCTAGACCTTGACAATCCCTAAAGAACTAGAGCTATCACATAAGGTGATGAATGTACCCCCCGCATGCACTGACACAGTACATTGCAATTTGACGCACGCAAGATTGCATAATTATGTGGACTGTATATATATATAGACTGTATGTATACAGTATAGTAACAAAAAACAAAGTCCCATAACTATGCAGAATATTTATCTAAAAGAATGTAACATGCACCATGCACAACTAGGGTTGGTACTGATCACTTGTGTGAAGTTTCATTAAACTGTGTGCAAGGGTTTGGTAGATTAGGCACGCACAAGATTGCATATGCAGACTGTATGTACATAGTATGTTAACAAGAAACAAAGTCCCATAACTCTGCAATTTTTGTCACTGAAAGAACCTAACATGCCCCCTACTGTTGTTACTGATCACTTGTGTGAAGTTTCATTAAATTGTGTCAAGGGGATGAGGAGAGATGGTGCGCACAAGATTGTGTCTATGTATATAGCATAGTAACAAAAAAACAAAGTCCCATAACTCTGCAAATTTTTTTTCTAAAAGAACCTAACATGCCCCATGTAAAACTACTGTTGGTACTGATCACTTGTGTGAAGTTTCATTAAATTGTGTCAAGGGGATGAGGAGAGATGGTGCGCACAAGATTGTGTACATGCATATAGTATAGTAACAAAAAAAACAAAGTCCCATAACTCTGCAAATTTTTTTTCTAAAAGAACCTAACATGCCCCATGCACAACTACTGTTGGTACTGATCACTTGTGTGAAGTTTCATTAAATTGTGTTATGGGGATGAGGAGAGATGGTGCGCACAAGATTATGTCTATGTATATAGTATAGTAACAAAAAACAATGTCCCATAACTCTGCAATTTTTTTTTCTAAAAAACCTAACATGCCCCATGCACAACTACTGTTGGTACTGATCACTTGTGTGAAGTTTCATTAAATTGTGTCAAGGGGATGAGGAGAGATGGTGCGCACAAGATTGTGTCTATGTATATAGTATAGTAACAAAAAAAAACAAAAAACAAAGTCCCATAACTCTGCAAATTTTTTTTCTAAAAGAACCTAACATGCCCCATGCACAACTACTGTTGGTACTGATCACTTGTGTGAAGTTTCATTAAATTGTGTCAAGGAGATGAGGAGAGATGGTGCGCACAAGATTGTGTCTATGTATATAGTATAGTAACAAAAAAACAAAGTCCCATAACTCTGCAAATTTTTTTTCTAAAAGAACCTAACATGCCCCATGCACAACTACTGTTGGTACTGATCACTTGTGTGAAGTTTCATTAAATTCTGTCAAGGGGATAAGGAGAGATGGTGCGCACAAGATTGCGTCTACGGACAGACGGACAGACAGACAGACAGACAACCTGAAACCAGTATACCCCCCCTTACAACTTTGTTGTCGGGGGGTACAATAAGGGATTCCCGTATATGGAATGTTCCATATATGGGAAAAATGTTTCCGTATATGCCCGTATATTTGGAGTATACGTAAACGGAACCATTTTCCACAGTGTATGCAGAATATTTATCTAAAAGAACGTAACATGCACCATGCACAACTAGGGCTGGTACTAATCACTTGTGTGAAGTTCATTAAATTGTGTGAAAGGGTTCGGAAGATTAGGTGCACAGAAGACTGCATATGCAGACTGTATGTACATAGTATGTTAACAAGAAACAAAGTCCCATAACTCTGCAATTTTTGTCATTGAAAGAATCTAACATGCCCCATGCACAACTACTGTTGTTACTGATCACTTGTGTGAAGTTTCATTAAATTGTGTGAAGGGGATGAGGAGAGATGGTGCGCACAAGATTGTGTCTATGTATATAGTTTAGTAACAAAAAACAAAGTCCTGTAACTCTGCAAATTTTTTCTCTGAAAGAACCTAACATGCCCCATGCATAACTACTGTTGTTACTGATCACTTGTGTGAAGTTTCATTAAATTGTGTCAAGTAGATGAGGAGAGATGGTGCACACAAGATTGTGTCTATGTATATAGTATAGTAACAAAAAACAAAGTCCCATAACTCTGCAATTTGTTTTTCTGAAAGAACCTAACATGCCCCATGCACAACTACTGTTGTTACTGATCACTTGTGTGAAGTTTCATTAAATTGTGTCAAGTGGATGAGGAGAGATGGTGCGCACAATATTGTGTCTATGTATAAAGTATAGTAAAAAAAAACAAAGTCCCATAACTCTGCAAGTTTTTTTTCTGAAAGAACCTAACATGCCCCATGCACAACTACTGTTGTTACTGATCACTTGTGTGAAGTTTCATTAAATTGTGTCAAGGGGATGAGGAGAGATGGTGCGCACAAGATTGTGTCTATGGACAGACAGACGGACGTACTCACGGTACGATACTTGTGACTTTACAATGTTAAATTTTAGCCACATAAGCCCAAAAATTAAACCCACTTTTGGACACTTTTTAAAGTGACTGTCATATAAACAAAGAGTCCAAACCCTAACCTGCTAGACACTCAAGTAACAATTCGTTAGCCAAGACAGACAGACAGACAACCTGAAACCAGTATCTTTGTTGGAGACACTAAATTAGTTTTCATAGAACAACAAATGTAATGACTGAAGAAAAAGAAAAGTTCTCCAGATGTAAAATCAGTATGATAAACCATTTTGGCATGTAAGGATTACCAGCTTTTCTCCCAAGAATAATTTGAACGACACATAATCTTCTATAATATCTCCTATCACTCATGCAAAGAAAACAAATTGAAATATTCAATGTCATCACTTACTATCAAAATAGGAAGTGTCCTCCTCATTCTCCAAATCTGGCACAAACTCCGCCTTTTGTCTCAGAAGCCCCTCCCAATCCAATCCATCAAAGTAAATGTGATCTTTGACCTCCTGTGCCCCGCCTGCTCCAAGCCGATTCACTGGATTATGCTGAAGAAGTTGGGTAATGAGATCTTTGGCATCATCTCGAACCTGCCACTCCTCTTCCTGAGGCCACTCTATCTCCTCTGTAACAGTGGAAAGTTTTAATTTTACTGTACTTCAACTACGATTGGCTAATTTACTGACCGACAGATTTTTAAAATTACTAAAATCTTTATCTGCATTTGGTTTACTGTAATTACATGTGTGTTTCTATAGCAATATTATCAACAAAAAGCTTTGAGTGCTCTGACTCATATCACTCAATTAGTTGTCAAAAGCTCTGTATTAATCCTGTGGAACTATTCCTTCATGTGGCAATAGTACTTTCATATAGTTGTTTTATTTCCAAATTAGTCTGTATTGAAACGAAATAAAGAAATGCAAAGATATTCAGTCAGCATTTAGCTTTGAAAATAATGATAGAACAGTTCAATCTATGATCACATGGTAGCTGACATAAAACCTTATTTATCAAGGAAACGTAAGTTTCTATATATAGCCGCAATGACACCGTGTTGGTAATCTTGCTCACAGATTTCAACATCACAGGGTCTTATAGTATTTTACTCACCATTTATAACTTGAGAGAAAAGTTCCTCTGGAGAAACACCAAAGAATGGTGGACAACCAACCAGGAACTCATACAGTATGATCCCCATTGACCACCAGTCCACCGGCTTACCTGCAAAAGTTAAAACATAAATTTACCTATAAAACATCACATTTTCAATGATATACAAGTAAACTTTTTACCAAACAGTTCTCTGTCATTTGCAAATTTTGAAAAATAAAACAGAAATTGAAAAGTGGCAGACAAACATGGAGAAAAAAATGGCCAAATATTTGGTGATTGTGGTAAACTCTAACAAAAAATTCTAAATCACTGTTAATTTGTGACTTCCACAAAATCCTTCAACAAACTTTTTCTAGACTAAACATTAAGTAAAATATCTGTCTATACTGGAATAGCAAGATTTTACAATACACACTGCCACAGTATTCAAGCAATTCTTCTTAAATTTAAGGCAGTGCTGACAAATTTTGTTGAGAAAAAGCCAAAGTTCTATTTTCAGCAAATGTAATCAAGAAATATTATGCAATTTGACAGAAGTATCCAGTCTGTTGATGAGGAACAAAACTGGTAACTGGAAAGCTGTTGCTAATGACAAACAATACACTCTTAAGTCAATATCAATTTGAAGGCTGAAATGTGGTTTTTGTGACGAGGTTGTTGCTCTCTATAGGTAAATTTACTCAGAATCTTATCTAATGGGATAGATGTTATACTTATCTAATAATCAATGCCTCTGTGTTGTTTATCATGTGATTTACAACAGTTCAAGTTCAGATGTGTAGGAATTTAACCAAGAAGGTGTTAGCACTAATAATCAAATATCCAAGCATCTGAATGATGAACTGTGGTAAATAAGACAATAAACCACAAGAATGCTTTTTGTGTTTTCATTAACATATGTTCATTGAAATATCAAAATTAAAATATTCTGAACTTCATTTATCCTAAGTTGTAATTAAGTGAATGTCATGCTGCATTTTAATGTCATAATTGACATCATAATGTTCTTTCACCAGACCACGCATTAAGCTCTGTTTATTGTAAATTTTATCACTACTGTTTTCCTTCTTTGTTTATCTAAATGAAAACAAGAGCTGTCACTATTAGTGACAAATGCCCCTGAAGCGTGCCCAAGAATGCTACAGTTGTCTGTGCAAAATATGCCAGAATAATTTAGGTATGAATCATTTTGTGACCTTGACCTGAGATACCCAGGTCATAAGCGCGACACACCTCAATATGGTTAACATTTGTGTCAAGTAATTTCAAAATCCCTTGATAAATGGCAGAGTTATGGACCAGACAAGAAACAGACCATGTTAACCTTTAAATTCTAAGTGTGACCTTGACCTTGGCGCTAGGGGTCTGGGTCTTGTGCATGACATGTCATCTGATTATAGGGAACATTTATGCTAAGTAATTTTAAAATCTCTTCATCGATGGCAGAGTTATGAACCTGACAAGAAACAGACCATGTTAACCTTAAACCTCTTAATGTGACCTTGACCTTGGAGCCAGGGGTCTGGATCTTGCACATGACATGTCGTCTCATTATGGGGAACATTTATGCCAAGTAATTTCAAAATCCCTTGATGAATGGCAAAGTTATGAACCGGACACGAAACAGACCCTGTTTACCTTTTACTTCTAAGTGTGACCTTGACCATGGAGCTAGGGGTCTGGGTCTTGCGCAGGACATATCGTCTCATTATGGTGAACATTTATGCCAAGTTATTTCAAAATCCCTTTATGGATGGCAGAGTTACAGCCCGGACAAGAATTTACATGGATGTACGGACGGATGCATGCACGTATGGACAGTGCGATTTTAATATGCCAACCTTTGAAGGGCATAAAAAAACTTACCATGTTTGAACATCTGTTAACAAGAGTTTCCACTGAATATTACGATATGAAAATGCCAAACAGTTTAAATTAGTCTCTGTACTTTTAATGAAGAACAAATTAATTTAATTACCATATCCTTTGCGAAGGATCACTTCAGGGGCCACATATTCTGGTGTACCCTGAACTTGTTTGTCCTTGAACTGTTTACTATCCTTATCCAGAGTTCCTTCATACAAATTTGTTGTTAAACTCATTAGTCCAATCTTAGACAGACCAAAGTCTGTCAGCTTAATATGCCCAGTAGCGGTAATTAACAAATTGTCTGGCTTCAAATCTCTATGAACAATACCGTAACTGTGGAGATACTCTAAAGCTAACACAGTCTCGGCAAAATATAATCTCGCAAGGTCAAATGGCAGTGGTCCAGATACTTTCAAAAGAGTTGCACAATCGCCACCTTCTACGTACTCCATCACCATACATAGGTGGCGCTTTGTTTCAAAACTACACCACATGCTAACAACGAATGGATTATCAGCAAACGTTAAAACGTCTCGTTCAGTGAACACTTGTTCGGTTTGATTGCGTAATATCAAGTTCTGTTTGCAGATCTTTTTCATGGCAAATCTTTGCTTAGTCTCCTTGTGTCTAACCAAATACACAGCACTGAAAGTATGTAAATAAGAAATTAACCTTGAAAGAAAAAGACAGAATTATTATTATGTTAACACTTTACTCATCATTGTAATTTGAACTTTAAATCAATTATCTTAAACATGAACCCCTTATGCTCAATTTGAACTATTATCAAAAAAATAATATATACCAGAAAATAAATCTAAAATTCCATTATGGAAAGGCCTGCTGTTTACTGTACTAAATAGAAATTTTTTGTACATAGAATTACTAGAAATGTTCTGTTACCTAAGTTACAAGTAATATGAAAATGACTGGGGAGAAATTATCACGGAATTAAATATCCTATATATATGATAATTGTCAGCTGAAAACCGAAATCATCTCCAATTTTATTGTTAATCTCTACAAATGCAGACAAAGCAATACGTGAGCAAAGTTACGTACAACAGAAATTTATCTTTCCCAACAAATAAAGTACCTTATATAATAGTATATATTACTATCAAAAACAATTTTATTACATCTAATTTTGTTCCTTTAAGTATATTATTAACAGACTGTCAATATTATACAAATGGCAATTTTCTGCATCAACTGTCCTTGACATATCCGTACAGAGTGGAACAATACCAGGAATGAAATCTTTACAATTCCATTTCTTTGCTAAGAAGTTGAACTAATATTCCCTTTCTTATTACTTACTGAGCTTTAATATAACAATTAACCAAAACAAGGCCAAATCCAGAATTACTTTCTAACTACTTGAAGTCAGCCACTCTGAGCATTTGAAACTGATCATAACTGTTTGAAGAAAACTATCAAAAAAGATACATACGCATAAGCTCCATTACTGATCAGCTTGATTGTTTCAAAATCTTCTTCACAGGGAGTCGGATCTTTTTTACGTGCTCCATCGATGCTTTCTTCAACATCAGATAGCACAAGAGATGTATCCTTCAAACTTTCATCAATTGCTGCACTCTCCCGATTCTCAAGTTCCAGCTCTGAAAGATTGTGAAATACTGATCGTTTGTGAAATTCAAAACTTCAGATGAAGTACTTTAAGTCCTCCCTGTCATTCACCAAAATTGTCCATATTTAGTCAGATTCTAAATTGGGGTAACAGAATTTAAAGCTCATAATTATGGCTTAGGTAGAAAATTTATATATATTAGTGCTAGTTACATACCTGACAACGAGAAGCAAAAAAAAGATGTAAAAACCTGTATCAGTAATTTGAAATAGCTCAATTAAAATGTTCACAGTTTTTCAAATGTTTCTTAAAGACTTCACTCATTTGAATAATTATCCAAAATTTGCAAACATTCATAGTTGTATCAGTTAGTCCTTACCAAATACAAATTTTATCTGTTTAAAGAGGGCTTTAAACATGGACAAAAACTGGCAACAAAAATATGCCTGTCACATGGCAACCAAAGGAGTACCTGTAACATAGCAACCAGATGACTACCTGTCCTGTCACATGGCAACCAAAAGGAGTAACTGTAACATAGCAACCAGATGACTACCTGTCACATGGCAACCAAAAGGAGTTACTGTCACATGACGACCAAATGGCTATCTTTAACATAGCAATGGAAATGAGAACCTGTAACATGGCAACCAAATGGAGGCCATAAACATGGTAACCATACTGGGCCTTGTAAAATGGCAACTTAATGGAGTCCCTAAACTCTTTCAGTTCAAGCTCTCATCACAATTAAAGTCATCCTGTTACTCATATTTCTGCACTTTAATGGCTTAACTACAGTATCATTTTCCCAGTATGTTCTTTTTCTGGAAAAACATTTATTACAAAACTGGAAATTAATGGGGTTCCTTGTATTACTAAGGTAGTTACAAAGAAAATTAAATAAACAAGAGATCACAGAGTGATCTTGGCGCCCACCAATGTGCCATTTTTGAGTGTTCCAAATTTCAAGACTTACTGACTAGCTCAAGGTCAAATTTCATTTCCGTACACAACACTGTGCATGTGGTCCAAATTCGAAAGCTGTAGCTTGAGAAATGTGAAAGTAGGTCACTAGATCAATCTTAAGGTCAAAGTTTAATTCGGTACACAAAACTATGCAAGTGGTCCAAATTTGAAGGCTGTAGCTTGAGAAATGTGAAAGTAGGTCACTAAGTCAAGATCAAGGTCAAATTTCACTTCAGAAACAAATCTATGCATGTAGTCCAAAATTGAAGCCTGTACCTTCAAAAATGTGGAAGTAGGTCACTAGGTCAATGTCAAGGTCAAAGTTTGTTTCGATACACAATCCTATTCATGTGGTCTAAATTTGAAGCCTGTAGCTACAGAAATGTGAAAGTAGGTCACTAGGTCAATCTTAAGGTCAAAGTTCATTTCGGTACACAAAACTACGCAAGTGGTCCAAATTTGAAGGCTGTAGCTTGAGAAATGTGAAAGTAGGTCACTAGGTCAATGTAAAGGTCAAAGTTTGTTTCGGTACACAAAACCATGCATGTGGTCTAAATTTGAAGCCTGTAGCTACAGAAATGTGAAAGTAGGTCACTAGGTCAATCTTAAGGTCAAAGTTCATTTCGGTACACAAACCTATGCAAGTGGTCCAAATTTGAAGGCTGTAGCTTGAGAAATGTGAAAGTAGGTCACTAGGTCAAAATCAAGGTCAAATTTCATTTCGGAACACGAAGTTATGCAAGTGGTCCAAATTTGAAGCATGTACCTTCAAAAATGTGAAAGTAGGTCACTAGGTCAATGTCAAGGTCAAAGTTTATTTCAGTGCACAGAACTATGCATGTGGTCCAAATTTGAAGGTTGTAGCTACAGAAATGTGAAAGTAGGTCACTAGGTCAAGATCAAGGTCAACTCATGTCAAGGTTCATCTTGCCACTCAAAACCATACATGTGGTCCAAATTTGAATGTTGTAGGTTATTGACAAGAAGTTTTTAAAAGCTTTTCCCTATATAAGTCTATATGAACCATGTGACCCCAGGGCGGGGCCATATTTGACCCTATGGGGATAATTTTAACAAACTTGGTAGAGAACCACCAGGCGATGCTACATTACAATATCAAAGCCCTAGGCTTTGTGGTCTGGACAAGAAGATTTTCAAAGTTTTTCCCTATATAAGTCTATGTAAACCATGTGACCCCCAGGGCAGGGCCATATTTGACCCTAGGGGGATAATTTGAACAATCTTAGTAGAAGACCACTAGATGATGTCACATACAAAATATCAAAGCCCTAGGCCCTGTGGTTTTGGACAAGAGGTTTTTCAAAGTTTTTCCCTATATAAGTCTATATAAACCATGTGACCCCCGGGGCGGGGCCATATTAGACCCCAGGGAAATAATTTCAATCATCTTGGTGGAGGACCACTAGATGATGCTTCATACCAAATATCAAAGCCCTAGGCTCTGTGGTTTTGGGCAAGAAGATTTTCAAAGTTTTTCCCTATATAAATCTATGTAAATTATAGAAATAAACAAAGGGCCATAACTTAATAAAAATTTGTTGAACCAGTCTGATTTTCAGGGGGACACAACTAGGGTACCAATACATCATTCTGACAAAGTTTGGTCAAAATCCCCCTGGTAGTTTCTGAGGAGATGCGATAACGAGAAATTGTTAACGGAAGGACGGACCGACGGACGGACGGACGGAAGGACGCCGGACCACGGACGCAGAGTGATTTGAATAGCCCACCATCTGATGATGGTGGGCTAACAAATGGGAACTGATAAATTTCATGGAAGGAAATTAAAGGAAGTGTTCTTGAATAATCTTTTTTATTAGGTCTGACAATCCATTTGTGAAATATTTCATGTCTTAGAACAATCTTAGCAAAATAATACAAGAAGTTTTTTAAAAGACAAACACTTCAAATTAAAAAAACTGTGGCTACCAAAAAGGACATCTTGCAAGAGCAAACAAGTATTCAATAATAATACAACTGATCTTTGAGACTAGTCTGAAAAGGCTGCATGTTGAGAATTGTCACTGATGTCAGAAATGAAACCTTAGACCCAGTGTTTTTTTCTAGTTTTTAGCATTCACCTGATTATTGTGCTATATAGACAGATCTGCAGGGTAAGTTTAAGTATCCTTTACATGTAGCAAGCTGGTTATACTGCTAATTCTAACGAGAACAAGAGCTCGTAGAACACGAAATGCCCCTCTTGAAGCATTCAGTAATTGCACAAGGAACAGAAATTATTTGGTCAATGTACACAAAAGTTCTAAAATTCTGGGTCAATATGACCTTGATCTTTGACCTACTGAGCTCAAAATCAATAGGGGTCATCTGCTGGCCCTCCCTATCAACTTTCATGATCCTAAGCCCAAGCATTCTCAAGTTATTGTCCTGAAAGGGTTTAACTGTTCTGGGTCACTTTGACCTTGACCTTTGACCTACTGACCTCAAAATCATTAGAGGTCACCTGCTAGTCATAACCAACCTCCCTATCAATTTTCATGATCCTAGACCCAAGCATTCTTGAGTTATCATCCGGAAATCATTTAACTGTTACAGGTCGCTGTGACGTTGACCTTTGACCTACTGACCTCAAAATCAATAGAGGTCATCTGCTAGTCATGACCAACCTCCCTATCAACTTTCATGATCCTAGGCTCAAGCTTTCTTGAGTTATCATCTGGAAACCATTTAACTGTTCCAGGACACTATGACCTTGACCTTTGACCGACTGACCTCAAAAACAATAGGGGTGATCTTCTGGTCATGATCAACCTCCCTATCAATTTTCATGATCCTACCCCCAAGCATTCTTGAGTTATCATCCGGAAATCATTTAACTGTTACAGGTCGCTGTGACCTTGACCTTTGACCTACTGACCTCAAAATCAATAGAGGTCATCTGCTAGTCATGATCAACCTCCCTATCAACTTTCATGATCCTAGGCTCAAGCATTCTTGAGTTATCATCTGGAAACCATTTAACTGTTCCAGGTCACTGTGACCTTGACCTTTGACAGACTGACCTCAAAAACAATAGGGGTGATCTTCTGGTCATGACCAACCTCCCTATAAACTTTCATGATCCTAGACTCAAGCGTTCGTGAGTTATCATCCGGAAACCAATTGGTCTACATACCGACAGACCGACCGACCGACTGACCAACATCTGTAAAACAATAAACCCCTCCTTCTTTGAAGGGGGGCATAAAAAGCAAAGAAGGGCCAAAAATCAAAGTAGAACTTGAAAGTGAAATAGAGCTTGAAACAAATGTAGAACCTGAAACCAAAGTAGAACTTGAAACTGACCCAAGCGGGGCTTGAAACTAAAGCAGAACTTGAAACCAAAGTAGAGACTGAAACCAAAAAGAACTTGAAACCTAAGTGGGCTGGAAACCAAAGTATGACTTTAAACCAAACAAGAGCTGTCGGAGGACAGCAACGCTCGACTATTCAACAGCCTTGTCGATTGAATGAATACGAAAGTCGAAAAAGGGGCATAATTTAAAAAAAGCAAAATAGGGTTATGGAACCTGCATAGTGCTTATCAGCTCATGATAGTGGACAAGTGTGTGAAGTTTCAATCCATTCCCATTAGAGGGTACTGAGATACCAGCTTACATATAAGAATTTAACCCAAAACTCCTAAGTTTAAAAGGTGCATAATTTTGTAAAATGCAAAGTTGAGTTATTGACCCTTTGCACTGCATGTCATATCATGACAGTGAACAAGTGTGTGAAGTTTCAATCCTTTCCCATTAGTGGATACTGAGATACCAGCTTACATACAAAACCTTAACCAAAAAATTCTAAGTCGAAAAAGGGGCATAATTTTGTAAAAAAGCAAAATAGAGTTATGGAACCTGCTTTGTGCATGTCAGATCATGACAGTGAACAAGTGTGTGAAGTTTCAATCCATTCCAATTAGTGAGTACTGAGATACCAGCTTACATACAAAACCTTAACCAAAAAATTCTAAGTCGAAAAAGGGGCATAATTTTGTAAAAAAGCAAAATAGAGTTATGGACCTGTGCAATGTAAGTCAGTTTATCACAGTGAATAAGTGTGTGAAGTTTCAATCCATTCCCACAAGTGGTTACTGAGATACCAGCTTACATACAAAACCTTAACCAAAAATTTGTAAGTCAAACAAGGGGCATAATTTTGTAAAAAAGCAAAATAGAGTTATGGGACCTGTGCAGTGTAAGTCAGTTTATCACAGTGAATAAGTGTGTGAAGTTTCAATCCATTCCCACATGTGGTTGCTGAGATACCAGCTTACATACAGAACTTAACCAAATCGGGACGCGGACGCGGATGCGGACGCCGACGCGGACGCCGACGCATGGGCGAGTCCAATAGCTCTACTATTCTATGAATAGTCGAGCTAAAAAGGGCTTCAAACCAATGAAGAGCTTGAAAGAAATGTCAGGCTTGAAACCAAAATAGGGTTTGAAATTAAATAAAGGCTGGTTACCATAGTAATATTTGAAACCAAAGTTGAACTTGAAACAAAATTTCCGCTTGAAACTAAAGTAAGGCTTGAAAACGAACAAAGACTTGAAGCAGAAATATTCTATTAATCACAAAGGCACTCGGCAAACAGTATTTGATTGAACAACAATAGTAAACAACAACAACAAACTAGAGATGTTTTTGAGAAAAGCTCATGTCTCCCACAACTGCCCAATGAAAAATGACTAGTTTCTCTGGATGGTCCATACCAGTGGATACAATTAGACGGTCTTGACGAATGGATCCAATCAGTAATTCAAGGGCCATAATTCAAAAGTGCCTTAGCGGATTTGGCTAGTTATCGAACTTGGCCGAGGTCTTATGGTCAAACACATTTTGTTCAAGTTTGGAGAAGATCCAATGAGAAATGTTCAACTTAAAGAGTGCGGACAAGCTTTGTGACAGACACACAGACTGGTGTAAGTCAATATGTCTCCCACACCACTGTGTGGTGGAAGACATAACTATAAAAGGAGATCAACATAACAATATACCTTCTAAAGGGTCCCTGTTCAGTCCCAGTTTACTAATGATATATCTAGGGATGTCTTTTATCGATTGCTTTGCCTTCCCCTCAGCAGCCTCCAGTAACTGGTAAAACTCCTCAGGATCAAACTCCTGTATCATTGAGAATAAAAATTAATTAAAACTGTTTAATACAGGTTGTTAAACAAGCACTGCTTATAACGATAAAAATATATTTTTCAAAGTTACAAATGTACATACATAAAGATCATTATGCTGAAATATTTTAACAAGAGGACCATGATGGTCCTGAATCGCTCACCTCTTCCCACATGACCCAGTTTTGAGTATGACGTCGTTTTTTCTATTATTTGACATAGTAACCTAGTTTTTGAGCTCATGTGACCCAGTTTTGAACCTGACCTAGATATTATCAAGATAAAAATTCTGACCAATTTTCATGAAGATCCATTGAAAAATATGGTCTCTAGAGAGGTCACAAGGTTTTTCTATCATTTGACCTATTGACCTAGTTTTCGAAGGTACGTGACCCTGTTTTGAACTTGACCTAGATATCATCAAGGTGAACATTCTCTAATTTTTAAGAAGATCTCATGAAAAATATGGCCTCTAGAGAGGTCACAAGGTTTTTCTATTTTTATACCTACTGGCCTATATTTTGACCGCACGTGACCCAGTTTCGAAACTGACCTAGATATCATCAAGGTGAACATCCAGATCAATTTTCATGAAGATCCATTGAAAAATATGGCCTCTAGAGAGGTCAAAAGATTTTAATAATTTTAGACCTACTGACCTAGTTTTTGACAGCAGTTGACCCAGTTTAAAACTTGATCTAGATATCATCAAGATGAACATTCAGACCAACTTTCATAGAGATCCCATGAAAAGTATGGCCTCTAGAGAGGTCACAATGTTTTTTTATCATTTGACCTACTGACCTAGTTTTTTAAGGCATGTGATCCAGTCAAACTTGACCTAGATATCATCAAGGTTTAACATTCTGACCAACTTTCATGAAGATCCACTCAAGGGTATGGCCTCTAGAGAGGTCACAAAGTTTTTCTATTTCAAGACCTACTGACCTAGTTTTTGATTGCAGTTGACCCAGTTCAAACTTGACCTATATATCATCAAGATAAACATTCAGACCAACTTTCATACAGATCCCATGAAAAATATGGCCTCTAGAGAGGTCACAATGTTTTTACTTTATTTGACCTATTGACCTACTTTTTGACGGCACGTGACCCACTTTGAACTTGACCTAGATATCATCAGGATGAACATTCTGACCAATTTTTATGAAGATCCATTAAAAAATTTGGCCTCTAGAGAAGTCACAAGGTTTTTCTATTTTTAGATCTACTGACCTAGTTTTTGACCCCACATGACCCTGTTTCGAACTTGACCTAGATATCATCAAGATGAACATTCAGACCAACTTTCATACAGATCCCATGAAAAATATGGCCTTTAGAGAGGTCACAAGGTTTTTCTATTATTTGACCTATTGACCTAGTTTTTGTCGGCACGTGACCAACTTTCGAACTTGACCTAGATATCATCAAGATGAACATTCAGACCAACTTTCATACAGATCCCATGAAAAATATGGCCTCTAGAGAGGTCACAAGGTTTTTCTATTTTTAGACCTACTGACCTAGTTTTTGATGGCACGTGACCCAGTTTCGAACTTGACCTAGATATCATCAAGATGAACATTCTGACCAACTTTTATAAAGATCCCACAAAAAATGTGACCTCTAGAGTAGTCACAAGCAAAAGTTTACGGACGAACGGACGAACGCACGCACGGACGCCGGACGCCGGACGCTGCGTGATCACAAAAGCTCACCTTGTCACTATGTGACAGGTGAGCTAAAAATCCTAACATTAAATAAAACCTTTTTTCAGTAACATGAACAGAACAGAAAATGACCAAAACCTACCAAGACTGAGTTAAACCAAGGCCAATGAAAGCAAAAGTTACAACAGTCTTTATCAAACCTTCCTTTTCCCTTAATTCTATAAATGGATTCTTGTGGACTCCACTGAGGGAGGGGGTCAATCCTATTGTATTATTAGGGTACTCACCAAACATTCGAGTAATCGTGAAGGTCTAGAGATGATCAGGAGCATTTTCTTGATGAGTGGATACATGAAGGTCTCTGCTGACCTCTCTGATGCCTGTAAAACATAGTGATATGAGTTTCATGACTGTATCTTCTTCATTTTTGAAAAACTTCTTTTCAATTTTTAAAGGGCAAACATTTGTTTAGTTAGCTACATGTATATCATATCTCAATGAAAACAGTTTCAATGAATAGTTTCTTTCAATTATGCAACAGAGGTCTGGCAATTTTTACTATTTCTTTTTATTAGAAGCTTATGAAGATCAAACTATTCTCCACAAGTAACTTGCAACTTCCACACAAAGAACAGTTTACAGACAAATCAATACCAACAGTTCAACACGCTGTTTTGTCTTGGATGAATCCTATACAATACCTTCACTTCTAAATTATTACAAGAAAATCTTGGGTACATATAGCGTTAAGTCACAAACAGGCTGTAACTAGTTTTCAAACAGGCATAAATGAACAAAAAAACAATGCTTGTTCTTACATCCTTGAGCAGTTTTTCAAGACTGTCAGAGAGCTCGTAGAAGTAAGCACTGGTGATGAGCTTATCATGGGATTTCTCAAGGCAGTCTTTCGCCAGTTCCATGACTTGATGCAGGAGAAAGCTTGAGATGGCATCTATCTCACTCTCATTGTGAATCAGTCGGCAGTGGTCTAGAAATTGTTGAAGACGTTCTTCCATTTGGGCTGTAGCCTACACAAAAAATACAGCAAAATATGAAGTTCAATTCATTTTTGAATTTATGTAAAAAATATACAATAGAACACAGCTGAATGTCATGTGTAAAAACATGAACAGAACAAGCAAACAATTTTCAGAACATACAGGTGATTCAATTGTTCAACAGAAAATTGAGACTACACAAGATCACTTTTAACTATTGACTCCCTGACAAAACAGAACAATACTACCCTTTTTCAGGATATATGAAAACCAAAAGAAACAATATGTAATGGCTCAAAAAAGAACTGTTTACTGCACATTATCGTAACCTAAGACAAGCGGGCCAAGATGGCCCTAGGTTGCTCACCTGAGAAACACACCATAACTTATCATAACAGTGTAAACATAATTGACCTTGTGATTTCATTAAAAAAATATTCTGACCAATTATCATTGAAACTGGAGCAGAAGTCTTGAGTATAAATTTTTTTCTTTTATTTGACCTAGTGACCTAGTTTTAGACCCTAGATGACCCATATCCAAACTTGACCTAGACTTCATCAAGGCTATCATTCAGACCAAATTTCATTAAGATCAACTGAAAAATACAGCCTCTATCGCCTACACAAGGTTTTTCTTTGATTTGTCCCCTTGACTAGTTTTTGACCCCAGATAGCCCATATTCGATCATGACCTTGATTGTATCAAGGCTGTCATTCTGACCCAATTTCAAGAAGATCAAGTGAAAAATACAGCCTCTATCGCATACACAAGAATTTTCTTTGATTTGACCTAGTGGCCTAGTTTATAACCGAAGATGACCCATATTCGAACTCGACCTAGATTTTGTCAAGGCAATCATTCTGACTTAATTTCAGGAAGATCAATTGAAAAATGTAGCCTCTATCGCATACACAAAGTTTTTCTTTGGTTTGACCTAGTGACCTACTTTTTGACCCCAGATGACCCATATTCGAATTTGACATAGATTTCATCAATGCTATAATTCTGACTTAATTTCATGAAGATCAATTGAAAAAAACAGCCTCTATCGCATACACAAGATTTTTCTTTGATTTGACCTAGTGACCTTAGTTTTTGAACCCAGATGACCCATTTTCAAATTCTGCCTAGATTTCATCAGAGTAATCATTCTGACCAAAACGAATGAAGATTAATTGAAAAATACAGCCTCTATCGCATAAACAAGGTTTTTATTTGGTTTGACCTAGTGACCTAGTTTTTGACCCCAGATGACCCATTTTCGAATTTAACCTAGATTTCATCAAGGTAATCATTCTGATAAAAGTTCATAAAGACTAATTGAAAAATACAGCCTCTATTGTATACACAAAGATTTTATTTGATTTGACCTAGTGACCTAGTTTTTGACCCCAGATGACCCATTTTCAAATCTGGCCTAGACTTCATCAAGGTAATCATTCTGACCAAAATTCAAGCAGATTTATGGAAAAATACAGCCTCTATCGCATACACAAGGTTTTTCTTTGATTTGACCTGGTGACCTAGTTTTTGACCCCAGATGACCCATTTTCGAACTCGGCCTAGATTTTATCAAGGTTATCATGCTGACAAAATTTCATGAAGATCAGTTGAAAAATACAGTCTCTATCGCATACACAAACTAAGTGTTGACAAGACAGACAGACGACAGACAGACAGATGACGGACGCCGGACATCGAGCGATCAGAAAAACTCAGCTAAAAAGAAAATATAAAATATTTGCATTTGTCAAAATTGTCTTAAGCTTACAACTAACCAAAGACTTTTAAAAATTGAACTAGTGTTCACCTTGGATGTCAATATAACCCCATTATGACCTATCAGAGGGTAACTTCAGGTATTCAGTTGCAAATATGGTATGATTTTTACCTTCGACCTAATGACCCATGAACATGTTCCATTAGAGGTATCTACGAGTGTGATTTTCAGCTGCAAAATTGGTATGACCTTTACCCAAAACAAGACAACCTCTTTTAGGTAATAACGTGTGATTTTCCGCTGAAAGTTTAGTATGACCTTTCCCCTCCGACCTGATGACCTCAAAACATGATGACCTCTTTGAGGTAATAACGTGTGATTTTCAGCTGCAAGTCTGGTTAGACCTTTACCTTAGACTTAATGAACCCAAAACAACAATGCACAGCAAGACAGCTAACCATAAACAATCATGCTATGAAAGTTTCATGGATGTTTTAAGGCTAAAGCATTCTCCAGGTGTTTTAAGACCATTTTGAGTCTCAAGGTTACTGAGACCTTGACCTTCCGACTTTCAAGGCAATAGGGGTCATCTAATGACCACAGGCAATAATCGTATGAAAGTTGAGAGCTTTAGGCAAAAACATTACCCAGTTATTGACTGGAAATTTTTTACCATTACCTTAACCTCTGACCCAACTGTGACCTTAACCTTTGACCCAACTGTGCCTTTAACCTTTGACCCAACTGTGACCTTAAACTTTGACCCAACTGTTACCTTAGCCTCTGACCCAACTGTGACCTTAACCTTTGACCCAACTGTGACCTTAACCTTTGACCCAACTGTGCTTTTAACCTTTGACCCAACTCATTAAGACTGATCATCGTAGGTCAAAGCATTCTTTTGTCACTGATCAGAAACCAAGCTGTCCACACACACTGACCAACAAGAGCAAAACAACATCCTGTTCCTCCTAGTAAGGGCATAAATATGGCGGATACCCACCTTAGGAAATCTGTCCTTGTACACACTGTTCATAAGAATAATTTCTGAATCACCACCTGGGGACCGGCCTGGACTACTGAAATTGTGAAACAGAAAATATTAAAATGAATCCTTTTTTCTTAAATACTGCTACAAAAGTATTAA
Source organism: Mercenaria mercenaria (assembly GCF_021730395.1). Taxonomy (NCBI): domain Eukaryota; kingdom Metazoa; phylum Mollusca; class Bivalvia; order Venerida; family Veneridae; genus Mercenaria; species Mercenaria mercenaria. Next base: position 46,477,522 of record NC_069363.1, on the reverse strand, counting down.
TAGATCAATTACTTGATAACCTTCATACCACATTCTGAACCTCATTTTTGAGAGGAAAATTAACCGTAAATCCACTTAAAACTTATGAATTTCACAATAATTCATAATTTATGCTATTTTAAGCCGATTGCAAGACAAATCTGCCATACAGATAGAAAGGGATGGGTACTGGAAAAAGCATTATAATATCTTCCTGTTTCAAAGGCATCACTGATTAAATCATCTATCGTATTATACATCAATACATTATTTTCTATTAATGTCCAAAATATCAAATACATCATTCTTTAAACAAATCCCTGAAACTTTGTTTTTTAACTTGAACAATAACATTTCATTCCAGTGCAGAATATTAAATGACTCTACATAAAAGTGAACCAAAAATCAAGTTTGTATAATATTTTGTTGGACTTAAAGTTACACAGATATTACAACTTTCCAGCTTAACATTCTACTTCCTTATCTGAAACCCACAGAGAAGCCATGGCAGTGAGCTTAGCCACTCGGCAAAAGAAGCCCCCTACATATATGAAGATTTACTATCAATTAGTACTGAAAAAGTGTTTATGAGCTTATATAAATTAAACAATAACTCACTGTATAAAAAGAAGATAAAACAAACACATATAATGCTATGAAACTCAGCATACAATACAAATGTAGGAATAATAAATTGTGTAGCATAATTCATATATCAGAAATGTGCAAATATACAAAGAGATAATCTGGGTATTTTATAAAGCCACGTGCCATAATTTTGCAACTTAATCGGCATAATTCGGTATAAATATGTTTGTAAACCCTGGCAGACATTGATGCAGCATCTGTACGTCTACATACTTGTTGGGTGTAAAATGTACTGCTATGGTGTGAAACTGACAACTATTAGTGTAAATGTTACCATCCTGGGAAATCACAGACAAAAACGTCTAGACTAAATCTTATATTATCATTCCCAGGGTATCATAAAATTCTTTGTATTTCATTTAAGCCATATAACCATGGTAACAGTTATTGTAAAGGTACAAATTTAATTTGTCTGTTTCTTTTTGTGTGTTTAGGACTGTTTTTTAACAGTATTTCAGTTATGTTGTGGGGGATTGTTAACCTAACCGGTGTTCTGAGATTCTGTACCAGTACTAACATGTTCTCTGTAAATAACAGCCAACTTCTCCACATGAATCAGAGGTGGAAGGTGAATGATTTCAGAAAACATCCCCTGATCTGAGATAACGGAGGACTGATCTTAGATGCATTATCATCAGTCAAACACTCCTTGCCTTGCAAAGTTCTGTGCTAACAGGGTGCGCCCAACCTTTAACTTAGTTCTCTTTTTTTTGTTAAAGGTTGCATGTCCCCTTCCAAAGCAAACTGCTGTAGGTAAGTCCATAATGCAAGCATGATCAATTGTTTCCTCATATAGAAGACTTTTACTCTGTCTGTAACGTTTTTCAGAAGTCTGGTTATGTTACCATGTTCCCACCTTTCTAGTACTACACTCATTGTATATTCGCAGTAATTTAAGTCTGTGAACTAACCATCTTTTCTATGATCAAACTGCAACAAAAGGAATTTATATTGTTTACCCATAGAACCAGGCTTCAAGATTATAACACTGAAGTGTGAGACCATTCTCTAAACTTGAAACTTAATTCTAAGACTGGTTCCCAAACTCAAATTTTACAGTCCCTGGGCCAGTCCAACTCTCATGATTTCATTCATCTTGCATTATAAAGCAGAACATACCTTACTCATTTATACACAGCATACAAAATCTACATTATACAGCCATACACATATAAACCATTTTCACTCACGTCAAAACTTATGACATTATGGTTAAACATACAAAACTTAGACATCACATTTAAACATAAAACTGGTTCCTACAACACTGAACAAATGAATCAACAAGTTACTTCGGGATAACAATCTTGTGAAATTCAGTGAATGTGAAAAAGTTATGTGCTGGGGTCACAAACGAAAAAAGTATCTGGTTTGAACATTCTAATAAGGGGCAAGTTATTATCTAGTTTAAAAATTCTACACAGGAACAAGAGTTATCTACCTTGGACATAGAAATATCTAGTTTGGACATTCTACTCTGGAAAAAGTCAGTATCTGGTTGAATTGGTATTTAAATAAAGTAGAAATATTTCACTTGGTTACATAAACAGATGTTGTGCATAATACAAAATGGAAGTTTGTAAATTACAATCACAAAATACTTGAAGTCTTTGGTTACACAACATTCAGCTACATTATAATACAACATTAACAACTGAAGAAGTAAGTATCTGGTATATTCTAAAGCACGGAATGGCGTTTCCACCATAATCCAGTCCATATTTTAGCACATGCTTAACAGTAAGAAAAAAGATGACAGGTGAGAAATATAAGCTTACTGTAAAGCCAACCAAGATAGACTGTGAAAACATAGAGTGAAATGTGAAACAATTAAATGACAGTTTTGTCAAAATATGTAGGCATAAAAGTTTGAATGCTTAATATTATTTCTTTCACATTCATTTAAAAACTCTATGTTTCAATTGGTTTTATAAAAGAAGCAAACTCTAGAGGTAAGAAAAAACATAATCTTTTAATATATATTCTTGACTATTTGACAAACAAAAATTTTATGAACACATTTACAGTATATCAAAACTTTGTTTGGAGCCATGTTGAATCAGAAGAAAAAAACATCTACAAGAGTTGTTCCCCTTGAGACTATCTCATTTGTGGCTTTTCATAGCAAAACTTTAAAATACTTCATGAACCACAAACCATGACAATTTATCCTTAGTCATGAAATTAGGCAATGTATAGGTAAGTATTGGATAAGATCAAAATACAAGTAGCAAGAACTATGAAAACTTAAAATTAGAGATTAAAAAGGAGAGGAATTAAAATGCATTAACAAGTAAATATTAATATAAAAATCAGTTTTTTTTACCAACCTGAGACTGCGGGATCTTGGTCTCATGAAAGGGGACAGTGGGGATTGCCGGCCATCATCTTCCAGACTAGAATGGCCGTCATTGGTTGCAAAATGCTTGTACAGTTTTCCGATATCCTCCTGTGTTGGCTGGCTCGGTAACTGATGGAGACGTTCTTGTGATGAATATTGTGACTGAAACAAGATTGAATAAAAAGCATGTCTCTGAGAATGCCATTTCAGCTAATTCCATTTCTGTGAACCAGTGTTATAATCATAATTAACTCACTGGTTACAGGTATAAATTATACTGGGGTTGTCTGTGTACAGAGTTATTAAGCATTTCAATGATTTGCTAAACTGACTTGGTGATTACTTATCAAAGTTTGGTTGATTAGGATTTCAGTCTCAACTCCATCCAAACACTAGTGTTCGTAATTTTAATTACTTTCCAACACTGGTGACAGATTTGTAAAAATTGTTTAAACTGCAAAACAGAATTTCTCTCAAATGCTGACTGAAATTTAATGTTGCAAGTTATTTTGGTGAAATATATTTTGGTTTTCACTACTTACTGAAAGACTAGATCCACCAGGTGTGTTGGTTCCATAACCAGAGGAGGGTAGGGAGGCCAGGGACCATCTTCTGCCATCACCCCTGAAAGAAATAAAACTCCCTATTATTACTGACCAAAGCCAGGTTAAAAAAATTCATGAAAACTATCGATTATCTATAGAAAATTTCTACAAAATAACCATTAATGATAACAGAACTAATATTTTTCCATTTTTGCTTGTACTGAAAAGGTTTAGTGAAACCTACTAAAAAGTATCAATTTGTTTGAGCTCATGCTTCCAGTAAATCTCCATTATATTGTATAATCTGCTTATATCTTGTCATCAGGGACGCGAACCAAAATATGGGTAATCCTTCAATTTATTTCTTCACTTATACCCCCAAGAGAAATTAGGTATTATACAAGGAAAACTGTGGTATGAGTAAATATAATAAAGATGCCGATTTAATCATATTATTTTGTTTTCATTCTTGCACACGTCCTCAGCTTCAGCATGGAATCCAAATCAAATCTTCATTCAGCGTCAACTAAAACTTGACGTGCCGCATTTCCCTCTAATGGTGAACATGTATATGAAGTTTTATTTAAATATTCCAAACCACTTCCTAGAAATGGCTCTGGACAGATGGAAGGACAGATGGTCGAACAATGCCAAAACTATCCCTCCGCCTTCGGTGGGGGATAAAAATGTGACCTTATTCATAAGAGTTGCAGCCCTAGTGTCATATGATGTGGATGAGGATGTGGAACGGATGTTTTCAGTTGGAATCACCCAGACACTATCAAGACGTAGACTGGTCGATACAGACACTGGCATCCGGGTACGTAAGGTAGCTCTCCTTTTACTGTTACATAACATTTGAGCTAAAACAACTTTGTTCTATCATAAAGCTTTTAAATAATTTTCTCCACACACATTTCCTTTTAAATCGCATGTCAAACTTTCTGCAGACTGATATTTGCAGCTTAAGAGAGTACATGTTACAATCCATTAGTGTAATACAGGAAACCTAGTAACAGCATAATTATTTTCCATTTGAGTAATAAAAGAAACCAAATAACAGTGATTGTAAATCTTTACAAATGATAACTACATGTTATAATGTCTCCAAGCACATTTGCATTGACATTTTAAAATCCTTCTTGCAATTTGATGAAAATATTTCATGACATCTTAGAAATAAGAACCCATCAAAGAGTTATGCTTTAAGGAAGAACCTTATTTTAAAGATTACAGAATTTCAGAGCATTCTGAAAATATAAGACACGTGATTTATTTCCGCTATTTTTGCTTACTATAATATTTTGTATTCCTGAAAATAAATGCTTGCAAAAATGCTAGTATTGTAGTAAATAGTACTATAACATTTATACTTAATGAGTTGGTCATATATTGTGAATATTCTACAATGCGAATTAATTCTACCTCGCAAACCAAAGTCAATTTTTGACCTCAGCAAATTATTTTACAGTACCAAAAATTCGCTTAACCACTGCCGTCTGGAGAAGCAGAATTTCAATTTTGCTGTGACTTAAGCTTTTCCTCAAAAAGACAATGCAAAAGGCCAGTCTGGTCTGTCAAGCAACCATAATAACTGCAAACTGTGACTCGACTGTGAATGAAATTGTAGTTACCTGCGTACATTCTGGAAGGCAAAGTTGCCATGCGTACTTGGTGACAAGTTCCTGGGACTATCATGGGGACTACTACCTGAAAATACATCAAAAAGAGAGACCTAAAAATGCTGTCAATTTATAATATTTACAATTTTGGATTCAAGAGAAATCTTGGGTTTTTCTCTATTTAGTCAAACTGTGTTACCACTGGACCAATGGGTTTGCTGTGTCTGAAAAAAAACATGGTCTTAGGTTATATACCTCAGTTGAAGACCAGTCTAAACTGTCCAGCATCTGATTGGATGTTTCTGACCAATGGCAAAAAGGGATTTGAAGACTGGTCTTCAAGCTCAGTCTGTAAACCTGGCAGCTACAACATGCAGTCATTGATTGTATTGCGTATTATTGAACAGTGCACCAAGGTTACAGAAACTAGCAGTATGTCTCTGATGACTAGTGGAAACAAATATCTATACATCTGAATTATATAACACATATGTCATGGGAGACCCTTGAGCTCACAGCAATGTGATATTTTACCACATAATGACATTGTTTAGACAGACTTCTGTCACACTTTCTTGCTTTAATTCCCTATGAAGACATTTCATAAAACATTTATATTGCCATCAACAGTTACACAGGCAGTCTTCAAATTTTTTTCTCAAATGTAGCCAAAAGGAAAGTAACACTGACAGAAAATCAATTTTCACACACATTAGAATCTCTTCTGTTCCATTACCAGCACAACACTTGCAGCATATTCTTTCATGTGTAAACCTAACACTCATGTCTCTCCTAAATACAGCCACAGCATCCATCAGACAGAAAAAAATAGCCTTTGATAAAAGGTGACCTATCATAAAAGGTAGACTTGTATTATTTATACCTAAATGAGGTAAGATAAAATGGTGACCTTTCAATGCAGATTTTAAGAGAGTTCAATCATGTACTAAAGTTCAGTACAGTAGCGACAAGTCTACTCTAGTTGGAAACACTACTTATTAGGGTTCACCCAAAGGGCTGTCATTATAGTCACCAAATAAGATAGTGGTCAAAGCAAGTGATGATGTAACATAGTTTTGCAGTTTAGAGCTGATATTTTGAGAACAAAGCATAAATTCTTTTCAAATGTTCCTTACTGATGGAAAACACCTATAACTTCATGTTTTTTTCATCTTCTTCTGGAACAATAATGCCACCATATCAGTTCTATCATTGTAGGACTCCGATTTGTTTTATACCTGTGTCTTATAGACATGCTGACAACCTTTTGCAGTATGTACTCCTAGAACAAGTATGTCTACATGCTAACTGAAATGATTTCTTTTATTTCAGATTAGGTGCGATCATGACATTTCAAAGAAACTCTTCTTTGTGCATGTCTGCAAAAACTTACCATATTGATACAAACAAGAGCTGTCTCCATAGGATGACATATGCCCCCGATGGCACTTTGAATGAGTATTTATGGCCGATGTTAGAGTTTAGGACCTTTGAGCTACGGACCTGGGTCTTGCGCATGACACGTCGTCTTACTGTGGTACATATTCATGCCAAGTTATTTGAAAATCCATCCATGGATGACAAAGATATGGACCGGACACGCCCATCAATGCACTATCCTTTAACGTCTAAGTGTGACCTTGACCTTTGAGCTAGGGACCTGAGTCTTGCGCGCGACACGTCGTCTTACTGTGGTACACATTCATGCCAAGTTATTTGAAAATCAATCCATGGTTGACAAAGATATGGACCGGACACGCCCATCAATGCACTATCCTTTAAAGTCTAAGTGTGACCTTGACCTTTGAGCTACGGACCTGGGTCTTGCGCGCGACACGTCGTCTTACTGTGGTGCACATTCATGCCAAGTTATTTGAAAATCTATCCATCGATGACAAAGATATGGACCAAACACGCCCATCAATGCACTATCCTTTAATGTCTAAGTGTGACCTTGACCTTTGAGCTACGGACCTGGGTCTTGCGCAGGACACGTCGTCTTACTGTGGTACACATTCATGCCAAGTTATTTGAAAATCCATCCATCGATGACAAAGATATGGACCGGACACGCCCATCAATGAACTATCCTTTAATGTCTAATAGTGACCTTGACCTTTGAGCTACGGACTTGGGTCTTGCGTGCGACACGTCGTCTTACTGTGGTACACATTCATGCCAAGTTATTTGAAAATCCATCCATCGATGACAAAGATATGGACTGGACACGAAAATTGCGGACAGACCGACAGACCGACAGACTGACAGACCGACAGACGGACAGACGGTTCAAAAACTATATGCCTCCCTTCGGGGGCATAAAAAGATGGCAGTACAATACAGTGTAACCTGCATTAGCTATCACCTGTATATAACGAGATCCTGCTTAGACCTTCTGATCTGACCACTGCAATTGCCTATACTAGCATGAACCCATCTAATGCGGCCAGCAAACAGAAGATAAGGCAGCAAAATACACTGTAGTGGTCACTTAACCTCTTACATATCAAATTATAAGATGCTGCTTGTTCCATTGTACTACTGTCATTAAAGCCCCAGGTAGTTTCCCTGTTGAGCTGTAGTTCATGAACTGATGAGCATTCATGAACTGTTCACGAACTGTACATGAACATTTCTGAACCATTCGTGAACAATGCAATGAATGTTCCTCAAAAAGTTTGTGAACTGTTCACGAACCAGAAGTTCATGAATTGTTCATGAAACTTTTCCTGAAACTGGTTCTTCAAAAATTTCACCTTTGGTGCATGATTTTAAGTTCACGAATTATAAGATCAGTAATCAAACAAGTGACTTCATTCAGAACTCCAGTGCAGTATTTGATTTTATTTCAATTATGCTGATGGTTCATGAACCTGAAGTTCATACACTGTTCATGAACTTCAAATTAATGAACTGATCGATCAAGTCTGAAATTCATAAAATTCATAAAATAGGATAAAGCTTCTAGTATTTACAGCTGAAGGCTAATACCAGAGTTACTGATAACATACATATGACTAGGAATGTTACTACATGTATTTTGTATTTTATGTTGTATGCAATTTGTACAAAATTTTGATTAAACATCTGGGATAGCTAACAGAAGTTTCATCATTATTTGGCAATTTAGAAAAGAATAATGGTGTACACTGATACTTGGTTGGTGAATTTATTGATGTCTTTCATTTCATACCAGAAATCCTTGAAATATTCATGAACTTGTTTAAGAATGAATCAAGATTTTTTCATGAATGTCAATATACCTATAGAATTCAAGAAAAATTCTTGAAAAAAAATGATGAACATTTTATGAGCAGTTTAAGAATATTAAATTCTTAAAACATTCTTGATGTGTTCTTAAGAAAAAGTCATCTAAGTTTCAATAAAAGTACTAAAAATTCAAAACCTTTTTCTAGTTCAGTACCAGTTCTTGAGCCTAATAAGGAGTTTCTGAACTGTTCACTCATTAAACATAAAACTTAGGTTTTCCTTTTACAATAAATGAATAAGTTCATGAACTGTTCATGAATGTTGATGAACATTAAATTTATGTCACATGATCAGTTTTCATTATTTTGTTGCATGCTGGGAAATTTTTTGCACATGTGATTCAGCAATTTTTTAGAAGTTTGTGCAGCAAATGAGAAGGAAATATTTATCATACTACAGTAAGGAATGGTTTAAGGCCTATGCTATTACGACAATGCAAAATTCCTATGTAAAACTGAGATTGTGGTAACAACACAAGAAATGCATGGGGATCAAAAAGAAACTAATAATTATAAGAAAATGTATCTCGAATAAATTTTAAAGTATTAATGACACTCAAAACAAGAGCACCGCCTTGCGGGTGCTGACGCTCATCTGATTTTTTTTGTATAATAGAAATATTGTCCTACCCATGATTTTCTAAGTCTAAAAAGGGCCATCACTCTTGCAAAAAGCAGGATAGAGTTATGTTTCTTGATGTACAGTGTCCACTTATGATGGTAAAAAACTGTTGCAAGTTTTAAAGCAATAGCTTTGTAGTTTATGAGAAAAGTTGACTTAAACATAATATTCAACCAAGAAAATGATTTTCAAAGATCCAAAGGGGCAATAATTATTATTGCAAAAAGCAGATGGAGTATGTGCTTGCTGTACAGGGTCAGCTTATGATGGTGAACAAGAGTTGCAAGTTTTAAAGCAATAGCTTTGATAGTTTAAGAGAAAAAAGGTTGACCTAAACATAAAACTTAACAAGAATTTGATATTTTCTAAGTCCAAAAGGTCATAAATCTTGCAAAAAGCAGATGGAGTTATGTTTTTGCTGTACAGGGTCAGCTTATGATGGTGAACAAGTGTTGCAAGTTTTAAAGGAATAGCTTTGATGTTAGATAAAAGCTGACCTAAAACATAAAACTTTAACCAAGAAAATGATTTTTCTAAGTCAAAAGGGGCAATAATTCTTGCAAAAAAGCAAGATGGAGTTATGTTTCTTGATGTACAGGGTTGCTTATGATGGTGAACAAGTATTCCAAGTTTCAAAGCAAAAGCTTGATAGTTTAGGAGAAAAGTTGACTAAACATAAAACTTAACCAAGAAATCTGATATTTTCTAAGTCCAAAAGGCCATAAATCTTGCAAAAAGCAAGATGGAGTTATGTTTCTTGCTATACAGGGTAAGCTTATGATGGTGAACAAGTATTCCAAGTTTCAAAGCAATAGCTTTGATAGTTTAGGAGAAAAGCTGACCTAAACATAAAACTTAACCAGGCAACGCCGACGCCGACGCCGACGCCGAAGCCGACAACCGCTCAAGTGATGACAATAACTCATCATTTTTTTTCAAAAAATCAGATGAGCTAAAAATGTCCCAACAGTGCACTATAAGAAAATGCATAGAAATTTTCGGGGTAAGTATTTGGTACCGTATGTCTCTTATATATATACAATATATATATTCTTCAATCAAGGATATGTAAGTGTAAATGAGCTGAGCATTAGTTTTCTAAGAAAACGTCGTTAAACTGTGTTACACGAATCACACGTGCACCGCTCTTTTACAAAAATATGTCCGCCATGTTTTCTTCAGTTAACGAAATAAAAGGAGTATTTTACCTTAGATTTCCTTATTGTAGAGTATGATTGACTTTCTAATCTAAATAAAACATCACTTTTTTATAGCATCCCACTGTCCGATCTTTCTGATCACTTAACGATCACTCACAATTACAAAATAAAACCAACGTGTCATCAAAATTATCACTTTACAGGGCTTCATGGACATCACGGCCTACTAACATTAAATTTGTAATCATGCCCCAACCAAACAAATGATGAAAGATCGGTACTTTTTCAAAGATATGTCTTATTTCCTGTAATTTTCTGATATTCTAACCTTTAAACAACCGAATTGTATGCACAGAAATAACGAAAAATTTATGCAATATAGCTTTTAGTTTAAATTTTGGACCTATCTTTTTCCAGCCCAACTACAGACATGTATATGTCACAAACCCGGCCTGTCCTCGAAATCAGTGTCAAAGGTTACTAGAACATAAATACAATAAATAAACAACCGCTTACTATGTTCTTGTAAGTCCTGTAAGATGAAACGGCTCATATATATACATTCATATATATTCCGTATCGGGAACAGTGACAATCACAAGTCGATGCTTACCACGAACATGAAAACAGTTACTTTTATGCCTGTGTTTACATTTCAAACAAAACTATTCACATATACTTTCAAGAACGTAAATTTCGTGCTTTCCGACCCACATGGTGTGTAAACTTTTGTATTTAAAAGTATGGTGTATTCGGCAAACCAATTGTAATTTCCGACGTGGTAAATGTCACTGAACGAAATTTAATTGAATATTTAAGTTTTATACTTGCAAAAGAAAAACTTGATGGTCATGGACGCTGGCTTCGAATTCCTCGCCCATCACTGACGTGGGATCAAAAACTCATTTGAGGTGTGAAACTTTTCACGTAAGGAAGGCATCCAACTGAGGTTAGTGTCTCGATCTAGGTACTAGTCTGAGCCGCAAAAAATGTCTGGTGGGGCCCCTGGAGCCTTTCCCCACCAACAAAACCTGGGAAAAGTTCATTGTATCATTTCGGTGTTACTCTCAATCAAACAAAATAAACATTGTTCCCGTTTTTGTTTGTTTGTTTATATTTTTATATAAATGAATATGCAAAAAGGGTTTGTTTGTCTGTTTCAGTGTAACGTCAAAATATAATATTACAATTATATATCTGAACAGTGAACGCCACATGCATTATATTGTCACGAGGGGTTAATGCTTTAATCTTACAGATAAAACAAACATATTCCTAAAGTATAAAAGGTAAAGGTAAATATTATATGTATATGAGTGTGTACTCGTGGAATTAAATGTTAAGTGTAAAAAGTATATATTCACAGTGCAAATCATCCATGCTAAATAATACGTACGATATGTTTGCTTTCTCACTGTCTAACATGTCCGAAATGATTTATTCGATTTTTATCATAGAGTTCTATTTTATTTTTAACCTTAAATTAAAGCAAACTTGTCCAATATATTTTTAAACAAACTTTGAATTTTAGTAGGTTGTAGCATTCTCTAGGTCAAAGGTATTTTTATTATCATTATCTATTGTAAAAAACTCTTTTTTAACCAAAGTGGAAAATTTCAGGTACTTGAAAATGCAGCTTTCTAAAGTTAGAATTCTCGATGTCATTTGTCAGACATACCTTGTAAATAAATAATATTATTACAAAATTAATACTGCTATTTCTTTTGTTGCACTTTGCGGACTTATGATAAAGTTATAATATATATTTATCTTAGCAGTACAATTCCTGTAAATGAGCACTACGTAAGCGCTCAGGCCCTTCTCGCACACCATACCTATAGTTCGGACTTCTTTCATGTGTAAAGGTATGTGCACAAAAATGACAAATTTTGCCAACACCTGGTAAATTGTAATGTGTTTTTTAGAAAAGTAATAAACAGAAATAGAAAAATAGTTCTCAGCTCATTTACATGGATAGTTTAACTTTATTATGTATGTTATAGTTTTTCACAGTTATGTACGATGACATTACCCCGAAAATTGTGACACGAACATACTGATAACTTTTCCCACTTTACTTTTTAAATTAAAGTAAGAGTTCAGCACTTCATGGTTTTAACGTATTGTCACATTGGAATAACGTTTGTTTTACAGTAACTTCGAAATTCCTCAGAAATAATATCATGTACCCCACCCACCTAATTCATAATTTCAAAATAGCATAGGCCTTAAAAGGAACATGAGTATACTGAATATCAAATAAGTAATTATGGTGTAGTCATAAATTGTTCATTTTAAAAATACAAAATCCTTTTAAAATGTCACATGTTTTCACGACCCTGAAACAAAGCTAGTATCTAATCTGAATGTCAATCTTGAGATTAAAGTAAATTAGACCGTCTAGCAACTGAATTTTGGATAAAATTTCACTTGGGATTTTGTTGTTTTTTCCGCTTTTTTACATTTTGGAATTTAAAGACCTTTTTCAGTGTCGTATGAGGGCATAATAATTTTTAAATGCAAAATGGACACAATCGGATGTCCTTGGGATTTAATCACAGGTTTAAACAGTGCGAAGTGTTCTCAAGTCACTGACCTGAGAAAGCCTGCTTTTCTCAGGCAGGCTTTATCAGGCAGTTGCTATTGTAACATCACTATTGTCAAAATCACTGTTTCTAATTCAGCTGGGTTCATCAACTTTCCATTTATCTTGTTACTTTCAGTTCATGAACCCCTGGTTCATGAACTATGGTTCATCAACTTGATGAATAGTTGATGCCGCAAAAAGTCCCATTTGTAGTTGATGAACTGTTCATGAATAGTTCACGAATAGTTCAAGAATTATTTTTGAACTGTTCATCAAGTTCGCGAATTTCTGGTTCATCAAATTCATGAACCTATCAATTCATGAACTTTGATGAACACATCCAGTTCATGAATTTGATGAACTAGTCCAGTTCATGAACTTGATGAACCACGCCCAGTTCATGAATTGTTGATGCCGTAAAAAGTCCCATTTGTAGTTCACCAACTTTCATGAACTATTCGTGAACTGTTCATGAACAAAGTTCTGGAATAGTTCAAGGATTATTCATGAACTGTTCATGAATTTCTTGACAGGGTATAGTAGACTTTAGATCAAAAGGTGTGACATAATGATAATCTGTTTGTCTGAGTAAATCTTTTGATAAAGACATGCTTAACTTGCACCACACTACAACAAATCTTCTAAAACAAACAGCTATTTCATGCATCCATGACAGTAGATAAATAATATAGCCATTATAAAAAGTTATTATTTACGAGACAGTAACCATTACTTAAGCCATCATTTACTTTTGAAAGAGAAACTACTCCCATCAGTCTAAATTTTTATACTGTAATATAAGATTTAGCTTAGCAATAGGTCCCTTCTAGGGCATAATATGCAAAATTCTGTCTTTTAAGAATCACATTACAGATGTCTGATATGACAGTGATGAAAAATCTGAATACTGCACAGAAATGAAACTCAAGATCTGGAGCTAAAAGGGACCAGGGACTATTTCAGTATGTGTTTATTTGTGTGTGTGTGTGTGTGTGTGGAGGGGGGGGGGGGGAACTGTCTATCTTTAGATCATGCATATTCATTATATTAATCTCTATTTTTCAATGGACAGGTAAATACACTATACGATTATTGTTCCATGTCAGCTTGCATTTTACAATAGATCTACAGACTTAATGACTCATGAACATACACAGGCATAGAGACTTTTGTAATGAATTATGCATGAGTCCAAGATGGCAGCATCCTACTCAGATGCCTTTGACAGTACCCTTGTATCCATTTCCTGCTCAGTCAAGTGAGAAAATTAAGTGTCAACCATAAGAAGGAACAATAAGACAGCAACATTTTACATAATTATAAACACGCATAATAAGATTTAACCAATGTTGATGTCCTTCATCTAAAACCTGGATATAGTGATCACCTGTACATAGTGGTCATTTGCAGTCAGTCCCTTCAATGTCGCTATAAACAGGTTAGACTGTGTGTGAGTTCAAATAAAGAAATGAATACAAAATCCGCCCTTATATTAATCAAGAGCTGTCCGTAAGACAGCCAGTGCTCAACTATTCAAATTATTGTCCCACAGAAGCAGTATTTGCAATTTAATAATACTAAGTTTTGGTAACTACAACCCTACCTTGAATGGTTAATAAGTTATGCTCTGGACACAATTTTTCACAAGAGCTTTTTGTATGACAGCCAATGCTCGACTATTCTAACTGTTGTCCCAGAAGCAGGAATATTAGCTAAATGTTAAAATATCTATAGAGTTTCAAACCATTTGGAGATAGTAAGTTGCATGCAAAACTTTAACCAGGATTTTCTAAGTCCAAAAGGGAACATAATTTTGTCTAATTACATGTCAGAGTTATGGGACTTGATGCTATCACCTAGTTTTATAACTCCAAAGACACAATGTGAAGTTTCAATTCAATATCTGCATTATTTTTGGAGAGCAAAACTTTAACCAGGATTTTCTAAGTCCAAAAGGGGGCATAATTTGGCCAAAATACATGTCAGAGTTATGGGACTTGACCCAGTGAGGTTGATAATTGAAAAAATAAATTTCAAAGCTATATGCCTTTAAATGATAGCTATATGTACTTCCATGCAAAATTTTAACCCGGGTGTGACCCTACGACAGGGTAAGGCATAGCTCAGACTATTCTTCTAATAGTCAAGCTAAAAACTTGACATTTTGGTAAATCATCAAAATGAAATAAATCCACATTGTACAAAAGAATTAAGGGGCACAAGTACATAACTCAGCATCAATTAAGTCACCTCCATTAAGTCACCTCTGGAACATTCTCCAACTATAAAGCCTGCTGGGATTTCACATCAAAGTTTTTTCCCCATTGTAAGATAAATCCACTGACATATAGCCTACATATTTTAATGGAATATTTCTGAAAGTGACATAGACTAAATATCAAGGGACAACAAAGTTCTAATATCTTTGGCCTTTTCTGTCATAGTGCTTAACCTTTAGCCTACTGGCGGCAACTGATTTTGCCTTTGCGACCAGTGAGGACCAAGATCAGCCTACACGTCCAGGCTGATCATGGTAGTCAGTAAATTTTTAGTGAACACCCCTTGGAATAATAAATGGTATTGCCCAAACTGAATGATGGACCAGTCCATTTTAGAAATATAGCAGGCTAAAGGAGTAAATTACCTCCTGTAACATTTTGTGAATAACTGGAGGACAGTAAGTTGGATAACAAACAAACTATAGAGAAATCTTTCTAAAATCTAACTAACAGGTGACATATCATAGATTGTCTCACCAGTAACTTTGAAGTCTCCTAGTAACAGGCAAAAAGTTTCTGAGATTACATTATATAACCACAGGAGGCAGTGGCCAACAAAAAAGCTTTTAGTTCCTTCTACTGTAAGCTTAATTGGTTTTTTAAAAGATCAAAGAAAATGTTACAATTATTTTTTTCCCTATTTATCACATCAGCACTTTGTTAACTGATTCTGACCGACTTTTCTTTTTCCATTATCTTAAATAGTTAAAAGTAATTTCCTTTGTCTAAGAAGGGGAAAAAAATCAAAATTTACAGACAAGGCTTTTTATTAGGTAGGAAACACAATCCTGCCCAGACTTTCTCCTTAATTAAAATTGAAACAGTCTTAATATAAAATTAAAACTTAAAATCATATTTCCTCTTGAAAGGAATTTAAGGAAAGACTTGCCTGCTAATTTATATAAGACATCAGGTGATTGTACTCTTGCTAGGAACCAGTACATCAAACAGACTTATTGAGGTCAAGGACATAGTGGTGCAAGAACAAAAAGGTCAAGGTCATATACTGACTTAAAAAGAGATAAAAGACACAATATGGGGAACATCATTCTGGGCCTATAAGCCTGTCACATATAAATTGTGTCATTAGCTCAAAACCGTTTTCTGATGCTATGGGAAGTAGATCAAAAGTCAAGGTCAGTTTTAATCATATCAATGACCTTGACATTGAAAATATTTTCTTACCAAGAGCAATTTTTGGTCTGTGAACATCAAACTTCAAAACAAATGACTCAGACTGGTCTTCAACAACTTAAGGTCAAGGTCACCTCTACTTTGAGACAGAAAATAAACACTTGTATTTGTATTTTAATTTTCATGATAAATGAAACTTGTAATTTGACACATAGTATGCAAATTAAGAGAAAGTTATAGCAGTAATTAATTTTGAAATCCATTTAAATGTTGAGCATAACCTGATAATTATATATACATTATGCATATTAATTACACACATTTTTGTGGTGAAGTTATTATTTCAGTTTTGAGAAAGTGACTTGCAAAAATGAAAAACTGACTAAACACTATTTGAGCCGTGCCATGAGAAAACCAACATAGTGGGTGTGCGACCAGCATGGATCCAGACCAGCCTGCGCATCCACGCAGTCTGGTCAGGCTCCATGCTGTTCGCTTTCAAAGCCTATTACAATTAGAGAAACCGTTAGCGAACAGCATGGATCCTGACCAGACTGCGCGGATGCGCAGGCTGGTCTGGACCCATGCTGGTCGCAAAGCCACTATGTTGGTTTTCTCATGGCACGGCTCATTTGTCTTCTTTACAAATTAAGAACTGTTGACGTGTCAACTTCAATGTAACATCCAACTGTAAAAGTCCAGCATACTTTAATGCAACAACCTACACACTGAGTTCTATTTACCCTCATTAAGACAAAATGTCATTAGCCGACACTGAGGACTGTCTATTGTATCTGCATAATCAAATGACACTAATTCACATCTATTGTTGTTCTATATTGGTCTACAAATTTGATTACTCAATCAGTAAATGTGCAAAACATGCCTCAACAGCAGAACAGTTTATTGTCAGTATTAAAAATTCCTCTTCCCGCAGGAATCTTTTTTCACACAGGATAGCAATTGCCTAATTTCAACAACATCTTTACTATTAATTAAGACTGCACAGTTGTTTCAAAGATTCATCTGCCCCCTTGAAATATTTAGTCACTTTGGTGGCAGGGGAGTGCAAATTTGCGAATTCCACATTGACGTGTGGGTACCAGTGTTGATTTATCCATAGAAATCTCGTTTTTGCTTATTTTTTTTTGAAACTACTATGGACCATTGCAGATACTATAGACTACATAAAGACGCCTCTCCGGTCCTATGCACCTGTCACTTTCCACGCCAGATGTAGTGAAAATCGGCCACAGCACCCAAATATTATAGACCAAAAATAGCCTAACCGGGCCTCACTTTGAACTCTGCCATTCATCCATTTCTATCTTTAAATCCAATTTCGTAGCATATAATTATGTATAGTACGAACATAGATGCATACCCAGGTGGTGTTGAATGTGTCTGCCAACCATCACTTTATTTCCCTAATTTTCACTTGAAAAAAAGTGGATGGATGACAGCCGCGCGTCTGGCCGACTTTTTGTTCTGATATTTATGTTTTAGCCTCAACCGGAAGTACGGAGCTAGGAATTTTAAAACACCCGTCATGTAGAATCATTAACCGTTTCACATTCCCCAGATATATTGAAGAATTAATAATGATAAATAACCAGTAAGATAGATATGCCTTTATATCTACCCTGTCCTGTTTATACAGAAAATCGACAGGGGCCAAACTACGAAATCGCTCCCCTGCCACCTTAATTTGGAGCAATTGTCTAACTTGCTTAATAGATAAATAATTCAATAGCAGAGTGGTATATCCTACCTAGATCACTGACAGAGTTGTAGGTCTTGCTACAAGTGTTGGGGAGAGTTGACCTACATGCTTTTTAATCAATATAAGAGAGTTGTCTGTTTGAAAGAGTTCTATCCCATTTTCTGCTAAGCTTGGTCTCTCCTACTTTTTGGGCGAATCAACAGTTCAAAGATTTTCTTTCTTTAATAAGGTTCAGGTCTTTAAAATATTATCACCTCGCCAATGGTGTTAATGCCAGTTCTCTTTCAAATCTTATTCATTAAACAGTCAAAACTATAATCCCTTAGTACTAGGGGAGACATTTGGAACTGTTGCCCTCAGGCTATCAACCTTTGCAACAGTTATAAAATCTTGTCTGCTACCCCAAAGAAACAGTCTGGAAAACTGTTACAGAACAGGAAACATTTGTCAGAGACAAAAACAATTAACCTGTTGTTTACATCATCCAGGTAAGTTAAAAATGACATCACGTCCTCAAAATATTGTTATTGTGATTACTCTACATACTATTATGCAATTCAAATTATGATAATAAATGTTAAAATTAAATGAAAACCACAGTGTGACATTCTAAAGGTCATAAAGATGTCTGCTACCAAACAACATAATATTGTTAAAAATTTCAATAGCACTTTGGTTGTGCATAAGCTAGGAGAATTCAGTACATGGAATCATCACATAAAGCATGGTAAACCATGGTGCGACCATAGTCAAACATAGTTATCATACCCAACTATTGACAAACCATGGTGTGAACATAGTCAAACATAGTTACCATATCAAACCATCCTAGTGCGACCATAGTCAAACATAGCTGCCATATCCAACCATTGACAAACCATGGTGCGACCATAGTCAAACATAGATACCATACCTTGCCATTGACAAACCATGGTGTGACCATAGTCAAACATAGATACCATATCCTGCCACTGACAAACCATGGTGCGACCAATTAGTCAAACATAGTTACCATATCCTGCCAATGACAAACTATGGTGCAACCATAGTAAAATATAGATACCATATCCTGCCATTGACAAACCATGGTGCAACCATAGTCAAACATAGATACCATATCCTACCATTGACAAACCATTGTGCGACCATAGTCAAACATAGATACCATATTTTACCATTGACAAACCATGGTGCGACCATAGTCAAACATAGATACCATATCTTACCACTGACAAACCATGGTGCGTGCGACCATAGTCAAACATAGATACCATATCCTGCCATTGACAAACCATGGTGTAACTATAGTCAAACATAGTTACCATATCCTGCCATTGACAAACCATGGTGTGACCATAGTCAAACATAGATACCATATCAAACTATTGACATTAACCATGGTGTGACCATAGTCAAACATAGTTACCATATCCTGCCATTGACGAACCATGGTGTGACTATAGTCAAACATAGATACCATATCCTGCCATTGACAAACCATGGTGTAACTACAGTTGAATATCGTTACCTCGATATCGGTTAGCTCGATACCCCGGTTAGCACGATGTGTTTGAGTCGGTCCCGATTTTTCTCTATTTATCTTAATGTAATTATTTATCATTACCTCGATATGATTAGCTCGATGAGATTTTTTCAGTCCCGTCAACTTACCTGTACCGTTTTTACACCTAGTTTTGTCGATATCACAGTTTGTCAAAAAATATCCATGTTATTTGTAAGGTGTGAAAATCAACCTGATTGTTGTCTGGCGATGTATTAATCATATTCAAGTTAGTTTGTTTTGTTTGTTATTTAATCTTTAATCCAATTTAAATGCCAGGAAGTTTGCATTTAATTCCCAATAATTAGTGTTATAAAGCAAGCAGGAAAGCTGTCTTCAAATATAACATCTAATTTGGATGAAATATTTTCTGTTTGACGGAGTTAAAATCTGCCATTTAGGATTGTGTAACAATATGTGTATTTAACTGGCAAATTTTCGTTATTGAAGCGCAGTCAAAATGACTACTCAACTAGGAGCGTTTCAGACTTGTTTAGGGAAGGAATAAAAATGCTAATACTTAAATGTATATTTTGAAAAATTAAAATGCTTTATGTATGTATTTAATTAAGATGTTTTATTTGTAAATTAAATTAAAATCTTATTTACGTTTTATATTATTCATTTCTCCCTTCAAGCCCTCTTAAAAAAACATTGGATATAATGACAATATAGACGTCCGACACGAGTACATAATAGTCCCAGACAGTCGATATCGTTACGTCGAACTTCGGATACGTCGATGCAAATTTTACAGTCCCTTGAATATCGAGGTAACGGTATTCGACTGTATAGTCAAACATAGTTACCATATCCTGCCATTGACAAACCATGGTGTGACCATAGTCAAACATAGATACCATATCAAACTATTGACATTAACCATGGTGTGACCATAGTCAAACATAGTTACCATATCCTGCCATTGACAAACCATGGTGTGACTATAGTCAAACATAGATACCATATCCAGCCATTGACAAACCATGGTGTGACCTTTAAATAAGTCGAACATAGTAAACATATTCAACCATTATGACATATTAATCCATGGTGTGGCCAAAGTTCAACACAGTTACCATATCCAAATATTATCAATACATGGTTTGGTCATTCGTTCTCCATTTAATCATAACCATGGCATCACTGACTGCAAACACTGACAGTGGACATGGTTTGGCAATAGTACCAACTGTTGTAACAGTTTAACTCTTAAAACAATAGTTGGTCAATTTCAACCTTAGGTCATTGCCTTTCTATTTTCTAAGTACTGGACTACATCTGGCAGGCTCTTCAACAATATATTTACATGATGTAACAAATCTTGGACAAGCTAGAAGGAATCACTATGACTGCAACCTGTAAACAAGAGGGCTAAGATGGCCCTAGGTCGCTCACCTGAGAAACACCATAACAGTGTAAACATGTTTGATCTAGTTATTTCATGGAAACAAATATTCTGACCAATTTTCATTAAAATTGGAGCATAAATCTTGAGTGTAAACAAGTATTTTCTTTGATTTGACCTAGTGACCTAGTTTTTGATCCCAGATGATCCATATTCAAATTGGACCTAGATTTCATCAAGGTTTTGATTATTCTGACCAAATTTTATGAATATCCAGTGTAAAATGCAGCCCCTATTGCGTACACAAGGTTTTTCTTTAATTTGACAGGGTGACCTAGTTTTTGATACCAGATGACCCACATTCAAACTTGACCTAGATTTCATCCAGACAAACATTCTGATTAAATTTCATGAAGATTCGGTGTAAAATGCAGTCCCTATTGCATACATATGCTTTTTCTTTGATCTGACCTAGTCACCTAGTTTTTGACCCCAGATGAACCATATTCGAACTTGACCTAGATTTCATCAAGGCAATCATTCTGACAAAATTTCGTGAAGATCAGTTGAAAAATACAGCCTCTATCGCATACACATGGTTTTTCATTGATTTGAGCTAGTGACCTAGTTTTTGACCACAGATGACCCATTTTCGAATTTGGCCCAGATTTCATCAAGGTTAAATCATCCTGAACATAATTCATGAAGGTCAGTTGAAAAATACAGCATCTATCTCATACACAAGGTTTTTCTTTGATTTGACCTAGTGACCTAGTTTTTGACCCCAGATGACCCATTTTCGAACTTGGCCTAGATTTCATCAAGGTAATCATTCTGACAAAACTTCATGAAGATCAGTTGAAAAATACAGCCTCTATCGCATACACAAGCTAAATGTTGACAGACAGACGACAGACAGACGCCGGACATCAAGCGATTGCTCAGGTGAGCTAAAAATACATAATTTCCAAAAATGCAAATATATATGCCACACCACTCTCCCTCTTATTGCCAAAACTGGCAGGAAATACTGGAAATTCAAACTGATCAAAAATATAAATAAACAGATTTCTTGCTGAAGAGAGAACTTCTAATCAAGAACTGTTTCCTCAAGAAAACAGTTAACTGAATTACAAAACAATGTTATAAAATCATGTATTATTCATACAGCAATGTTCAGTTATCAAAGTTGAAATCCCTGCCCTGTCTCAAAGTCTGATAGAATTCTTAGTTGCATAATTTATAAATGAGTTATATAATATAAAGTTTCAAAAGATTTGCCCTGTCTCAAAGTCTGATAGAATTCTTAATTGCATAATTTATAAATGAGTTATATAATACAAAGTTTAAAAAGATTCAGATCAGAGATATGTGGTAATATTTCACCAATATAGCTAGGTGAACAGGTTGGTCTAGTTGTAACACACTTGACCATCATTCCAGAGGTCCAGGGTTCGAATCTGAATACACAAACTGGAAATTTCAAAGGTGATTTTATTGTCTCCAATCTAACTAACAGGCCGGTACTGGTTCTTCCCAGGAAAGATGGCATCCTGTGTATTGTGTATATCTAGTACTATACACCAGGCATGTTAAAGACCTAGACTGTCTAAAAACAGAGCTCAGACAGGCCTGTATCTAAAGGACTTCTCTCTCGGCTTTCTCTCGCTCTGCATCCCTCTTGTCAGACCACTCTGTGTCTGTACTAGTAGATGAAGACTTTGGTGTCCTGAGTGGCTTCCTTTGAGCTATAAAAAGTGCCTCTGAACTTGTCACAAAAAGGGCGCTATATAAATCTGCGACACAACATTAAAATGACCAATTTTTAACTAAGTCAGGGGCCATAACTCCTACAAGACTGAATGTATCCGGACGCGAAACCCCAGGTGCACATATGCACATGCTGACCAACATTCCTGTAAACTTTGGTGACTCTAGGTCAAATACTTTTGGAGCTACGCGCGACACAACATTAAAATGACCAATTTTTTACTAAGTCAGGGGCCATAACTCCTACAAGACTGAATGAATCCGGACGCGAAACCCCAGGTGCACAACTGCACATGCTAATCAACATTCCTGTAAACTTTGGTGACTCTAGGTCAAATACTTTTGGAGCTAGGCGCGACACAACACTAAAATGACCAATTTTTTTATTTATTTATTTTGTTGGGTTTAACGTCGCACAGACACAATTTTAGGTCATATGGCGACTTTCCAGCTTTAATGGTGGAGGAAGACCCCAGGTGTCCCTCCGTGCATACTTTCATCACGAGCAGGCACCTGGGTAGAACCACCGACCTTCTGTAAGCCAGCTGGATGGCTTCCTCACATGAAGAATTCTACGCCCCAAATGAGGTTTTGAACCCACATCGATGAGGGGCAAATGGTTTGAAGTCAACGACTCTAACCGCTCGGCCACGGAGGCCCCCCAATTTTTACAATTTTTACAAAGTCAGGGGCCATAACTCCTACAAGACTGAATAAATCTGGACGGGAAATCACAGGTGCACAACTGCACATGCTGACCAACATTCCTGTAAAGTTTTGTGACTCTACGTCAAATACTATTAGAGCTAGGCGCGACACAACATTCTCGGAAGGACGGACGGACGGACAATGGCAAATCTATATGCCCCCCCAAAGTGGGGGCATAAAAAAAACTTATTCTTGTCAAAGAGCTATGTAGTTTGGTATACTCAGATAATCATGATATACTGTGGTTAATGTGAGTCGTGATACCAAGCTTTAATTATGATAGATTTGGTTGTCATGCGCCCAATACCATCAACCTCTTGTTTTACACCCATACAGGACTTTCTGACTTCATTCTATCAGCACTTCACAATTAAACACACTTTAACAAACACAATTTCCATTTCAATCTATTCAGTAACAGTAAACTTTAGGACTGTTAATTAAAAATTCATTGTAAACAATTAAAATAGACATTGTATGCATATTTATGTGAAGGTAAAATACATTCTTACCTAGCCATGATAAGCATTTACTTTTGCGTTGTTTTGAGCGTCCACGTGAACACATCTGTAATGCACTATCATCATGACTTGTGCTGAGATTTTCTATAGAACAAGTTGTCCACAACTGTAGAGAACCACGTCTTTTCCCCGAAAAACTTTCATTTTCTACCTCCAAATATCTGCCGCTACTACTAGAGCTGGGCAACATGCGTAAATGTTAAATTATCTCCTTATAAAATCTATCAAAACTTAATTGAATACTGTTTGTATTTCATGACTAGTGAATTACATTGCACTTGCATGTGCCATTCTGTCAAGGTTACTAATACAACTGAATACTGATATTGCGCCCTCTGTAACTACACCCTCCTGCAGTCAAAACTCCTTCCACAATGGTAACTTTTGCTTAACTTTGCAGTCCAATCCCAACTCTAGTATATACAGTTTGGTCTAACAAGTAAATACCACTTAAATTAACACTTCTTCCAACTGTGAATACTGCAATACTATGAAGATCAAATACTTTTGTAACTTGTTAAATTATACTGGTTTCAATTTCATACTTAATTGGCCATCTTTTACAAAAACCTGAAAAATTTCCAAGAGTAAACCAGTTTTACTAGCAACTTTAAAGCACGTTATATGCAATACATAGATCACCACCGCAAGCAACGGATAGAACTAAAGGTAGATTACTTTCCCGCCATGGCGTCGTCATGTATTACTGAAACAGTTCTATCGATCAATACTTACAAACCAGCATAGTCACACAGAAAATTAATTATTCCTCACTAGCAGAACTCGATATGGTAAATTCCGTCAACAACACACTGTCATGTAAATTGGTTTTTCTCGATTTCTCACGTTTTGTCAATAACTACTAATCACAGCTATTCCATCTCGCATTCATTTCCAAATGAATTCCTGAACATACCTATATTCATAAATTGGCTTTTAATATAGATTTAAGATAAACCGTTTATGGAGAGTCTTATATTTCCTGGAACATCAAAGGGTTCAGTAAAACAATATTTTCCTCGTAGACATTATTTATATATATATAATTCATGACATACTAAAAGGCATCATTAAAGAAAAACCTATATAAGAATTAGTTTATTATCTTAAAAGGCAACTTTTGTATGTCACATAAACATGACAATTACTAATGATTCTATACTTTTTATCACAAGAAATATTTAGAATGATACAAATTAACACCAGAATTTTGAAGTAAGATGATATTTTAAGATATCCTTTCCAACCCAGAAAAAAAAGTATCTAGTATCTAGTTTGGCAATCACTTCAAATGTAAATAACGTAATCACAAAATCAAATGTTAAGTTGTCTGATATAACTTAGTCCTTGTACTAATCATAAATATCATAATTGTTTGACCATAATATTTACAATAAACAAACATAACATGTATAGCAAAACAACTAGATCTGACAGATCAAAGATAGCCTCAGTCAAGTCTTACTTCTTTAAATTAAAATTTAATTGCATAATGCAGAATAGTAAATGCAGGCATTTTTAAATTATTATCTTGGATCTCCAAATACTGGGGTGAGGTACTTGTGGAACATCGAGAAGTCTTTGTTTTCTTTTTGTTTTTAAGAGGATTTTCGAGATCTTAAGATGAATTCTGGATCATTTGCTCTCCCCAAATACCAACTTTCCCTAATGATATGATCCAACTATCACAGAATATATGAACTGCCCCTTTTTATTTACCAAATATGGCATTGTGAAGAAATTTGGGGCTACCATGATTCAGGGATGAGCACCTTTAACCTTTAAACTTGGTGGCAAGTGATTCTGCCTTTGCGACCTCATGGTCTGCAATGTTTGCTATTCAGTCAAGAAATTTTCAGTGAACATCCCTTTGATAAACAAGTGGTACTGCCCAAACTGAATGACGGACCAGTCCATTTTAGAAATTTAGCAGGGTAAAGGTTAAATACATTTAGTAGTCCTACATACTGTTCAGGAGCTTCCAGTTTTCCGCTAGTGCTTGCCACTCCGTTTATTGATCTTTATGACTTTAGCACTTGCCACTTTAACACTTATATCACTACTAAGAATTTTATATAATATATCACAATAAAAACGATAATTGAGTATCTGACAGAATTACCTATTAAAGTGTACACTTTGACCTTAATCAACAATTGTACTTTCATAACAGTGATTCATTCCACCTGCTAGTCATGATAGAAATAATTAATAAATAATTCTTCTATATTTGACCTCTTATGTAACCAAGACAATTAATTAACCACTTAATGTGTTCTTTTTTTCTTTACTTTAATGAATAATCAGGGATAAGTTGGTGTTTGATGTTTGTTTTATTTTCAATTCCCTAATGGAGGATGCACCACATTAAAGACATTTCATCAATTTTTCAGATAGGAATGACCATTCTGTTTCAAAGGTTGTATTAGGAGAGGCAAATTATACAATTATATTATTATAGTTTTAAGTATTCAGATTGTCCACCCACACATCACTTTTTTCAATAAAGGTTTTAAAACTTGTCTGTAACCAAGATGGGCAAAGGGAGGTAATAATAATTTTTCAAACTTACATTTCTGATGAACTTCAAATAAATTTATAGTTGTTAATGCAAATCTTTAACAATTAAAATATAATTTTTTAACAACAGCTGTCTCCATAGGATGACACATGCCCCCGATGGCACTTTGAATGAATAGTTATGGCCGATGTTAGAGTTTAGGACCTTTGACCTACGGACCTGGGTCTTGCGCGCGACACGTCATCTTACTGTGCCACACATTCATGCGTAGTTATTTTAAAATCCATGCATGAATGACAAAGATATGGACCTGACACGCCCATCAATGCACTATCATGAAAAATGACCTAAGTGTGACCTTGACCTTTGAGCTACGGACCTGGGTCTTGCACGCGACAGGTCATCTTACTGTGGTTCACATTCATGCCAAGTTATTTGAAAATCCATCCATGGATGACAAAGATATGGACCGGACACGCCCATCAATGCACTATCCTTTAACGTCTAAGTGTGACCTTGACCTTTGAGCTACGGACCTAGGTCTTGCGTGCGACACGTCGTCTTACTGTGGTACACATTCATGCCAAGTTATTTGAAAATCCATCCATGGATGACAAAGATATGGACCGGACATGCCCATCAATGCACTATCCTTTAACGTCTAAGTGTGACCTTGACCTTTGAGCTATGGACCTGGGTCTTGCGCGCGACACGTCGTCTTACTGTGGTACACATTCATGCCAAGTTATTTGAAAATCCATCCATCGATGACAAAGATATGGACCAGACACGAAAATTGCGGACAGACCTAAAGACGGTTCAAAAACTATAAAATTATGCCTCTCTTCGGGGGCATAAAAATTAACTTTACATGAAAGTCCTGAACATATGAAATTACAATCTTTTCAATCACCATCAAATAATTTTCAAATCTGATCCCAGAATATATAAATACTGAGTATATTGTGAACATTATAACCTGTACTTTAAATCCAGACTTATATTGCCAAACAAAATCAAATGAGCACCACTATATGAAAACCAACATCACTATTGCTTTGTGACCAGCAAGGATCCAGATCACTGCTCGTTTAGCCCCACATCCACACTGCTCCTTTATGGAATTCAGCACATGTTACATGCAACTGAAAAGCCACCTGTATGGATCCATATCAGACTGACAAAAGTATATTCTATATAAAACCATATTATATACTCCAAGATATTTACAGCAGATTACACAAGATAAAACTAATCTTTCAAATCCATTAGGAAAAAGACATCTCCAGATAAATATCATAATCCCATTTTTTTCTAGAATATCCTTCTGATCTCTATTTATAAACCATCAATTAAAAAAAAGAAGCATATACTCCATTAATTTTCTTCCATTTTTCATGTTTCATTATAAAACTCTCCTGTGAGTATGTGACGCAAATATTATTTACTTTGTCTATATATAACTTTCGCGCTTTTAATAATTAATTATACCATATAACTCACATCCTGTATTAGTTATATTTTTTCTGTTCACTGAACACTGCTGAAATACCATTGTAAGTAGTATACTGTATATAAATAACACTGTAATATGATTAAGTATTTATTGAAGGTCATAATTAAGGCGAAGTTTTAAGTTGGTCTTTTTTTTTCTGTGTGCAAAGTTTAATTTTGTTAGATAAAATGAAATCTTTCAAGAGTTTTTCAGTGTCCAAACAACAGTTAACCTAATGCCCTTCTTACCAGTTTCATCATGTGCATTTATTGTAATAACTGCTCAACATAATACAGCAGTAGACGACAGTGCGGGCTTTAAATTACTTAAAGTTCCACATTTCTTAATCCCATAAAAGTAAAGAAATAATAAGGTCTAAAATTAGTAATCCCTGATCCTATATACAGGCAGTTGCTGTGTCTCCTGTTTGAATGTAACACTAAGAAAGCAAATTGCCTGGCCACTAGGTTGTGAATCAGACAGACTTGGTATTTTAATGACATTGGAGCATGATAACATACTAACATAATGTATGCATCTTGTTAACCTAATTACCAGGTAACACTGTTTTTTACATGACTGATATTTAGTCACCATTATAATTCATTCATAAGATGATAATAAATCATCTAAACTAGCTGTGTGTCCATAGGACACAGGTACCCCCCCCATACACACCCACCCACCCACCCACCCACCATCCTGACACTGTACATGGTTTCATGCACAGGCACGAGTAAAGAAAAAGGAAAATATGTGGGGAATTATGGTGCCCTTTCAAATGATATTAACTATCTACACAAGGCTAGAATCCAGAGATTTGAGTCCACAAGCAATGGGTTCACTTCCCACGCCGTTATGAATGAAATTCTCAAGAAATTACAGAAGCTATCTATCACTATTAATGTATGCATTTAGTTACAAAATGAGACCGACTACAAGTCTCTAGCCCTTTCTCTTCATAAAATATCTATCTGGAAATGAGGGCAAAGTCTCTAGCCTTCCTCTTCATGAAATATCTATCAGGGAAACGAGGGCAAAGTCTCTAGCCCTTCCTCTTCAAGAAATATCTATCGGGAAACGAGGGCAAATTCTGTAGCCCTTCCTCTTCATGAAATATCTATCGGGAAACGAGGGCAAAGTCTCTAGCCCTTCCTCTTCATGAAATATCTATCGGGAAACGAGGGCAAAGTCTCTAGCCCTTCCTCTTCATGGAATATCTATCAGGGAACGAGGGCAAAGTCTCTAGCCCTTCCTCTTCATGAAATATCTATCAGGAAACGAGGGCCTTCCTACTGGAAGTCCCAGGCAGATAAAAATGCAGCACAATGAAACAGTATGAAAACATTGACGCATAAAGTATGGTTTTCAGAATTCTTTTGCCATTACTAACATGTATAACTAACTATTTAAATAACAGCCCCTTACAACTATCAGTAGCATCTGCTACACGTGATTATTCAATAACGCTTTTAATTTCCCCTTGGTCTTTCTCTTGCATTCCCCGCCATTGAACAGCAGCCCTTCGGTATTTTGGAACGTGATTTCTGACTGGCCAACAGCAACAGAATCGCACAGGATTTCATGGATATTATGATATCCCTTTTAATGGCAGAAAATGCAGTCATAAAGTATGAACTACTTTCCTGCAGCAAAGTATTTCAAAGCCAATATTTATGGAAGTCAGAGAGATGTTGGTCAAGTTCCAGAAACTATGTGAAGCAATATGCAACAAAAGTTGAGCGCTAAATTTAGACTAAGCTAATCATTTACATACTGTGAAATCATTAATATTCGTGGGGACTAATTTTCATCGAGTTTGTGGTTTGGTCAATCCATGAAATTCGAACTCAACAAACACTCAACAAACAAGTAAAATTCCCATTCATTTTATGTTCATAAGGAGAAAATCCACAGTAATCAAAATCTGACTGTTGTATCTTGAATTCCAAGCACTTTGAGATAACTGAAATTTGACTTAAAATAATATTTTGTGCACATGTTTTCAGGACGGGACTTGAAAATGTTTTTGACATAGCCAGAATTTTGAGATAAGCGAATTTGAGATATTGAGCTTCAACTGTATTTGAGCCGTACCGTGAGAAAACCAACATAGTGGCTTTGCGACCAGCATGGATCCAGACCAGCCTGCGCATCTGCACAGTCTGGTCAGAACCCATGCTGTTCCCTTTCAAAGCGTATTGCAATTAGAGAAACTGTTTGTGAACAGCATGGATCCTGACCAGACTGCGTGGAGGCACAGGCTGGTCTGGATCCATGCTTACCGCAAAGCCACCATGTTGGTTTTCTCATGGCACGGCTCATATATCCCTCTGAAATAGCAGTTCTGTCCAATACCACAAATATTCTTGAATCTACAAAGATGTTGATCATAAAGTCAGACTAAGTACCACCTTGTAAGGCATCTTCAACAGATTCTGGAGCAATAATCGAGAAAACAGGGTCTGATGTAGACATTATTAATATGTCTTAAATTTTCCATTACTGACAGTACTGTTGTAGAACATGTCTGGCAGAAATTGCTATAAATGGACTGTCTGGAACTGGATTGTTTTACTACTTTTATGTGCTTATATCAGACATGCAGACAGTACTACGCATCTAATTATTGGTGTAAACTCTAAGAAAACAAAATAAAATTTTGCTGATACCTGTTTCCGAATTCTTGCCAAAATCCTCAAGTTTACGATTTTTCTATGTAAGTACTAGGAGTTTAAAGTTCTACATGGTTAATACTGCCAGGTGACCTTTAACATCCCTGTGAGGAACAACAGGTAAGGACATTTAGAAATATCAACAAGAGGACAAACTGCAAGAAGATTCCTCAAGAAGTAGGAGAGCAAACTTGACAAATAAGACAGCGGAGCAATCTTGCCCATTACTGAACCCTGAATTTTTTTTTCTCAAAACACATTGCTGAAAATGTAGCAAAAATCTGAGGACCCATCTACCTGCCAAAATGAATGCCACAAGAGTTAAATGAAACAGAAGCATACTAGATGTGTGTCTACAGGTCCACACTGATGCCCACTTCTGTCACTTCACTATTGAAACACCAAATG
Organism: Mercenaria mercenaria; assembly: GCF_021730395.1. NCBI lineage: Eukaryota > Metazoa > Mollusca > Bivalvia > Venerida > Veneridae > Mercenaria > Mercenaria mercenaria. The sequence goes on along the minus strand of NC_069363.1, from coordinate 46,446,606 downwards.
CATAACTTCACAATCATGCTGATTAACAATCCTTTGAGGTATGTTGACCTTAAGTGAATTTTTTTATGAGACTTGCATGACAAAAATTTGGAAGGACAGATGGATGGATGCATGGATAGAAGGACAGACGGACAAAGGCAAATCTAAGTGCCGGGGGGGAATGTTGTATGTTTGATCCCTCAAAAAGGAAATAATATTCCACCTTACATAGTCAAAACACACTAAAATTTCTTCACAGTAAATGAGTTAAGTTATAACAGATCCATGTGACACAGCAGGAAATAAAGTCAGTTTTTCACTAATTTTGAATCAAAATTCGATAAAAAATTGTGAGATTCAGACAAAATCAGATTACTTACTTGTTAGTTTAAGAATTTTATTCAGTCTATCAACAGGTCTTCTAAACATTTCTTGCATTAACTTTTTCCGAACATGTTAAAATGTCACTTGAATGTTTTTCAAATCCTGTTCCTTACACGCCCAATATGACAATTCAAACCATTTCAGCATTCATGGAAGGTTACTATGTATCACTGGTATCATGTTTCCTTATAAAGTCTTGAAATCAAATGACGCATGTGTTTTGTATATGAGGAAATTATACTTAAGTGTTTACATGACAACAGTTTTCCACAGACCATTTTAAACATATTCAGCATGTACTCCATTTCCCACTCAAAAAAAACAACAAAACATCGTAAGGTGAAATTATCATTCTACATGTGACAAACTGATTAATTCAACAAAATCAGAAACAAATTAAGTTCCTGCTTATTTCATTTTTTCAGTTTGAAATACATTAGTTTTTGTCCTAGAAAAATAAACACTTAGCCCCAAACAATGATACTGAAACTACACTTTGTACTCTTATTAAATGGCTTGCTGGTCAATAGTAAAATTTTTTCTATTGCCCAGGTTTCATTAAATAACATTAGAAATAAATTTCATTCTTTAACCTTCAATTCTGACTTTACCCCAACTTATGGTAAGTGATAAAGATCCTCTGGGTAATGAATCAGGGAAATTGTGAAAAATTCTTTCCTATATTTGGTCACAATGCTACCAGAAGCCACTTTTACAATCACTAACCACACAAGGGCAGTTCTTGTAGGATATAATCATCACTAACCACACATGGGCAGTTCCTTTAGAACATAATCATCACCTATCACTCAAGGGCAGTTCTTGAATGATATAATCACCACTTATCACACAAGGGCAGTTCCTGTTTACATAATCATCACTAACCACTAAAGGGCAGTTCTTGTAGGATATAATCATCACTAACCACACAAGGGCAGTTCCTTTAGAACATAATCATCACCTATCACTCAAGGGCAGTTCTTGTACGATATAATCACCACTAATCACACAAGGGCAGTTCCTGTTTATATATTCATCAATAATCACTAAAGGGCAGTTCTTGTAGGATGTAGTCATCATTAACCACACAAGGGCAGTTCTTGTAGGATATAATCATCACTAACCACACAAGGACAGTTCCTTTAGAACATAATCATCACCAATCGCTCAAGGGCAGTTCTTGTACGATATAATCACCACTAATCACACAAGGGCAGTTCCTGTTAACATAATCATCACTAACCACTAAAGGGCAGTTCTTGTAGGATATAATCATCACTGACCACACTAGGGCAGTTTCTGTATTACATAATCATCACTGACCACATAAGGGCAGTTATATGTAGAACATATTCATCACTAACCACACAAGAGCAGATATTGTAGGATATAATCATCACAAACCACACAAGGGCAGTTCCTGTATAACATAATCATCTTCAACCACTCAAGAGCAGTTCTTGTAGGATGTAGTCATCATTAACCACTAAAGGGCAGTTCCTGTATTACATAATCATCACTAACCTGTGACACAAGGGCAGTTCCTGTAGAACATAATCCTCACTAACCACACAAGGGCAGTTCTTGTAGAATATAATCATCACTGACCACACAAGGGCAGTTCCTGTATAACATAATCATCACGAACTACAAAAGGGCAGTTCTTGTAGGATATAATCATCACTGACCACACAAGGGCAGTCCCTGTATTACATAATCATCACTAACCACACAAAGGCAGTTCCTGTATTATTTGATCATCAATAACCATATATGGACAGTTCTTGTAGGATATAATCATCACTGACCACACAAGGGCAGTTCCTGTATAACATAATCATCACTAACCATACAAGGGCAGTTCCTGTATTACATAATCATCACTAACCACACAAGGGCAGTTCCTGTATTATATAATCATCACTAACCACACAAGGGCAGTTCCTGTATACATAATCATCACTGACCACACAAGGGCAGTTCCTGTACTACATAATCATCACTGACCACACAAAGGCAGTTCCTGTATACATAATCATCACTAACCACACAAGGGCAGTTCCTGTATTACATAATCATCACTAATCATACAAGGGCAGTTACTGTATACATAATCATCACTGACCACACAAGGGCAGTTCCTGTACTACATAATCATCACTGACCACACAAGGGCAGTTCCTGTATTACATAATCATCACTAACCACACAAGGGCAGTTCCTGTATTATACAATCATCACTAACCACACAAGGGCAGTTCCTGTATACATAATCATCACTGACCACACAAGGGCAGTTCCTGTATACATAACCATCACTAACCATACAAGGGCAGTTCCTGTATTACATAATCATCACTAACCATACAAGGGCAGTTCCTGTATACATAATCATCACTGACCACACAAGGGCAGTTCCTGTATTACATAATCATTACTGACCACACAAGGGCAGTTCCTGTATTAAATAATCATCACTGACCACACAAGGGCAGTTCCTGCATAACATAATCTTCACTTACCATATAAGGGTAATTCTTGCAGGATATATTCATCACTGACCACATAAGGGCATGTCCTGTATTACATAATCATCACTTACCACACAAGGGCAGTTTCTGTATTACACAATCATCACTGACCATTCAAGGGCAGTTCCTGTATTATATAATCATCACTGACCACACAAGGGCAGTTCCTGTATTATACAATCATCACTGACCACACAAGGGCAGTTCCTGTATACATAATCATCACTGATCACACAAGGGCAGTTTCTGTACTACATAATCATCACTGACCACACAAGGGCAGTTCCTGTATACATAATCATCACTGACCACACAAGGGCAGTTCCTGTATTACATAATCATCACTGACCACACAAGGGCAGTTCCTGTATTACATAATCATTACTGACCACACAAGGGCAGTTCCTGTATTAAATAATCACCACTGACCACACAAGGGCAGATCCTGTATTGTATAACCATCACTGACCATACAAGGGCACTCCATGTATGACATGTCCACCATCCTGCATAACATAATCTTCACTAACCATATAAGGGTAATTCTTGCAGGATATATTCATCACTGACCACATAAGGGCATGTCCTGTATCACATAATCATCAATTACCACACAAGGGCAGTTTCTGTATTACACAATCATCACTGACCATTCAAGGGCAGTTCTTGTATTATATAATCATCACTGACCACACAAGGGCAGATCCTGTATTGTATAACCATCACTGACCATACAAGGGCACTCCATGTATGACATGTCCACCATACAGGTTCCCAATACATGCTTTCTCTACTGTGGGAGCTAAAAATGTGGGTTTATTGAACAGGAAAACTTCTTTTACCTACTTTCTCTGACAACACCAGATGTCGAATTTTGTAAGTAACTTTCCTGACAAAGAAAAAACTATTTATACTTTTTCTAAAAAAAAAAACAAATTACAATTCCACTACATTATTTCTCCTATAATTTCCTTTTATAAAATAAATTGAAATGGTATCCATGGCTGCTGCAGGAAAGACTAATAATTCGCTTGCTTATCCTCCAGGGAAATAAAGAGCTAAAACTAAATTACCTGAAAACATTCTTGTCAACAAACGGAATCAGAGAAACAATTATTATATCATTGTTGTTTATTAGTGTTCAGGCAACTCTGAGTTTAAAGGCAGAAAACATTTGCAGTCTTGAGGTCAGTGACTATGACCTTTGACATATGACCCCCAAAGCAAAAGCGTCATCTACTGACCACAGGCAATCATCCTACGAAACTTGACCACTGTAGGCCAAAGTTTTTAGTTAGAGTAAAAACCATTTTCATTCTTAAAGACATTGTTACCTTGTCATTTGACCTACTGATCCATAATCTTCTGACCACAGACAATCATTGTATAAAGACTGACCACTGTTGGCCAAAGTATTCTCTAATTATTGACTGGGAACCAAATTATCTATCAGCCAACCAATACACAGTCTGCCAACAAGCATAACAATTTTGAAGTGGGTAAACTATATAAAACAAACAAAATATCTAGTTCATATCCACAGGCCCCCCCCCCCCCCCCCCCCCCCCGAGACTTTTAACAACAGATTTAATAACAGTATTTTAATATCTGTGGTAAACAAACTCCATCTGTAATAAACAGTTTTCTGAAAGCAATATTGAGTTAAGCAGACAGTCTGACACATGTGGCTGACCAACCTACAGATACTCTGCACAAATCAATATCATCCATGTTTTATCAAAGTGTTAAATACTGCATAACATTATGCTGTTTCGGAGTGTTTTATTAACAGCCTTTACCCAAGTTCAGTTTCTGAAATTTCAGATACTGGACTTGGATAACAAAACATAATTCATATTGTATTTCTTTTTTATTTCAGGTCACAGTCAAATTTATTAATGCCTGACATGGGGGATGACATTCAGGATTGCTGCCCTTTGCAGTTTTAACATTGTCTCCTCTACATCCTGGAAAAAATATGTGACTGTTCCGCAAATACCCATAAAATAACTGCATAAACTTCTAAGAGCATAAAGGCCACTTTTGCAATTTACTACTGTTGCCAGGAAACAACAATACAGATTACCCTCATTTCTGTCACCCAATTATCTCCGTAACACTGTAGGAAGGTAATATCCTCTGTAACAATACTGCAGAACAACAGGCAACAAAACACTCCATAATCTTGTCAATTATTCCACAAAGACTCATTCAAAACATCCTGGCATGCAACTTTCAGGATCAGTTTTCCTTTTTTGTTTCAAAATTCATTACTGATTAAAAAACCCTGAAGAAACAAAAAACAAGAATGTTGGTGCAAAACACAGCCTCAATGACTCAAACATTTTATCAGTTGAAAAATATGAAGCTCCATACAAGTCAATGTTACAGAACAATATCACAGGACAACATTCTGACACAACTTTTGACACCATAGTGTGAAACTGACCTTTCTGTGTCCTGTTGCAATATTCTATCCCAATGAAGCACACATTATGCCTTTAAATGACAGCTATATGTACTTGCATGCAAAACTTTAACCAAGGTGTGGCGCCGATGCCGATGCTAACACCAGGATTCTTCAAATAGTCGAGCAAAAAACTAGGCCAATCATAATGTTTATCAACTAAATAAAGTTGTTTCTGGAAGAATGGATACATATTTATTCTGTGCCTAAGGTGTGAAAATATGACCTGTTCATAATCCCTTGTATCTCTGCAGATACAATAGTTCAAGGTCATTTCTAAATAAATATATATTCCAGTCCAAACCAAACTAGAGCTATCACTAAAGGTGATGAATGTACCCCCCGCATGCACTGACACAGTACATTGCAATTTGACGCACACAAGATTGCATAATTATGTTGCCTGTATGTATATAGACTGTATGTATACAGTTTAGTAACAAAAAACAAAGTCCCATAACTATGCAGATTATATTTATCTAAAAGAACATAACATGCACCATTCACAACTAGGGTTGGCACTGATTACTTGTGTGAAGTTTCATTAAATTGTGTAAAAGGGTTCGGAAGATTTGGCGCATACAAGATTGCATATGCAGACTGTATGTACATAGTATGTTAACAAGAAACAAAGTCCCATAACTCTGCAATTTTTTTTTTTCTGAAAGAACCTAACATGCCCCATGCACAACTACTGATGTTACTGATCCCTTGTGTGAAGTTTCATTAAATTGTGTCAAGTGGATGAGGAGAGATGGTGCACACAAGATTGTGTCTATGTCTATAGTATAGTAACAAAAAACAAAGTCCCATAACTCTGCAAGTTTTTTTTCTGAAAGAACCTAACATGCCCCATGCACAACTACTGTTGTTACTGATCACTTGTGTGAAGTTTCATTAAATTCTGTCAAGGGGATAAGGAGAGATGGTGCGCACAAGATTGTGTGTACGGACAGACAGACGGATGGACAGACAGACAGACAACTTGAAACCAGTATACCCCCCCTTACAACTTTATTGTCGGGGGGTACAAATATCGTCTAGTCATGGTGGTTGTTTGTGCAAAGTTATTTCAAAATCCAACAAAGCACAGCAAAGTTATAGGCCAGACAGGATTTTATGCACTCACGGACAGACACACAGGTTGTGGTAACACTTTATGCACCACTCCACGTTGTTATAAATGTAGACATAAAAATATAAACCTACCTATCTGAGGAGAGGGACATCGAGCTTGTAACACTGGCGACTTGTTTGGACCAACGACAGATTTCCGATGACGACTGTAAAAAATTAGAATTATGGTATATTAGTGAATAATCAAAGGGAAAAAACTCTTAAATTCTATACCTTTAGCTAAGTCTAGAGTTACTTTCCCTCACTAAAAACCTTGTACATATGTTATAAGGATATTCACCCACAAAATATGTAAAACTTCATAAACATGCTACTTTTGTGTGTGCTGGAAAAAAGTTCAAGTCAAAGAACTTCAGGCTATGCCCTCAGTTGAAATCACTTTTTCCAGGTAGATAAATATATACAGGAACCTCTCTAAATGGCAGCAATTACATGCTATCATTAGTTAAAATAATTTATCACAGCTTGAAAGTCAGTTTGGTGCATTTTCATTTGCTGCTAGTTCCTGATAACAAGAGCTGTCACAGGAGACAGCGCGCTCGACTATTTCTATGCTGGATAGTGAAACTGGGCACATCTGAGGAAACAAGAGCTGTCACTGGAGTGTTTAATGACTCCAATTGTGGATGAAGATATTGCACAATAGCCTGAGTCTATGTCAAAAATATCAACTTAAAGTAATAAGAGCCTCAGAGGTAAAGATTAAATGTATCAAAACACTATATAAGTATATCCTAAGCAAAAAGGGGCATACTTCATTAAATATTGGTGCCAGAGTTATGCAGCTTGTGTCATATAGTGTAGGTGATGATGTTGAACAACTATTTTAAGTTTGAATCAAATCCATTCAGTAATAACAGAATCAGAGTGAAAGTGCACCAAAACTTTAACCTAAAATTCTAAGTAAAAAGGGGGAATTATTAATGAAAAATTAGTGCCAAAGTTATGCACCTTGCGTCATATGGTGTGGGTGATGATGTTGAACAACTATTTTAAGTTTGAATCAAATCCATTCGGTAATAACAGAGACAGAGTGAAAGTGCACCAAAACTTTAACCTAAAATTCTAAGTAAAAAAGGGAAATAATTCATGAAAAATTGGTCCCAGAGTTATGCACCTTGTGTCATATGATAAGGGTAATGATGTTGAACAATTGTTTAAGTTTGAATCAGATCCATTCAGTAATAACAGAGATAGAGTGAAACTGCATAAAACTTTAACCTGAAATTCTAAGTAAAAAAGGGGAATAATTCATGAAAAATTAGTGCCAGAGCTATGCATCTTGTGTCATATGATGTGGGTGATGATGCTGAACAACTATTTTAAGTTTGAATCAAATCCATTCAGTAATAACAGGAGTAGAGTGAAAGTGCACCAAAACTTTAACCTGAAATTCTAATTAAAAAGGGGGAATAATTCACGAAAGAATGGTGCCAGAGTTATGCACCTTGTGTCATATGATGTGGGTGATGATGTTGAACAACTATTTTAAGTTTGAATCAAATCCATTCAGTAATAACAGAGATAGAGTGAAAGTGCATCAAAACTTTAACCTGAAAATCTAAGTGAAAAGGGGGGATAATTCATGAAATATTGGTGCCAGAGTTATGGCCCTTATGTCAGATGATGTGGATGATGATGAGGAATAAGTATTTCAAGTCTGAATCAAATCCATCAAGTAATTACAGAGATAAGTTGGAAAAAGAGAAAGTGCACCAAAACTTTAACCAAGGTGGGGACGCGGAAAGACGCAGACGCCGGGGCAGGTAGGATAGCTCTCCTTATACTTCGTATAGTCGAGCTAAAAATAAGACTATCCTTCTTCCAGGAGAGTGAACAAAACTTAAAGACAATTATGCCACAAAATAACTGTATTCTTTTGTATTTCCATGATGGTAATTATACATGGTTTGCATGAAGAAGAGGGCCATGAAGGCCCTGTATCGCTCACCTGACCTACTGACCTAAAGATCATCAAGATCAACATTCTGACCAAGTTTCATTAAGATATGGTCATAAATGTAGCCTCTAAAGTGTTAACTAGCTTCTCCTTTGATTTGATCCGGTGACCTAGTTTTTGATCCCACATGACCCAGATTCAAACTTGACCTAAAGATCATCAAGATTAACAATCTGATTTAGTTTGATGAAGATACAGTCATAAATGTGGCCTCTAGAGTGTTAACAAGCTTTTCCTTTGATTTGGCCTAGTGAGCTAGTTTTTGACCCCACCTGACCCAGATTTGAACTTGACCTATAGATCATCAAGATTAACATTCTGACCAAGTTTCATTAAGATATGGTCATAAATGTGGCCTCGAGAGTGTTAACTAGCTTTTCCTTTGATTTGACCTGGTGACCTAGTTTTTGATCCTACATGACCCAGATTCAAACTGGACCTTGAGATCATCAAGATTAACATTCTGACCAAGTTTCATGAAGATACTGATACACCCTGCCATTACCTTTGTATCGTAACATGTTGTTACTGTTGTTGTGATGCAAATGATGGTTATTTTGCCAACAACCTTTAATGTCACGCTATAAACAGTTAGGGTTATGAAATATGTTATTATATCTAATGATTACCAGTGTTTTAACTCGTAAACGGCGCACACTTTGCCAGAAAGCTGCATTTATTGTTATTTCACATTACTGTATGTTTCATGTTTACGTCAGCCATGATCATTGATGCATGATGGGGTTGTATAACTTCCGTTGTCATTAGCAACTGCTTCCAGTGTATTGTTTACATTACTGTAAATCACTATGTTTCGGCAAAAGACTTATTTTGGTGGAAATCCCATGGTATTAATCATTTTAAGAAAGCCTTTTCTCTATGTAACAGTAATTTTCTATCAAAGTTTCATTCAGTTTTAGCATGAGATCGTATTTTCTCTGGTTGGTTTGGTTGGTTGACAGCGATCGTCCGTACAAAATTTGATCGTTTCCGAACGTCAATCGAGCAATTTTCGAACGTCGAACACTGGACGTAATCTAAAACGAACCGTGGAACATTTTCCGAACAAGTTCTTGTTCGTTTCCTTAGATTTAGTATAAATAGGGCTGGAAATGTTCGACTGCAGTCAGTTTTACAACAGCTTTCTAGCATACGTTACGGCTAAAGAACAGTAATTTACGAAATTAAATGGTACTTAAACCAGTGTGACTTTCCATTTACCTCTTTGGACTAAAGCTAGAACACTATATAACTGATCTGCAATATCTAGAATTTGATACGCATTTTTCGAAACGTAGATGATCTATTTTATAATTATTTTCTCATTTAATACTGGTCACTGACTCAAACAAGATCTTTATATAGAAAAGCTGTATTATAATATTTATCAACCAAACTTCATCTAATTCTACGGAGGATTTTGAACATCAGAAGTGTGCGCCGTTTTGAAGCATAAATTATACGTTCACCAACATATTTTTCGTACATGCTGGAAATCATCAAGTCGTAAAGCCAGAGTATAGGCATCTATTAAAATCAGTAAAGTTGGAACAGTATTGCTCTTCTTTCTACTGATAACTGGGAACAGACAAGTAGCCTAAGCATTTATCTTCTACCCTCAGCATACCAACACCAATATTACAGAAGCTTTACAGAACCATTACAGATGCTTGAATTTTGAGTGTTCTGTAATTTTGTGATCAAGTCTTTGTCTGTCTGGATAAAAGATCACCTCTACGAGTTCGCAGGATCATTACAGATACTAGAATATAGTATTCTGTAATTATTGTGATCGAATATTAGTCCGTCTTGATTACAGATCAACTGTACGAGTCCAGCAGCCGTTGACACGCTACCACAGTTACGCACATTAATTGAGTTGAAACATAGCTGGACTGTAACAATATAGTCCAAAATGTGACCTCTTCAATGTTAACAAGCTTTTCCTTTGATTTGACCTGGTGACCTAGCTTCTGACCCCAGATGACCCAATATCAAACTCGTCCAAGATTTTATTGAGGGTAACATTCTGACCAAGTTTCATTAAGACTGGGCCAAAATTGTGACCTCTAGAGTGTTAACAAGCTTTTCCTTTGATCTGACCTGGTGACCTAGTTTTTGACCCCAGATGACCCAATATCGAACTCGTCCAAGATTTTATTGAGGGTAACATTCTGACCAAGTTTCATTAAGACTGGGCCAAAATTGTGACCTCAGAGTGTTAACAAGCTTTTCCTTTGATCTGACCTGGTGACCTAGTTTTTGACCCCAAATGACCCAATATCGAACTCGTCCAAGATTTTACTGAGGCTAACATTCTGACCAAGTTTCATTAAGATGGGCCAAAACTGTGACCTCTAGAGTGTTAACAAGCTTTTCCTTTGATTTGATCTGGTGACCTAGTTTTTGACCCCAGATGACCCAATATCGAACTTGTCCAAGATTTTATTGAGGGTAACATTCTGACCAAGTTTCATTAAGATTGGGCAAAAATTGTGACCTCTAATGTGTTAACAGTCAAATTGTTGATGACGGATGACTGACGGACGGACGACGAAGGACACAGGGCAATCACAAAAGCTCACCTTGAGCACTTCGTGCTCAGGTGAGCTAAAAATGAGAAATAATAAATATCTCGTTACAAACTGACAGTGACATATATAAGGCCAAGACAGTATGTCTAAATATATTATTAAATTAATGTAGCAGTATGAACATTTCTTAAAAGATTAAGTGGAGTTTAGACCATATTAAAAAATTGTTTCTAAAGTGTAGGATAGTTATTATTCTCTGTTTTGTAAAACTATACTGAAAAGAAAATGACTGAATAAGTTTGCAGATGAAGTTGTGAAAACATTATTTATTCAGGCAGGGCATAAATTGCTCATCTTGTCATCTGGTAGAATAGCTGTATTATACCAGTAATATTTGAAGGATTTGCACGAAGTTCATGTGGGAGGAAAAAGTAGGTCACTAGGTTGAGGTGGGTCTTTAAGATAAAACTGCATGAAGAGACAGATAAACTGGAAGTGCACCTTCTTAAACAACATCTGACCTAGTTACATAGGTTTTACTAAGCTAGCATTAAATGAAACACACCTTGTGACCAAATTCGACAAATGAACAAATTTGACACAATGACTTTGCTTTACCTAATTACAGAATCCTTAACAGAAACTAGAAGATGCTTTTGTAGAAAGGCCCATGTCTCCCCCAATGCATGATAGACAAGAAGTCAATAGGCCGGACAGGAGCAAAAGTCCAAGAGACACTGATGGTTGGCTGCAACTGGAATCATCTAAACGGCATGTCCAATCATCCAAAGTAGTTTCAACATTATAGGCAAAGTGGCATTGGTTCTCAAGTTACCGATTGGGAAAGGTTTTCCATGTTTTGGCCCCTGTGACCTTGACCTTTGATCAAGTGACCCAAAAATCAATAGGGGTCATCCACTCTACATTTCCCATCATCCTATTATGTTTCAACATTATTGGTTAAGTGGTTCTCAAGTTATTGATCAGAAACAGTTTCTCATGTCAGGCCCCTGTGACCCTGACCTTTGCTCAAGTGATCCCAAAATTAACAGGGGTCATCTGCTCTGTAATTCCTATCATCCAATGAAGTTTGAAGGTTCTCCCTGTGACCTTGAACTTTGATCAAGTAACCCAAAAATCAATAGGGGTCATCTATTCTGCAAGTCCAATCATCCCATGATGTTTCAACATACTGGGTCAAGTGGTTCTCAAGTTATTGATTGGAAATGGTTTTCCATGTTCAGGCCCCTGTGACCTTGACCTTTGATGGAGTGACCCCAAAATCAATAGGGTTCATTTACTCTGCATGTCCAATCATCCTACGATGTATTAACTTCCTGTGTCAAGTGGTTCTCAAGTTATTGATCCAAAACAGTTTTCCATGTCCAGGCCCCTGTGACCTTGACCTTTGATGAAGTGACCCCAAAAACAATAGGAGTTGTCTACTCCATAAGCCCTATCTCCCGATGAAGTTTGAAGGTTCTAGGTTAAATGGTTCTCCACTTATTGATCGGAAATGAAGTGTGATGGACAGACAGGCGGGCGGACAGGGCAAAAACAATATGTCACCCCCATAATTTCCTGTCAAGTAGGCTGTGGCCATCCATAAATTTGAACATTTATACATCAGGCAACCAGCAGATAGATTCCTGATGAAAGCTGGAAGCAGTAAATACTAAAACAGATGTTAAATATTGAATAGAAAATGCCTAATAAATGATTTGGATATTTTGACTGCCTAGACATAAACAATTTACTTTTACACAGAACACACAAGCTGAGGAAACTACCAATTATCATGTCTAGGAAATATTGATAGTCTCATAACTTTATTTGGCACTAAGAACTAAGGAGAGCAGTCAAAGAGACAGCCATATCCTGCCACTGTGCTGTGTTTTATTGAGGAAAGGGGAGATAAATGTATACTAAATGGCTCTGCACTTCCATTTCATTCAGAAGATGCAAAGATATTGTAGTGGAAATTAATTGAAAAATATATCTTCATACAAAGTTTCATCATATCTGGAGTTACTGAGATTTTTAAAAATTATGTTTATGAACAGTGATCTTCACACTGCTAATTGTAAACTCTAGGACTTACCTATTGCTGGATCTTCTGCTGAAGCTGAGCTCTTTCTGCAAATAGAAAATAAAATTGCCTTTAACATTAGACAAAATTCTTGTGCCCTTAATATTGTGCTCTCTGTTCTTTACTATCATGTTTACCTGGGGCTTTATCTGGCAGTGGATACATGAATGTGTCCAACAAAACCACCTAAAATAACCAACAGAACCATCTTAAATACTATTACTGTGTTGCAATGTTGATCCGGAGAGCGTCATAAGTGGACTCAGTACAAAACTTAAGTAATCAAGCAGACACAATGCATTGTTTTTAATTATTATGTCATTTTAATAAAGCAAGTTCACATTAAATATAATACAAAGTGGTTCAATGCTAACTTATACAAGATATTTAATGTAAAACATAATTATCTAATGTTTCTAACCATCATTTTTCCTCTGTAGCTCATTCGTGCCCGGTTAGAAACTTAAAAACAATTTAATCTGAAGTGTATTTCCTCCAATTCAGTTCTTTCCAAAAGCAAAAGAAGGTAAACAGAAAATGGCACCAAAGCATCAACATCACACCAAAAACACCAGTCAACCAAAATGGCATATCAACATTGTTGCTTAGCCTTAGTCTTAGCTCATTGGCTGAATGGTTATTTATGTAGCACCTTTGAACATGCTTATCATGAAAAGGGCACTATATAAATCTGGTATAATAATAATAATAAATATTTCAATAAATACTGCAAATATTTTGTAAATAAACTTTTTGTCTCTAAACACAGCAAAGTTTCAACTGGTAGCTTAAAATCTATGTTCTGAGAAAAGGGCACTAAAACTGTTAATACAGAAACAACCTTCTGGATTTACTTCCACTGTTAATGAATGAGAAAAAAACATAGGGATACTGGCGCTCATCTACATCTTTCTTTAAGAGTGAGGAAAAAAACAACAGTTATAAATACAATTGTTACAGAGATCTGTTAATATATCTGATTAACACCACCCGTCAACAAGCACTTTGATGTTTAATTAAACCAACTTATTATCTTAAATCTGCCTTGAAAAAAGCAGTGGAGTAAGATTAAAACAAATTGATTTTCCCAGTTTTTTTTTCTCCTGTGCCAAATAGACATAACCTAAGCCACTGCATGACTGATCTGAATGGCTATAGTTAACCAAGCATGTTCAAAACAAGAGCTGCTAGATGGAAAGCACCCAAGACTATAATCAAACATGTAAAAACTACAGAAAACAGCGGATGCACTAAGAAATTTTAAAATGTAATTTTTTACTAACGGGGTGTGTATGGGAGATACTGAGAAACAATATGTAGCATTTTATTAAGGTGATGAAAATTTTTTTTTTTTAAATATATATAAGGAGGTCTTTCCTAGTGACCTTGAACTTTGAAGCCCCTAACCCAAGCTGTCTTCACTCTCACTAAGACCAGTCTCTATTTGATAATACTTCACACTTACCCTGCTAAATTTCTATAACAAACTTGTCCATGTTTCAGTTTGGACAATAGCACTGCGACTGTTAAAAAAGGTGCTTACCAAAAAAAGACACTGACTGAATAGTAACAGTACAGACTTCAGGAGTGTGCAGGCTGATCAAATTTACACTGGTTGCAAAGACATAATCGATCGTGTCCAGCATGATAAGGGATAAGAATTACTTTTACTATAATGCTACTACAGTATATGATCTTAACGACCTTGACATTGAAATACAAATTACAATCTTATTAATACTTGAAATTTTAGTGTCAAATTAAATACTACACTGCAACCAGTTTCAGAGACTAATAACATTACTTAGCAAAGTTAACATTTTTTTACCTTCAATGACATTGGTGATCGTGTATGTGGAAACTCAAAAACTTCATCATCGCTAAAATTCACTCGAATTGAAAGAGGAGATCTTGATAATTCCGATGAGCATTCATTCACAGACGCAGATCTCCGTATGAATAATGGCGACAAAGAGTATCTACGTAAGTCTGTTTCACTTGTCGATGTCGCTAACAGAGTAGTCTGTTTTCTACATCTTAACAATGTTTTAGTATCTTGATAAGACACTGTCCGCGTCAGTGTATTTTGCGGCACAGTTAAATGAACATTTTCATGATACTCATCGTCTTCCTCTACTTTCTCTTTGTGTGCTTCGCATTCCATTGTTACCGAGGCAACCAATATACATTTAAATACACTGTCGCAATATAACTTGCCATTGAAATTCAATATTAATAGTATGTCAATTGTTTATAATCCTTTCCTCCATCCGACGTCTCTGCACCGTTTTCGCGTTTTATTAAGAATTTAACCTCCATCATTTATTTTTCAACACACCAAACACTGATTTTTATGGAACAGTTTAATCAACATCATATATTCTTGGAATATATTCCTGCATTATCGTATGACAGCTAAATTGTAGAATCCATTATCATTGCCTATGTTAAATGACAATCCGATGTTTAAGGAAGTTACTTATATCTATGTCTTGGATTCTCCTATATAATCACAAAATCAAATATCAGAATTAACAAACAGAAGCTTTCACTTCTAATTGTGATCCAATATAGTTGCAGGTGTCTTTCATCAATTATTATTTCTATGTAATCTGATTTTCTATCTTGACTAGTTTTCCCTTTTCTTTTAACGAAAAATTGTCATTTTAATTGTTATCTGTATTTAAGGCTCATAATGCCTTTGCTTCTAATGTGAATGTGGCTACTATGGTTTTTGGTGCGAACATAAAATATTATAATTTCTTGTTAAAGTCTATTTCTGATAATTATTTTCACTAATATTTGTCAAAGGTTTAAATATTGATTAACACATTAGAAAATTGTTTTTGATTATGTTCCTTTGCAGTATTAAAAAGACATCAGTGTTTTTTCTAACCATGTATATAAGTATGCATAAAATCTGAATGAATAACTGTTCATCCATTTTTAATATAAATTCATTATGTTCATCCCTAAAAAAAACAAACAATTACGAGACCCAACAAGAACACATCTGAGACCAGAAATAGAAACATCTTTTATTTATTTTTGATGTCACCAACTGAGATTCATAAGAAAAGAATTAACTGAATATTTAACAAGCAACATCAAACATTCTGCTAAACATACTCCATTGATCAATTTAACATCACCAAAGGGGAAGGAATGTTTAACAATAAGGCCACATTAAAAAAAGTCTTTGTTTGCTGTTTCCCGACCCTACTTTTTAATTTTTTATTTTTATTTTGTTGGGTTTAACGTCGCACCGACACAATTTTAGGTCATATATGGCGACTTTCCAGCTTTTGATGGTGGAGGAAGACCCCAGATGTCCCTCTGCATTATTTCATCACGAGCAGGCACCTGGGTAGAACCATCAACCTTCCGTAAGCAGGTTGAATAGCTTCCTCACATGAAGAATTCAACATCCCGAGTGAGGCTCGAACCCACATCGATGAGGGGCAAGTGATTTGAAGTCAGCGACCTTAACCGCTCGGCCACGGAGGCACCCCTTACGGTAGAAGAATGAATGATCTTTTGACCATAGTCTGATACCATGTTTTATGTCTGTGGTGCCAATTACCACAGCCATATGGTCAACCATTGTCCCATGACCATGAACTACCATGGTAAACCATAAATTACCATGGTAATAAACAGTCAATTTCGACTGGGGATACAAATGGAATAGAATCCAGCTAAATATGGGACACAATCCATAACAAAATGGAACACAATCTAGTCCAGTACCTGAACATTAAAATGGAACTAAATCCAGTCCAATACTACAACAGTTAAATGGAACATAATCCTGAACAAAATGGAGCACAATCCATTTTCAATACCTGAGCATTAAAATGGAACACAGTCCTGGACAAAATGAAACAAAATCAAAGAAAATACTTGAATCTTAAAATAACAAAATGGGAAAAAATCCAGTGATTTATCTGAATACTAAAATGGCACACAATCCAACCAAAGCACAATGCAACAAGACTGAAATGGAACAAATTCCAGCTGAACACATTAACATCAAATAGAAAGCAACCACTTTCCTCACTGTAACAGTGGTCACTAACTAACCACTGAAACACTTCAGTCCATGAATTATATCACAACATCTTGTTACATTAGGAAGCTATCAGCAAGGTGAAATGTCATCTCTAGCAGAAAATGAGGCAATTGATGAAACTAATCAGGATAAATTCTCATTAGTACCTTCATCAAGCCTGGTAACTGATACAGATCTCAAAGGACAATGGCTGACTAATAATCTTGATAAAAATTGAGATTTCAGAAGGAATGATGATAAACCATCTGCTAAAAACTGCCTAGTAAATGAATGGAATGTCTTAAAACAGAAAAAAACACATGATTTTAAACTTCAAAATGTTTTGCAGATGTGTACCTCTACATAACGTGTTAACAGTGAAATATACCTTATTCCTTAGACATTTTTTTACCCATTCTGATCGTTACAGTCCTTCAACAGGTCGTCACCTCAACGCAACAAAGTCTTATCTCTATATAAATTTATAATAAGATACGACTTTGTTGCGTTGAGGTGACGAGGTATGGGCACCCTTAGACCAAAAGAAAGGGAGACAACTTTCAACTGCAAAGCCTAAACGGCAGGAACTACAAATCTATTAGTTCCCTTAGGAGATCAGCAAGATTCAATAATCAATATACAACATGATGATACACAAAATACTTCTCCCGCATGGTTTATTTATTATTTATGGTACAATGTGTGTTGAAAGTATAAGGAAGTGCAAATAAGTAACTGCCTTATAAACCAAACAACTGCTTAGGACGGCAGGCACATTTTTATACAATCTCGCCAGGCATGCTTATGTTTTTAACAACACAGAAATAATGACGTCAGACGACCTTCAGTCTTTCCCCGGAAGTAAAGAAAATGAAAGTACACAGGCTAAACTTGAAAATGAAAGTCACATTCGCATTGGTCTATAGTCATGGTCACGCGCAGGGGCC
This sequence comes from Mercenaria mercenaria, assembly GCF_021730395.1. Lineage (NCBI taxonomy): Eukaryota > Metazoa > Mollusca > Bivalvia > Venerida > Veneridae > Mercenaria > Mercenaria mercenaria. The sequence goes on along the minus strand of NC_069363.1, from coordinate 46,428,527 downwards.
ACCCCGTCTATATGTATGCACGCTGACTTCTTTTATTTATTTTATTTTATTTTTTTTTTGCTGATGGGAAGTCAATTTTGAGCACTTTCTTACAATTTGAAAATATCTGGGCTTTAGCACGACACGTCAGCTTTTTCATCAATGAAAAAATATTTGCACTCAGAAAAAAACAAAAATCACCCAGGGATCCGTAACAGAGCAAGGGTATATGGAGATTTTTGGAACAGTCTGTCAAATTGTTCAATAGCTCTTTTTTGATGTAGCTAAAAAGTGTCAGTATACGCCTTGTATGTCAGATATTTCAAAATTTGAGAACTCCAGACCTAGATATTTCAGAAATATTTTCAAAATGAATTTCATGTACAGTAATAAATGTTGATTCTACAGAAGTGTGAAAGGGCCATTAGACGCTAATACGTATTATTACGTTACGTTACTGCTACGTACGTTACGTGTGCGGACATAACAAAGGGGAATATCTGATAAAGAACATATAGCGTTACCTCAGTTGGAGCCTCATTAGCTCCTCTGATCAAACAACTTGCTGAGTGAACCTAGGTTAGTACACATATCTTGCCTAAAATTAATGTATTACATATATCTTTGACATTCCATTACCCCCCTCCCCTCTACATAATCAGAAAACGATTTCCTTGACAAAATGATTGACAATCAATGATGCTGGATTGATTTTGGTTTAGCACAAACAATTTACTGGTATAACTCTACCTTAATTGGTGAATAAAATTGATTGGGTATCACAGATAATTGCCTGTCTCTTAATAAAAGGGCATTAGTAAAGAAGGGATAGACTATGTTGATTCTACAGCATCAGTCATGAAGAATCTCCAACTAATCAGACAAATCTAAATTGTTGACAATTTATTTAAGTAACTATAGGAAAGTGACTTCTCCGATTATCTATTGGTCTATTTGTCAGGTTTCATATAGGTTTCAACACAACCTTTTACAGCAGTATTTTAGTTATATATGACAATCAAGTCCTATCAGCCCTGCTGTTTATCTTGTTCTCAACAAGTACCTGCCAACTTCCTCACAACTCTACAAGTACCCGACAACTTCCAGAACCAGCTTTCACACAACTCTTCAGTACCTCCCAACTTCTTCAAAACTCAGCAAGTATCTGACAACTTCAATGCAATTCTTGTACCTGACAACTTCCTCAGAACTCTTAGAGCCTGCCAACTTCCTAATTACTCAGCTAGTACCTGACAACTTCCTCATAATTCTTCTGGTACCTGACAACTATTGTACAACTCTTCCATTACCTGCCAACAACCTCTTCAGTACCTTCCAACTTTTTAAAAACTCTATGGTACCTGACAACTTCTTCACAACTCAGCAAGTACCTGACAACTTCCTTGCAATTCTTCCGAAACCTGATGACTTCAAGAAGCTGACAACTTCCTCACAAACTTACCAGTACCTGAAAATGTCTTCACCTTTCAAGTACCTGGCAAATTTCTAAAATTGCTTCAAGCATGTGACAACTTCCTCACAAGAACAAATTCGACACCAGTAAATCTCAAACTGACGGCAGTGACAGTAAGTCCCCAACAATAAACCACTAAGTGTTCCCATCCTTCTGTATTTCATTTCTTCAAATAATTTTGTAAGAAATTGCATTATACAAAAATTAATGTACAATTCTCAGGTTAAATTCCCATGACAACTTAATGCAATGAGACAATGCAAATTGTGTGAAACCAACTCCCATGTGTGGAAAGAAATTGTTTTCTCTCCTAAAACTTATTAAGCCACACTTTGGATCAATAGAAAGAAAATGAAGAATATGTCTTTACATCTTCTGTCAGGATTAAATGTTGAATAAATGTTTCTCCTGAAACTTCTGGGAAAAAAAACAACCTACTGTCCCTTCCAGTAAAATCTTAACAAGTGGGCCATGATGGCCCTGTATCGCTCACCTGAGTACCATTGCTCAAAATGATATGATCAAGTTTTGACATAGAGCACATAGGCATACACATTAAATATTATCAGGATAATCATTTTCTTGTAACAATCCCTTTTGACCTAGTCAGGGCCAATTTCCATACCAAGTTTTGAGGGTCCTAGGCTCAAATGCTGCATTTTTGTACTAACATTACTATTCCTTACCCTGGAAGACTTAAATAACATTAAAAACCAATCTCATTAGATGCTGCTGAGACATATTCATTTACATAAAATAAAGGGAGGTAACTTGTCATAAATTCAGTCAATATGTATCTTTACTGATTGGCCAAGTCCATCTGTTGTCAGATCAGTATCTTAATTAGTTACGGAGATATACCCATTTTCATTTGAAATAAAGGGAGGTAATTTGACATAAAATCAGTCCATAGTTATCTACCCTGATTGTCTCAGTCAAACTAATGACAATAATGAAATTTCAAATAAATCCTAAGAGTACTTACTGATATAAATCCATTTTGATTACGATCAGGGGAGGTAATCAGATATAAAATAACTCTGGAACCTACAATTGGATCTGACAGATTTGTCACGGAATCTGAGATTTATTGTTGTTGAAGATATTTTGGAAGTTTGTATCAAATCAAACCATAAATGAAGTCTCTATATGGCTGCAAAAGCCAAAAAAGCAAATTTTGGACCTTAAAGGGGCCATAACTCTGGAACCCATGATGGAATCTGGCCAGTTCAAGAAAGGAACCAAGATCTTGTGGTGATACAAATTGTGTGCAAGTTTGCTTAAAATCAAATCATAAATGAAGCTGCTATTGTGCAGACAAGGTCAAAATAGCTATATTTGGCCCTTTCAGGAGCCATAACTCTGGAACCCATTATGGGATCTGGCCGGTTCAAGAAAGGAACCAAGATCTTATGGTGACACAAGTTTTGTGCAAGTTTGATTAACTACAAATCATAAATGAAGCTGCTATTGTGCAGACAAGGTCAAAATAGCTAATTCTGGCACTATCTGGGGCCATAACTCTTGAACCCATGAAGGAATCTGGCCAGTTCAAGAAAGGAACCAAGACCTTGTGGTGATACAAGTTGTGTGCAAGTTTGGTTAAAAAGAAATTGTTGACGCACGGACTGTTTGCTTAAAATCAAATCATAAATGAAGCTGCTATTGTGCAGACAAGGTCAAAATAGCTAATTTTGGCCCTTTCAGGGGCCATAACTCTGGAACCCATAACGGGATCTGGCCAGTTCAAGAAATGAACCGAGATCTTATGGTGACACAAGTTTTGTGCAAGTTTGATTAAATTCAAATCATAAATGAAGCTGCTATTGTGCAGACAAGGTCAAAATAGCTATAACCCATAACAGTTAAATTTCGTCACCTCAACGCAACAAAGTTGTATCTTATTATAAATTTATATAGAGATACGACTTTGTTGTGTTGAGGTGACAAACTCTGGAACCCATAATGGGATCAGGCCAGTTCAAGGAAGGAACCGAGATCTTATGGTGATACAAGTTGTGTGCAAGTTTGGTTAAAAAGAAATTGTTGACGCACGGACTGACTACAGACGAAGGGTTAACACAAAAGCTCACCTTGTCACTATGTGACAGGTGAGCTAAAAATGCAGCATCTATGAATGGAAGTAATGGGCCTTTTTTTAACTTAAAATGGACTTTAATATGCATGTACAAGTAAACAATTTTTTTTATACTGATCACATACTCATAAACATAATCGTAATATCAATTATTAACAATTATAACAATTATAACTACTGATTAGCAATATTTCTGAATTTTTGATAGATATTCTATGTGCTGTTGCTATAATGAGTAAAGACTTTGCTATGGTGATACACGCCTAAGTTTCTGAAAGATAAACTATCAATATTTTAATTATCATATCACTAATTATTTACATCGTCATAATCCCCCAACATGAACATCATTGAAATGTAAGTAATAGTTATAGTATGTGTGAGAGTGTGTTACCAGGATATATCAGAGCTAGGGGTACATCGAGGGTATTTTTCTCTGCACATATCGTCGAGGCCGGTAGGCCGAGACAGATATGTGAAGAGAAAAATAACGAAATGTACCCCTAGCTCTGATATATCCTGGTAACACACGAGCACTACATATTATAACTGTTTTATCGCATAGTTTATCATTAAAATTTATATATCATTTTCATTTAAATTTGTTTATTATTATTTTTACTATTTTGATTCCCTTTCTGCGCCTCGCTGACTGAAACACTAAAACTTCTGTTTTAGAAAATGTGTTCCCCAGATAAAAGTACCCAACAAATTTCTGCATTGGTTTTAAATCTTTGCATTTCATTGGCCAGACATTGTAAAACTTGTTGTTTTGTTTGTAAAAAAAATCAAAGAAAAAGAAACATTTGAGAAATCTCAGAATTTCATATATTTCATGTATTTCTGAATTTGGCAATAACTATCAAGTTTTTGAAATATTCTAGTTTATTTATTCTTTTACTTTATAAATGTAGGTGTTTGTGACAATTCTTTCTCTGTGAACTGTAAATTGGAGCTAAAATCATCTTTTCTTTGAAAGGAAAAAATTATACTCCCTTGATAGGACCTCAATAGAGAAAAAGTGTTCCGATATATATCGGAACAGTTTTACTGTGCTGATATATATCGGAACACTTTTTTTCTTATGAAACTCCATAGAGATTTCCGTGTTGATATATATCGCAACAGTTTTGTAAGATATCAGCACAGTTTTGTAGTAATAATGTGTGTTACTGTATAACATGCTGCAAAGATCAAAGGAAAATTGCCGCACTATGTGATAAATATAAAATTACCAATAAATTTATTAGGTATGACAATATATGCATTTCATTTGAAATAAAGTATATCAAAATAATCCTATAAAACAGAAAAAGTAATTATTCCAACATGAAATATTATAGTTTAGTTAACACTGAATGATTTTAAACAATCTTAAAACAGAAGAAGCAATGTTTACATCGTTTACATCTGTGAAAATCTTATGAAATACCTCTTACTACTAAAAAGTATGCTGAAAAAAGCGCACATGTAAATTTATGTACTCAGCTTTCATACTGAATGTGTCTAGAATTTCAGTCCCAATAATTATAATTACAACATGCTAACATCATTGAAAGGTATGACAGTCCTAATAATGCAACAGTATAATACAATAGGCCAGGCCTGTCACTGAGAAATACAGACTTCAACATCCGGTTAAATAATCCACCAGTCTTTCAACTTTAATTTTATTCAACTTAATCAATTATTTTTTCCCTGTAATCTTCAGTCTCATTTTGTAAAAAAACAAATAATCCAAAATGATTTCCTGCTTTAAGAATTTCATTTCAGGCATTAAAGGACATTTATTGTAATGTAGCACTCCGATAACATCTAATGGGGATTAATGTTGTATAAAGATATAAAAACATTTCATTTACATTAGCAATAATGTTTGCTTTCGCTATAATTCAAGGTTACATTTTGATCCATACTACAAATATTTCATTAAAAGACTGTCATACACTATCTGGCCAATACAGGTGCTATACAAATATTTGTTCCCAGAAAGCTGACAGGTCTTGATAATAAAACAGAAGAATTAAAAGTACAAGAATGAAAGTCATGTGAGCTGTGCCATGGGAAAACCAACATAGTGGCTTTGCGACCAGCATGGATCCAGACCAGCCTGCGCATCCACGCAGTCTGGTCAGGATCCATACTGTCCGCTAACATTTCTCTAATAGCAATAGGCTTTGAAAGCGAAAAGCATGGATCCTGACCAGACTGCGTGGATGCGCAGGCTGGTCTGCATCCATGCTGGTCGCAAAGCCACTATGTTGGTTTTCCCATGGCGCGGCTCATGTTTTGTTTTGTTTTGTTTGGTTTGGTTTAACATTGCTTCGGCACAATTATTGGTCATATGGCGACTTTCTTGTTTTGATGGTGGAGGAGACCACAGGTGCATTTTTCGTCACTGGCAGGTACATGAGTAGAACCAGAGGCCTTCTGCAAGCCAGCTGGATTGCTTCCTCACATGAAGAATTCAATGTCCCGAGTGAGCCTCAAACCCACATCCATGAGGGGCAAGTGATCTGAAGTCAGAGATCTTAACCACTCTGCCACAGAGGCCCCTTACACTGAAAGTCTGATAATCAACTGGAATTGGTATATACCAAATGTTTGTACTCGTGTTAAAAAAGAGCAAAGTTTTTCTTGAGAAATGATGCAGAAAACCTTTGTTAATCCCTTTATTGAACAAATGGAAAGGCTCATTTAGCTCTATTTTCACATTACAGTGACTGGCATTCATTTCTATCCTCTAAGGCACTATTATAGGTAAAAGGTATTTCTTTGAATAATATATGAGCATTCATTATATAACAAGGAAAAGAAGTGCAATCAAATCTATAGGGAGACCCTTGGATTTACATTCTTTCTAGCCTAGCTATATTTTGATGGAAAGGCATTATGTTTCAAGTATTTGTGATATTTCCAAACATTTCTATAAGCATGTACCTTTCCATTGATTAATTATTGCATATCATTTTAAAGATCAACACCATACTTTGCCATTGGCAGCCACTTATGTAAAATTACCACTATTGTTTACCAACAATTATCACATCCAAAGTCAACCAAGGTAGGCAGTTACTGATAAACACTCATCAGAAATTTTCACCAGAACTTATCCGATAATACTGATCAAATAATCAAGGCCTTTAAGTAGTCTGTAAGTTTAATAAGGGTCTGAGAGGCACAGGAATTGAACCATAAAGGCGTTAGACTATCTAAGAATTTAAGGAAGAACCAAACTGTCCAGTTTGCATGTCAATCATAGTTCCATCACAGAATATGCATAGCTTGAGCTACTTTTCTGTTTAATTAGCCATCAGATCAAGCCAAGTTAGAATAGACAGTAATGTTAGAAAGAGAATAATAATTTTCTGATAACATGGGAGATTAACACTGGAATTTATCTATGTCAAATATATACTATAAATACTAAGGATTCACCTAATGATCATAGGCAATTTATAAACCAACGCATTAAGGTTTCGATGGAGGCCTTGAGAAACAAAAATCAAACAACACCAAATCATAGAAAGAAAGAGTTGTTTGACATGAAAATTGAACAGCATGTAAAACATGTATATTACTTTACGAAACAAGTGTCAGTATACTGATATAAACATTGAATTCCGGAAAAGGGATGCCTAAAGGGGCTCCACTTCCGGACAGTTAAACGCCTTTAAAAACTCACCATTTTCAAAGAACAGTTACACATGTTCGTTTTGATGCATTTGCAATAGCGTGCGAGTGGTGAAATTTCGCATAACAAGGTGGAACACAGTTTTCAACAATTGTTTATCATTATTTCTTTACATATGGCATTTATTTTCAAAGGGAGACAACTGTTCCCGATTATTTTAAGTACAAATGGCATTCATTTTCAAAGGGAAACAACTTTTTCCGATTATTTTAAGTAATATTTGAGAAAAAGTTGTCTCCCTTTGAAAATGAATGCCATTTGTAAAGAAAAAAAGATAAACAATTGCTGAAAACTATGTTCCACCTTGTTACGTGAAATTTCACCACTCGCACGCTATTGGCAAATGCATCAAAACAAACAGTGTAAAAAGTTCTTTGAAAATGGTGAGTTTTTAAGGCGTTTAACTGTCCGGAAGTGGAGCCCCTTTAGGCACCCCTTTTTCCGGAATTCAAGTTATACCCAGTATACTGACACTGTTTCGTAAAGTATATACCTTTTTTTAAACATGCTTTTTCAATTTTCTGTCAAAAAAATTTTTTCTTTCTATGATTTGGTGTTGTTTGATTTTTGTTTCTCAAGGCCTCTATCGAAACCTTAAGTCTAGCAGATCTAGTTCAAAGCATTCTTCAGTTACATGTCAGAAACTGTTTTCGGTCTCAATGTGACCATTACCCTTGTCCTACTAATCTCAAAGACAACTGATGAATCAACTGGTAAACATTACAAAGGTTATTGACCAAAAAACATTTCAAGATACCAGAAACACTTTGATCTTTGACTTACTGATTTTAAAAATAAAACCATTATCTTAAGACCACAGACAACTACATTTCAGACCTTTAATTACCAGTAAATTCAGACAATACTTATGTTAGACTGAATATATACATCAACTCTTAAATCAAGCCAAGACAGATCTCAATTAGAAATGGTACTCTTCAATCAAGATGTTCAATCAGGCAGGTAATGATACTGATCCTCCGGCAAGTAACTAGGCAAGTATACAACATCATCTCATTACTGACAATTTACAACACTAAACTGGAAACACATCAAACAGAGTGTGAAACCTCTGGAAAAATTATGCCACAAAAACCTTGGCACATTGTTAAACCAACATTAACAGTCAACACCTGATCATCATTATCAGCAATTTCTTTTCATAGTTTCCATCAGAGATGTAGAAAACACACCAAAAGAAAAAAGAAATGCAAGGTGCTCCAAACAATTTGGGTCAATAATTGGAATTTGGGTAAAAGAGAGAATGTGTGACTTAGAAACCTACACTGTGAAAGCTGTTTTATCACTTCAGTCTTGTTATTATTTTGATCCACTTCAGAGTCACATGTCATGTGTGGAAGTAAAATGTAAGTTACTTGTGAAGAACAAGTTAGCACTGGTATGCCATCCTCAGATTAACTGACAGCCATTTCTAAACAAAATGCAGCAATATAGAATCCCAGCATCTGGTACAAGCACAAAGCAAATCTTACTTCCCATTGTTCACAATGTTTACAACCAGACAGTAGCAACAAAAATTCAGAATTCCCAGACAAAGAATTGCTTGTGAAGCATGTGCGAAAACAGTTGTTATTTTTCCACACACATATTTCCTGGTATGTATGCATGTTTTATGCAGAGAGAAATGATCAAAATGTATAATCTATATCACCTGGCTAGGTCAGATAAAACCTGTGCTCCTGTATCAGATAAGATGATCTTAGATCAGTTTCTGCAACATTTATCACCTTAGATCTATGGTGGCTGCTTTCTGCCATGTTGGATTGTCACGTTGGTACAGCAAGACAACATCATGACAAGGTTAACAACTAGATAGATTTCACATACAACAATGACAAAAACAGGTCACCAACACTAGAGCTGCTTTTGAGAAAAGCGAATGTCTCCCACAACTGCCTGAATCATCTAAATAGCAGGTCAGTCTTTATATACTGTTTACTCACTGCAATTAAAGGGCCAGAACTCCAAAATGCCTGGATCAATTTGACTCATTTTCGAACTCGTTCGAGGTCTTATGGTAAAACACATTTTGTTAAAATTTGGTGAAGATTGGATGAGGAATGTTGGACCTAGAGTGCGGACAAGAGCAAAAAGGCCGATTTTTCAGTAATTCAAGGGCCGTAACTCCAAAATGCCCAAACCGATTTGGCTAGTTATCGAACTTGGCTGAGGTCTTATGGTCAAACACATTTTGTTCAAGTTTGGTGAAGATCCGATGAGAAATGTTCGACTTAGAGTGCGGACAAGAGTAACAAGGCTGATTTTTGGTAATTCAAGGGGAGTTACTCCAATATGCCTAGACCGATTTGGCTAGTTATCGAACTTGGTCGAGGTCTTATAGTCAAACACATTTTGTTCAAGTTTGGTGAAGATCGGATGAGAAATATTTGACTTAAGAGTGCGGACATGCTTTGTGACAGACAGACACACAGACAGACACACACACATACTGGAGTAAATCAATATGTCTCCCACACTACTGTGTGGTGGGAGACATAATTACAGCTTTCATGTTGGCATGTCTTTCTAGTATTCTTCATTTGTTTTGTTGTTGTGTTGGCCTATTTGTCTAGCTGCTCTACTGTTATAATGTGTTGTCATGTTGGCTTATTTGTGTAGCCGTTGAGCTGTTATAACTTTGTACTGTCATGTTGGCTTATATGTCTATCTGTTGTGTGGTTGTGTTGTCGTGTTGGCTTGTCTAGCTGTGGTGCTGTTATTATGGTGTGTTGTCATGTTGGCTTATTTGTCTAGCCGTTGTGCTGTTATAACTTTGTATTGTCATGTTGGCTTATATGTCTATCTGTTGTGCTGTTGTGTTGTCATGTTGGCTTGTGTAGCTGTGGTGCTGTTATCATGCTGTGTTGTCATGTTGGCTTATTTGTCTAGCTGTTGTGCTGTTATAATGTTGTGTTCTTATGATAGCTTATTTGTAAGGCTGTTGTGCTGTTATAATGTTATGTTGTCATGTTGGCTTATTTGTCTGGCTGTTGTGCTGTCATGTTGGCTTATCTGTCTAGCTGTTGTGCTTTTATAATGTTGTGTTATCATGATGGCTTATTTGTCTAGCTGTTGTGTTATCATGATGGCTTATTTGTCAAGCTGTTGTGCTGTTGTGTTATCATAATAGCTTATTTGTCTAGCTGTTGTGTTGTCATGTTGGCTTATCTGTCTAGCTGTTAATCTGTCATGTTGGCTTATCTGTCTAGCCTTTGTGCTGTTATGTCATGTTTGCTTATCTGTCTAGCTGTTGTGTTATTATGTTGGCTTATTTGTCAGGATGTTGTGCTGTTGTGTTATCATGATGGCTTATTTGTCTAGCTGTTGTGTTGTCATGTTGGCTTATCTGTCTAGCTGTTGTGTTGTCATGTTGGCTTATCTGTCTAGCTGTTGTGTTGTTGTGTTATTATGTTGGCTTATTTGTCAGGCTGTTGTTCTGTTGTGTTATCATGATGGCATATTTGTCTAGCTGTTGTGTTATTATGATGGCTTATTTGTCTAGCTACTGTGCTGTCATGTTGGCTGATCTGTCTAGCCATTGTGCTGTTATAATGTTGTGTTATTATGCTGGCTTATTTGTCTAGCTGTTGTAATGTTGTGTTGGCTTATTTGTGAGGCTGTTGTGTTGTTGTGTTATCATGATGGCTTATTTGTCAGGCTGTTGTGTTATCATGATGGCTTATTTGTCTAGCTGTTGTGTTGTTACAATGTTGTGTTGTCATGTTGGCTTATTTGTCAGGCTGTTGTGCTGTTATAATATTGTGTTGTCATGTTGGCTTATTTGCCTAGCTGTTGTGCTGCCCTGCTGTCATGTCTTCACCTAACGAACACTTCAACACAACATGGAAGAAATCAACTACCATTATTCCTTTACAACAAAAACTCCAACAATATCTGAATATTCAAAAGAACTCCAAATTAATAATTATAAATTCTGTCAGATGTCTCTTTTTTATAATATTTTTTTTAACTTTGGGATTAATGTGCACTGAACAGAACAAAGAATTCAATTACATTTCTGTATGATAATAATTTCTGTGATATTTAGCAGGAGTGATTATATATAATGTTTTGATAAGTTTCCGAACAACAGAAGCTCAATGGTCCCGAGACGTAAAATCACAAAGTATGACTTCAAGGTCTGGATTTTGACAGTGGTTATATACCTGCAATCACTCAACTCATCTGAAGATTAATAAAGGTTTTTTCAATTTTGAAAATTGTTTTAAATGCCCTTTTACAATGATGTTTCAGTTATGTAACAGCAGACAATTATTAAATCTCAATGTTGTTCCAATTGATCCTGTACCAATACTGGGCTATAGGCATATTTTTGTCAGTGAGATATTCACTGAGAACATTCACATCACCTGGGGACTAAAGTCTAGAGTTAATTCTGACACTTATCTCCAGGCAAGTAGATGAACTTCATTTGCTCAAACTCAACAGGACCGGCCAATTTCGAGCCATCGAAAAATAACAGTTATAAATGGAATTTGCCAAGACCTGATGATGAGTTCGAGTGAAGTGTTTTTTTTTCTTTTTTTTTGGTATTATCTGAGCTTGAGAGAATGAAGTTTGACTGTAAGTTGCTTTTAAGTTGTCTTGGCCTTACTCTAGTCAATACCTATCACAAACCACAGATCATTAACCAGCAACCACATTACATCACTGAAATATTCATACACCCATGCAGGGTACATTACATCATCCCGCAGGAACTACTTCAAAACCACAATCAACTAATGTTGCAAGTAATATCCAATGTTCAACATAGTTTTCTAACTTTTTTTGTAGAGTGTGTTCAACAATGTTCAAGACCTAATTTAACTAATTCAAAACTTTAAATATTCCCAAAATATATAATGCTTTCTGGAGTCCTAATACACTGCTGTTTATATGTTACAAAATTATTTTACATTATTTTGCAAAAAAGACCTATCTATTGTAAGAAATATAACCAAAATAATATGAAAGATACTAGAGAAAAATGTTCAACACTTAATACATGGCATATGATACGACAGATTTCCGCCAACATTTGGCAACGTTTATGCTACACATTATAAGGTTTTACAGGCATTATTCTAGGTTTGCTGCTTATCATGTTCATAGAACAAAGTAAGAAAAACTGGTGACTAACTAATTTTCAACTGTCAAAGGTCAACAATACTGGATCACAATTAAAAAAGAAAAAGAAACAAACAAATTTAACTACTGTATATATCTCCATAAACACTCCAATAATTGCTTTAATTTCCTTTCCAACTTCTAATTCCTTTCGCTTTTCACATTCCATATTCAATTTCCTGTATACAATACACTTGAATGTATACAAAACGATACAAATGTGCACACAAACTTTCTAATGACACTAATTATGAATTGATTGTAAATATAAAATTCCTTTCGAGTTTATCCAATATATTACAGCCTATCGATCAAACAGATATTGAATTAATGTGTAAAATTCTATAAAATTACATCATTAAATAATTATGTTCATATCCAATGTTTTGTTGTTAATTTCACCATGCTTACATACGACACCATGCATGTATATTTTGTATACAAATCATACACATGTATTTTACCCGATCGATTAAATGTGTCTGAATACACTGTAGCACGTTAATCCATGATCTTGCGGCGTTTTTAACTGATTTATCTCTAATCCAATCAAACGCTATTGTACCCTTTCATGACTGGCATACTTAAATCTTGAGCTAATTCTTTGTAACTTTACAATTTAATATCAATGATTTTCATGAATGACTCATTTTTCATGTTACAAACTCTGTTTACCATAATCCATCTTAAACATTATCTTGGTATTTTCATTTTCCCATCGAAGTTTTTTGCACTTCCCAATGTTGAAATTGATATAAACTTAATAAAACGCGTGATCAGCCATGCCTAGGGTATCTGTAAGATTATGTAATGTATATCCGTGAATCCGCACTTTTAAGTTCTTAAGAAATATAAGACACGACCCATTAATTATAACGTAAACAGAAACCAATATTTTTCTTTCAAGCTAAATGCACTCTGCACTGAAAAATTAATACCTAGGACTATACATTGTAAAACATGTTACCCTGTATGTTCAAAGTTTTTCTTTGTTTATAATTATCTTTCCTTTCAGCTTGCCTCACATGTGTCCAAAGTAAATATAGACTGCAGAGCCTGTCCAGGTTTTTTCTGTTAGAAGTGTATACTGCTCAACTTTAAGGGCTATACCAATGCATTATATGTTAGTATACTGCTCAACTTTAAGGGCTATACCAATGCATAATGTTAGTATACTGCTCAACTTTAAGGGCTATACCAATGCATAATGTGTTAGTATACTACTCAACTTTATGATGACACCTTTAGTTTTTTTCCTTCTCATAAATATTGCAATCGGTGCCTAAAGCTTCTGATTTTTTTTCTTTTTCAAATTCGATAAGCTGTACAATAACATGCACCAAGTTTAAAATGATCATACCGTATTTTCCCGAATAAACGCCCCCGGGGGCGTTACATTTTCCAAAGAGGGGCGTTCATTTGAGGTGAAAAAAAAAATGAAAATTTTTACAAAACTTAAAAACATCGTTCAAACCAACTGTAAAGTGTTTCTGTGTTGTTTAATTCCCCCAAAACGTAATTATTTGGCATCCAGTTTAATGCAGTTTGTCTTAAAATAATGCATTTAAATACGGTACCTCATGTATTCCGTGACACGCTCGCGACATTACACATTACGTCATCATACCCAAACAGCTGTGTACTCCGATAATATTTTCCTTAGTACATGTGGGTAGGAATACACAATGTCAGTGGTTTGACACGCTGCTTATGTACGTGTCGGCTTTTAAATTAAAAGTTATTAAAACTGCCGAAGGAAAGGTTAACACTTTGCCGCAAATTTGTTTAAAGTAGACAGGAATCTTGTGCGCGGGTGGTGCAAAAACAAATCAAAAATGGATTTACCATTTAATTTTCTATTTGATGATTGGATACGTACCGAACTTAGTATAAACGTTTTGGATTTACGGTACATGGACTGTTTAAAAGTGTGTTTTTAATTCTTAATACATTGGATACTTACTGTAAATTACTTATCATGTGGACTTATAAAAATGAGGTAGGTGATTTTTTTTTCGTTCTTGTTGACTTTTTTCCCCTCCAAAACGGGTGGGGGCGTTAAATTAGAGGGGGGGGGCCTTAATTCGGGAAAATACGGTAAATCATTTCAACAAACTGTTACCATTTTTTGCCACTAGTCTTGCTTCTTCAAATTAATCATATAGGATAAAGGAAATTAAAAATTCTCTTTTTTTCATGAAAAATTCAAAAACTGAGTGCATTAAATCTCCATTTAATCTTCTCATTTCTTTATATTCTGCAGATCATCAAAAGGTTCTGCCTTGAATTTAAGATACATCAAACACAAGATATTCCATTTTCCTCACAGAATAAAAACTACATTTTTTATTCTTACATCCCAAACTCTTTTCACTGCTATGTAACAAGACTATACTGGCACAAATATCTTTTGGTAATTATACAAAATCTATGATATACCATGGACATTGGCAAGTTTTCATACATTTAATAGCTAAACCAGACTAATTCATACAGGCAATAGATATTTGGGTAACACGCAATATTTCGGTTGATTACCAGTACTGTATAGCTATTGATTTGATAGCCTATTTCTAATGTTGCAGGTGACCATTCATTCAATTGTTTTGCAACTGATCGGCCTGTCATGTGCTAATTACGTTACGTTTTCAAACACCTCTATTTACTTTTCTCAAAAAAATAAACATACCAATATATAAAGGATATTGATTTATTTTATTCAATTATTGAAATAGTCAAACCTTCCTTTGTACTTGGATTAACTTGAACTGGTTTTGCATAGGTTTACCTCCAGATTGATGCAGAAAATTTTTCCGCCCACAGGCCAGTATTGGTTTCATCTTTACTTCCTGTTTATTTCTGGGGTGAAGGTCATTTAATCACTGATTAAAACTGTACATTTTGATTGGTGTGTGAAAAATTCCACAGGTTTTCGAATGGAATAGATAATATTTTCTTAAGGGGTGTGCAGGTACTCTGAGTTGTACTGTTAGACAGTATAATCCGTTACAAGGCTCCTTTGGAAATAGCTTGTAAAATGTCATAATCCTGAATCTCCTGCAACAGAGTTCAACTCTGCCACTTTGATACCGAGTGATCTCCTGTGAACAATTTACAGTCAACTCTAGTGATCTCCTGTAAACAATTTACAGTCAACTCATCCTCATTTTGATCATTTCGTATCCCTTAACAATTTCAAGAATGATCATTTCAGCCCCCACCCTCACTTTTTGGCACCTCCTTTTTAGTCTTTTTTTTTTTTGGTCAAAGTTTCCTTGATTATGATTAATATAATTATGATGTAAAATAAAATATGTTTACATAAAAAACATGAAAATTTTACTTTAAAAACTACATTTTGTTTTGCTTTATAAATCCCTGATCGTATGTAAAAGTGCAAGAGCGCATGCACGTTTCGTAGCTTAAAGTGTGCATTTACTTATGCGGCCGTGTATCTTTTTTTTAAAGATACTTCTTGTTTAAAATAAATATTTGTTATTGTATTCCCTTGTTTACATTTTGCTCCTCAGAAACACCCAATACTTACACACACAAAAAAAGATTTATTCAGTTAAGGACATAAATGAATACCAGCCCTGTTGAGCTGTAGTTCATGAACTCATGAGCGTTCATGAACTGTTCATGAACATTCCTGAACCATTCGTGAACAATGCGATGAATGTTCCTCAAAAAGTTTGTGAACTGTTCACGAACCAAAAGTTCATGAATTGTTCATGAAACTTTTCCTGAAAAAGTTCACCAACTGCCTGTGAACCTAAAGTTCAAGAATTATTCATGAACTGGTTCTTCAAAAATTTCACCTTTGGTGCATGATTTTAAGTTCACGAATTATAAGTTCAGTAATCAAACAAGTGACTTCATTCAGAACTCCAGTGCAGTATTTGATTTTATTTCAATTATATGCTGATGGTTCATGAACCTGAAGTTCATACACTGTTCATGAACTTCAAATTAATGAATTGATCAATCAAGTCTGAAATTCATAAAATTCATAAAATAGGATCCGTTTACTTGTAAAAGCTTCTAGTATTTACAGCTGAAGGCTAATACCAGAGTTACTGATAACATACATATGACTAGGAATGTTACTACATGTATTTTGTATTTTATGTTGTATGCAATTTGTACAAAATTTTGATTAAACTTTTGGGATAGCTAACAGAAGTTTCACCATTATTTGGCAATTTAGAAAATGTCACTAATAATAATGGTGTACACTGATACTTGGTTGGTGAATTTATTGATGTTTTTCATTTCATACTAGAAATCCTTGAAATATTCATGAACTTGTTTAAGAATGAATCAAGATTTTTTCATGAATGTCAATATACCTATAGAATTCAAGAAAAATTCTTGAAAAAAAATGATGAACATTTTATGAGCAGTTTAAGAATATTAAATTCTTAAAACATTCTTGATGTGTTCTTAAGAAAAAGTCATCTAAGATTCAATAAAAGTACTAAAAATTCAAAACCTTTTTCTAGTTCAGTACCAGTTCTTGAGCCCAATAAGGAGTTTCTGAACTGTTCACTCATTAAACATAAAACTTAGGTTTTCTTTTTACAATAAATGAATAAGTTCATGAACTGTTCATGAATGTTCATGAACATTAAATTTATGTCACATGATTAGTTTCCATTATTTTGTTGCATGCTGGGAAATTTTTTGCACATGTGATTCAGCAATTTTTTAGAAGTTTGTGCAGCAAATGAGAAGGAAATATTTATCATACTACAGTAAGGAATGGTTTAAAAGGAACAAGAGTATACTGAATATCAAATAAGTAATTATGGTGTTGTCATAAATTGTTCGTTTTAAAAATATAAAATCCTTTTAAAATGTCACATATTTTCACGACCCTGAAACAAAGCTAGTATCTAATCTGAATGTCAATCTTGAGATTAAAGTAAATTAGACCGTCTAGCAACTGAATTTTGGATAAAATTTCACTTGGGATTTTGTTGTTTTTTCTGTTTTTTTTATATTTTGGAATTTAAAGACCTTTTTCAGTGTCGTATGAGGGCGTAATAATTTTTAAATGCAAATTAGACACAATCGGATGTTCTTGGGATTTAATCACAGGTTTAAACAGTGCAAAGTGTTCTCAAGTCACTGACCTGAGAAAGCCTGCTTTATCAGGCAGTTGCTATAGTAACGTCACTATTGTCAAAATCACTGTTTCTAATTCAGCTGGGTTGATCAACTTTCCATTTATCTTGTTAATTTCAGTTCATGAAC
This sequence comes from Mercenaria mercenaria, assembly GCF_021730395.1. Lineage (NCBI taxonomy): Eukaryota > Metazoa > Mollusca > Bivalvia > Venerida > Veneridae > Mercenaria > Mercenaria mercenaria. The sequence goes on along the minus strand of NC_069363.1, from coordinate 46,410,872 downwards.
CCCTGGTTCATGAACTATGGTTCATCAACTTGATGAATAGTTGATGCCGCAAAAAGTCCCATTTGTAGTTGATGAACTGTTCATGAATAGTTCACGAATAGTTCAAGAATTATTCATGAACTGTTCATCAAGTTCGCAATTTCTGGTTCATCAAATTCATGAACCTATCAATTCATAAACTTTGATGAACACATCCAGTTCATGAATTTGATGAACCAGTCCAGTTCATAAACTTGATGAACCACGCCCAGTTCATGAATTTTTGATGCCGTAAAAAGTCCCATTTGTAGTTCACAAACTTTCATGAACTATTCGTGAACTGTTCATGAACAAAGTTCTGGAATAGTTCAAGGATTATTCATGAACTGTTCATGAATTTCTCAACAGCACTATGGTTGTCATATAATAGTTCAATTGGTAACATTTATATTTGGGGGTGAATATCCCTTAATAAACACCCGCAAATACAAAATCCAATGTCTTTATTCACAAAAACACAATTTCTGAATTTTCACTATATAATATAGAACTAACTTGACCCAACCAGATGTTCAATGTTACAAGCAATGAAAGAGTTCAATACTTTATATGTATAGTATTTTCAAAACATTATTGTATCATTAATAATCCAACATTACAACATTGAATATTATTATCAGACAAAGGCTAGTGCTTATAAGGCTGTATATGATTAAGAAGGTTTTAAGCAAAGACAAACACAGGACCAAAACTGAATGTTTTTAGAACTGGATTAAAGTTGTATATTTATAACAACTGCTCCCATTACTGTACATAATTTGCTGCACAAATCAGCTATAGACTTAACAGGGGTCAGGAACATTATATCACAGCAATTTGCTACCAATGCAGGCTTGGTTAGTAAAATTCTGATTAACAGTTTAAATAATCAAGTATTTCTGATTACCTCCCTTTTTAACTGTAATTAAGGCAAAGGTATACTAGACCCAAAGTTCAAGTTTAAAAATATGAACAATAACTGAAGTTCATGTACAAGTTTGCATGTATAAACAGTGCTATGCATTCACTTAATGCAAGTACAGCTTAGAACTTTGACTAAAAAATTATCTTTCTTTAAAATTGAAGTTTGGTCAAATTTATAAACATTAATATAGGAGTTTTCGTTTCTAAACTAAATCAGTGTGTCGGGAATCCAATCAGGGCATCCTTTCCGGCTGTTTTTATTAATACACCAAGCAGGAATCATTAAATACAGATATCTATTATTAAGGCAGTTTACCTCCACTAAGGCCCTAATGCATCAATCAAGTTGATAAAAGGAGAATTTCTCTGTTTATAGGTACTCATGTAATAATTTAATTTAATGTAATAACCTCCCTTTAACAGACAGTTTTTATCTAATTAGCTCCCTTCAATAGACAGTCTTATACAGTTATGGTTACCTCCTTTAAATAGGCAATTTCATTTAATAAAATATTTCTGATAACCTCTCTTTAATGTTCAAAAAATAAAATATTTCTGATAACCTCCCTTTAATGTTCGAAAAACTAACTTATATCATATAAGTCTGCAATTTCATGCTTTATCCTTGAAAAATTGCTCTTTATACAATTCAGGTTATGTAGTGGAAGTCAGTTAATGTAATTAGTGCTCCTTGATTCCATATCAGTATTCTTTTCTGTAATCAACTAACAGGCAACTTCCCTACATGACGTAAGTGGAGGACAGATGATCCTCTGTCAATTGTTAAAAGAGAATTATATAATGCCTTGCCTGGTATTTTAACTCAATAATTATACTAAATAGAATGAAAGACCTAGAGACCCAGTTGGATGACATCCAATCTAGATGGCAAACCTCAATCTCTGGCACTCAGACTAATCATTCAATCATGGTTCCCCACTAAAATCAGCCGTCTCTCATGATGACTGACAGAATTTATGTATCCTATTCTAATTATCTAACATCATAAACCATTTCATGATAGTTTCCAATCTTTTGACAGTTATTGGAACTAATACAGAAATGGTCAAACCAAAACTGGACTGCCACAACTCTCAATTAAAGAAACCATTCCTACTTAGATAAAATATTGATAACAAAGTAAGCTCTAACAATAGGTTGGGGGATTATAGCTTTCTAGACTTCTGACAAGCGCTCCTACACATTAAGGGGTTTAAGAAAGAAAATGGTTAGGTTCTATTCACTAAGGCATTAGAAAAGCAAACCCTTCAGATGACCTACACATCCCTGTTGTATACGTCCATTTCTTGGAAATAAATTGCTCAAAATTTAACAAAAACTAGAAAATGCTTTTGTAAAAAAGCACATGTCTCCCCCAATGCAAAGTCCTATAGGCATGAAGTCAATAGGGGTCAGGAGCGAAAGTCAAAGAGACACTGATGGTTGGCTGCAATAGGGATCATCTACTTGGCATGTCCAGTCATCCTGCTAAATTTCAACACTAGTGGCCTAGTGGTTCTCAAGTCACTGTTCAGGCTCCTGTGACCTTGACCTTTGATCAAGTGACCACAAAATAAATAGGGGTCATCTACTCTGCATGTCCAATCATCCTATTAAGTTTCAACATTGTAGGTCAAGTGGTTCTCAAGTTATTTCCAAAAAATGATTTTACATGAACAGGCCATTGTGACCTTGACCTTTATTAGACTGACTCCAAAATCAATAGGGGTCATCTACTCTGCATGTTCAATCATCCTATGAAGTTTCAACATTCTGGGTCAAGTGGTTCTCAAGTTATTGATCGGAACTGGTTATCAATGTTCAGGCCCCTGTGACCTTGACCTTTGACAGAGTGACCCCAAAAACAATAAGGGTCATTTACTCTGCATGAACAATCATCCTATGAAGTTTCAACATTCTGGGTCGAGAGGTTCTCAAGTTATTGATTGGAAATGGTTTTCCATGTTCAGGCCCCTGTGGCCTTGACCTTTAACAGAGTGACCCTAAAATCGTTGGGGTTCATCTACTCTGCATGACCAATAATCCTACGAAGTTTCATCATTCTGGGTCAAGTGGTTCTCAAGTTACTGACCGGAAATGGATTTCAATGTTCGGGCCCCTGTGACCTTGACCTTTCACAGAGTGACCCCAAAATCGTTAGGTGTCATCTACTCTTTATGATCAATCATCCTATTAAGTTTCAACATTCTGGGTCAAGTGGTTCTCTAGTTACTGACTGGAAATGGTTTTCAATGTTCAGGCCCCTGTGACCTTGACCTTTATGGAGTGACCCCAAAATCGATAGTGGTCATCTACTTTGCATGTACAATCATCCTATGAAGTTTCAACATTCTGGGTCAAGTGGTTCTCTAGTTATTGATCAGAAATGGTTTTCAATGTTCAGGCCCCTGTGACCTTGACCTTTGACGGAGTGACCCCAAAAACAATAGGGGTCGTCTACTCTTTATGACCAATCATCCTATGAAGTTTCAACATTCTGGGTCAGGTGGTTCTCTAGTTATTGATTGAAAATGGTTTTCAATGTTCAGGCCCCTGTGACCTTGACCTTTGACGGAGTGACCCCAAAATCAATAGGGGTCATCTACTCTTCATGACCAATCATCCTATGAAGTTTCAACATTCTGGGTCAAGTGGTTCTCTAGTTATTGATCGGAAATGGTTTTCAATGTTCAGGCCCCTGTGACCTTGACCTTTGAAGAAGTGACCCCAAAATCAATAGGGGTCATCTACTCTTCATGACCAATCATCCTATGAAGTTTCAACATTCTGGGTCAAGTGGTTCTCTAGTTATTGATCGGAAATGGTTTTCAATGTTCAGGCCCCTGTGACCTTGACCTTTGATGGAGTGACCCCAAAAACAATAGGGGTCGTCTACTCCAGCAGCCCTACAACCCTATGAAGTTTGAAGGTTCTAGGTCAAATGGTTCTCCAGTTATTGCTCGGAAATGAAGTGTGACATACGGACGGACAGACGGACGGACGGACAGGGCAAAAACAATATGTCTCCTGGGGGAGACATAATAAAACACTGACAAATTAGAAATGTACTCATGACACGATGCCACTGCTATGTGATGTTAGACACTGAAGTGTATGTCCATAGAGAAATGGCACTTTGACAACGGAACATTTAGGCCCTATTAAGACCTTGACCTTTAAGTTAGAGGACCAAAGGAACATGGCATTGTGCTATGGCGATCATTAGGACCTGACAAGAAATGTTATCCTTAAATGTGATGTTGACACATCATCTGGTTATGGTGAACATTTGCATAAAGCTATTTGTTACTCATCTACTCATATAGAAGATATAAACTGTACAAAAAATCAAGTTTAATTTGACCTTTAAATGTGACCTTGACCTTCAAGCAAAGAGTTGGTCGTGCCCTTGACATATTGTTCTGTTATGGTGAATGTTTGTCTTATACCTAGGGTTCTAGGTTTTTTAATGAAAGATGTTATCTACTGATGTTAAAAGATTAAAAATTCTTTGTTTCACATTATTTTATTATCCATCCATCCATACAGAAGTTATAAAAATCACACAGACCCTTTGACCTCTTTGACCATGAACTTTGAGCTACTTCATGACTGAGTCTTGCATGCAAAACTTTGTCTTGTTTAAAAGCTATATACATGCACGCACACACGCACATCAGATATATTGTCAAATACTTCATGAACCTTTCCCCTTATCATGGGTTCAAACAGATCATGTCTTGCGTCTATCCTTATTTTCTTATCCAAAACACAAAATAAATCAAACAATGCTAAATAAGCCGTTTTTTTTTTTTTTGTTTCGTGTTTTGCGTTTTTTTTTTAAAGGTTTGATAATGCATTATCTGTATTGTTGACAGGAAATTTCTGAGACAGTTTCCTTTTTCAAGTAGAAGAAAGTCAAAACAACTCATCGTGGATTAATGAAATCTTTCAAACAAAATGACCGTTGTTGAAAGCTTTTTAAAAAAATCGTTTTTTTTTTCCGAGATAAACAAAGACGGTTAAGGTGGAGGTATACCAGAAATGGGCTTGTCCAACTGGAAGTAGACAGTGACAAATCTAGACAGTACATAAATGTTCATTAGCACATTATCTATCATCGTTTCAATGAACAGAATGGAACAACCGAAATATTAAAATGATATGAAATTGTTGTTATGATGTCAGTGACATGATGACTGGGTGTGTTACTTCCATTCTGTACAATTTTAAAACACATGAAAAAGGCCTAACAAAACACTCCATACACTAGTCAATGTATTTTCATCTTTCACCATCAATATTTTTTCATTCAACTTACATTTTATACAGATAAGTGCAAACTATCCTTTATTACACAAAAAATATGACCAACTTTAAATAAGTGATCCTGAAGCTGGCTATTTTACCAAGAAAGGAAAGAAACAGACACTTCTCTATTGGCAGTAAATTCCAAACAGGTAATCGTAAAAAAACAACTTCATTTAAATCCAACAAGACTTGCAACTGGAGCATCACACCGGAAATGTCCCACACATTGAAATAAAAACTAAAACAGGAAATTAATTCATCACAAATAGTGCCAAAAATCACAATTTCCTCTGTTATCAATTAGGCACGCATGTTTGGCCGTTTGGTCGGGACAGGAAAGAAAGTTAGGAGACATAACAATCAATATATCTATTGATTATATAGAGGGACAATGCAAGATTTATAACTTTAATTAATTGAATGGGAAGTAGTTTCCAGCATTGTTATAAGACAGAGTGCAGGATATTTGGTGCCAGGAAAAACAACATCCACTTCCAAGGCAAGCAATCATTCTTCCTATTTCATATGTTTTTCTCTGCCAGAAAGAAGAGAAATTATAAAAACTCTGCTCATCTGTATACAGCTAAAGGGAAAAATAATTTAGAATAAATGTTATGGGAACAACTTTGTGACTGGAAGATGTAAAAAAAATCGCCATCAGCAATGATTAAAACTCTCTGAGCACTTGAAGTACATTAGTAAATCCTCATAAAGAGGTACTCACACAGTGATACATGGGTACTCATTACAAATAACAATTAAGATCTGGTAACATCTCCAAAACTTTGCAATAAAAACCTCAGAAGTACTTTGTTCCAAATATCTCCGACTAAGTGGGAATAAATATTCATGACTAGACATTTTATACATAACTAAGCCCTAAATACCTGAGAAGATCTTCATTACTGTGAAAATTTACTAGACTTTCCATTAAAAACCTGTGAAGAACTTCATTACTGTGAAATATCTCCTAGATTTTCCATAAAAGACCTGTGAAGAACTTCACTACTGTGAAACTTCTAAAATAGTGAACATCTACATTACTCTGAAATACCTTCTAGATTTTCCATTCAAAACCTGTGAAGAACTTCATTAATTTAAATGTGAAATCTCTTCTAGATTTTCAATAAAAGACCTGTGAAGAACTTCATTACTGTGAAATCTCTTCTAGACTGTCAATTAAAGACCTGTGGAGATCTTTATTTACTGTGAAATATCTTCTAGACTGTCCATTCAAGACCTGTGAAAATCTTCATTAACTGGCAAAAAATCCTGTAGAACACCTTCATAACTATAGGTACTAAATACATGTACATTTTCACTTATAAATAGGCACTATACAAGAGACTATGAACTGTGAACAACTTTGCATTCAATACCTGCGAAGATCTTAATCGTTGAAACTTAATATTTTCATAACTCTGCAATATATATACTTTTGAAGAAGCACTATTTTCATGATCAGATGCTAAATACCTGTGAATAAATTCATGATTTTGTGCTTATATGTAACAAGAGGGTCATGATGGTACCGCTCACCTGATTTAATTCTTACCCCAATTAACCCAGTATAAATTTTGACATAATATAGAGTTCATTTAGGTAATTTCCCTGCCCATTCTTTTTATGCAAAACTCAGTTTTTCAGTCATATAAACGACGGTGTCTACTTGTAGCAGTGAGCACAATGCCAAACTTTATAGTGCTGCCTCACTGGAATATCACGCTGTAGACACGTGATATGATACCCCACCCAGTCACATTATACTGACACCGGGCTGACCAGTCCTAGCACTACCCTCTTAATGCTAAGCGCCAAGCGAGGAAGCTACTAGTACCATTTTTTACGTCTTTGGTATGACGCGGCCGGGGATCGAACCCACGACCTCCCGCACTCGAAGCGGACGCTCTACCACTAGGCTACCGAGGCGGTGACAAGTTTTGTAAGATTTAATCTTATTTCTTCATTCTGGACCCAAGATATATAATCATTTACAGATTTGTCCTAGATTTTATTCATACAAACATACTGACCATGTTTTATAAAGACCAGGTAGAAACTTTGGCCTGTAGAGTGTTAACAAAGTTTTTCTATGATCTGACCTAGTAAGCTAGCTTGTTTCTTTTTTTTTTCTCAGATAACCCAGTTTCAAACTTGACCTAGATTTCATGAAGACAAATATTCTGATGGTCTTAGAGAAAAAAGTAGCCTTTAGAGTGTTAACAAGGTTTATTATTTGACCTATTGGCTTACATTTTGACCCTATAATACCTAGTATCAAACTCATCTGAGATTTTATTGCTGTAAATTAATATTCTTTAAGAATTTGTCAAAATTATGACCTCTGGAGTATAGGCACTTTGTGCTGAGGAGAGCTGAAAACCATGGGAATAGAGCTTCTGAATCAGGTAATCTGACTTGGAACAGTAACAAGGGGGGTATTCGATCTACTCCTTACCACCGAAACAAAATGGCGGCCAAAACTGAAAATGTGAGTTTTTCTTACTTTTTTCTTTTTCAAGGATATCTAGACAATAACACATGTCTATCAACCTGCTCCACTGTTTTCTCTATCAACCGGTACCTTTCACTTTGGAAACAGTGCTGTAATTTGTCTGGAATGCTGGTCATGAGATTCGAATCGATGGAAAATCCTCCGTTAAACACGGGATAAGGAATAGTGCGATTAGCAAAAATGGTCTTTTTTCCTAATATACCGCAGGTTGTAAGCTATTTTTCTGACTGAGAGGAATTTCAATATTATCTAAACTGTTGTTATGTGCAGATCACATGTGTATTTTCAAAATACACATTTTTGTCGGGTAGATACATTGCGAAATCAGAGGATAAGGCAGTGCAATTTTTTCAAACGGATTTTACAGTTTTTTCATCGTTTCGAGATAACCATTGACATTCTCTGACCATTTGATTACTGAGGGGTCGGATTGAGGGGAACAGTACATAATCCCAATGAACATATTACCAGACAAGAATGTCAGTAGGTAACACTTGACTTTTCAGTGATTGTCGATTAAACAAACTGTTGTTCTCGTTTTGGGTGTCGTAATAACTTGGCCTAGATTTGGCATCAACATTTAAAGAACTATATTTGGCCATCATGCTATAGGTAGGGAGCAAATGTAACCGATTTCATGTTAAATATACAAACAACCAATTCCTCGGAAGATATACTACAATTTGTTTCCTAGAATTTCACGAATATAAACAACGATTTTCTGAAAATACAATCGGTTAGGTTCTTGGTAACCTTAGATTATCATGACGGCCACCGTTGTTTTATTTCACATCTCATTTGCAATTTTAAATGAACTGACCTCTACGTAATTCGTGAGTATAATACTAGTAGATTTTCGATTGCTGTGATTTCCATGTGTAAAATGAATGATATTTCCGCATAAGTATTTGGTTGTCGTGCTTTTGAAATATATAAACCAGGCATTCGGAACAGGACAATGCTCTATTCTGTATGCTAAAACATACTAGTACGGTAATCCAATCTCATTTGAAAGACTTCCAAGTAGGATGTCTCGTTACAGCCTGCATGAAAAAAGTGAAAAATGTAAACATTTTCATAAACATGGCTATAATTATGGGGACTCGGATTCAGTCTTCATTTAAAAATGCAAAAGGAATTATTCACCCAAAATCACTAGTGACGCGCATGTGTATGTTACTGTTTACTATCTTATTCACAAATCAATAGAAGAGTAATTCGTCTCCATGTCATATAGCACTAAGCTTGTTTGATTTTTATACCGAATCTTTGACTGTTACCTTTGTCTGTTAGTAATTTATGAAGCTTCAAACTACCGTAAACAATACATACGTTACTGTCGCCAGCTCATTTTTATGTTTAATGAACGTTCTTGTAGTTAAAATTCATCAGTAGTCAACGAAATCACATATTTTTATGAAGTAACATAGGAAGTTATTTTATAATCAAACATAGATACAAATTTTTCCGGACTCCTTTGGTATCAGTCATCATTTAAAATGATGCCAAAGAATATGATAATGTGTTTGCCGTTTCTGGGTAGAATAAACATTCACACATGTCTGTTTGTAAATTATTAACTATTATGCTTGCTCATTCATGCTATTAATTCGGGTTACATTTTATACCATATCAGCGTGGAAAACCTTGCCCAAAAGCGTATATAACAGATTGATACATCCGTTACCGTATTGTAGAAATATCACAATTTAATTCATTTTTTTAATGCTCTTAAAGACGAAGATCATTGTCATATCTGATAGCTGATTACCCTTTAGGCAACAAATATCTATCTATGAATATTTTTTATGAGCATCAAAGAAGGAAATGATACATACGTGATCGATACATACGTTACTGAAATATTTAAAACTAACTCCTACGTCAGCATACGTCAACAGTGACGCAGGGTTTCATGTTTACAAGCTTTTTAGGTCGCCAACATTTAATTTTGATAACCTTTTATCACGTACACATTGTAAACAAATTCAGTTTTGAGAATTGTATGCTATAGATATGATAAGAGAATAATATCACACCGTAATAAATTTTCATACCTAATAATTTTTAAATATAGAATATGTTTATTATTTTCAAATGAAATCATTACATGTATATTAATGTATATAAAAGTAAAGATACAGTGTTTACGAGTGATACATACGTATCCAATAGTAACGTATGTATAATTTCAAATAAAAAAAACATTTCTTTTTTTGTGGCATTCGTAATGTAGTAATACAATAATTTGAATATCATGCTCGGAATATACATGATATGAATAGATAGGAAAGTATTTTCGCATTATGTTCAAAACGGGTGCCATTATTTATCTCCAAAGTTGATTTGACAATGTAATTCAAATTCCATTTGATCTGTAATTCATTTACATCAATACTAATGCTTCAATTCAGTCGTACAGGATGGATTTTATATCGTTTCGTAGAATTTTGACAATTACATAACGCAGATTCTTACTTTTATACAGCAGGAGGTTACATGCCAGTGTAAATGTGCAGTAACGTATGTATTTGCTTTGAAAAAAAGCTATTTGTTATCGCGATATTGTTTATTCTTCTTTTTTGCAATTCACATGATATGCATAACTGCCTTGATAGTGATTAAACATCTTAAAACATTTCCTTTATTATAGTTTTGGACCAATATACTAGAAATTTTGGACGTACATAAATTTCAGGGCAGTATCATAGATGATTGAATTCAAATGAGAATACACTATTGCCCATAAACAGTAATACAAAATTTAATGTGATCGAAACATATTCAAAGGGCATATAAAAGATTTTATTGAATTAACGAAAAGTGGTATCGGTAAATACATTGTATATGCATAATTTACTTAACTGGTACATACGTTACCTTGAGCATACTCATCGATTTTGTGTTATGTATGATGAAAATATGATAGAATGTTCTCAAAGTTGTTAGAATGACTGTAAATATTCCAGGACTTTTCCTTCAGACAAAACTATTGTTTGTATTACGTTTAAATTACATAGAAAAAAAGAAAAATCTGGTTTAGTTCACTCTGAATGTTTAAATAAAATTTGATTTCAATTCATCTTGTTAGTTTGATATACGAAGCCGGAAAAATAAATGCAGTTTGTATAATCAGTATGTAGCTAAAATGCTGGTATATTTTCAGCTATTCTACTAAACATACCGACACAGTCAACCGCGCAACTGTTCCCGAAAACAGTTTGTTTTTTAAACACTGGTGTAGTCACCTATGTATTTTGAAAACCCTCAAGGAAACAGTGGTGATGTTTTTTAATGTATCATAACTTTCTTCAGAGAAAATTTTCATGGTTGTTTTTTTTGTGTTTAATCTAGGTATCTTTTATTTTGGAAATGAAAACACCTCACTTGTATACCTCATTTTTTTTCCAGATTTTTTACGACCTATATGCGCCTAATTTGTAATTTTGGGTGAATTACTTCTCCAAAAAAGCTTTTAAAATGTTTGAATTATTACATACCATTAGGAGAAAGGCTTCTGGAAAATAAGGTTTAGTCCTTTTCATAAATAGATGTCAGCAGTAGTGTTTTCAAATCATAATAGTAAGATTTAGATTCGTTTATTTATAAAGCTTATGGAACTAGATGTGTTGATAAACGTATTTTATGATACTGCTTTCACCCCTGAAATTAACATGTATGCTTTAACACATAGTGGGGACTCCAAAAACATTAGAAGCATAAGCACCACTTGCCAAAACACAAATGTAAAAGCACATAGTGTAAACACTCCTATACCAAAAAGAAATTTACAGATAGTTAAATGTTGGCAAGGGATACTATATTAAATACTTGCTAAACTTTTGGCTTTCAGTACATCACGTGTCTGATAGACAGGCGGATACCTTTTAAATCTTACTACATTGAGCAAGAGATAGTTATAAATGATCACCAAAATATTATTTTAACAGAATTTTACTTGATTGTCTCTGAAAAGAGCGAAGGAAAAAGTCGCTTGAAGAAGTGAACTGCACCTTATCCTCTTATTTTCGTACACTGTTCCTTACCATCAGACAAAAAACTGTGTAATTTAAAATTACGACTTTTAATCGGCTCCAGACTAACCATGAAGGAAATATATATTGATATTTTACTTCTAATCAAAACAAGAGCACCGCCTTGCGGGTGCTGACGCTCATCTGATTTTTTTTTGTGTAATAGAAATATTGTCCTACCCATGATTTTCTAAGTCTAAAAAGGGCCATCATTCTTGCAAAAAGCAGGATAGAGTTATGTTTCTTGATGTTCAGTGTCACTTAGTGTGAAAAACGTTGCAATTTTAAAGCAATAGCTTTGATGTTTATGAGAAAAGTTGCTTAAACAAATTTCTCAACCAAGAAAATGATTTTCTAAGTCCAAAGGGGCAATAATATGCAAAAAGCAGGATGGAGTTATGTGCTTGCTGTCAGGTCAGCTATGATGGTAACAAGTGTTTCAGTTTCAAAGCAATGCTTTGATAGTTAAGAGAAAAAGTTGACCTAAACTAAACTTAACAAGAATTGATATTTTCTAGTCCAAGGGGCCATAATCTTGCAAAGCAGGATGGAGTTATGTTCTTGCTGTCAGGGTAATTATGGATGGTGAACAAGTGTTGCAGTTTTAAAGCAATAGCTTGACAGTTTAGAGAAAAGCTGACCTAAAATAATAACTTAACCAAGTAAAACTGATTTCTAAGTCCAAAGGCAATAATTCTTGCAAAAACAAGATGAGTTATGTTTCTTGATGTTCAGGTTGCTTATGATGGTGAACAAGTATTCAAGTTTAAAGCAATAGCTTTGATAGTTTAGAGAAAAGTTGACCTAAACAGTAAACTTAACCAAGAAATCTGAATTTTCTAAGTACAAAAGGGCCATAAATCTTGCAAAATCAAGATGGAGTTAGTTTCTTGCTATACAGGAGCTTATGATGGTGACAAGTATTCAAGTTTCAAGCATAGCTTTGATAGTTAGGAGAAAAGCTGACCTAAACATAAAACTAACAGGCATCGCCGATGCCGACGCGACAACGCTCAAGTGATGACAATAACTCATCATTTTTTTTCAAAAAATCAGATGAGCTAAAAATAGCTCACAGAAGTGTTTGAATAATTAGGAAAAAAGACCATTTTTGCTAATCGCACTATTCCTTATCCCGTGTTTAACGGAGGATTTTCTATCGATTCAAATCCCATGACCAGCATTCCAGACAAATTACAGCACTGTTTCCAAAGTTAAAGGTACCGATAGATAGAGAAAACAGTGGAGCAGGTTGATAGCCATGTGTAATGGTCTAGAAATCCTTAAAAAAGATAAAAAGTAAGAAAAACTCACATTTTCAGTTTTGGCCGCCATTTTGTTTCGGAGGTAAAGAGTAGATCGAATACCCCCCTTGAGTAAAATGGCTGGCAAACATGTTCAGCTCTTGAAATGACAGAAATGGCCTCCTGAACATTGTTTCAACTTTTGAATCATTACCTATAAGTAGTTTATGACACAGTATCACCATCAAACACTACAATAGTCCCCCAAAACTCATTTCAAAATGTCAACTATCTGGATTCCTATCAAATATCTACATCTTAACATATTCTGATAGCTCTGCATAATCTATATCTTGAAAACAGTAGTATCATATAACTGTTATAGTTCCAGCCTGTCATCAACCAGAAAATCAAAAGTTTGATAAATTTCAGGTACCAATTTGTTTACTTTTCCTAATGGTATATATAATATTGCCATCACAAAGTGCTTCCTCTAATTGCAGCCCAAGGGAAAGTTACTTGCAGTAATGAGAGATTGGATAATTCTGAAATGTTGTCCTATGATTTAATTGTGTGGCATTTCACAAAGTTTTAATGGCAATACCACACTGTGGTTACTTCTGGATAATGGTGGCACAGTACATTGTTCTCCTCCATCAAAAATGCCACAAAATACTATGTAGAACTAATAAGAATCCATTTATATTTGTGAGGCGGTAATATGGTAGCATCAATAAAATATGGATTCCAAATCAATAGGTGTATTGGGGAAAAAATACAAAATTTCATACCAACAAAATTTTAGAATTTTGCAGTATATCTGTGTGTGTGTGCATTATAAAGTTAGTTTGAAAGCCCAAAAGAGTTTCTTTATTGATATTGTTTGTGCACTGTTATAACATTTCAGCTCTTCAGTTTAGAAGACTTCCCAAGTGTGCTTATTTCCTCAGTACATGCTTTTTTACATTAACAATCTTCCCATGTTGTCATCATTCGAGAAAACATGAAATCCCAAAAGCACCAGGATCATTACTGCTGTGGGGAACTGATTTCTTCTAACATCACATTGCCTTTATTTGTCAATCATTTCTGACAAATAATACCGACAACTAATTTTTGAAATATATGAAAATGTCATGTCAGTTTCTTTTGAAAGTTAAATCACAGAAAACCTCCTGAAAATGCTTCTTCCTTTTGAACCAGCCTGTGACTGGCTGAGATCAATATCTTCTGTTTAATACCGGTATGTTTTTAGTTTGCAAGTGTCGGCCTGTCTGCCTGGACAAGAGCTGTGACACACAAGTCACAAGCCTCTTGATTGGCTACACTCAATTTTCACAGATATTTTTAGGAAAATGATGGTTTTATCACCTTAACAATTTTTCTAAGACTGAATCTGATGAATCATGACCAGCTGGGAAAACTTCTTGCTTAAATATTTCAAGGACATTTTTATCTCATCATCTCCAAGTCAATGGTGCCAGACTGCTGAAGATCATTTGAGCCGCACCATGAGAAAACCAACATAGTGGCTTTGCGACCAGCATGGATCCAGACCAGCCTGCGCATCTGCGCAGTCTGGTCAGGATCCATGCTGTTCACTTTCAAAGCCTACTGCAATTAGAGAAACTGTTAGCGAACAGCATGCATCCTGACCAGACTGCGTGGATGCGCCGGCTGGTCTGAATACCCGCTGTTCACAAAGCCACTATGTTTTCTCCTGGCGCGGATCATTTAAAGATTCAGTTACATCACAATTTCCTATAACACTCCCAGAATGCAATACATTAGATTCTGCAAGAATATAAAAGATGCTAATGTTTCAACTGGCAGTGAATTATTTCATTAATCATATTGTACATATGTGCATGCTACACTGGATGACTGCTAATACTTTCTTAGCATACCCATTCTTTTCTGACATGACAATTTCCATAAGAACAGGCTGAGTTTATAGCTAAAATATTATGATTGATTTATTCTTGACAGGACATTATGAAAACATAGTCTTTGAATTGGCCACCCTAACTTGCAGAATTACATTTTCTGGTATAACAGGAAATCATTCCCCAACTCTTTAGGGGAGAGGGGTGCGGGGATGTGGGGAAATTCCAAGGAAGTCTTGCACCCCCCACCCTCCTCCCCTTTCCCCACCACCCCAACTCCCTCCTGTAAATTTAACCATCCTGCAGATAGTAAGTGACAATGTATTTATCTGTATATCCCTCAAAATTATAAATTATTTCTCAGTAACTGAAAAACTGTTGAAAAACAAAGTTTAGTCGAAATCAAACAAACAAACCCCCACAATGTTGACTTTCCTGTTCAGTACAACCTAATCAGTAGTCACATCACGGCATCATTTTTGTCCAGAAATAAAATTCCTGTTTTCTAGGATTGACATATTAATACCTTAAGGAAATGAGAAATTCTTTCTTTATCCTTGGATTCATTTGCATTCAGTTGTGGGAGAATGACACCAGTGATTGGTATTTGATTCTACAATCTTGTCAACCATCATTTGCATTACATGTTTTTTATTACCTCCCTTGATTTAAGCTTTAACAAACCTTATATCTTCCTGGCTTCCTGATGTACTTTTTTTTATTTTACTTAAAACATCTGTGTTGACATAGAAAAAGATTTGCGGGTTTCCATAGGTTGAATGTATCAATATCACAGTATGGATATTATCTTTATCTTTACACAGTTCCTTCCCTTGTTTGCCATTGCATTACCACATAATGGTACAAAATATTTATATCAAGCTAGACCATCATTATTCCAAACTTGTCAACACTCTATTAGTCTGAAGCTAAGATGAGGTCATCAACATTCATTGAAAAGTCCTGGGGGAATTTCACACTGAAGTCAACTACTGAAGGGCATAATTAGGAAATAAACCTTTCGGAAATTAACACCGAGACATTTTTGTATCTATGTACAATTCTTCCCTCCATACTGCTCTTGTTCTCTGTCATATAAATAATAAATGTATTAGCACTGGACACAGATGAATCCTACAAATATGGCAATATAAAAGTTTCCGACATGAAGTACCTCCAAAAAATACCCTTTCAATATATTTCTAAGCAATGTGAGCGCTCTAATCTAACAATGTATCAGAATTGACAGACTGACAGACAGACAGACGGACAAATATAACAAATGGTAAGTGATCGCAATAGCTTACTGTACACACCCTGTACTTCGGTGAGCTAAAATATTATACCTTAACAAAAAATCTTAACCAATGCCAATGTGGGTGATCAAGTGGCAACAATACCTTCAAGATTTTTTTATAAAAAGTCAGATGAGCCAAAAATCACTTGTTTCTGTTCTGCTTTTTCACACAGACCAGGAGCAGGCAAACTCTTGTCTTTGCAGGCCCAACAAGTTGGTACTTCTACATCTGCCAATCAGCTTGACACAAGCTTGACGTTTCTCGCCTCAAGGGAAGTCGGTCATGATGTCAATTTCTTCAGGGAAGGCAATTAAATCCTGACAAATGCTTGGAATCCAATGCTTCATAGATAAAGCTACATTCACTGATCATGTTTATGGAGTAAAAAGATAACTTTCACACTACTACACTGGTGTTTCTAAGCAACCTATCATATTACTGCTATAATAATGGAACTTTATTCTCTTATGATCTTAAATTTTTAGTTTTGAGAGCTTTCCAGTTTAGAGCAAACAAAACATGTAAAAAGCTGACAAACCAAGCAAGAAATGCTGCATTACTTGCATAAAAAGTAGCACAATAGTTGCTTCCTTGGGACATTGAGGTAATGGACCCCCACCCCCCCTCAACCCACCGCAATGACATTCGGCAATTTACGTAACATTATGTAATCTTCCAATGCTGCTGTGGCATTCTTCGGCTGCTATGCCGAAGTCCGTTACTGAGAATACGTAATCGCACAGAAATTGCCGATATTCATTACGGGTCCATTACCTTAATGGAAATAACAAGAGCTGTTCATAAGACAGCCAATGCTTGACTATTTCAACTTTTGTCACTAGAAGCAGGAATATTACCCTAAATGTTAAAATATCTATTTCAATCCAGTATCTGCATTAATTTTGGAGATAGTAACTTAGATGCAAACCTTGAACCACAAGTTTTTAAGTTCAAAAGGGGACACAATTTTGCAAAATACACGTCTGAGTTATGGGACTTGATAGTATGACCTAGTTTTATAAACCAAAGAAACATGTGAAGTTTCAATTCAATATCTGCATTAGTTTTGGAGATAGTACCTTGCATGCAAAACTTTAACCAGGATTTTTCTAAGTCCAAAAGGGTACATAATTTGCTTAAATTACATGTAAGAGTTATGACACTTGATCCTGTGAGGTTGGTAATTGACCTAGAAAAAGAAAAAATAAGTTTCAAAGCTATATGTCTTTAAATAATAGCTACATGTACTTGCATGCAAAACTTGAATCAGGTTTTACTGAGTCCTTTCCAAGACCAAAAGGTGGCATAATTTGGCCAAAATGCATGTCAAAGTTATGGGACTTGGTGCTATCACATAGCTTTATAAGCCCCAAAGACACATGACATTTGCGAAGTTTCAATTCAATATCTGCATTAGTAACTTGCATGCAAAACTTTATTTAAACCAGGATTTTTCTAAGTCCAAAAGGGGGCATAATTTGGCCAAAATACATGTCAGAGTTATGGGACCTGACCAGTGAGGCTGGTAATTGATCTAGAAAAAGAAAAAAAAATTCAAAACTATATATCCCTTTAAATGTCAGCTACACCTACTTGCATGCAAAACTTTAACCAAGGTGTGACGCCCATGCCATGGTGAGTACAATAGCTTAGACTATTCATAGTCCAGTTAAAAAATTGTCCAAAGCTATGTTAACTCAACCTAAGCAAAAAAAAAAAAAGAAATTTTAGCTGTGGGCAGATTCACAGTAACAATTTTGTGATCAGTTTCAATATTTTTTTAACAAACCAACATCCTTAAGAATTTTGGCTTCAAACAATATTGTTAAAGATAAGTAACTCTTTTATGCAATCTTGACTATCCATACAATGTTCTCTCCCTTATTAATCTGCATAACTCCTGTCATTACTGTCTAAATCTGTTATCAGATTTGCCTCCCTTAGTTGTTCTCCATATTAACAAAGTCAGCAGTGGCTTCACATGCATACTAGAGTACTTTAGTATTTTAGTATTTGCTCATTAGAAGTTTCAACATTGTTGGAAAATAAACATATTAAATAGTGTGATTAAAGCATCTCCTCTGTGCAAAATTTGGAAAAATATAGGTATCTTTTTACTTGGGAATTCTTTCTTTGCATCACAGAAGCATTGTCTTTTGCTATATTCCTGTATACAGTTTTCTGAGGTGATATGTTAGCAATGAACCACTTTGTGCCATAAGAGCAATAAAAGACAAACAATCAAACCATTTCTGTGCTAGCAGTAAAAGTCGGGCTAAAAATTGTATGTCTCCCCATACCGCTTCGTTTATATTACATGTTGAATGGATATGCTATATCTCTTATTCTTCTTGGGTTTAATGTCACACAGACACAATTATAGGTCATACGGTGCCTTTTCAGCTTTAAACAGCTTGTCAGCTTCCTCACATGAAGAATTCTATGCCCCAAGCGTGTCTCAAAACAACATCTGTGAGGGGCAAGTGATTTGAAGTCAGAGACCTTAGCCGCAGAGGCCCCAATATTCGGGTAAATCATAAAGATGTATTGGGAGAAAGACAAATCTTAAGCATTACAATATAATTTATTATGTGATACAAGGGTTTTTTTTGTTTTGTTTTTTCTTTTTTAGGAGGGCATCTGGGTTGGGTAAGTTTAAATAACATTCATGAAAGGTTATTAAATGGTCCATGACTGATTAAGAGTCACTTGATTGATTTGTTGTTGATGGTAAGCTAAAAAAAATAAAAAGTCCAGAAATATTCTTTTTAAACAAGAGCTGTCACTAATGGTGACAAATGCCCCTGCAGTGCCTTGACCTTTGATCTGGTGACCTTGATTTTCGACCTGGTGACCCCAAAGTCAATAGGGGTCATGTACTCAATAAGTACTATCAGCATGTGAAGTTTGAAGGTCCTGGGTGCAGTGGTTCGCAAGTAAAGTGCCTTCATGCAAAAAGTTAACGTTGTGACATATGAACTAACTAAACAACGGACGGTTGAAAACTAATATGCCTCCCTTCGGGGGCATAAAAATAAATTGAAAAAAATGTAAAACTAATGTCCCAGGAAGGGGCCAATTATGACCCCACAGGCATGATTTGAAAAAATTTGGTAAAGGGCATCTACATAATGCTACATTGCAAATATCTAAGCCCAGGACATTACAGTTGTTTACATGCTTATTCAAGGGAATTAATTCTTACTTAGTTGAACAGTACACTGTGTAGCAGTTTTCTCCCTTGTTCAATATGCCCATCATTACAGTTTAGCTACATTTTTTATATTTTATACTCTAGCAGCCCCTAAAAGGGGTCAAGTGCAGATCACCAAGTGGTTCATGAGAAGAAGACTTTAAAAAAGTATGTCTATTTTTAGACTTTTAAAATGTATGTCTATTTTTAGCTCTAGTGGCCCCTAAATGGGGCCAAATGCCCCCATCTGAACAAATTTGGGAGAGGACCATATAATGGTGCTACAGACCAAGTTTGATGAAGATCGATCAAGCGGTTCATGAGAAGAAGTTGTTTAAATGTATTTCTATTTTTAGCTCTAGCGGCCCCTAAAAGGGGCCAAGTGCCCCCATTTGAATAAACTTGGGAGAGGACCGTATAATGATGTTACAGACCAAGCAGTTCATGAGAAGTTATTTAAAGGTTTTTTTTTAATTTTAGCTCTAGCGGCCCCACAACTGTCCCCATTTGAACAAACTTAATAGAGGAGAAGATGTTTAAGTGAAAATGTGGACGATGGACGACTGACACCAGTCCATCCACCTATACTAATAGCTCACCTGAACCACAAGTTTCTTTGATCAATCAAGGTCACATAACTCTAGACCACTTAAGTAATTACTCTCATCTGGTTTAAAATTGAAATGAGGGTGCCTGAGTGTAAATCATGGGCATATGATTCCTGACCAACTATTCTGACCTTGCCTATAATCTAATTTAAGCCAGACCTTAAAAGTATAAACATTCTTTGTAAATACGATTACGACTTGTTAAGAAATGAAGATGCTAGAGTGTCAAAATATATACTGCATACATATTATATACGGATAGCCAGATATGTATGGTCATGGATAGCTGGAAGGGAGATTCTGATTTTAAAGGTTTAAAAACATTGTGTAAATATGTGCAAGATTAGGTTAAGAGATGGAACTGCTACAGTGTAAACATAATGAAATGCATGTATAGCCTTTTTAACTAAAAGGCTCATAACTCAGATAAAACATATTCAACTGGAAAAAAAGTGAAGCTTGGTACTAATCAATCCTATAATGTTTCACTAAAGTCTCTTCAGTAGCAAAGAAGCAGTCAAACAAACTTCATCAAAAATGATCTATAGGGACAATAACTCTGAAAAAAAAATCTGGGAAATGCCAAAGATGGCCTTTGAGCTGAACCATCCCCCAGTTTGGTTGAAATCCCACTAGAACTTTCAGAGGGGTAGTCAAAACATTTGTGGCAAAAAGATAGACAGATGGACTGACAGACGAGACAAAATTAACATATCTCACCACATAATTATGGGGAGACATAAATAAACTGCCCTAAAGTGGACTAATCACTGCATGGAACTCCGAAATGGCTTCTTTTACCCAAAGATGTATAAAATGGAACTGATCTGAAATCCTAAATCTTGTGACAAAATGAGATCTCTTTTATCAAATGTAGATGCTTTCTTTGTACTTTACTTCGTTAATAAGCATCTAGGCATCTGATGTATTGATCACAGTGACATGTGATCATTCCACCAGAAAATGGCCAGTAACAGTACTGTTCTATTGTTTATTACTAGTAATTCTTTTGTTTAACAACAGTAATAGTTCCTACTGCTTTTCAAATGGCTAATGAATATGAAAACACTGGTTATAATAGAAACACTTACAGCTGTTGGGACAAAAGGAAGCCCCGTTAGGGATGGAGCAGATTGTCCTAGAATTGTATTCCTCATCTTCATCAGATTGGTTGGTTCTATAAGAGCTCCAACAGCTGAAATATAAAATTCAAAATCAAGTTTTCAGAATACCTAAGGACCTATTTCTCAGTTTTCAAAAATTTTTCTACAAAGACCACTTCACAGCTGGATCTTTGAGATTTTTCATATTCTAGGACTTAAACTCTAGGTCTGAATTTAAATAACGTTTCTGAGGCAACTTTTACCTGACTTAGAATCAAGCCATTATTTTTGTCAAGAGTCAGGCCCATTTTTTTTTTCATCTTTATACTTAGCCTCCCCCTAAAAAAAGACTTTAGTGCTTAAAATTTGTATTAATCCTTGAAGCCAATAACAAAAGCAGCTGCAGTCCTGAGCACCCTTCTAATGTTCATGAGAAAGTTCATATTATATATGGCGACTTCCCAATTTAATTGGTCAAGAAAAAACTAAAGTATTACAGTATATTATTTAAGGCACTGTGACTGACATGCAGCTGAAGAAGAAGTATACTTTTCTTCAGAAGCTACATGCTGGAATACTGCCTAACAAGTTGACCAAACTGAGGTGCTTGAACCTGCTTTGATTCTAAGTGATCCTCAACCTTGCCTTGTCATCAGGAATACAAACTAGCTTCATTACAGATCTATCTACCTCATTAGTACATACAATTAGTTTGGACTTGATTCTATTTTGTCTGCATCATAATCAATCCTTGTTCTCCACACTAATTTTCTTCAACCTACTGTCTCTCCTGAATTTAAAATAATGTATTCCACCCACATGCCCACATTATGCATTAAATCAATTTTAAGCTGGCATTCTGAAGAAGGAAACACCTTTAAAGTATAGGACTGTTAACTGCTGTCTATTTTGTTCAATTTCAATTTATTTTGCAATTAAAATGTTTCGTTTTTTGAGTAAAGTTTCTCCAGTGTATTATCAAAAGTTTCTGTTCTTAGGCAGAGAATTAAGAATTAAGATATGCAAATTAACAATAAATATATGAGCCGTGCCATGAGAAAACCAACATAGTGGGTTTGCGACCAGCATGGATCCAGACCAGCCTGCGCATCCGCGAAGTCTGGTCAGGATCCATGCTGTTCGCTATTAGTTTCTCTAATTCCAATGGGCTTTGAAAGTGAACAGCATGGATCCTGACCAGACTGCGCAGAAGCGCAGGCTGGTCTGGATCCATGCTGGTCGCAAAGCCACTATGCTGGTTTTCTCATGGCACGGCTCATTATTATTATCATTTTCACTGCATTTCTATTTTTAGAAATGTTACTTAAAATCTCCTGGGAATTTTATTTAAAGGCTGCCTTATTTATTAGAAATTAAAACGATAACATCATTCTAGTATATTCTGTCAGAATGGGATATATTTCTTTATTCTGCAAGGTTTCATTTTTCTGACTGATAAACGCCACTTACTATTTTGCTGTCTGAAATCTAAGTCAAGACTTAAAAGTTTATCGCCATACAAAGAATGAAAACCATTCAGAAAATTGTCCTAGAATTGTAAATATCCAGTGTAAGAGGTATCAGACATGAACAATTCTCTGGTATTTCCAGTATTTCCGAGGCAATTTCCTGCCAGTAATGACAATTTTGCTGAAATATTTACTTAATCATTCCAAATTTCCATCCTTGATTGAAAACAATCAAAGTTTTATCTTAGAAATGTTCCTTATCTTTTAGCTGTACATATCAGTTCTCAAGATTTTCTGCAGTTAAAATCAGGAGATGCCCTTTTCTACCCATAAATATAGTTATTTAGCTGAATCAGCTGAAATTTGCATTATAGTTATTTAGCTGAATCAGCTAAAATCTACTCAAAGTTGTATGCAATATAGGCATTTACAAATTTTCAAGGGGGTAGGCAGATTTAGCAGAATCTTTTATCTTTAATGTATGTATTTTGTAACCAACATAATACTAACCCTAACATTTAAGCAGTATATTATACATATTATGAATCTGGTATAATAATTATAATAATAATTATACACTAAATGCCTGCGAAGATGCAATTTTGCTGTGCGCTCATTTGATAATTACTTCTGGACATGCCCAGAAGACCGCTTTAGGTCTGCAATGAACAACATCAATATTCCTATATTTCGCAGGGGTGTTCCTGTTTAAAATACCTTTTTTGACCAAGCATGATGTCAGAGCAACTGTTATTGGCATTGTACTTTCAATGTTACATAAATTTGTATCTTACATAATCATTGGTCAGCCAATGTTTATAAAAACTATCGCCAATCTCACTTATCTTTGAAAGCCCTGAAGCAATAGCTGTGTCAAGAACTTTTGCCATAATCAATATATATCAAGATTATGATATTGACATGTTATCTGCAAATACTAAAGGAATAGCTTGACAAGTTTTTAGTGTTCTGAATGGCCATTTTCGCAGGCTTTGGACTAGTATTGACCACTACGCGAGTATTCATTGGAACAGTTTTTACCTGTTATACCTGGTGGTTAAAACTGAGAATGGTTCCGACAGCTCAACATTGGATTTTGTACAGTTTACCTAGTAGTACTTAATTTCCTATATGAACAGCATCAGTTTCATCCAATATTTAAATTCACTCGCTACATTAACCTACCATTCAAAGTTACCCTGATAATGAAAACAGACTCACTATGTCCTAGTGGACTAGGTGTTGGGGTACCCATAGATCCCAGGGCAGGTGGAGCTCCAAGAGGTGTCGTTGGCATGCTGTCACGCCGCCGCTTGTTATCCTCCGACAGAGTCCTCTGGAGTCGTCTGATGCCGCCATGTAAGTGTAACGGGCTGGTGAATTCTTCTTGACTTCGTCGAAAACTAACCGGCGACAGTGGTGCGGAACCTGCTGATCCAAGGTCAGACTGAAATATACAAGAAAAACTGAATAGTAAATACTTCATAAATTAACCCTCTTTCTCGCAGAAAAATGATTGTCACCAGATATAAACCCTTTATTTGCTGTCCCCTGGAGCTTGGTTTTCTGCTGATTACATGTGATAGACAAGACAAACGCAACTGTATATAAAGCACATTATATCTGAAAGTTGAAGATCACAAAATAGCTTGGAATGCCGCGCTGATTTGATGCTATCTCTGTTGATCAGAAGTGTCTTTATCCTATTCAAATGCCAAACTTGTAAATTCTGACACTGTATGCAAGTGTGCTTGAGAATTTATTGACTTAAAAGCTGTTAAAATGGTCAAATAAAACTGATAAGTATTATAATTTAAGGTACAAATATGTATGCATGAATAAGGTTTTTTTGTATGTTAAAGTAGGTCGACATCACACTTTCATACACAGTGGTCTCCCTTTATGGTAAGAGGACAAATTTTGGTCTGACTGCTTAGTAAGGAAAATGCATATGGATCAAGGTGTCACTCATGTATCCTCAACTGTTACTTATATAAGAAATTTAATACAACTTATTTGTCAAAAAACACAGTTATTGACATTAGAAAACATATTCATAAAAATAAAGTTCCAAAATGTGTCGGGCGTGATACTGATGACATCACACAGGATGAAAAGAGAAATATAACATGAAGTAACATTGTAAACAAGGGAGGTAATCCCTGTAAGGACATATAGAAATTCTAATCTCAAACCTATCAAATATTTTTTGCTACAAACAATATTAACAATGCCTTGCCTTATTATAGAATAAAGATCAAAACTAACTTATATCATCCATCTATCATCCAGTTACATCCATAAACAAGGAAAGCCCGTCTGAGCCTATATAGAGAAATCAATTACGAGGTTGTAACACACTTCCTGCCGGAAATTATTTATAATTATTATGAACAGAAGAAAATAATATACAGACAAACCTGCTTTAAACAGCCAGTCAAGAGAAAAAGACCAAAGTGGCTCCTTAAGACAGGTGACCACTTAATGCAGGTAGTGTTATTTTCATGGTTTACAAATCTTTTCTGTTGAAAGTGTAATTAATACATACTTGTGGCCAATGAATGTACAATATTCTCTGGTAGTACGTACTGCATGAATGGAAGACACTTTTGTATTTTAAGATTGTCAAAGAAAAAACAAGTCCACCAGAGTGGCCTGCAATGTCTCACCTGACCTTGAATATGTGTTGCCGACACACTGAATCATGAATAGTAACATCTGTTTTAAGTATTAAAACAACATGAAAAAGGTAAAGTGCCCCCATTTGTAACAAGAGCTGTCACAGGAGACAGCGCGCTCGACTATTTCGATGCTGGATAGTGAAACTGGGCACATCTGTGGAAACTAGAGCTGTCACTGTAGTGTTTAATGACTCCAATGGTGGATGAAGATATTGCACAATAGTTTGAGTCTGTGTCAAAAATATTAAGTAATAAGAGAGGAAAAGATAAAGTGTATCAAAACACTATATAAGTATAATTCTAAGCATACTTCATAAAATATTGGTGCAAGAGTTATGCACCTTGTGTCATATGATTTGGGTGATGATGTGGAACAACTACTTCGAATCTGAATCAAATGCATTTCGTTAGAACTGAGATACAGTGAAAATGCATCAAAATTAACCATTAATTCTAAGTAAAGGGGGCATAATTCATGAACAAGAGCTGTCCGTAAGACAGCGCGCTCCACTATTCGGGATTTGACAGTAAAATGAATATATGTCTGAATAAGAGATTTCTACTATAAAAGGAAGATACACCAAGGGGCATAATTCCATCCAATACAAAAAAGAGTTATTAGGATTGTTACAACAAATGCAGATGATGATGGTAAAGATATATTTTGATTTTCAAGTCATTACCTTATATAGTACCAAAGTTATGTCAAGAAAACTAAGTTTGTTAAAAAAAATTAAGTATAAAAGGGGCATAATTTGGTCAAAAATACAAATCAGAGTTATGGGGATTGTTACCACACAGATGATGGTGATAAAGATACATTTTAAGTTTCAAGTCTTTATCTTAATTGCATTAAAGTAATATCCAGAAAGCAAAGATTGCAAAAAAAGTTTAAGTACAAAAGGGGCATAAATCTATCAAAAATACAATTAGAGTTATTGGGTATGTAACCACACATGCAGATGATGATTATAAACAAATGTTTTTAATTTCAAGTCATTATCTTTTAAAGTACCAAAGATATGTCTATAAATAAAGCTTTCGAAAAAATTTAACATGAAAATAATTCCAAGTATTGTGACCTTGGGTATAATGGGCCCACTCCCTGCATATACTATGTTTGTATGCTGGACAATGTTTACGAGAACTTATAGTAAGATATAAGCAAAAGTAACAAAGTTATGACAGAAAAACAAAGGTTGCCGAAAAACTTTAACCTTAAAAATAACCTAAGTATAAGACCTTGGTGACCTTGACCTTGGATAAAATGGGCCCAGTCCCTGTACATATTTTGTTTGCATACTGGACAATGTTTATGTAAAGTTACAGTAAGATATAAGCAACAGTAACAAAGATATGACAGAAAAACAAAGGTAGCCGAAAAACTTTAACCTTAAAAATAACCTAAGTATAAGACCTTAGTGACCTTGACCTTGGGTATAATGGGCTCAGCCCCTACACATACATCGTTTGTATACTGGACAATGCTGATGTGAAGTTACAGTAAGATATAAGCAATAGTAACAAAGATATGACAGAAAAACAAAGGTTGCCAAAAAACTTTAACCAAGAATTTTAAGGGTCACGCTGACGCCAACACCGACGCCTAGCGGAGTAGTATAGCCCACCTATTCTCCGAATAGTGGAGCTAAAAATTGGTGCCATAGTTATGCACCTTGTGTCATATGATGTGGGTGATGATGTTCAACAATTATTTTAAGTTTGAATCAAATCCATTCAGTAATAACATAGTTAGAGTTAAAATGCATCAAAACTTTAACCTGAAAAAAGGGGAATAATTCATGAAATATTTGTGCCAGAGTTATGCACCTTGTGTCATATGATTTGAGTGATGACGTTGAACAATTATTTGCCCTTACGAAAATGAAATATGGAAACAAGCTGGCATTAAGCTGCAAGGTAACTGTCAATGATCTGGTAACAGTCTGTCAAAAAAAAAAGTAACTGGAAATAATCTGACTCCTACAGGGGAACAAACTTCCAAGAAAAAAAGTCTATCTGAAAATAACATGGACACTATTTCCATATGATTTCCAGTTTCTGGGAATAACCTGCAAACTATATGACAATAAACTGGCTCATAACAATCAGCATGTAAACACACTGACAATATTGTCAGCTTGTTTCCAGTGTCTGGAAGAAATCTGGCAGGAAATGGCAAGAAACTGGAAATGTAAACAAGAGTTGTTGGAGGACAGCAATGCCTCAACAGCCTTGTCAATTGAATGAAGACAAAAGTCGGAAAAAAGGGGGAAAAATCTTGTAAAATGCAAAACAAGATTATGGAACCTGCACAGTGCATATCAGCTTATGAAAGTGGACAAGTGTGTGAAGTTTCAATCCATTACCATTAGTTAGTACTGAGATACCAGCTTACATACAAAACTTAAGCAAAAAATGCTATGTGGAAAAAGGGGCATAATTTTGAAAAAAAAAGATATGGGACCCGCTTAGTGCATGTCAGATCATGACAGTGAACAAGCATGTAATTAGTTTCAATCCATTCCCATAAGTGAGTACTGAGATACCAGCTTACATACAAAACCTTAACCTTCTAAGTCGAAAAAAGGCCATAATTTTGTAAAAAAAAAAAACATACAGGCATGTCCAATAACTCTACTATTCTTTGAATAGTCGAGATAAAAATTACATAAGTGAAAATATTGTATGGATTTTCTGTGTGTCTGACAGTACAGTGGAAATAAATTCACTCAGAGCAGATTCTGACAATGCACTGGCTACACTGGCAATACACTGACCATCTTAGCAATTTTTTACAGCAAAACAAATATTTCAAGACACCTTATCAAAATGGGTGAGTATTGCGTTTTTTTCCCTCCCAAATTATTTTCAGTTTTCAATAGTTTTCCAGCATTGATGGGCACATTGTAAAGGTACTTTTTCATCATTTTACAGTTATTTGTTTTAATTGTAACAGATTCTGTCCGCAACAAGTATTTTGCTAACAGATACAGAAATTTTAAAAGTCATGTATTTTCGCTATCCTGTAAAATTAAACTTGTAAATTTACCATAATCCCGGTCAAAGTTCCTTTGGTTTCCATATTATATTATTGATAATTGAAATATTGCAAATCTTAATTGGTATTAAAATTGAGTCACAAGCAAATGAAGGTTTTAAGTCACATTAAAATTCATATTGAACATTAATAAAGATAAATAGAAAAAAATATATACTGACACTAAACTGGAAACAAACTTCCCATACACTGACAATGCCATGACAATACAATGGTAATGAAGACAATTTTCCTAGGGGGAAATAAATAAGATTAGTAACACTGAGTAGCAAGCGATATATTGGGATACTAGTCCATCTTTAGCTCAGTAGGTAGAGCGTCGATCTACGGATCACGGGGTCGTGAGTTCGATCTTTGGACGGGGTTTATGTTCTCCGTGACTATTTGTAAACGACATTGTGTCTGAAATCATTAGTCCTCCACCTCTGATTCATGTGGGGGAAATTGGCAGTTACTTGCTGAGAACAGGTTTGTACTGGTACAGAATCCAGGAACACTGGTTAGGTTAACTGCCCCCTGTAACATGACTGAAATACTGTTGAAAAACAGCGTTAAACCCAATTAAAACAAACAAACAAACTAGGTCCATCTGCCACACTAATGTATAAGTGCTCATAACTTTGTACTGCATAAAGGAATTTAGTTAAAACTTTAAATAATGATTCCAGTTTGCTAAAGTGTTTTCTCTTGTCCATTTAAGAGAGCCTGGCTTTTTTGTGACTGACTATACACTGACAATACAATGACAACACACTGGCAATTTTGCCAGTGTGTTGTCAGAAATATATTTCCAGTTGACTGGCTGCGCATGACAATACAAGGACAACAGACTGGAAAGTCCAAAAGCCACTTTTGTCAGTTGTGTATCCAGTGTGTTGCCAGATTGACACTGCATACCAGTCTGTTGCCAGTTTGTGTCAGTGTTTTATTTCCAGATACCTCTATATAATTTAGCTCCTTCAAATAATTTTATATGAAAAATCAAGGAAGTTTTGTTAAAATGGCATTACAAACATCACTGACAACAAACTGTATATAAACTGACAGCAGACTGGAAGTTAAATTTTACAGCTGGTTTTCAGGTCTGGAAATAAACTGACAAGTACATGGACACATGATGGTTATTCAGTGGCAACACACTGGGTCAGTTTATTGTCAGCTCTGGAAATAGGCTGGCAAGTAACTGGATTTTAGAGTATTATTCACTGGAAACACACTGGACATAAACTGACCATACACTGACAATAGGGAAGGTTTTTCATAAGGGTCAAGTTTGAAACAAATCCATTCAGTAATAACTGAAACAGAGTGAAAGTGCATCAAAACTTTAACCTGAAAATCTAAGTGAAAAGGGGGGATAAATCTTGAAATATTGGTGCCAGAGTTATGACCCTTATGTCAGAAGATGTGGGTGATGATGAGGAATAACTATTTTAAGTTTGAATCAAATCCATCAAGTCATTACAGTGATAAGAAGAAAAAAGAGAAAGTTTAAAAAAAACTTTAACCAAGGTGGGGATGGGGAAGGAAGCCGACGCCGGGTCGAGTAGGATAGCTCTCCTTAAACTTCGTATAGTCGAGCTAAAAAACGAGAGAATACTTTCAAGGATGCTACGGACCAAGTTTAATGAAGATCCAAAAAGTGGTTCCGTTTGAAGAAATTTACAATTTCATAAGAATACTACAGCCCAAGGTTGATGAAGATCCATCAAGCTGTTCATGAGAAATTGTTTAAAGAGCTTGTTCAATCTAAAGTACAATAACAGGAAACAAGCTATGCACACAAAGATGTGTACTGGAAACTGTCAGATGTGCTTTAAGATGTGGCATAACATTTCCAAGCTCTAGATAACTTGTTTTTATCCTAAGGCAAAACATTTTAATTGTTCTTGAGATGTTATGTCTGGTATTCCATATTTTTCTGGAAGTGTTCTTCTGAATAATGTTCCTGAAATCTTAGGTGATCTACTCTGAAAAATGCATTAAATTAAAATTAAACAAGTGTGTGAAGGGCAATAAAAAAAAACTGTGGGAATATTCTTCAATTTACTCTTAACAGTCATCCAGCAGAAGTGTTTAATATTTTCACTTTTTGTGCAATATATACTATTGATTAATTTTTTTACTATTAGAAGCACTTTCAGACAATTCTGAAGCACTTTTTGGCAAGTAACACTGGGCTAGAATCAGTGATGAGACAAAACATTTATAAGTACTGTTACAAGGTTTCATCATAATGATAATTGAGCCACGCCATGGGAAAACAAACATAGTGGCTTTGCTACCAGCATGGATCCAGATCAGCCTGCGCATCTGTGCAGCCTGGTCAGGATCCATGCTGGTCGCTTTCAAAGCCTATTGCAATTAGAGAAACCATTAGCGAACAGCATGGATCCTGACAGGCCTGCGCATGGTCTGGATCCATGCTGGTCACAAAGCCACTATGTTGGTTTTCTCATGGTGTGGCTCAAATTATTATTTTTTGTTTATTATGTTCAATTCCCCGCTGAAATGCTGCTGTCTTAATAAAAAAAACTTGTTTGTTTGAAACGCAGAAATCTGTATCTGATACAAAATTTTGTAACTTTGGATACATTCTTATCATCCACATGTTTATTCTTGGTCATTCATGCTCTGATCACATTCTATTCACTGCTGTGGGAATGCCTAAGATAATAAATTTCTTTCCTGTCAACCAAGGCTTACAGAAAGTCGGTGGCTCTGCATTCTTGGATGAACCTTTCTCCAGCTTTTTCAAGCTTCGAACAGACTACACTTGGGGAGCTTGTACAGCTTCCATTCTAAATTTTGTCTTTCTAAGATCATGTAAGGAAGATCATCAATCTGAGGCAATTGATACATGGAGGAAACATGATAACATTGAGGAAACATGATACATGGAGGAAACATGATGACATTGAGGAAACATAATACATGGAGGAAACATGATAACATCGAGGAAACATGATTACACTGAGGAAACATGATAACATCGAGGAAACATGATAACATTGAGGCAACATAATTCAAGGAGGAAACATGATACATGGAGGAAACATGATACAAGGAAGAAACATGATAACATTGAGGGAACAAAATACATCCATCAAGGAAACATAGTACACTGAGGAAATTTCTTGAGAATGAAATAGTATAACAAGCAATGGTTGAATCACTTATTTCTCATACTGTCCCTATATTGATTAGGAACTTCTATTATTTTCCTACTGGACAATTCTACTGATCTGCTGAATCCCCCCAAAAGAATATTATGCTCTAGACATTCAATCTCTATCATAGGTTTAGAGGACTGCACTGGAGCAGAGCTTGCTGCTTTACAATGTGCCAAAATGTCCATTCAGTTATGCCAATGTAAGACATTGGATTCCTCCATTTATAACTAAAATTTAGACATCACTGCATCAATTTACAGTATTCTGTCTTAAAAATCTGACCAAGAAAACTTAGAAATACACCCATCAGAAATGACAGAGAAAATTATGTTAGGACCACTCCTCAACAGACACTTTAAAAGCTTTCTCACCTGTGAAGACCAATTTGTCAATCTATATAAAATAAATCAAATTTTCTGTCAATCAAATGATATCTAATAATGTAGTCTGACAAACAAATGGGCCATTTTTTATGGAATCCCATTACCTTCAGAAATAAACCAGACTTCTAAGAATAGAACTGTAGTTATTCAAACTACAAGAATCACCTCCATAGATCCAGATTTTGTGAAACCATATAGGTTGTGATAACACATACAAGCTCTGGTTAGAGGGTTAGAGCCCCTGGCTAGTGTATTTATCTCAATCATTATCCTTATTGCTCCTTTGCAGTCAATGGAGGCATTCCCAATTAATACACTGAGCTAATTTAATAAAGTAATTAATCTCCAAGAAAAGAATTTCCAGGAATTAAATTTGTACTTCTTTCACTAAGCTATTCAGGGGCAATAACTGTCATACAAAAAGTGCAAACTAAAACAATAAATTAGCTGTTGTTCATGAACACTGTACAATGCCTTAACTGAAAGACATCAAAATAGTCAACCAGGTGAAGTGGATTACATCTTATATCATACAGACAATATGTCCAGTAAAAAAATCAGAAATATATCTTGTGTCTCATTACTTGGATTTTAAATCAGATACAGCATACATCACAGGTAATTCACTGTAAAAACATAAGTATCAATCGAGGGGTGAATGCGACAAAGTGCTAAGTGCATTTCATGAAATTTTACAGGAGAAGGAAAAAACATTCCTGTTGCTTTTTTATTCTGACAGCTGTTGTAATATTTTTAAATCTGATTAAAATCAACTTTATTATTTTAAATCTAGTGGAATTTTTAAAGAAATGTCTGACAGAAAAGAAATTTTAATCAAAATGTCACTTAGAACTTTTTTGCACTCCAAATAGATACAAATTTGCAAAAAAGGTAAGCGCGACAAAATTCTAAGTGATTTTATATATTTTATTATTAAAGGGACATAAAATTCATCTTTTTGTACCCAGTTTTTTGTAGTGTTTGAAATCATTGAATAAAATGAACCTTACTAAAACCATGTCACTTAAAACTTTTTCGCAGTCATTTTTGTTTACTAATCTAAAACTTTGTGACTTTGAAAAGAGTCTAAGTGACATTATAAGTAAGCCCTTACAATGTATAGGTCATCCAAAGTTTTTGCTTTTGAGCTTATTTTTCTTTAGAAGGAAATATTTTTCATGTATCTAGTAAAACAACATGGTGTTTGATGGCTGGACACAAGAAGTGGCCCTTTAATTTCTTTCACAGTAATCAAAAGTATGTTCACTGTACAGAGCATAGCATAACGAATGAAACTGCTTTAACTGCGGATTATCTTTTCAATAATACATGAAAATATTTATCACACTAAGAAACAACACATAACTGTTTTCCATTTTATTTATTTAAAGCTTTTAAACTTCAGTAATTTCTCAGACTCACAATTACACTGAACAAAAATGGCTAGCCAATCACGATTTATCTTTATAAATTATATTCTTTGGCTTAGTTAGTGTATCAGTTTTAAGAGAATTATAAAAACTGTATTTCAGACATGATATTTTCCTCAGAGTTAAAAATTCATGCATTCTAATATGACTAGCAATGCATTATTCATCACAACGTTATTATGTTAACATCATGTCAACATGATATTTAGCACCATGTAGTGCTTTCAAATTTGATTCAGTATTTTACCTAATAGCATTTTTAAAACGAAATGTAACACTGCATAACTGTCTAGATTAATTTACGCACATACTAATGTGGTATATTTGCTTTACAGAATAATTTGCCATCATTTTCGCCCAAATTGAACTCTTCCGCAAGACGTATTACCATTTCCAGTCTGGTGTGTATAAACAAAGGAGCGTGATGACACGCCATGCATACACGAGGAAACAGTTCCATAATATTGATCTAAATTTTACAACAAAGACATACTAGAAAGGAAATTTTATATATAGCAAAATTATTTATACAATCTGGCAGTAATAATCGTTTGAAATAATTTGACTCGAGCTGCGCCCTCGTGAAATTATTACACCTGATGTATAACCACCTATCATGCATAAATAATGTGAAAACACTGCTTTGGTGTAAATTATTTCTTAATTACTGTATCACTAGAATTAAATATTTCTAGACAGCTGGTATTGTTCAGTATAATGCTTTGATTCAGTTAAACAGTTCTCTTTCAATAGCAAAATGTTTTTTTCCTATAAAAAAAACTGTTTACAATAAATAATGTTTAAATCATCATGCATTTTCCTATTCTGTACTTAGATTAATGTTGAGTACAGAAAACAGTGTTTCAATTTATTTTTTGCCCGATGAAATTCAATACTTTAATTACTGAGAAATATACATATAAGTTGGAAAGCTTGTTTCAAGATCTAGACTCTCAAACAGTATAATTAAATAACTTAACCTGACTAAATAATCTATTATAAGAGTTTAAGTCTCAGTTACACTACACCGTATAGCGTTAACAGACGTTTAATGTATAACAAAATTTTCAATCCATTTGTGTCCATTCGCATGCGTTTCTTTTCCATTTCTCATGCGGCACCTGCACTCCTTGTTCTGTGAAATTCGTTCTATCCAGTGGAAGGTTTTGAGCATGTTCAAAATTTAGAACGTACACCACCGGACAAAGTTGTCTGTTAGATGTATGGTAGCAATGCACTGATATGGGTTTTGTTCGTTACTCATGCGTTCCCTATTCTGAACTTAACTGGTTCGCATCCGTTCTTGTCAGGTTCGCATTCGTTCTTGTCCGGTGGACCTGATTCACGGCCGGACCACTGCCGGATTATGCAACGGATGTAACGTGTGTTCAACAGTCGATAACTGACAAGAACGTTTTGTCAGTTTCTCATACGTTGCGCTTTTGTTTTACATGGTACAAGTCTGTTACTAGTACAGTGATATCCGTTAATTGAATGTGTTTGTCCTGTATATATGCGTAAATCTTGCGGTCATTGTGTGTTTTATGCGCCCAGTACACCGATCGCAAGAGCATCGAGCAGCAGTGGGGAATGCCTTTCGTCACAGGATAACTTTCTGTCACAGTTTTTATATACATTTGGCGTCCGTTAACGCTATACGGTGTAGTGTGACTTACACATAAGGAGTTAATGTCAATCTACGCCACATTGCCATTTCTTTGCAGTGCAGGTCATGCATACTAATAACATACACTACAAATCAGACTGTCATTGTATAACATAGATTCCACTTTAATATTAGGTTTAGATGTTTCTTCAAGATATATTAATGATTTTGAGTTTTTATTTGGTTACAAATATGAAACAGTTTCCAGAGATATAGCTTTATTTTCAGTGTGGAATTGTCAATCATATTCTCTGTGGCATGCTGGCATTAATCAACAGTCACTTTAGGTGACACTGAACCTTTTCAAGATCATTAAACTTTGATTCCAAAGAATTCATTACATGTTCTATGAAATTCTCCAGATATCACTATAATTATACAAGGCAGTTAACCATGTGTTCCTAATAATTTGCTGAAAGCCATGGTCATGCAGTCATTTCAGTTTCATCATTATAGCAGTTACTGTAATGACTGTGTTAAATGTCATTGAACACTACTGATGTAAAAGTTGTATTATACTGTACTGTTTGTAATCTAAAATGCTACAGTACAATTGTATACTGTGATTCACATTAAACAAGAACTGTACAACAGTACAAACAGTCATAACTTGCCGATCGGTCACCCATTAAACCGGAATCCACCTAAAAACCGAAATACACTTTCCATAACTGGAATACACCTGTATCTTTTTAATTAGAGGTATTTTTGAAGGTTTTTTTATATAATTCAATCATATATATCATAAATAATTAACATATGAAAGTAAAATAAAATACGTTCACTCAAAACGATAACTGTGCGGGAAATTATCATAACCGAAATACACCCGTATTTTATGAATAAATGGTACTTTTGTAGGGTTTATTGCAAAATTCATTAATTTGTATATATATAAATAATTAATTTACAAAAGGAAAATAAAATATGATGATTTGTCAGTTTCCGCATATTAGTTGTGTGCTAAATTACAGGATTGTTTTTAGTATTCATATATTACAATGTAGTTAAGTACTTTTTGTTTTGTGTGGTAGCAGCACATAAAACACTTGACATGCTGCTGAAATAAGAATAAGGTCATTGTATTTGACAGGCATCGTGGGATCAGATTCTCCCTAAGCTGTTGCAACGGAGTATACTAGTACTGCTTGGATCAGGGGGTATTTCATTTGTACATCTGACCCAAGAGGCAAGATTTACAACACGTTAGTCAGAACTTGTGCAGTTGTACATATAGAAATACTTTTTGAGTTCAAATAATTATATTTCACTAATATATACTTTTCCCTTTCCTCATTTAGATAAAAAAATCTTGAGACAAATGTTTGAAATTAAAAAAAAATCAGACAATTTCATCTGAACAACTTTAAATGCATTCTGTCACTTAGCACTTTTTCACAGTAAACAATACTTGGTTTACAGCACATGTTTACTGTGAAAAGTACCAAGTGAAAAAAAAGAAGAATAAAAATCAACTGTTTGTCAAAAAAAATAATAATCCTTTATACCAGATACTGATAATGATATCATACTTAAAAAGAAACCAACTAAATGGTACAATTATTGAAAAATATTTGTCACTTGGTACATATACTGAGTGCAAACTTGATATAATTCGGTGCGAAAAAGTGCCAAGTGACGTAAGGCACTTAGCACTGTGTCGCATTCAAATGGTATATCATTTTCACTTAGCACTTTTTGACCATTTTGTTATAAATTCATTTAATGACTTGCTATAATCTTGATATTTTTACAGGACATGGGCAAGGTCATAAACACTTGATATATGAAAAAAAGTGATTTTTTCAAAAAATGTCACTTAGCACTGTGTCGCATTCATCCCTCGCAATGTTGTCATGTTGTTCTTTTATCTACCATTTAAATGTCATAAGTTCGCTCTTTATATTGTATGTCATTAAAGGTTAAGATTCTAGCAAAACAACAGTTACTGACACACTTAGTAACAGCTGTAACTTAGTATATCCTCCAGACTCTATATAATATGTGGAGATGTAGTACATATTTAAACAAGTTATCAATTTCTATCTTCCAATCAGCATTTCACATCTGTATCACATGACCGTCCAGTATATTTCCATATTGGATACAACACATTCCAGCTTTGATTAGATCTCAATGTTTACTAAATGATGAAAGCCATTGACCAATGAAAAAATCCTTACTTGATTACCCTTATGAAAAACCTTCCCTATTGTCAGTGTATGGTCAGTTTATGTCCAGTGTGTTTCCAGTGAATAATACTCTAAAATCCAGTTACTTGCCAGCCTATTTCCAGAGCTGACAATAAACTGACCCAGTGTGTTGCCACTGAATAACCATCATGTGTCCATGTACTTGTCAGTTTATTTCCAGACCTGAAAACCAGCTGTAAAATTTAACTTCCAGTCTGCTGTCAGTTTATATACAGTTTGTTGTCAGTGATGTTTGTAATGCCATTTTAACAAAACTTTCTTGATTTTTCATATAAAATTATTTGAAGGAGCTAAATTATATAGAGGTATCTGGAAATAAAACACTGACAACAAACTGGCAACAGACTGGTATGCAGTGTCAATCTGGCAACACACTGGATACACAACTGACAACAAGCGGCTTTTTGGACTTTCCAGTCTGTTGTCCTTGTATTGTCAGTGCGCAGCCAGTCAACTGGAAATATATTTCTGACAACACACTGGCATATTGCCAGTGTGTTGTCATTGTATTGTCAGTGTATAGTCAGTCACAACAAGCCAGGCTCTCTTAAATGGACAAGAGAAACACTTTAGCAAACTGGAATCATTATTTAAAGTTTTAACTAAATTCCTTTATGCAGTACAAAGTTATGAGCACTTATACATTAGTGTGGCAGATGGACTAGTTTTGTTTGTTTGTTTTAATTGGGTTTAACGCTGTTTTTCAACAGTATTTCAGTCATGTTACAGGGGGCAGTTAACCTAACCAGTGTTCCTGGATTCTGTACCAGTACAAACCTGTTCTCAGCAAGTAACTGCCAACTTCCCCACATGAATCAGAGGTGGAGGACTAATGATTTCAGACACAATGTCGTTTATCAAATAGTCACGGAGAACATAAACCCCGTCCGAAGATCGAACTCACGACCCCGTGATCCGTAGATCGACGCTCTACCTACTGAGTTAAAGATGGACTAGTATCCCAATATATCGCTTGCTACTCAGTGTTACTAATCTTATTTATTTCCCCCTAGGAAAATTGTCTTCATTACCATTGTATTGTCATGGCATTGTCAGTGTATGGGAAGTTTGTTTCCAGTTTAGTGTCAGTATATATTTTTTTCTATTTATCTTTATTAATGTTCAATATGAATTTTAATGTGACTTAAAACCTTCATTTGCTTGTGACTCAATTTTAATACCAATTAAGATTTGCAATATTTCAATTATCAATAATATAATATGGAAACCAAAGGAACTTTGACCGGGATTATGGTAAATTTACAAGTTTAATTTTACAGGATAGCGAAAATACATGACTTTTAAAATTTCTGTATCTGTTTAGCAAAAATACTTGTTGCGGACAGAATCTGTGTTACAATTAAAACAAATAACTGTAAAATGATGAAAAAGTACCTTTACAATGTGCCCATCAATGCTGGAAAACTATTGAAAACTGAAAATAATTTGGGAGGGAAAAACGCAATACTCAGCCATTTTGATAAGGTGTCTTGAAATATTTGTTTTGCTGTGAAAATTGCTAAGATGGGTCAGTGTATTGCCAGTGTGTAGCCAGTGCATTGTCAGAATCTGCTCTGAGTAAATTTATTTCCACTGTACTGTCAGACACACAGAAAATCCATACAATATTTTCACTTATGTAATTTTTATCTCGACTATTCAAAGAATAGTAGAGTTATTGGACATGCCTGTATGTTGTTTTTTTTACAAAATTATGGCCTTTTTTCGACTTAGAAGGTTAAGGTTTTGTATGTAAGCTGGTATCTCAGTACTCACTTATGGGAATGGATTGAAACTAATTACATGCTTGTTCACTGTCATGATCTGACATGCACTAAGCGGGTCCCATATCTTTTTTTTTTCAAAATTATGCCCCTTTTTCCACATAGCATTTTTTGCTTAAGTTTTTGTATGTAAGCTGGTATCTCAGTACTAACTAATGGTAATGGATTGAAACTTCACACACTTGTCCACTTTCATAAGCTGATATGCACTGTGCAGGTTCCATAATCCTGTTTTGCATTTTTACAAGATTATTCCCCTTTTCCGACTTTTGTCTTCATTCAATTGACAAGGCTGTTGAGGCATTGCTGTCCTCCAACAACTCTTGTTTACATTTCCAGTTTCTTGCCATTTTCCTGCCAGATTTCTTCCAGACACTGGAAACAAGCTGACAATATTGTCAGTGTGTTTACATGCTGATTGTTATGAGCCAGTTTATTGTCATATAGTTTGCAGGTTATTCCCAGAAACTGGAAATCATATGGAAATAGTGTCCATGTTATTTTCAGATAGACTTTTTTTCTTGGAAGTTTGTTCCCCTGTAGGAGTCAGATTATTTCCAGTTACTTTTTTTTTTGACAGACTGTTACCAGATCATTGACAGTTACCTTGCAGCTTAATGCCAGCTTGTTTCCATATTTCATTTTCGTAAGGGTAATATCAACATCGCTAAACATGTGATGTTTCTTTGTATACCTTTTGAAAGATAGAACCTTGTGCATCTGATTGTTTTCTTTTTTTACTGAAAAAAAAATACTAGTACGTATAGATTATAATGATTATTTATTATTATTATCCTGTATAATACAGGATATATCTGGATTTGTGCCAATCCAAAAATATAAGTTGAATTTGCCTATGGATTCGTCCAATATGGGTTTTCAAGCGGGTACTTGTTCAAATATATCGCCATATTCTAAAAGTAACCTAATAAAACAAAATGGAAACTATTATTTATAACTTCCTTTTCAAACCGTTTAATTGTAAGGCCAAGATTATTTAATTCATATGCCAACATGTGTGTTTTAAAAATTTTCCAACATGAGTGATGCTCCTTTGCATTCCCTTGTCTGCAAAATTCTGTCAATTACTCCATGTTGGTTGGATTAATAATGCTTTCTTTGGTACTACAATAGCGCTCTCTCGTATTCTATAAATAGAACACACCGCAGATATACCATTATGCAAAGCGTGAATTGCGGACAAGGTTGCATTGTTTATATATTACACATATATACTAAATTTATACATTAACCTTTCAGTAAACTTCAAAGAGAATTGAAAAAGTAAAATACGGAAAATTACACTTTGCCTGCATAACATTCCTTGAAAAACCTGTTAACAAATTAAATAATGGAATCATTGAGCAACATAGGAAATATACAGTCATATGAGCGTTTCGCTAGACCTGGGCCATTCAAAAGATGTGTTCAAATATTTTTTTTTAAAGCACAGTACAATTTGCATACAAATTACTAAGTACTCAATATTCTGCAAATAACATAATGAAAGTCAGCATCATACAGACAAAATCTTTATCACAATTATGCAATATTTTCAGATTCGAAACACCGAGTGCAAGATTATAATTTTAATTCATGATTTTCAAAGCATATATCAACACAATCATTACTACATGAATTTCATTTCATACATTTGGTTCACACAGCACCACATGCAAACTTTATGCCGATCCTCATTTAGGTGCTTGAAATGTCATCTGTGATCGTGGTCCATTAAATACTTCCTAATTTAAAATACATATGGCAGGATTTTTGTAAAACTGTATGGTGCTGCATTAAATTAGCACCATGTTTTATCAGATCACATCTAAATATCATTGCTAAAAGTCAAATATCTACATGTCACACTAAGGTGTCATTTGTAACATATCATTACAGATGCATTTCACAGAGATGTTAATTGCTTCAAAACAGAACTAGATCTTGGTGGCCCAAAAAAGTGTATGAAATATTGCCGACTTTCAGGTATACACATTGTTCATGACATTTCAAAATTTCAACAGGATTACTAGGACTTGATCATGTGATATTTTTACATTTTACAAAATACACAGAATGGTGATAAATGTTTAAACACTTGGAATGAGGCACACATCATATAAATAAAATAATATTGATGACCATAACTGGGATGTGTCACACAGAAAAATAATAGAACAACATCATCCTTTCATAAACTGATGAAAATTCGATGTATTATTGACACTGATTTAAAAAGTACAAAATTGTGCTGTCCACACATATTTAAGAAGTTGGCAAAATATATTTCTTTACATTGGAATTTAAGCTAAGTCCAGTATATAGATCATTTGATATGCATCAATTTGAAAACACAAAGAGTAACAAGAGCTCGTGGAACACGAAATGCCCCCCTTGATGCATTCAGTAATTGCACAAGGAACAGAAATTATATGCTCACTGTAAACAAAAGTTCTACCATTCTGGTTTAATCTGACCTTGACCTTTAACCTATTAACCTAACAAGAGATTACAGAGTGATCTTGGCGCCATCCACTGAGCCATTTTTGAATGTTCCAAATTTCAAGACCAGCTCAAGGTCAAAATCAATGTCAAATTTCATTTCGGTACAAAACAATGTGTATGTGGTCCATATTTGAAAGCTGTGGCTTGAGAAATGTGAAAGCAGGTCACTAGATCAATTTCAAGGTCAAAGTTCATTTCTGTAGACAGAAATATGCATGTGCTTCAAATTTGAAGGCTGTAGCTTGAGAAATAGGTAACAGGTAAAAATCAATGTCAAATTTCAATTCAGAACACAAAAATATGCACGCAGTCCAAATTTGAAGCCTGTAGCTTGAGAAATGTGAAAGTAGGTCTCTATGTCAATCTCAAGATCAAAGTTCATTCCGGTACACAAAGCTATGCATGTGGTTCAAATTTGAAGGGCTGTAGCTTGAGAAATGTGAAAGTAGGTCACTAAGTCAAAATCAAGGTCAAATTTTATTTTGGAACACAAAACTATGCAAGTGGTCCAAATTTGAAGCCTGTACCTTCAGAAATGTGAAAGTAGGTCACTAGGTCAATCTCAAGATCAAAGTTCATTTCAGTACACAAAACTATGCTTGTGGTTCAAATTTGAAGGCTGTAGCTTGAGAAATGTGAAAGTAGGTCAAAATCAAGGTCAAATTTTATTTCGGAACGCAAAACTATGCATGTGGTCCAAATTTGAAGCCTGTACCTTCAAAAATGTGAAAGTAGGTCACTAGGTCAATAACAAGGTCAAAGTTTTTTTCGGTACACAAACCTATGCATGAGGTCCAAATTTGAAGGCTGTAGCTACATAAATGTGAAAGTAGGTCACTAGGTCAAGATCAAGGTCAACTCATGTCAAGGTTCATCTTGCCACTCAAAACTATACATGTGGTCCAAATTTGAATGATGCAATTTATGGACATGAAGGTTCTAAGTTTTTCCCTATATAAGTCTATATGAACCACATGACCCCTGGGGTGGGACCATATTTGACCCTAGAGGGATAATTTGAACAAACTTGGTAGAGAACCACTAAATGATGCTACATTACAAAATATCAAAGCCATAGTCTTTGTGGTTTGGCGAGAAGGTTTTCAAACTTTTTTCCAATATAAGTCTATGTAAACCATGTGACCCCCAGGGCGGAGCCACATTTGACCCTAGGGGAATAATTGAACAATCTTAGTAGAGGACCACTAGATGATGTCATATACAAAATATCAAAGCCCTAGGCCCTGTGGTTTCGGACAAGAGGTTTTTCAAAGTTTTTTCCTATATAAGTCTATATAAACCATGTGACCCCCGGGAAGGGGCCATATTTGACCCCAGGGAAATAATCTGAACATTCTTGGTAGAGGACCACTAGATTTTGCTACATACCAAATATCAAAGCCCTAGGCCCTATGATTTTGGACAAGAAGATCAGAAACCATTTTAACTGTTCCTGGCCAATGTGACCTTGACCTTTGACCTAATGACCTCAAAATCTATAGGGGTCATCTGCTGGTCATGGCCAACCTAACTATCAATTTTCCTGACACTAGGCCCAAGTGTTCTAGAGTGATTGCCTGGAAACCATTTTACTGTTCCTGGTCACTGTGACATTGACCTTTGACATACTGACCTCAAAATCAATAGGGGTCATCTGCTGATGATGACCAACCTCCCTATCAACTTTCGAGAAACTAGGCCTAAGCGTTCTTGAGTTATCATCCGGAAACCGTTTTACTGTGCAGAGTCACTGTGACCTTGACCTTTAACATACTGACCTCAAAATCAATAGGGGTCATCTGCTGGTCATTACCAACCACCCTATCAACTTTCATGATCCTAGGCTCAAGACTTTAGTGTTCTTGAGTTATCATCCGGAAACCGTTTTACTATTCAGGGCACTGTGACCTTGACCTTTGACATACAGACCTCAAAATCAATAGGGGTCATCTGCTGGTGATGACCAACCTCCCTATAAATTTTCATGATCCTAGGCCCAAGCGTTCTTGAGTTATCATCCGGAAACGGATTGGTCTACAGTCCGACCGACCGACCGACCGAAAGACCAACCGACATCTGCAAAACAATATACCCCTCCTTCTTCGAAGGGGGGCATAATAAATGCAAAATCTGTGAATTACTGATGCTAATGTACACACGAAAAGCACTGATTGTTTGTCCGCATATTGAGACCTGTTCTATTTTTAGAT
Source organism: Mercenaria mercenaria (assembly GCF_021730395.1). Taxonomy (NCBI): domain Eukaryota; kingdom Metazoa; phylum Mollusca; class Bivalvia; order Venerida; family Veneridae; genus Mercenaria; species Mercenaria mercenaria. Next base: position 46,367,163 of record NC_069363.1, on the reverse strand, counting down.
AGCAGACATTGTCGGTGACGTCACAGATCCTTACGTACGAGAGAGCGCTATTACTTTTTGTTTGTATATGTGTGGTATATTGCCTCTTTAAATACTATCATTACCTTTAGTTTGAGTAAGTATTGTATATTGCTTCCTTTGTTCAGTTTGTGTAAATGTGGTATATTGCTTCCTTAAATATTAATTATCATTACCTTTAGTTTGAGTAAGTGTTGTGTATTGCTTCCATTGTTCAGTTTGTGTAAATGTGGTATATTGCTTCCTTAAATACTATCATTACCTTTAGTTTGAGTAAGTGTTGTGTATTGTTTCCATTGTTAAGTTTGTGTAAATGCGGTATATTGCTTCCTTAAATACTATCATTACCCTTAGTTTGAGTAAGTGCTGTGTACTGCCCACTTTGTTCAGTTTGTGTAAGTGGTATATTGCTTCCTTAAATACTATCTTTACCTTTAGTTTGAGTAAGTGTTGTGTATTGCTTCCTTTGTTCAATTTGTGTAAATTTGGTATATTGCTTCCTTAAATACTATCATTACCTTTAGTTCGAGTAAGTGTTGTGTATTGCTTCCTTTGTTCAGTTTGTGTAAATGTGGTATATTCCTTCCTTAAATACTATCATTACCTTTAGTTTGAGTAAGTGTTGTGTATTGCTTCCTTTGTTCAGTTTGTGTAAATGCGGTATATTGCTTCCTTAAATATTAATTATCATTACCTTTAGTTTGGGTAAGTGTTGTTTAATGCTTCCATTGTTCAGTTTGTGTAAATGTGGTATATTGCTTCCTTAAATACTATCATTATCTTTAGTTTGAGTAAGTGTTGTGTATTGCTTCCTTTGTTCAGTTTGTGAACAGAATAAAATACAGAATAGAATAGAATAGAATATCTCTTTTATTCTCTCAAACATGTACAAAACATGCAATATGAGGTATTTACAACAATAATACATGTAAACGAGGCTGCAATACAAAATCACATTTATACATTCATATGTGGTTTTCATTTATTAAAAAAAATCAGACATTTTCAACATTTTAAAAAAAATAATGTATCAAATAATACAGAATACAGAAAAAAATGAATATATTTAGCTACATTCTTATATTCCGCAATATTATTATGACAAACTTACAAAATTTCTGAAATTCTGAGTTATTCTTGGTACAAATAAGTTTTTCCAATTTAAACATGTTTGGTCGTCTATAATAAATAGGTTTAATATATTGTCTTCTTTCATTTGTAAATTGATCACATTCGAAAAGGTAGTGAAATTCGTCCCCGATTTTGTTTCTACATGAATTACATAAACGTTCATTTAACGGTATTCTTGTCCAGTTTCCCGTTTCTATTGGTAACCTATGATTTCTTGTTCTAAATTTAATCATGTTATATAGTGAAGAGTTTTGTAAATTTGATAAGTACAGTTCGATTCCAAATGATCTTTTGAATACACGGTAAAACGTACTGTTACTAGAGTTATCTACTTGAGAATTCCAGTTATTCAAAAATAAATCATTTAGTTTTTGTTTTACTGCTAACTTTAACCATTTTGAATTTGGAAAAGTATGTTCATTCCATATATTTATGAAACCACATTTTATCAAAATTGATTTAACATTATAAAGCCATGGAATTTTACCATGAGAAGCCCATCAGGTATATTTTGGGAGTATTGAAAAAATATTTTTATATACAAAATACGACAATTTCTTCGGTGTATCACCTCTTCAATGGTACATATTTTTGACCAAAATGAGATCATTCTTTCTTCAATATCTAATGATAATGGCTTACATCCTGTTTCACCATAAATAAAAATAACTTGCGGTAGACCGTTTTAATTTCAATATATATTTTAAAAATTTTAGTTGTGAAAATGCGGTATATTGCTTCCTTGAATACTATAATTACCTTTAGTTTGGGTAAGTGTTGTGTATTGCTTCCTTTGTTCAGTTTGTGTAAATGTGGTATATTGCCTCTTTAAATACTATCATTATCTTTAGTTTGAGTAAGTGTTGTGTATTACCCACTTTGTTTCAGTTTGTGTAAATGTGGTATATTGCTTCCTTAAATACTATCGTTACCTTTAGTTTGAGTAAGTGTTGTGTATTGCTTCCTTTGTTCAGTTTGTGTAAATGTGATATATTGCTTCCTTAAATACTATCATTACCTTTAGTTTGAGTAGGTGTTGTGTATTGCTTCCATTGTTCAGTTTGTGTAAATATGGTATATTGCTTCCTTAAATACTATCATTACCTTTAGTTTGAGTAAGTGTTGTGTTCTGCTTCCTTTGTTCAGTTTTGTGCAAATGCAGTTTGCGTATATTGCTTCCTTAATACTATCATTACCTTTAGTTTGAATAAGTGTTGTGTACTGATTCCTTTGTTCAGTTTGTGTAAATGTGGTATATTGCTTCCTTTAATACTATCATTACCTTTACTTTGAGTAAGTGTTGTGTATTGCTTCCTTTGTTCAGTTTGTGTAAATGTGGTATATTGCTTCCTTAAATACTATCATTACCTTTAGTTTGAGTAAGTGTTGTGTATTGCTTCCTTTGTTCAATTTGTGTAAATTTGGTATATTGCTTCCTTAAATACTATCATTACCTTTAGTTCGAGTAAGTGTTGTGTATTGCTTCCTTTGTTCAGTTTGTGTAAATGTGGTATATTCCTTCCTTAAATACTATCATTACCTTTAGTTTGAGTAAGTGTTGTGTATTGCTTCCTTTGTTCAGTTTGTGTAAATGCAGTATATTGCTTCCTTAAATATTAATTATAATTACCTTTAGTTTGGGTAAGTGTTGTTTAATGCTTCCATTGTTCAGTTTGTGTAAATGTGGTATATTGCTTCCTTAAATACTATCATTATCTTTAGTTTGAGTAAGTGTTGTGTATTGCTTCCTTTGTTCAGTTTGTGAACAGAATAGAATACAGAATAGAATAGAATAGAATATCTCTTTTATTCTCTCAAACATGTACAAAACATGCAATATGAGGTATTTACAACAATAATACATGTAAACGAGGCTGCAATACAAAATCACATTTATACATTCATATGTGGTTTTCATTTATTAAAAAAATCGGACATTTTCAACATTTTAAAAAAAATAATGTATCAAATAATACAGAATACAGAAAAAATGAATATATTTAGCTACATTCTTATATTCCGCAATATTATTATGACAAACTTACAAAATTTCTGAAATTCTGAGTTATTCTTGGTACAAATAAGTTTTTCCAATTTAAACATGTTTGGTCGTCTATAATAAATAGGTTTAATATATTGTCTTCTTTCATTTGTAAATTGATCACATTCGAAAAGGTAGTGAAATTCGTCCCCGATTTTGTTTCTACATGAATTACATAAACGTTCATTTAATGGTATTCTTGTCCAGTTTCCCGTTTCTATTGGTAACCTATGATTTCTTGTTCTAAATTTAATCATGTTATATAGTGAAGAGTTTTGTAAATTTGATAAGTACAGTTCGATTCCAAATGATCTTTTGAATACACGGTAAAACGTACTGTTACTAGAGTTATCTACTTGAGAATTCCAGTTATTCAAAAATAAATCATTTAGTTTTTGTTTTACTGCTAACTTTAACCATTTTGAATTTGGAAAAGTATGTTCATTCCATATATTTATGAAACCACATTTTATCAAAATTGATTTAACATTATAAAGCCATGGGAATTTTACCATGAGAAGCCCATCAGGTATATTTTGGGAGTATTGAAAAATATTTTTATATACAAAATACGACAATTTCTTCGGTGTATCACCTTCTTCAATGGTACATATTTTTGACCAAAATGAGATCATTCTTTCTTCAATATCTAATGATAATGGCTTACATCCTGTTTCACCATAAATAAAATAACTTGCGGTAGACCGTTTTAATTTCAATATATATTTTAAAAATTTTAGTTGTGTAAATGCGGTATATTGCTTCCTTGAATACTATAATTACCTTTAGTTTGGGTAAGTGTTGTGTATTGCTTCCTTTGTTCAGTTTGTGTAAATGTGGTATATTGCCTCTTTAAATACTATCATTATCTTTAGTTTGAGTAAGTGTTGTGTATTACCCACTTTGTTCAGTTTGTGTAAATGTGGTATATTGCTTCCTTAAATACTATCGTTACCTTTAGTTTGAGTAAGTGTTGTGTATTGCTTCCTTTGTTCAGTTTGTGTAAATGTGATATATTGCTTCCTTAAATACTATCATTACCTTTAGTTTGAGTAGGTGTTGTGTATTGCTTCCATTGTTCAGTTTGTGTAAATATGGTATATTGCTTCCTTAAATACTATCATTACCTTTAGTTTGAGTAAGTGTTGTGTTCTGCTTCCTTTGTTCAGTTTGTGCAAATGCAGTTTGCGTATATTGCTTCCTTAATACTATCATTACCTTTAGTTTGAATAAGTGTTGTGTACTGATTCCTTTGTTCAGTTTGTGTAAATGTGGTATATTGCTTCCTTTAATACTATCATTACCTTTACTTTGAGTAAGTGTTGTGTATTGCTTCCTTTGTTCAGTTTGTGTAAATGTGGTATATTGCTTCCTTAAATACTATCATTACCTTTAGTTTGAGTAAGTGTTGTGTATTGCTTCCCTTGTTTAGTTTGTGTAAATGCGGTACTGCAACACTGCTTCCTTGGTAACTATCATTACCTTCGGTCGTGTGTCTTTCAACTTATTACTAGCTAACAGTCATGCTACATGCAGTTCTTGACAATGGTTTTGTAAAATAATATACATGTTTTATGCTGTTCATGTAAAACAATGCTTTCTTTCTATGGTTTGGTGATGTTCAAACTTTTTTCTCCGAAACATGGTCCTAACTCTTAGTAAAGGACATTCTAGAATGCAATATTTACCCTAGCTTCCACTTAACCCAAAGGTATTTATGATACTTTCATAATACATAACAACATAATATCTTTTCCATTAAAGTTCCACCTCTGGGAAGGAAGGTGTCATTCACAATATCCAATTCCATTAACTAATCAAACACTGGCTTATGAAATCACAGATTGAATGGAAGCTTTTCATGAAAAATTTCTAAGGGTGCTACATGACATATTTATTACATATTTAATGATAGCCTTCTGTCTTCATATTTATATATCTAGATTATGTGGTCTAAATGATAGGCATGATGAGCGGGAAGTAAATTCTACAACAGTCTAAATTATTTTTAAAAGACTCACCTTTGACTCATAAACATAAGTATTTCATCTATCTGAAATCTATAATTATAGACTGACTTTTGCACTACATCTGTATAAAGTTTTTAAAAATAAAATTAGACCAATCAGACAATGAGAACTGGAATATTATTCATTTCAAGACTGTTTAAGTTTTAGAAAGTTACACTAATAATAATTCTAGCAGAAACTCTTTTCTATAGAAGAAATGACTAAATCTTTGAGTTTCTGCCTGTAAGTTCAATTTGCAATATCTGGTCAAATTTGGAAGACGGTGTTAACCTATTCCCCTGACAACCGAGAAGCAAGAACTGTTCAATTTTAACTGAGTAACAATTACTCCGTCATACTCTACAAGAAACTTAGCCCGGAAATTGGGAAAAAAAGCCAGCCACAATTCCCACAGACAAGAATCTGAAGTTTTATAATGGAATAAAGCAGTAAAAGAGTGTAGACTGGATTATGATGCCAAATCCTGATCTATACTTCATTAAGTACAGTAATACATCATCAATAGCATTTGCCGAAACAAATGAAAGTCTGTTTTCTTAGAAAACTTATGTCAGTCTTTTTTCAAAGAATTTATGTTTTCTCTGCAACAATATTATGGGTGTGTGGTTTTAACTTATAGCAAAATTGCATAAATGCATCTGTTTCTACACCTAGAGGCGTCGTAAAGAATACGAGAACTGCGGAATGGTAGCCTGTTTGACTATTTGAAACCTTCTACATTAGTAATACTAGCTCGCTTTCATACAGAAGCTTTACCAAATTTGTTCTTAGTTGAAAAGGGACATAATTTTGTAAACTGTGAGTTTGAGTTATAGAACCTAATAGAGCAGCTGTAATTTCATGATGTGATAAGTCTGTTTGAATAGTTTGAATGTCATTTATAAGTACTATATATTGAAAAAACCTTTAAACAAAATTTTTTAGCTGAAAATGAGATTATTAAATTCTGCCCAATATTGGGTCAGATATATCCTTTCCGCTCATGTAACGTATAAAAAAAATATTAGCATCTGATGGCCCTTTCACGCTTCTGTAGAATCAACTTTATTAAATGAAGATTCATTTTGAAATTATTTTCTGAGTTGTCTAGGTTCTGCAGCTCTCAAATACCGAACTTTCTTACATCCAAGGCATATACTGGACCACTTTCAGACAGAACATCAAAAAGGACGAAGTTCCAATATCTCCTTATTACCTTGCTCTGTTCCGGGATCCCTGTGGATTTGTGTTTATTCCGTAGTGTCAAATATTTTTTTGTTGATGAAAGCTGAATGTGTGTAAAAGCCAAGGTTTATTTTCAAATCATTAGAAAGTGCTGAAAATTGACTACCCATTAGAAAAAAAAAAAAAAAAAAGTCCATGCGCATACATTTAGATGGGGTGACCCCTGCGCGTGACCCTTGACTATCGATCAATGCAAATGCGACTTTCGTTTTCAAGTTTTGCCTGTCTACTTTCATTTTCTTTACTTCCGGAAACAGCTCTGAAGGTAGAAGTGAAATCTTTTCATGTGTTTGTTGTCAAAAACACTTACCTATGCCCAACGAGATTGCATGAACATGTGCCCGGTGTCCTAAGGATATAAAAACTGCCCTGTAAGATCACCTCATGATGCTGAAGATTTGTATTGCATTTGAAAGCCTTAGATTTTGCAGTTTTTTAAAAACCTGCTTACAAGACAACAAAAGTACTAAAGTCTACTCAATTAACATCACTTCTGTACTGATCCCATTTTTGTGACACAATTTCTGTCTATCGTTAGTAATACCATGCAATAACCATGCAATTCCCCATACATTGCAGCTCTCAAGATATCACAGCAACCTTTAATTCATTTGAGAAATATCAGTTTTATTCATTATAAACACTTAATATTGACCGACTAGAAATTTCAGCACGTTAAAATCAATTTCACTGACAAATGGAAAGGAACACATTTTCTCGAAACTGAACTCAAGCAATTAGTGGGCACCAAATTAGGTGTGCAAGTCAGTCATTCATGCCTTATACGATATCCTGCAAGAGACATGTCGCGTTATATTAGAAACATTGTAATTGTTCGTTCTAGAAATAACTTTCTCATTATATAACTTCACCTTCGTTAATAAGACACAAAAAGTACTTCAAATAAATGTACAGAATCTAATGCTGAACCTCTGTAACAGTTTAACCAGATTATTTGTGTGTGTGCTTGGGGGAGGGGATGAGGGGGGCACCACCAGCACACTTTAGTCAATACTTATCTGGACTGCAGCCATCTAAAACGTTTCACATTTCTATATAATGGTCAGTTAACCAGTTAGTAAGTAACTGACTACTTTCCACTATATATAAATAAGAGGTAAATGACATGGAAAATCCACAAAAACCAGGTTTTCAAACTTTGCATCACACCATTATGTTCAGTTTAAAAACAAGAGCTCCCAATGCTGTTGTCCCAGAAGCAGAAATATTACCCTAAATGTTAAATATCTATAGTTTCAATCCAGTATCTGCTTTAGTTTTGGAGATAGTTACTTGCATTCAAAACTTTAACCAGGATTTTCTAAGTCCAAAAGGGGGCATAATTTGGCAAAAATACATGTCAGAGTTAAGGGACTTGACCCAGTAAGGTTGGTGATTGACCTAGAAAAAGAAAACATAAGTTTCAAAGTTATATGCCTTTAAATGATAGCTATACATACTTGCATGTAAAACTTTAACCAGGATTTTCTAAGTCCAAAAGGGGGCATAATTTGGCCAAAATACATGTCAGAGTTATGTAACCTGACCTAGTGAGGTTTGTAGTTGACCTAGAAAAAAGCAAAAATAAGTTTCAAAGCTATATTCCTTTAAATGATAGCCACATGCTACTTTAATCATTCGGACCTAAGCATTTTCTCCACTTCTACTCTGCTAATATTTATTCTTTTCAGGCCACCTAGGAGGCTGTTAAGCCAGTCTACCATGAATACGAGAGATGTTTTAGAGAGATAACATGATTTTGTAGTTTTTTGCTCTGGGATATTGTTGTTGTAATTTTGTGACTTATGACAATCAATTATGTGCTAATAGGTATGGAATTTGCATTCCTTGTAAGTAAATTGAAGTAGCTATATAGAATCAAAGTTAATTTTCATGCAGCTGTGTAGTACAGTCATTTCAACCAGGACTGTTGGAATTAAGACACAAAACAAATGACCGTATTATTCATCTGATTTTTGTTTTGGCTAAACATCGTTTATTAAAATGCTAAGTTTTATCATGCACATAATTAATTAAAAAAACAAGTATGATAATTCTTTAAATATTTTTAATACTTATTTTGTCATTTTGTAACACTGGATTTACTCATTTATACGCATCCAGGCAATTTCAAAACGCATCAATATAAAGTTATTCTCATATAAAAAAAATAGCATATGTGTTTAGTATGATGATGTATAAAATGAAATTTTATCTATTTTAGACAGAAATTTATTGTGCTGAAAATGAGATTATTTTGGGCTAATTTTCAGAAAAACTTGTACATGTACTTTACCAAAAATTTTGAATTTTTGATACAATTTTGTGGTGGAGTTCCTAAAGTACCACAAATCAAGCTGTCGAAAATAATTGAGTTTTATTAACTCTTTTTTCTATAATAAAGAGACAGTCTCGAAGTTTAACACAAAATAAATAGATGAATAAATAAATAAATAGATATCAACGAAGAATTTTTTACTTTTTCATACATCACGAGGATTGTTATATCGCATAGGTTAAAATTAAAGATCGGGGGTGCATGAGTTGAGATTAAGTTAATCTGACACGTTAAAAGAAAAAAATATTTTAGTTATTTTCTTTTCAATTATTATAATCCATAGTTTCTACCAGTTTTGTTCTGGCAGTGTTGTGTGCGTTGTAGAAAGTAATGATGTGACAAATGTTTCACGCAGTTGAAGTGTGAATTGATTCTATGAAATTTTTGTTGTTGCATTTAGGTATGATACTTACACGTTATTTTTGTGCAGTAATTTTGTACGTCTGTCTTTAATGATGTGTCATTTTTTTATAAAATACCCGATCATTTTAATTCATTTTTTTCCGCACTCAAATATTAGACCCGTACTATAAAGGAATATAATCCAACGCCCTTTCTAGCTCCATAGCTATGTTTTTTTATTTATCTGTTTATTTTTGACAAATTTAAATGAATTCTGGCACAATGTTTTATGATTAATTTTTTTGTAATAAAAGGTATTAGAATGATAATAATGATGAATAATCTCATTTAAACTCATCAAAATCATGTTTGATCCCGCAGGATGGCTTTATTTGCCGCATAGTGAGATGCGAAAAAAGTATTTACTTTTGGGTTGCATTTATTTCAACTGTACCTTTTATCAATGATTTTTTGTTGGTGTTATTCTTTATTCCAATTTTTTACGTTTCGCTCAAATAAAGAATCTCCGTAATTTTCAGGCTTCGAGAAATCACAAATATAACACGAACAAAGCTGATTTTACAGCTTTCTTCAACGAAAGGCATTTATTTTTTTCAAAAACATTCGGTTTTATTTTGTTTTAAAAATGTTATGCAACAGAAAATTTGATTGGTCCAACTTGTTAAAAAAGAACTAAAGATTTTATTTCAAGACCAAGAATGTGACGTACTGAATGCGGCATGCGGATTCAGAGCTATTACTGTAAAGACGCTTTCGTATCGCGGCGTGGGGTTTCCAGATGTAGATAAACTACACCCCGCCTAGTAAGCAGCACGTGGTGTAAATTAGTTAACAAATTGGTCGACGCATTATAATGCGTCGCAGCGGGCAGAATGAGTTAACCAAGATGTGATGCCGACGCCAGGGTGAGTAGAATAGTTAGGCTATTCTTTGAATAGTCAAGCTAAAAATCATCAATTTTTTTTTCAATCTTTTAAAATGAGAAGAAGAAATGCATGAAGAAACTTACACATTCTTTTTCAAAGGCTTCTAGATCTTCATCAGTAATTGATGTTATTCGAACGCGAAGAGTACATCCTCGCCTCCGTACAATTACCGGCAGGTCTTCTTCAGGTATTGTCGACTCTGTCATGCTGGAACGTAAATTACCCTCACTTTTATTCCCTTCTAATTGTCTTAAACAGGGCACTTTACCTGCTGGGACTCTGGCATCTTCTCTTAAATATTCCTTCCTGTTATGAATGGAATGTGCTCTCAGTGGCGGTGCCGAAGAAGAACCGCCATTTTTCCGTTTTAAGGACGGATCAATACCTGTAACGTGAAGATGTTCAATATCGTCACTTGAAACTGTCCATCGAAACTGGTGTCTCTTCTCCCTATTTTGAGTGAATTTATTTTCAGTTGTCTTGAAACAGCTCTTCACTTTCGAGGTACTCTTTGGTGAGTCACATTTTTTGCTCTTCTCCATTGAAGAGCTTAATATTCCAACAAGAAAATATTTACATCATTATAATGCTCCAGTTTGCATATTATTTAACAATCTGTATCTCATTTTGTATGTTGATGTAAGGAATTTCCATGTAATATCTATTTTTTTAAACATTTGCCCTACAACATGATCATGGCTTTGTAAGCAGCCTTGTCTTTGATCTATAATACACATCACTGTGAACAGAATCTAGTGGCAAAGAAGTTTTCCATTTTAACTGAAAAACTCACAGTGTTTTTTCCCTATGTTTACAATAGCCTGTATTCACATTTTTTTTCTCATGGAAACAGCTTCGAAATTCCTATGTATACATATAATGTTATATTCACGTTATTAGTTTTTAAGTGTGCACAGAATTATTGCCCCTTGGAAGTTAATAAAAAAGCTAAAATTCATGATCCATAAAATAACTTTATTACACTTTACCAGTGATTTTAAACAAATTTAAAAGGACACCAGTGACATGATACCTAGAACAGAAAGAGAAACTTTATCTTATTGATGCAAAACCTCTATTTCCTTGCCTTTAATAAACTTGTTTATAATGCAATCTTTTCCTTTCAATCAGATCTTGATACAAGTCTAAGCTTTACTACTCAGAAATTCAATTGTGCAAAAAAAAGCCTCAGCAACAGTTGTTCATTCAAAGATACACAGCAAAAACCTTTCTACGCTAGAGTTTTAGGACCATTAAATTAATGTTGGGTAATGCATCAAGACTGGCATTGTAAAAAGCAGACCTTTATTGCCACTGACAGCTTAATTTGAACAAACTTACTGGTAATGCTGCTTTTAGATCAATAAGATATATAAAGGATAAGTTTTTCTTTGTCCCCATCCAGAATTTTGAAGGTAACAATTGCCAGCACTTTTTAGCTAAATGTAAATTATATACTGCTATTTTTTGTAACTTCTGTTATATTTTTGTTTACTATAAGGTTACCAATTTCAGTTTTTAAGGGGTGGTCAAACACATTTAGGGAATTATGTGACATTCTGTAGTTTTCATATGATTTTTTATAGAGATTTATTTAAGTAACAAAAGGACCTTAGCTTACACACAGTTAGATCTCTGATACAAATGTAGGTTTTATTATGCTTATAAAATTTTGTAATCCCCTCCTTTTATATACAGAAAGCATTTTTAAAGGTAGATTATTTTTTTCAATTTCAATGAAATTTCTATAGTTTTACATTTTGTTTTATATAGATATTTTAATATTTCAACAATATGAACCAAACAGCATGTATCTTCAGAATTCATTTATTTCTGATATATCTTGGTTGCAGCCTACCAAAACAGGCACAGGGAGTATAATAATAAAGTTTCAAACTTGCCTTTCTAAATGACTTTTTGCTAAATATATAATTGTTAATGCAAATCTTTGACAAAATATATAACATGACAATTCTTTAATATATTGATATCATTCCTTAGGCAAAGTATGTTAATTGAATTCAATACTCCATCTTGTATGTGCAACCAGGATAGGAAAATCAAATTTAAGAAATACCTCCAGTTAAAATAACCATATAATTAAGCACTCAGTGAACACAAATATATGTAAATCAAAAGTTACTAAAGTCATTCCTTGACTAAAATCTGATTAACCACTTTTTAAAACAGATATTTCTTTCAAGAACTAAAATTGCATTTACTGGAATCCAAGTTTTTATATATAGTCATCAGAATTTATCTCTGCTGTGGTTAAGACAAACAAGAGGGTCATGATGACCCTGGATCGCTCACCTGAGTAACTGGGCCTACAACCTCTGGAGTGTTAACAGGCTTTTTCTTTGATCTGACCGGGTGACCTAGTTTTTGAACCCACATGACCCAGATTCGAACATGGTGTAGAGACCATCAAGACAAACAATCTGACCAACTTTCATGAAGATAGGGTCATAAATGTGGCCTCTGGAAGGTTAACAAGTGTTCCTTTGATTTGAGCTAGTTTTGACCACACATGACCCAGTTTCAAACCTGGCCTAGGGATCATCAAGATAAACATTCTGACCGAGTTTCATGAAGATAGGGTCATAAATGTGTCCTATCAAGTGTTAACAAGCTTTTCCTCTGATTTGAGTGGGTGACTTAGTTTTTGAATCCACATCACCCAGGTGACCTAGTTTTTTACTCCACATGACACAGTTTCGAAATTGGCCTAGGAATCATCAAGATAAACATTCTGACCAAGTTTCATGAAGATAGGGTCATAAATGTGACCTCTAGAGTAATACCAAGCTTTTCCTTTGATTTGACTGGGTGACCTAGTTTTTGACCCCACATGACCCTGATTCCAATTTGGCCAAGGAATCATCAAGATAAACATTCTGACCAAGTTTCATGAAGATAGGGTCATAAATGTGACCTCTAGAGTAATACCAAGCTTTTCCTTTTGATTTGACTGGGTGACCTAGTTTTTGACCCTACATGACCCAGATTCAATCTTGACCTAGAGGTCATCAAGACAAACATTCTGACCAAATTCTCATGAGTTTCAAACTTAAACTGTGCACTCTAGAGTGTTAACAAGATTTTCCTTACTCTGGCATAGTGACCTAGTTTTTGATCCCACATGACCAAGTTTCAAACTTGGCCTAAAGATCATCAAGATTAACATTCTGACCAACTTTCATGAAAGTAGGATCATAAATGTGGCCCATAGAGTGTTAACAAGCTTTTTCTTTGATTTGAACGGGTGACCTAGTTTTTGACCCCACATGACCCAGATTCAACTTTACCTAGAGGTCATCAAGACAAACATTCTGACCAATTCTCATTAGTTTCAAACTTAAACTGTGGGCTCTAGAGTGTTAACAAGATTTTCCTTTGATCTGGCCTGACTTAGTTATTGACAACACATGACCCAGTTTCAAATATGACCTAGAGATCATAAAGACAAACATTCTGACCAAGTTTCATAAAGATTGGGTTGCAACTGTGGCCATTAGAGTGTTAACAAGGCAGCTGTTGACAGACAATGCAACACGCATGAGGATAGACGCCGGACAATGACCAGTCACAATAGCTCACCTTAAGCACTTCATGCTCAGGTGAGCTAAAAACAATGGCTAAAGGCAACAGGAAATGTTTGACTGATTTTAAACACAACTATATCATCACTGTGAATATAAAAACTGCTAAAACCCTGTTCAATCAGACACTAAATTCTTGCTTATACCACTTTTTGATAAATTCCATGTATTTTTATAATTGATTTCACATCTAATGAAATATCAGCTTCATATACCCAAACATTATAACAACAGGTCATAATCTACTGTCCAAAATTGAATCCAAACTTCTAAAGTTTATCATCTATGTAACATCTTACATTTATCTCACACGTTTAAGAAATAAACCTTTTCCTAACAATTTATTGACAAACAAACACTGTATCAAGGTCGTTACTAATAATACGATATGTTTAGTTGTATTGGTTATATAATAATAATCAATAAGGGGTTTCCTATAGTGTAAAATATAAATATTATGATGTAAAATGTCATATTATATAGTCCGTTTTTGAGGTCAGCTATGTTTTTGTACTAGTCCATTATTTAGGTAATGTTATTCAGTATGATAAGCAGTTCTTACCTAAATAAGGCAAAGTAAATCATGTCGATTTCCCTAATCGGCAGACAAGTCGGTAAATTGAACTCTCAAACGTCAAAATCAAACTATACAATTATAGGCAATACACTGAAGTCAATATTATGTAGCAGATCTCCCTGAAAGTAATATTGACCAAGGATGTATGTAACTTAAGGTCAATAGTAAATTTTAAGATGGGTCAACAGAACTACATATTGACCTCGAAGTCAACATTAGCCTAGTATATTATTATAATATATACCTGCAGCTGTTACATTCATATACACATTGTCATCTCTTCTTACACCTTGAAAACTGTGGTGACAAAGTCAATCCACCATCATTTTTTCACACCCGTTAACCGGTTGCGAGAAAAACAGTTCTCCGATATTTTTGCTGGGATCTGTATCGGGGCCAAGTGTTGATCTTATCTGAACAAAACAGGGACAGGTCTTTGTATTCATGCTATGAACCAAGTTTGATGAAGATAATGAAGTGGTTCACAAGAAGTTATTCAATTTTTTTTTTTACATGCAAGTGTCCCAATTTGAACTAAATTCATAAAGGACCTTATTAAGACACTACGTACAAAGTTTGATGAAGATCCACTAAGCAGTTTATGGGGAGCTATTTAAAGGTTTTTCTGTTTGTAGCTCTAATGGATCCTGAAAAGGGCTGGGTGTTTCTATTTGAAATCACGTTGGAGTGGACCTTTCTATAATGTTACAGACCAAGTTTGATGAAGATCCATCTAGGGGTTGTTCAAAGATTTTTCTATTTTTAGCCCTACCTAAGTGCCCCAATTTGAATTAATTTGGAAAAGGACCTTAAAAGGATGCTGCCGATCAAGTTTGATAAAGGTCTGAGAAAAGAAATCATTTAAAAAAGGTACATGTATCATCTAGTTTTAGCTCTAGCAGCCACTGACTCCATTTGAATAAAATTTGGAAAGGACTTTATGATGATGTTACAGATTATAAGTCTGATGAAGTTTGATGAAGATCTATTAAGTGGTTGATGAGAAGAAGTTGTTTGAATGCTTTTTTCTATTTTTAGCTCTAGTTGTCCCCAAAAGGAGCCAAGTAACCCCATTTGTACAAAAGTCTGGTTCCTGATTCATAAATGTCATAAAGTAAAATAACTTAATTGTGGTCTTTCTCATTTATGTTATGGTTTTTAAGGATCAGGAAGTGTTTTTTTTATCGGAAGGCAAATTATTAAAAAACAATGAGTTATCTTTTGGCTTTTCTATTTAGCTGTTGAAAAGATCGATATCCTGCAAGACTTACTTTGATTTTCTGATACTTGTGGAACGCAAACCAGTTATTTTTATAACAAGGTGCTGTAAAAATGTATACGTAAATATAAGAATTGAACTCTACTTTTTTTTTTGCATTTAGGTAGGTATAATTCACATTGGGAATTCTTGCAGTTCATCCCAGATAATTAACAGAACAATAAACAGATTTTCAAAATGTCCCAATGTGGTTTATACCCATCTAAACACACAAAATTAGCATTTAATTCTTAAATAAATGCAATAAAACTGATTAGTATGTGGGTTTTTGCAACATCAGAAGACAACATAATTTAGATTAGATAGATTATAATTCAACCGTTCTTCTTTATAATAGAATATAACAGTACTTGTTTTCACATCAAGTCAATATAGCTTCTGTGTTTAACGGTACTGTTTTTCTATTACATTGTGAAACTGCTTCATCATCTGATTAAAACAGATGCAGAAAATAACTGACACCATAAACGTTTCATTTCTAGAAGACTGCAGAATTAATAACATTTAAGTTTTGTGGAGGACTTATTTTTGTAGATTTTTCAGTTGTGTCAAACTAATATACAAATAAAACTCCCATTACTTCTAACTTTAATCATATTTAGTATTCCTGAGAACTAGTCATTCCAAAATCTAAAATGAATTAGAATCTGTTATACAAAACTGCTGTCAAATTCAATATAGATGGTGCAAAAAACAAGTCTCTCTCCATCATAGTGTCTGTCTATGACGTAAATGACACTACATAATATAAATGGAAACAAATGCGATGTAATGGAAAACAGATATTTAACCAGCCTGTTTTAAAATGACCAGTCTTGCAGGGTGCATGGTCTGAGTGAAATATCATTAATATCACCAACATTAAACTTTAACCTGAAAGTCTAAATAAAAAGGGGAGATAATTCATGAAATATTGCAGCAAGAGAGGGTTATAGCCCTTGTGCCATATGATGCGGGTTATAATGAGGAACAACTTTCTTAAGTTTGAAGCAAATCCATCTAGTAATCACAGAGATAAAAAGAAAGTGCATTAAAACTTTAACCAAGGTGCAGACGGCACCAACGCCGGGTTGAATTTGATAGCTCTTCATACTGCGTATAGTCAGGCTAAAAAATGAAAATTAATAATTATCTTATAAACAATTCTTGTCAATATGTATACTCTAAACAGACAGCTCTCTATAGTATTACTTTTCATATTAATTTTCCTTACAAATACCGACAGAATTTCAAATAAATGACATTACTTTACTGTATTTCATTAATTGTCCATAAATCTAATCAGTTTTTTTATTCAAATTCTATTCTTAAAGAATAATAATGTAATGAAAAGGACCTTTCCTTATTTTCACAATTTATTCTGCAAAATTTACCATTTTTAATACTGATATTTTAATACATGTACTGACATTTCTAATAGATTTCACACCTACTATGGGTAATAATTGAGATTGTCACTTGCAGAAAATATTCATTTAGAAATTTACATAAATCTTATTTCTTAGGAAGAAATGTTGGTATTATTAAGTGCTCTTGATATTTCTATAAGGGATACACAGCTGGAATAGTCGGATGAAAAATTAAAATCCTTTAGTAATTGTGAAATTGATGTTTCATATATAAAACAGATTGATTATTTAAGAAATAATAAGTTCTCAAACTAATGTTTATCGTAGAATAACCCAAGTTTTGAGTTCTTATGCGTAAGAATATATCACGAAGGCTGTAGGCCTGAGTGATATATTTTTTAGCATAAGAACGAAAAACTAGGGTTATTCTATGATAAATCACACTTGGGAACTTGTTATTTCGATTCTAACACGACATACTAGTATCAACAGTGTTAGAAAAAATGGTAACTACTTTTTACAACCGTGCTTAGTACGCACCTGGATCGGATGACATCACTGCACGAGAGTTTATTGCAGGATAACCGGAGACAGATTTTGCTCTACATGTATGTAGGTTATTAGCTGGTCGAGTTAGAATTCTTAGTTTAAGGAAATGAGTGTGCATATTTTTTATATTTGCTTACCTGCATGCCAGGTTTAGAAACAAGAGCTGTCACAGGAGACAGCGTGCTCGACTATTTCGATGCTGGATAGTGAAACTGGGCACATCTGAGGAAGTTGGAGATGCCACTTGCGCGTTTAATGACCCCAATGTAAATGATGATATTGTACAGTTTTAAAGGTATTTAGTAACGACGGAGATAGAGGTAAATTTAGTGAATCAAAACATTAAGTATAAAAGGGACATAATTCATGGTAACTTTCTGCAAGAGTAATGCACCATGTGTCATATCATGTGGTAATAATTTGGAACAACTATTTTAAGTTTGAATAAAATTCATTTAGCAATATCTGAGACAGGCCAAAAGAAGCATAAAAACTAACCTGAAATTCTAAGTAAAGACTGTGAGATCGAGCATAACTCAACATTATTACTGCAAGATTTGTGGTCCTTGTATCAATTATATCCATTTAGCAACAACAAAGGTATGCTGAAAAAACCATCAAAACTAAACTGATTTTTTAGTTGAGAAACAAGAGTGCCAGACTGTCACAAAATACGCCTGTCAGACTTTAGAGTAATTCTAGAACCATATAATCCAAGAGTGCCTGGGGCTGTTTAGGTGGTTATCAAACCTGGCTGAGATATTATGCCCACAAACATTGTCTGGCTAAGATCAGATGAAAACTGTTCGACTTACAGAGCGGACATGCTTTGGACGCTGGCCACCCGCTCGCCACAGGTGTTCACAAAATATGCTCCACTCTTTCAGAGACGGGTGTATAAAAAGGGGACATAATTCATGAAATATTTGCACCATAGTTTAATAATGAACCTTGTGTAGTATGATAATGATGATGATGATGTGGAACATTTATAATTTTTAGTTTGAATCATATCCATTTAATTATAAGTTTATAACAGAGATAGAGTGAAAGTGCATAATCCCTTATGTCATGTGATGTGAGTGATGATGAGAAACAACTGTTTAAAGTTTGAAACAAATCCATTTGGTTACATAACAGAGATATAGTGAAAATGCATCAAAAGTAACCTTAAATTCTAAGTATAACAAGAGGAACAAATGGTCCTAGTTTGCTCACCTGAGGACAGCTTGATCAAATTTAATCAATATCCCGCTTAAAATATGACACCTTTTGCATAGGCAAGGTATTTCTTTGATTTGACCAGGTGACCTAGTATTTGACCAAACATGACCCATATTTGAACTCAACCTAACTTTCATCAAGACAAACATTCTGATCAAATTTCATGAATAAATGTGGCCTCTAGAGTGTTAACAAGCTTTTCCTTTGATTTTTTGACCTAGTGACCTAGGTTTTGACCCCTGCACTTGACTCAGATTTGAACTTGACCTAAAGATCACCAAGAGTAACATTCTTACTAAGTTTCATAGAGAAATTGTCATAAATGTGGCCTCTAGAGTGTTAACAAGCTTTTCCTTTGATTTGACATGGTGGTCTAGTTTTTGACCCCATCTGACCCAGATTTGAACTTGATCTAAAATTCATCAAGATTAACATTCTGACCAGTCTCATTAAGATATGGCCATAAATGTGGCCTCTAGAGTGTTAACTGGCTTTTTCTTTTGATTTGACCTGGTGACCTTAGGTTTTTCACCCAACATGTTGACCTAAAGATCATCAAGATTAACATTCTGGCCAAGTTTCATGAAGGTATAGTCATAAATGTGATCTCTAAAGTATTAACAAGCATTTCCTTTGATTTTTTGACCTGGTGCCTAGTTTTTAACCCCATGTGACCCAGATTTGAACTTGACCTTAAGATCATCAAGATTAACATTCTGACCAAGTTTCATACAGATATTGTCATAATTGTGGCCTCTTAGAGTGGTAACAAGCTTTTCCTTTGATTTGACCTGGTGACCTAGTTTTTGACCCCAGATGACCCAATATCCAACTCGCCCAAGATTTTATTGGGGGTAACATTTTGACCAGTTTCATTAAGATTGGGCCAAATTGTGACCTCTAGAGTGTTAACAGTAAAACTGTTGACGATGGACACAGGGCAATCACAAATTTAAAAGCTCACCAGCTAAAAACAGGACAATGTATTAATTCATGAAAAATTGGTACCACAGTTATATACCATGATGCCATATGATGTAAATGCTGACGTGGAAATATCTTAAGTTTGAATCAAATCCATATAGTAATAACAGAGATATACAATTAAAGTGCACCAAAACTTTAACCGGAAAAGGGGTGATAATTCATAAAATATTGGTTTGAAAGTTACGGCCCCTGTGCCATATGATATGGTTGTTGATGAGGAATAAGCATTTTAAGTTTGAATCAGATCCATCAAGTAATTACAGAGATAAAGAGAAAGTGTCTCAAACTTTACTTAACCCTGCTAAATTTATAAAATGGACTGATCCATAATTCAATTTGGGCAATACAATTTATTATTTGAAGGGGTGTTCACTGAAAATTTAAAATTATTTACTGCACTGGTCGTCTATGCAGGCTGATCATGGTCTGCACTGGTCGCAAAGGCAAAATCAATTTAAAGTTTTAAAGTTTAAAGCAATTAACATTATTTCAAGCAATATCTGGAGTTCTAATCACAATCATGTCAACCTTTTCGTAACTATATCTTATATTTAGAAAGTTAGTAAAGTTACCATTTTTATAAACTAACAGGCTGCCATTAATGATAACAGTAGGATGACTTTTCTTTTCCATATGCCGGATGGATCCTCAGCATTCTACATATCAGATGACAAAAAAAGTAACACACATGCAGAACTACCTTAACATCTTTTCTTTATAATCTGAAGGGCAATAATTCTGTTCACACCCATATAAAAATTATGTTACATAAAACTTATGTTAAATCTATTAAATTTAATTATTAAACAAGAGCTGTCTCCATAGGATGACACATGCCCCCGATGACACTTTGAATGAATAGTTATGGCCGATGTTAGAGTTTAGGACCTTTGACCTACGGACCTGGGTCTTGTGCGCGACACGTCGTCTTACTGTGCCACACATTCATGCGTAGTTATTTTAAAATCCATGCATGAATGACAGATATGGACCGGACATGCCCATCATTGCACTATCATGAAATATGACCTTTAACGTCTAAGTGTGACCTTGACTTTTGAGCTACGGACCTCGGTCTTGCGCGCGACATGTAGTCTTACTGTGGTACACATTCATGCCCAATAATTTTAAAATCCATGCATGAATGACAAAGATATGGACCGGACACGCCCATCAATGCACTATCATGAAATATGACCTTTAAAGTCTAAGTGTGACCTTGACCTTTGAGCTACAGACCCGGGTCTTGCACGCGACACATCGTCTTACTGTGGTACACATTCATGCCCAATAATTTTAAAATCCATGCATGAATGACAAAGATATGGACCAGACACGCCCATCAATGCACTATCACGAAATATGACCTTTAACGTCTAAGTGTGACCATGACCTTTGAGCTACAGACCTGGGTCTTGCGCGTGACACGTCGTCTTAATGTGCCACACATTTATGCACAGTTACTTGAAAATCCATCCATGGATGACAAAGATATGGACCGGACACGCCCATCAATGCACGTTCATGAAAAATGACCTTTAATGTCTAAGTGTGACCTTGACCTTTGAGCTACGGACCTGGGTCTTGCGCGCGACACGTCGTCTTACTGTGGTACACATTCATGCCAAGTTATTTGAAAATCCATCCATGGATGACCAAGATATGGACCAGACACGAAACCTGCGGACAGACCGACAGACGGTTCAAAAACTATATGCCTCCCTTCGGGGGCATAAAAAAAATTATAAAAAGGATTATTAAGCACCTTATCAATACATTTCTATGTCATATTGTTTTTTTTCTAAAGGTCTGTTTCTGCTATGAAAATTTACGTCACAATCAAATAAAATCTCATTACATCTTTCTCAAACCTGAAACAAACGTCAATTCTACACGAAAATCCCACGTCACACTTCAAATTCTCCTTAGTAACGCTTTTGCCAACATGCGTATAATTGTTTTCATCTTCAGTTAATAATCATCAATATATCCATGTAGATTTAACTAGAAAATACAGCTAGCTACAAGCAGTTTTATCCCTATCGGCTGTTTATCAATATCCTATGAATCACACCAAGAATATTCATCAATATATATTTATATAGAGAGGCCTCCAAGACTTTTTTTCAAAAATTCCAATACAGTTATCAAGAAAGGTATAGCACCCAATAATCGTCAACGTCAACGCTGTAATCACTTGGCTCACTGGTTTCGATATGTTGAAGATTCTGGCTATACAGCTCTGAGTCTAAATATCTGTATCTGATTTTCATGAGATCTCACTATAATAAGACTGCTTTTACACTTAAATATGGAAACCATTTTTAGACAAATGGATCAGAAAAAGTTTAATGATGATATTGGAGTCTAAACATTTATATCAGTGATTCCATGAGATCCCGCTGAAATAAAACTGGCTTTACAACTTAAATATGGAAACCACTTTTAGAGAATTGGATCAGAAGAAGTCTGATGATGATATTCCCTTAAAAATACATGTAACATACGATCTGTTTTTCAACCACAGATATTTGCTCAACTGACAATATATGCATTTTAAACTTTATCTTAGAAGAAAAAGAGTGCAGAAAAAAAACCTATCCATTTTCATCATTAGATAATCATGTTAATACGAGCAGCTTTTACACAGCATGTCAGCTTTTCCCTCCGTAATGTCATTTCTGAGAATGGCAAAAAATGTTCATGTCTCCGAGAAATACAGTAAACATATTATGATTACCATATCATTTGCATTTTCAGCCTTAACTTTCTTCATAAAATTCATTTATCAACTTGAACCGATAATTTTTTCTAACTCTCATTATCATTATTCCCCTTTGTGACAGATCTTCTCTATTGTCTTGTAAAAAGTATTCATAAGTGATAACAATCCCAGTAACATTTACACATGAATTCCACGACTGAATGAAACTTTTTTGCTGTTTTCAAATTCAAACTATCTTTGAATCGATATCACCCCATGCCGATAAGAAAATCTACGCAGTTCAATTTCCTTAAAAACAATTTAAATGATTCTGTGAATGAGAGGCACTGAAATAACTTTTCTGAAATTTTCACGGAATTTCAGGAAACACAATTATACCAGTAAATTGTCCATTATAATGTCAACGGTAAAAATCCATTAGAAGGCGCCGGTCCACAGAGCAATTAGTACCAAAACAATCAATCAGAATTTCAAAGTCAATCAAATGATTACGTAAGACAGCTTTCACCCTCTTCATACTGGACACTAATATTCATTAAGTTCATGCATAATTCCAGATAAACACGAATTTCTATTTTTGATATACTCCATTAAAAATTTATGAAATTCTTATCAAATTAAAATCAGCTAAGTTGATTTCCAATTATAACGTTAATATATAAATTACGGTGAAATTCCAAAAATACGAAACAAATATGACTGAGGTGTATTCCTTGAGTAAAACTTATTAGAGACAAACATATTCTAGAATTGAGCAGGTAAATCGTGTACATATTCTGGTAATCCTGGAATTCCAATATATCAGTAGTGATGACTAATATCACCAACACTACAGTTTATACTTATTTCTGTACCTTGATACACTATTCTACAACTGAAACAACCTCTATGTGGAATATTTTGATTTGAATTTGCCACAAAAAAAAAAAACGGCTTTAAATTGCCAAGTCACCTAACCAACCAGTGTAATTTGATGTTCTCTACAAGTAACTGACAATTCCTTCAAACAAATCAATTAATGACAGAAGAACCATTCATACATATTGTCTTCTGTCAAATCGTTGTACCCAACATTAGCCTCCATGACCCGCAGTTGTTCGAAACTTTAATCAGCTGCTTAACTTAATTTATTAACGCCATGCAGTTAAATTTTGATTCAAAATATTAGTCTTGATGGGAAACAATACCTACTGATTTTACTGTAAAGACTTTTAACCTTTACACGGCTACTAAACGCTAGCGCCACCACCAAATTGTGGTGATAAGGAAAAGAGCTATCAACATTTCCGTGGTGCAGCTATCGCCAGTTTCTACTTGTAAACACGTGAGTAAAATTTATATTTTATCTTATATTTTCATTGATAGAACTTGTTTCGAAAATCGGAGAATGTAGTTCCGTGTAATAACACTTTTACTACAGGTTGGCTGTAATTTCATTAAAATATTATGCAAATTGTGGTGCCAGGAGCTTTTCTCCCGAATTTGACAGTGGCATATTTTCATATCGGCCAGCATTCGAACACTATTCCGATGATTAGACACACTGTAAGAACATACCTGCACATGCAAATGGTGTAGAAATGAATTACACGTATTCCCATACATCAAAGAATTATGAAAAACACAGTAAAAAGTTAAAACACGACTACTTTTGAAAGTGGTGGCACTATCACTCAAGTGGTGGCGCTATACAGTAGTGGTGGCGCTGTTGTATATGATTAGTGGCTGATATATTCAATTTTAATATATGAAAATGTCTGTCTACAAGCCACGGAAATTTCTACAATAATCAATGTTATCAACCTATCCCACACTACACCAAAATTACGTTACTCAACAAAATACATGTAGTAACCTCTACATGATCGCAAAATAATCTACATGTATATGGATTGAGATTGTATATCTAAGCTTTATTGATTAATCATATTTAATCGATTGGAACTGAAAATGTACTGTACTCGCTTTTCAGAAAGAATTATGAAAGTAAGGTCTTTTGTTTACAATGACATGCAAACGATGTATAAAAACAAAGGAAAGTAACTTTCAGAATCTTAATATAACAAATAAATTCTACGCTATCTTCAATTATTTCCTGGGCACAACCTGAATTTTAAAGTAAACTTACGTTTGTATTTAAGTAGAATATTTAAAGGTTAGAAATAATTCTACATTAACATTTAAACAAAGGAAAATATTTACTTTGACTACAAGAGTCCCAAGGGTCTGTGAGTATTTTGTTCTTTTTTTTCTTGGATAGAGAAAGTTTCGTAAATGTAAATAAACTATGATCATGTTTTTCTTTCTTTAATAACATAATTCCTTGCAGGAAAATTATTTATTAGAGAATATTGGTGTTTGTTTTGTTCCGATGCGTCAGCAGTTCGTATTATTGAATGCCGTAACAGCGCCACCACTACTGTATAGCGCCATCACTAGAGTTATAGCGCCACCACTTTTAAAAATCCTGGTATATTTCTTCTAACCCGAGATTCTATTATTCATGGTGTGTGCTTACATATTTATTTATCATTTCTACACCATTTGCATGCGCAGGTATGTTCTTACAGTGTGTCTATTCATTGGAATGTTGTTCGAATACTGGCCGATATGAAAATGTGCCACAGTCAGATACAGGAGAAAAGCTCCTGACACCACAATTTGCATATTATTTTAATGAAATCACAGCCAACTTGTAGCAAAAGTGTTGTTACATGGAACTGCATTCTCCGATTTTCGAAAAAAGTTCTATCAATAAAAATATAAGATAAAATATAAATTTTACTTACGTGCTTACATGTAGAAACGGGCGATAGCTGCACCACGGAAATGTTGATAGCTCTTTTCCTTATCACCACAATTTGGTGGTGGCGCTAGCGTTTAGTAGCCGTGCCTTAAATGCTAGATAAATTGTCGTCTGCTGGAAATGTCGTATGCTAAAATTGTAAAGTTCATTCAATTTGCTCCAAAATTGGAAGAAATTTTGTCAGAGTAGCAAACAGCTTGGAACCTGATCAGACGCCGATTTAATCGGCGTCTGATCTGGTTCCAAGGTGTTTGCAAAGGCTGTTAAATTCGCCTGCAGCAGGCTAAGGGTTAAAGTGTTCAAAATCCTTAACTTGTACATTTGTTTTTCTAAGTCTTCTAATATATCAAAATATAACTATAAAAGTTAATCGACAGTTCACTTATTCACTTGTTAAAGTTTCGAACAACTGAGTCCAGGCTGCTATTATTGGCAATTTCTTGCACTCACTGCATTTTATAGATGAACAAGAGGCCATACTCTTGATCATTCGTCTCAGAAACATTTTTAATGGGGGTTAAATGTTGGTGTTGGGGTGGGCAGTAACATGAGCTGTTGGGCTTTGCACACCATCTAATCCACACCTACCCTATAATATTCCAAGTTTCAAGTCAATATCTTGCAGTTTTAAGTAAATGCTCTGCATAAACAGGAAATATGATGGAAACATTTGACTTTGAAACTTACAAAACCAGTTCATGTGCTCTGCACATAGTGTAATCACCACCAGGTCCTACCTATAATGTGCAGTTTTAAGTCAATACCTAGAATGGTTCTTAAGTTATGCTCTGAACACGAAATATGACAGACAGACAGACATGCCAAGAAATAGTATGTCCAAGTTTTGCAACGCATGCGTATAATGAGCCCCACTCCCTTGAGGGTACGTGTTTTAACTAATCAAGATATTTAAATAGCTTTGGAATGCCACCCATGGATGATGCAGTGTTGTAATTGTTTAAAGAAAATTTTAAAGGACCGCAGCACTTCGAGCTCCCTTGAGATAACAACATGATGCTACTAGAAGTTGAATTCCCTAATACCAACTTAGACTGGTGACCCTTGTTCTACGCTAAAATCCTTAGTTCTGGTGACAACTGAACCTTGGAATTAAGGTAATGGACCCATAATGACAAATTCTTTGTACTCAATTTTGATATTCTTCACCTGGTTGTTTGTATTAACTACATAAGCAGCCGGAGAATCCCGAAATAGCATTAAGGGAATACAAAGGAAAATCAGAGAATGTCATTACAGGTCCATCACCTTAATTCAACCCTTTCAAAGCCATTTGCCAATCTAATTACCAGCTTTGTTTTGAAAACCTGGTTTAAATAACAAGTATACCAGCTTTTTTGAAAACCTAGTTAATAACACGTATACATTTTGTAACATCAGTACAACTACACTTATTTTGAAAAATTAGACCAATCAATTGCCAAGAAATTCATGTTCAATTTAATCCCCTAAGGAAAAATACCATTATGGCATCAACAGCCTCTTCCAAGTTCATTTATTTCTGTAAACCTAACACACCCTGACAAATTTATTAGAATTATGGTAATTGCAGGCGAACCCTCTTGGACAGTGGCATTTCATTGCTACTTAAAGACTGGGAGTCTAACAACTTAAACCTGAGGTGTCAAAACTGGATCAATTATCCATCCAAGTATTTTCAGAAAATAAACAGTTACAAGACAATGACCTGACAAGATTTTTAGTGGGGTAACCTTTCCTAATGTGCAATCTGCATTTTTGTTGTATTTTTCAGGGATTTTTCGAGTCATTTTTACATTTTCTCTGGAGAAAAAACTGTCTGGCAGACCTTTCACAACTATACTGACAGAGATAAAGAAATGCCTCATTGAAAGTTATTTTCATTACATAGTTTAAATTTGTTGGGCAATGTCAGAAATGAACATGTACTCAGACAGACAAACACAGCCATTTACCGAAACTGGTATGATTTTATTCAGCCCATTGTTAAATTCATGTACCTGCTCATGATTTCCTCCTGCAGCCCGTGTGTGTCAACCATGTGGTTTTGTTTTTGAGCAAATTTTACACAGGTACATGTTTCAGTCGATATACAACTGCATTTTCAGAGATTTTCTAACAATTAATCAGTTTTTGATGATGCCGAGTCTAATTTTCGAAAAGAGGGCTCAAGTTTTTGCCATGCTAAAAAGTGGGCAAATGCAAGAACAAGTCGCTAGATCTTTTAACGTCTCTCATTCGACATTACTGTGTCTCGTCAGAGACATGAAAACGCTTGTTGATAGGCCTCGTTCCAGTAGACTGTGTGTAGTGTCAGTACGGCAGGACAATTACATGCATCAACGCCAATTGCGTGATAGATTTGTGATGGCTGAATTCACGTCAAGTTTAATGATAGGTAACCATGGACTGCCTATAAGTCAAGATACAGTGAGAAATCGGCTTAGAGAAGGGGAAATTATCTGCCAGTGGCCATTCTGCAGTCTATTTCTAATGCTACATCACCGACACCAACATCTAATTTGGCCCCACAACCATCACAGTAAGCCTTGGCAGAACATAGTGTTTAGTGATGAGTCATGTTTCAACTTGTGGAATGTCGACGGACTTATCTTTGTCTACAGACGATGTTGTGAACGCTGCGCTAACAACTGCATTCTGCAGCGCAATCCTTATGGTGGGAGTGGAGTTATGGTCTGGGCAGCCATCAACCATAGGTTTAAGTCCCAACTTGTCACATGCCAAGGTAAATCTCATAGCCAGGCATTACATCAACCAGATATTACATTCTGTGGTTGTCCGTATATTCTGTCAACATCAAGACCTGGTCTTTTACCATGACAATGCGTGACCTCACAGTGCACATGTCACTAGGAACTTTTAACAGACAAGCAATACTGACATTTTGATTTAGCCGGTGTGCTCACTGGACCGCAATCCAACTGAACACGCCTGGGATTACCTTGGACGACGGTTATGTCAACATCAACCACAGTCTGCAAACGTCCAGGAACTGATAGCAGTGCTCCACCAGGAGTGGGCCAGAATCCCACGGTATCTGCTACATAACTGGTGCGGGTCCATGTGGCTACGTCCTACTGCTGTCAGTTGCAAGTAGAGGTGGCCACATGCGCTACTGATTGCAATGTGTGCAAGTGAAATTTCTCTGAACAGTCTATTGAAATTCAAGATTTGAAGCATAAAACCATAAAATGCTTACTAATTAACCATTAATTCTTTGAAAACTGTTGTACAATGAGTGTAAATGAGGACTGGTGTTCCTTTTTCTCGTCAGTGTATAATAAAATGCTCCTCCATATCTCAACACTGTCACAAAGATGTGGGCGAGTTCTACTTCCTTGATCCACCACAAACCAAACCCAGTTTTTAACAAAGACTAATATGAATCAATTCAGTACACAAAACTTCAATTAAATTAAGTGCCTCCGAACTCTTGAATGAATGCTTCAATCCAATAAATTAACTTTATCGCAAACAATAACAAAAACAAATTAAACAGCTTTGAAATTTTTAAAATAGAAAAGTTTCCCAAAATTGTTTTCACCATCGTAATATAATCATTAAAGAAATTCAAAAACATAATTATAATGAAGTTCAAAATTCTTTTAAAGGTGGTCAGTCAAATTTAAGCAACATTTTATTACATTTTTCATTTTTAATGAATTCTGTATAATTACATCCCTTTAATATGAAAGTATTCAAAAGATGGACTGTTTCATTTGATTTTAATATAATTTCAAGTTTTATATTAGCATTTGATAGATATTGAGACAGTTCAACAATATGAACTAAAATGGAAAGTTTGTAGCTCCGTAACTTATTGATTTTCAGTTTATCCTGGTTGCACAACTAAGACAGGTAAAGGGAGGTAATAATAAGTTTACAAACTTGCATTTCTTATGAATTTTGGCTAAATGTTTAATTGTTAATGTATAAATATTTGACAAAAACAATCAATAGTTCTCTTATCTTTTTTATATCATTCCTTAGGCAAAGTATGTTCATAATATTATGCTCAAATAACTCTATCCTGGTTAACCTTTAGCATTCTGGACACGATTGATTCTGCCTTTGAGACCACTGTGTAGATCATGATCAGCCTGTGCAGTCTGATCAAGATCTGTACTGTTTCCTGTTCAGTCAGTAAATTTTCAGTGAAAAACTCTTTTACTGATAAGTGGTACAGCCCAAATTGAAAGATGGACCAGTCCATTTTAGAAATTTAGCAGGGTAAAGGTTAAGCAACCAGGATAGCTAAGGATGACAATCTAACATATTTGTATTCAGCACTGGGCGAACATAAATAAGTGCAAACGATCATTTGTTAAACTTTCATTTGTTAAACTTTCGAACAAATCTATTACTTGATCAAAATCTGATTAACTACCTTTAGGATCTTCAGATGCATATCCTGAGGCTTCCTGTGGGGGAGTTGCTGGATACTAAAGTTAGCATTATTCAGTACCAGTTTTAAAAATATAAAGTAAAGATAATAAATAATTTTTTTATCTAAAGCTTAAAATAAATCATCACTTGTAACTGTTTAATGCCCCTGAAGCAGATTGCAGCCCTTGCCCGAGGGTTAGGGTTTAAGACTAGGGCTCATAAGGTTAGGGCTAAAATCCTTGTCTGTAACCTTGAACTTGAAGGTACAGACCTGGGACTCTTCTAAACACATTTTCTCCCCATGCTTAGCATTTGTGTCAATGTACTTCATCGGAATCCTTTAATACTTTAGGGATTCCAATTTTGGACTGACTGAAAACCTATTAAAGAACTTAAACTAATGGAAAGTGCATCAATTCTTACTAATTATACCTCCTTTTGGGAATAACAAACAAACAGCAAGTGAGCCAATAATATCTAAACTGATAAACTGATTTTCTTTCTTCTTTTATGACTTTGATTTCTAATTACATGACACTGAGTTGTAAGATGTAACTTGCATCGCTGTTTGTCCCCTCTGGTAATCTAGACTGTGCTTCAAGTCAAAGAATATCTGATTGGTTGTCTCCCATGAACACAAGTTTGAAATTGACCAATGGCAATGTTGCATTTTGTGACTGGTCACGAAACACAGTCTATAAGCATAATGGAGCCAGAGGAATTTTATTAATTCGGCAAACAACAAGACTTGGCATCATAGATACAGAACAACAAGTGTCTGTGCTTTTGTTACTCATTCTGGCAGAGAAATCCAAATTTCTGTGGTGGGTCCACATTTTTCAGGTTGTTTTCTCATCAAAATAAAACCCTTGTATTTCTTAAATGAGGCATTTAGAACTTGTAAAAGAAAAACAAATGTTTATCAATATAATATAAATTCGTGGAAAATGAAGCAATAAGTCATTAACTACTAATTTGCAAATTTCACTTTTACTGCAAATAACTGCAATTTATTTTTAAGGCATCAACCAAATTTTCTTGGAACATTTCATTGAGATTTTTATCGAGAATAACAAATTACATTATCTTTCTTGAAGTAATGAAGCCAAAAAAATCTAACTCCAGAAGAAAAAACATATCCCCAAACAGAATTGCTGTCAATATTCAAGATATAATATTCAAGATAACCTCAGAAACCTATAACTTATAATGATGAAAATATAATCAATGCTCCAAGAGTCTTTGAAATCTTTTCTTTCACTATTACTGAAATCCTTATAAAGGGCAATTAGAACTGGCCTGGACTTATAGCTGTCACCAGCTCTGCATGTTTGGACCACCTTTTTCTGTTAAGGTTTAGCAGTAATATCACCAAATCACAGAAATGTTTGGTAAAGGAACAACATTTTTACCAACACTGTTTTACCTTACTGTCCTGTACCATTGCATACTTAAAATATTCTCAAAAGTTGTCCCCCTTCATAAAAGAATGCCATTTGTAACGAAATAAAAGTAAACAACAATTGTTCAAAACTATGTTTAACCTAGTTATGTGCAGTTTAAGCACTGGGACATTATTACAATTGCATCAAAAAAACATGTAACAGTTCTTTAAAAATGGTGAGTGTTTTAAGGCGTTGAACTGTCCTAAAGTATGGGCCCTTCATGCAGTCCCTTTCCAGAATTCAATACATATGTGAGCAATTTGATGATGCTTTTTTAGACTTATATATATGTTTAATATGCTGCTTAATTTTCATGTAAAACAACTCTTTCTTTCTATGATCTGATGTTCGAATTTTTTTTCCCAAAAACCTGGACCTAACTTTTAATGTTCAAACATGTGTATCCAGTAACATCAATATGTGATTAAAATAGATCAAGGCAGAGTTGTTTGGAAATGGTGGGAAACACTAGTATAAAGTTTTGATTTAATTCTAAAGATTTTTTTGTGTTCAAAATCCCTAACTCACACATTAACTTGTTTTACTAAGTCTTCTTAAATATCAAAATATAACCCCTGTTACAATTTGGAAAACTGAATCCAACAGCAATAAATATAGCAGGAAATTTATGAAAGAATACACCACCATTGTCAAACATGACAGTAAACTAAAATTTGAACTAAACAGTGATATGCATGTCAATGTATTTATTTTTTTATTTCTTACCAAATTTCCATAACACATTCATGTTTCTGCTTGCTTATATATTTTCATGACCCTTAATAGTTTATGTTCTAAGTACAGCTGCCAGCCCATACCTACAAACTGATCAATGCACGTCAATTTCTGAATTATTTTTGCCAATATCAGCAGGATATATTTGTGCTTTTAAGACATTCATGGAAATCCTACCATATGGAATTAACACCTTATTAAACACATAAACTTTAACGAGAAATGAGAAAAGGACATTACTGGTTCAGTCAACTTACATTATTACGCTTTGTAATAATCACAATTGTCATTAAAAGTCATAGATATAAAATTCCGAAATTCAAGACTTAAATCTTCCAGTCAGCAGAAAAGACATTGATTAAATTCTAAACATCTTGAAAATGTCTACAAGATATGATTATTAGTGAGCACAAAAAAAAGAATAATTATGACATTTGAAAATGATTTATTGCGGATAAATTATATTTAATTCCTCATTCCATATCCTTAGGGAAACGATGTCTGTAATAAAGCTTATGTCTAGAAGTAACAGGCAGTTATTTAGTACTGTACTTATCATTATTTATCTCTTTCCCTTACCAAAATACAAGCTGCGGAAGTTTGCAGATAAGTCTTGTTTCGCAAGCTTGCAGAGGGCATCCTGCGACCTTAATACTATTTAAGATTGTGACTAGCTTGCGATCCTGTAACCTTTTTAAAACTATTTTAGTTCACTGATACATATAAAAGGGAGATAATACATTTAACCATTTATTAAATTTTTCTATGTCAAAATACGTTGTTTTAAAAAAAAATATTGTCCCTGATTTTTAAGTCTTTATCTACTGATCACTTAAAGTGCAAACGTTATATAAACTGTGCAGTTTGTCAAATTAAAGGAAGTACGTAATTATATAATTAAATTTTAAGACATGTTTTTTAAACTGTCTCACAAACTTAAATAAGGTTGATGAAGATAGTCCTTGATATGCAAGGTTGCAAGTTTGCGTGATCATAACAAGGTTGCGAGAGACTCGCAAGTGTCTTTTTGTCCACACTCATATAAGTGTGCAAAAGCTTGCAAGATTACGCAAGCTTGCAATCTTGTTATGATTGTGCAGACTTGCAAGGTCGCAATTAAGATCGCTAGGGTTCCAATCGCAAGCGTGTGCAACCTAACAAGCTTGCAAGATTTTAAATAGGTTGCAGGAAGCGCGTGAATTAGATGCGCAACTCAAATAATTGTTGCGATGGTTCCAATCGCAATCTTACGGCACGCTGAAACAAGTTTGACGCGCACTTGTTAAGATTGCAACTGCAATCTTGCTGCGACCTTAATGCAAGCTTAATTAAGCTTGCCATATTGGTTTGGGAATTGTTTGTCTTTCGGGTTCAATGCTTTTAATCTAGGTGTGCCACAGAAGAACTGTCTTTCAAATTTAATCTTGAATAAAATTGGAAACTCTTGTATCACTGCTTTGCTTTTACCACCATTTCTTCACAAAGTGAATAAAAGAACTTATTTCATATCTGATGAGTGTCAAAATGAGCCTCCACTATGTGAAAACCAAGGTTTAAGGGCTTTGCCACCAGCAAGGATCCAGATTAGTGCATATCCATACTGTTGCATATCCATACTGTTTGCTTATCCCCCACATCCAATTACTGTACATTCAATTTCAGCACTAATTTGCAACTGATAAGCAAACAGTATGCATGGATGTGCATGCTGGTCTGGATCCATACTAACGTTGGTTTTTGCGCTGTGGCGTTCAAATATTTTTAGAGTATTACTGGCAATTTTCACAAATCACATATAGGTGCGAACGTATTAAATGTTTGTATCACTTTATAGATCTTTATGAAGGAATTACTTGCCTTAATATTACCTGAGGGATCCAATTAATATGCAACCTGCAGATCTGATAGCATCTCCTACCAGAGGGATTTATATATTCAACAAAAAATACAAACCAATGATTGCAAAATAAAGATACAAACAAGAGCTGTCTCCATAGGATGACATATGCCCCCGATGGCACTTTGAATGAGTAGTTATGGCCGATGTTAGAGTTTAGGACCTTTGACCTACGGAGCTGGGTCTTGCGCACAACACGTCGTCTTACTGTGCCACACATTCATGCGTAGTTATTTTAAAATCCATGCATGAATGACAAAGATATGGCCCGGACATGTCCATCAATGCACTATCATGAAAAATGACCTTTAACGTCTAAGTATGACCTTGACCTTTGAGCTACGGACCTGGGTCTTGCGCGCGACACGTCGTCTTACTGTGGTACACATTCATGCCAAGTTATTTGAAAATCCATCCATGGTTGACAAAGATATGGACCGGACACGCCCATCAATGCACTATCCTTTAATGTCTAAGTGTGACCTTGACCTTTGAGCTACGGACCTGGGTCTTGCGCGTGACACGTCGTCTTACTGTGGTACACATTCATGCCAAGTTATTTGAAAATCCATCCATCGATGACAAAGATATGGACCGGACACGCCCATCAATGCACTATCCTTTAATGTCTAAGTGTGACCTTGACCTTTGAGCTACGGACCTGGGTCTTGCGCGTGACACGTCGTCTTACTGTGGTACACATTCATGCCAAGTTATTTGAAAATCCATCCATCGATGACAAAGATATGGACCGGACACGCCCATCAATGCACTATCCTTTAATGTCTAAGTGTGACCTTGACCTTTGAGCTACGGACCTGGGTCTTGCGAGCGACACGTCGTCTTACTGTGGTACACATTCAAGCCAAGTTATTTGAAAATCCATCCATCGATGACAAAGATATGGACCGGACACGAAAATTGCGGACAGACTGACAGACCGACAGACGGACAGACGGTTCAAAAACTATATGCCTCCCTTCGGGGGCATAAAAATATGTTTGCATTACCACTTATTCATTTGAGGTATTAAAAGTTTCTCTGCAACAATCTGGCTCACACTGAAGCTCTATCCACTTGAGCACCAGGAACCACAGAAGTGTTTACCAGTAATATTTGATGGGAAACACAAAGATTACAGGGAAAGCCTGCTAGTTAACTGTCTGAAAACAAGGTGTGAATATCAGAAATATCATTATACTTAATGTTATAAGCAATTAATCCACCGCTGCTGTATTCCAACCCAAGCTTGCCAACAGGTACATGACTGCCAAATTTTGTTCTAGTGCTTGCAACAACAACTAGAACATGTGAAGAATAGGTTAGCAAAACAAGTCTGGCTGTCACCCAACAATCAAGTTCGACATCTTCAGACAAGTCAGGGCAACAACCTTGTGTGAGTCACAAATAGATGGAATATGACTAGATTAAGGACAATAGGTCCCGAGGTACTCAACTGAGTTGATGGAACTGAAATTCTGTTGAAAAAGTGTTTAACAGTCCTATAAAACAATTTATCCAACATCACCCGAAACCGACACATCACATCTAACCACAGTCCCTTTGGGCAACCTACTGACTATATCTATTCTGAAAAGAAAGTCAAAATGTCAAGCAATCAGAACTTCCTTCCACGGAATACTGCATCTGGGAATTAAAAAATTCCAGTCAGAATTAAATGAATTTAAAAATCCCTGAATACTTTTTCTATGACAGCAGACAACCAATCAATTAACATAACTGTGCGAGAAATAAGATGAAAAATTTCTACTATCATGCTTATATCACAGTGTTTTTTTCGTCTAAATATATTATAGATAAAGAAAGAAACATTTCCAAAAACTGTTCTTCAAGTCAATAAGATTAATAGCCAATTTCTTCATATTATTTTATTAGGAACCAGAGTTCTATTGTTAAGGTGATACATTATCATTTCTCCACCCCCAGCTCCTGCTCAAAAGGTGTATCTGGTTATATATGTGCTTTTGAACTAATGTCACAACTGTGTACAGCTATGACATCAGTACTCTCCAGAACAATGTAAGTATTTCAGCAGGAAAGGGACAGTTTGGTACATCGATAAGAAAGTGGAGTAGTCTGGATGAATGACAATTTGTCTTAATCCAATTCCAATGATACTGACTGCCCTCTATGTACAGGGTAAAATTGATCAAAAAGGTAGGTTGCCAATATCTATTTCATTTTTCATTGCAGCGTCGCAATCAATGACGTTATCATTACCTTGAAGTTGTACTGTGAATTACATGTGACAAGACCTCATCATTTCCTGTGATTCAGTATTGATCGTGGCTCAAAACTAACAAAACAACAACATGCATTGAGAAATGAGATTAAAAAGATAAGAATACCTTCCTACTGATTTGAGCCATGCCATGAGAAAACCAATATAGTGGCTTTGCGACCAGCATAGATCCAGACCAGCCTGCGCATCCGCGCAGTCTGGTCAGGATCCATGCTGTTCGCTAACAGTTTCTCTAATTGCAACAGGCTTTGAAAGCAAACAGCATGGATCCTGACAAGA
This sequence comes from Mercenaria mercenaria, assembly GCF_021730395.1. NCBI lineage: Eukaryota > Metazoa > Mollusca > Bivalvia > Venerida > Veneridae > Mercenaria > Mercenaria mercenaria. Next base: position 46,330,971 of record NC_069363.1, on the reverse strand, counting down.
CTGCACTGATGCGCAGTCTGGTCTGGATCCATGCTTGTCGCAAAGCCACTATGTTGGTTTTCTCATGATGTGGCTCATTTCATTGTTCTAAACAAAATTTGGCAATTTTAAACATGTAAGCATAAATATGAATTAGTACTTTACAGATGATTGTATTTTCCAACTATTTTCTACAACAGATTACCATGCATTGCCAATCCTCTTGTAAAATATAATATCACAACAAATATCAATTTTTTGCTATTAATGTTACAATTTCTACATTTCGCTTAGCGGCATAAAGTATCCATCTGTTTTATTCAGTAACGTAATAGCAAAACAGACAGCATACTCAAAGATTCTCTGTCATTAAAATGCTGCTTATGCCATGCAAGTTTTGCTATTTTTGAAATTAATTTCCATTTTCTGTAAAAGATAACTACACCAATTACATTTAAAACCTCCTAAATTGAATTCCTTCTCAGAACATGAAACCACCTTCAACAGTATTGATTGGCAAAACTTTGTCATTTATCATAGAAATTGTCATTATAATAATGGAAATTACTGTATTATTCAATATCCGAGAGTGTACTTTAAATAAATAAACATACAAAAATAAATCCTCTGAATATTATTTATGTGTACTCAAAAATCATCTTTATATATCTTAAATGTGTTTAAAATTGTGAGGAAAAAAGAAATTCAAGAGGGGACAGCACTCTGATGTAACAGATCAATTTAATCCGTTTTTCCCCCAAAAAATATTCACAATTTTCAAGATAGTTCATTTGTGTACCAAGACATGTGAAAAATAAGTTGCAGACAAATACAACTATATTGACAGCAAATGCCTTGCATTTTTGCATAATTTTCAGATTTCCATGCTTGCAGTAATTTGCATAATGTCTTTCAGCATTTCGCAATTTAATGCACATCTAATGTCTTTTATAAAACAAATACTAAAAGCTTACACTACATACAACAATAAAAGTGTTTAAAATGTGGATGCCACATTTTTCATTAAGAACATAAAATATATGAACCACGCCATGGGAAAACCAACATAGTGGGTGTGCGACCAGCATGGATCCAGACCAGCCTGCGCATCTGCACAGTCTGGTCAGGATCCATGCTGTTCGCTAACAGTTTCTCCAATTCCAATAGGCTTTAAAAGCGAACAGCATGGAGCCTGACCAGACTGCGCAGATGCGCAGGCTGGTCTGGATCCATGCTGGTCGCACACCCACTATGCTGGTTTTCCCATGGCACGGCTCATATAAATTTCTTGTTAAATCTTATTTCCGATACCCTAATATCTGTGAAAGGTTTGAATATTGATGAACATAGCAGAAGGTTTTATTAGATCTATAGTTTTTGATTACCTTTATTTTGTGCCACTGTACAAGTTCATGTGTAGAATTAAAAGAGAACGCTTTTCTTACCATATAATTATGCATAAGACCTATTTGGACAGCTGTTTCATCTGTTTAAACATAAAATCTAAAACCTCACGGAACTTTATGTGACAGCACTCACTGTCGAAATAAAAATATTTTTGTACATGTTTGAAAACAGATGAGTATTGACGAAGCTACCACACTTTCTAATCAACCATTTTTACCCATCATGTAAGGGGAGAGATTATCTAGCTGTCCTCAAACAAGATCTTACCCCTAGTCATATGATCAGTTTTTTCCTATGAACTTGAAAAACCACACTTGGGGCAAACATTAAACAACAATCCAGGAGTCTGGATTACAGATCACAAAATGGGAGGTTTTCCAAGCATTGCAGACAACATACTTAATCTTTATTTATATCTTCCAAATAACTTTTAAAAGCATCAATTCCTTTTAACAACAGATTTCTCACAGGACAATACAAAGGGAAACCAGACAGTAAAACTGTCAACTGCCCCAGACAGATAAAAAAATAATGTCTTTGCATCATAAGAAGATACAAACAATAGATTTAGAGAAACTTGCTTGTAAACATTAAATTGAAATTCCATGCAGTACATCCCTGGAATGTCTTCATGTGAGGAAGCCATCCGGCTGGCTTACGGAAGGTCGGTGTTTCTACTCAGGTGCCCGCCCGTGACGAAATAATGCACGGAGGGGCACCTGCGGTCTTCCTCCACCATTAAAGCTGGAAAGTTGCCATTTGACCAATCATGTGTTGGTGCGACGTTAAATCCAACAAAAAACAAAAAACAAAAAAAAAAAACATCCCTGGAATGAATTGTAACAGTAAAAAAAGTCTATACTGGTTGGTGGGGTAAAATCAAGTTCACCATCGGCTAGAACCATTCAAACTCTACAACTAAGGAAATTCTTATTAGAACATAATATTATCTGTATTTACAACAACTTAATTTTTGTTAACAAAATTGCTAACAAAAATGTCTGGTTGGGGTTCGGATTCAGGTATGCATACACATGCAAGCTGCTTTCTTGTTTGGGGTACCACAGGTTTCTAGCAATCATCCAACCTAGAGTGGCAGGAAACAAGTGCAATTATGATTTAAGTGAGACCTATGAAATTCAATTAATGATTCTCAATTGAGCCGTGCCATGGGAAAACCAACATAGTGGCTTTGCGACCAGCATGGATCCAGACCAGCCTGCGCATCCGCGCAGTCTGGTCAGGATCCATGCTGTTCGCTAACAGTTTCTCCAATTCCAATAGGCTTTAAAAGCGAACAGCATGGAGCCTGACCAGACTGCGCAGATGCGCAGGCTGGTCTGGATCCATGCTGGTCGCAAACCCACTATGTTGGTTTTCTCATGGCACGGCACAATTATTGTTTTCTGCATCTAATACAGATACCTGACCATTTTCACGCAGCATGTAAACATATTTTCTGGCACTTTCAAGAAGTCAAGTGCAGATTTTATCTACTGTTGAGATACCAAAAGAGGAATTTTAAATATCCCTTTCTGGCTTCTTTAAGAGAACATATCTCGGTTCTAAAAATAACTTGAGTGCATGGTGCCATTGGGAACAGTGACAAACTTTAGTTAGAAGTTCAGAAATTTGAATTGATCAGCCAGTATTTTCCTTTAGAATATTTGACAAACCACGCAAATCTGATAATGCAGTATTTTCCACTACGTGAAAGGACAATAACTGTACTGATTTTTATTCTGACTGTCTGCAACACTATTGATAATATTTTCCGGGAAGAGAAGTATTAGCTTGACGTAAAAGTTTTTCTTGCGACTACATCATGTAACCTACCTCTTCATCAGTGTCCACTTCCCTTGCTCTCCTTATAGCTTTCTGAAGTCTCTCAAGAACACATGGGTCAACAATGTTGTATTGATCTACCAAATCTTGTCTAGTCAACAATCTGGAAGAGATACAAAAATAGATTTATATAGGATAGAATATATTAGTCTCAAAAGATAAGTTAATATGAAAGATGAAATCATTTCCTCTCTGATAATACAATTTTATTTGCATCATATACAGAAATCTTGAGAGACCCGTAGAATTCACTTGTAATTTTGTGACATTTTGAAGAAGTACTCTATAATGGATTTTGCTATGTCTTGCTTTTCACTGATGTTGACCCATAAATATTTTTTACAACTGTGAATCCTGGCCAATAATCCTCTTAACCCAAATACCCTGCTGAGTTTCTATAATGAACTTGTCCATCTTTCAATTTGGACAGTACCATTAACTGTTATTGAAAGGAGTGTTAACCAAAAAGATACTGACTGAATTGCGAATGGTGCAGATCATGATCAGACTGCATGGATGTACAGGCTGATCATGAGCTACACTGGTCGCAAAAGGCAGACTGAATCGTGTACAGCATGATAAAGTTTCCATGGTATAAACCACATTGCTTGACACTGAAATCTAGTTTTAGAGTAACAACATTGTTTTCTGCTAGCTATGAATTAAATTTAAGTAACCGCATCTCCTAGAAGTCTTTCAAGCTGGTAAATTAAGAAATTAAGTTTTGTTGATTTTAATGTTCTTATATCATATTATCAAATGTATCTGATTAAAATAAAACAGTAATTTACATACACAACTTCTGAAGTATAACTGTATTTTATTACCTCCCTTTAATGGATAAACATTCTAAAAGTCTAGTATAAGAACTTCCTGTTTGATAGTCAAATTTTATAGTCAAATTAAGCTAAGTCAATCAGAAAATAAAGTGCTTTTGTTTGGAAGAATTCATCAATTTTCTTTCTTATGTAATAAATGGATTTCAAAATTTTCAGACTGAATTTTTTGTATAAGCAATTTTCAATTGTAATAACAAAATGTTCTCATAATCAACAGCATCTCTATGCAAAATATCTTATCACATTAAAAATCTTTATTCTTTAAGCTAAACTTTTCTGAACGGCAGAAGCAGAAACAAATTAAGACAGTGATTATGTCTGACGACTGTGATGACTCAAAATGTGCTTCACGGTGTCTTCAAGTTTCATAAGGCTTTTTATTTTAATAATACAATAAAAACAGAAAAAGCTGCTACCCAAAAAGATGTTATGCATAATTAAATGATTAGAAAATCACAACTTTCTATATTACATATTAACTTATATAGTTAAGGTCATAAAGGGAGGTAATCATAAAGAACATATTCCATAATATTTCACACTTCAAACCTTTTGCAACTGCAAATACTTGAGAAATCAATCATTGAAAAAAGGATTTAACAAGAAACAGACATATTTTATGTTCCTAACAAAAACTGTGGCAGCCACATTATGAGTAAAGGCATTGTGAGCCTTTAGAGTAAACTTACTGTTCAATCAAACAAGTTCAAACAAATCCATGGTTATATTCCAAAGTTTAAGTTTTAAAAAAGTGTTTCTATTACCATAAATTACTCTATATAACACACACCTGAGTGTATAATTTACAGGTAAAAAGACACAAAAACATTGTTCACTTACATGGTTATCTTTTAATGAATTTTATTTCTTATGTGGTCCAACATAACAGAATATACAGTAGATGTAATAAAAAAAATTGTAATGGTGTGTTTATGGAGCCATGAAACAATATCGAATAATGGAATAACAGAATAAAAGACAGACAGACAAAAAATCCTTTAGTGAGTGCATTGGGTTGATAGTGGGTGGTTGTGTACATCCGATGAGGGGGGAATTACCAAGAAACAGCAAGGAGTTGAAATTGTAATGTGAATGAGCATGAACAATTTTTTTCTATAAATCAAAGTTCTCATTTTTAGGGGGTGTGGCAGTCTTATATTCAAAAGTGGAATATACATAGAGAATAAAAAAGCAATCACAAATTCTAATCAACATTGCACATATGAACTGCATACCCACCTAAACAACAGACTGGTTTACCAAATAAACTTACTGTACTCAGAACTATGGAACACCCTCATTGTATTCTTGCCCACTCCAAGATTCATTCCTCACAAACTTACATTCTGACAATAAATCAAACTAACATAACAATAACTCTGTTACACAAAGAATTCAGTAAAGCATAAAGATTACAGTAACAAGGAATAATTTCGGCCTCTTGAATACCACCCAGTCTGTGTCATCTCCTTACCTTTCCTGTGTAAGTATACTCATCAATCTTCAGGGAATAAGCAGTTTATTATGCCAATAGTGATCCTTAGTAATACAATCTGCCCAGACAAAAATTAGGTATGCCTGTTTTCTCAGCAGAGACACTTACAGTCTGTCACCAACATTTTCAAACATCCTAGACTCAAATAAGTGAGAAGTGATTTTTCATTGCAAAGCTTTTTTTTCAATCTGATCCATAATTTTCTACAAATAACTGGCAACTACATTATGAACAGAAAACTCAGTTTGTTGACCAAATCCACTAAAGCTTTACAATTGGTGCAAGTGTCTGTTTTGTTTGGTTTTAGGTAACAACAACATAATTCAAGTCATATGGTAATGGTGTATGAAGACAAAGATGCCCCTCAGAGCATAATTTCAGGCATTTCGGTAGTCCACTGGATGTCTTCCTCAGATGATGATGATCTGAGCCGGTACCCAACCTTCTGCAAATCCACTGGATGGCTTTCTCAGATGATAATGATCTGAGCAGGGACCCAACCTTCTGCAAGTCCACTGGATGGCTTTCTCAGATGATGATGATCTGAACAGGGACCCAACCTTCTGCAAGTCCACTGGATGGCTTTCTCAGATGATGATGATCTGAGCAGGGACCCAACCTTCTGCAAATCCACTGGATGGCTTTCTCAGATGATGATGATCTGAGCAGGGACCCAACCTTCTGCAAATCCACTGGATGGCTTTCTCAGATGATGATGATCTGAGCAGGGACCCAACCTTCTGCAAATCCACTGGATGGCTTTCTCAGATGATGATGATCTGAGCAGGGACCCAACCTTCTGCAAATCCACTGGATGGCTTTCTCAGATGATGATGTTCTGAGCAGGGACCCAACCTTCTGCAAGTCCACTGGATGGCTTTCTCATATGATGATGATCTGAGCAGGTACCCAACCTTCTGCAAATCCACTGGATGGCTTTCTCATATGATGATGATCTGAGCAGAGACCCAACCTTTTGCAAGTACACTGGATGTCTTTCTCATATGATGATGATCTGAGCAGGTACCCAACCTTCTGCAAATCCACTGGATGGCTTTCTCAGATGATGATGTTCTGAGCAGGGATCCAGCCTTCTGCAAGTCCACTGGATGGCTTTCTCAGATGATGATGATGATCTTGGCAGGGACCCAACCTTCTGCAAGTCCACTGGATGTCTTTCTCAGATGATGATAATCTGAGCAGAGACCCAACCTTCTGCATATCCACTGGATGGCTTTCTCAGATGATGATGATCTGAGCAGAGACCCAACCTTCTGCATATCCACTGGATGGCTTTCTCAGATGATGATGTTCTGAGCAGGGACCCAACCTTCTGCAAGTCCACTGGATGGCTTTCTCAGATGATGATGATCTGAGCAGGGACCCAACCTTCTGCAAGTCCACTGGATGTCTTTCTCAGATGATGATGATCTGAGCAGGGACCCAACCTTCTGCAAGTCCACTGGATGTCTTTCTCAGATGATGATGATGATGATCTGGGCAGGGACCCAACCTCCTGCAAGTCCACTGGATGTCTTTCTCAGATGGTGATGATCTGGGCAGAGTCCCAACCTTCTGCAATTCCACTGGATGGCTTTCTCAGATGATGAAGATCTGAGCAGGGACCCAACCTGCTGCAAATCCACTGGATGGCTTTCTCAGATGATGATGATCTGAGCAGAGACCTAACCTCCTGCAAGTCCACTGGATGGCTTTCTCAGATGATGACGATCTGAGCAGAGACCCAGCCTTCTGCAAGTCCACTGGATGGTTTCTCAGATGATGATCTGAGCAGATACCCAACCTTCTGCAGGTCAGCTGGATGGCTTTCCCACATGACTGCCTTAGCAGGGTTACAACCTTCAGCAAGTCAGCCAGATGGCTTTCTCACATGATGACCTAAGTGGGGCTTGAATCACAAAGATGATGGACACATGATTTGGAGTCAGCAACTTTAAACTGACTTGTCCTTAGTAATGGATGCCCCCTTGATTTTCTTGGATGAGTTAGAGGTATAAAAGGTAAAACTATTGAGTGCACTAGGCAATACCAGCTAGAAGAGTCATTACAATTTGGGAAATAAATAGAGACATTAATAACTTTTATTTTATGGTCTATTTGGATAATGTAGCCTGTTTATTCCTCAGTCCCTGAAGAGCTATAATCAAAACCAGTGATTACAGTAACTATATATATTACATTAACAAACCATTAATTTATATGACAAATTGTTAATTCATATTAACAAGACTTAAGGGACAAATTTCCTATTCCTGTATTTATCATTCTGTCTTATACTTCAATGACTTATATACATCAAATTTTATGACAATGTCCAGGACAAATCATTATCTGAGATTACAGAAGGCTCATGGGATATCTTTCTTTCACCTACGCATTCCCCAGAACTTTTAACATTATTCCTGTACTAAGTAGGTATTTGCTTTTATGTAAATATTAGTTTTGTCATAATTATAACAACATTATCAAGTAATAAAACTAATCTACCAACGCAATTAGTCAAACAATTATTATTGCCTGCAGTTATCATAACTAACAGTCAAACCTTTGTCAAGTCTTTTCAACCATCTATGAATAAAAGTATAATTTGGGCCTGGCACCACTGCCACTAATGAGGTAAACTGACAAAACCCTGAGGTTCTCCACTACCGCAACTAAATATAGACTGTATGTTATCCTTTAGCCTGTGAAATTTCTAAAATGGACTGGTCCATCATTCAATTTGGGCAGTACCATTTATTATTTGATGGGTGTTCACTGTAAATTTACTGACTTTACAGCGAACAGTGCAGACCATGACCAGCCTGCACATCTTGGTCAGAACTGGTCTCAAAGGCAGGATCACTTACTGACAGCAGGCTAAGGGTTAATTTATTTTATTTATTTATTTATTTGGGTTTTACGGCGCACCAACACAGTATAAAAGAACCAGGGAAAGCTTCTGGCATCCTCTGCCTAGTGACAGAAAGTCTGCTGTACCTACTCCAATACAGAATTCTGGGATAATGCCTCAGCTTTAGTTTTGTTATCTCCCGTGAAAAACAAGACAAGCATCCAAGAGTTACCTCCAATACTTAAAATTTATTGGTTTCCTACATTTTTGTTTCCATGTTTATAACTTGTATTAAATGAATTTTAGGAAAAATATTCAAAGGATTCATGAATCAGCAGCTACACAACTTATAATATGTCTACCAAAGACAGAGCAGTGTAATGATTTGAAATAACGTGCCAGTTTTAAACTCACTGCAAAATTAAAATTCAAGGGAAGCTAATCAGAATATCCAGACTATTTTCTGACTTTATTAGTTATCTTCCTTCGTATACAACCAGTTTAAAAAAAAAAAAAAAAAAACATTTCTATTCGAACTAAACCTGCAAGAATTGCACTAATGTTATGCTATTACAAACATATCTACCCATTTCCTGAGTTACAAAGTTCTTGAGATTTAATTGACTGACTACTCAAATTGCACCTAAGCCACTGGATCCAAGTTCCAGATGCCTTGATCAAATCTTGTTAACGGCGTACACAGATCAAACTTTTAAACCTTAAAAAACTTAAAAGAAAAACTCTCAGAGGTTATAAAACTGACTTTAGAGACCAGTCTCAAATCTCAATGCTCAGATACTGGTTGACTGTTCAATCACAACTCCGAGATTGACCGATGGAACATTTTGCTCCCTGATCCAGTCTGCTTTCCAAACCTTTTGGCAAGGTAAGTTACCATCAGTTCCAACTCATAGCAGTACTTTTTCTGGTCTATAACTTTAAGGCTGTACCTGGTTGTCTCTGCCCATTGAACAGCCTCACACAATGTCCGAGTGGACAGTAATGAGGGGCAGGAAGTTTTAAAGGAGACTTACACAGCAGTGTACACAAGTTAAAGGTGGTCAGGCACATTTAAGCTAAATTTTATGACATTTTTCATCTATTGTATATTCTGTAAAAGATTATGGAACAAAAAGAACTATAACATAAATTTGGATTCCTATTTATAACATCTTTAAATACCATGGTGAAAACATGGTCAGGACCACGGTCAGCCATGGTCGACCATGATGAGATAAGATTGGCCATGGTTGACCATGGTCAGAAAAGACGAACAACAGTTTGACCATTGTCAGGTAATTTCTTTATTATGTGTAATTGTAATACAAAACTTTGGCATATACAATACACTAGTTCTTACATTCATAGAATTCCTTGGAAGAGGAATGTTTATTAAATTTATACATATGCAAAAATAACTCCTATATCTTGGTTGGGCAACCAGGACAGGACAATTAATTCACGTCCATATGAAAGTTAGTTAGTTCACAAAGTGAGCAAAGTAAGTGAAATTGATAAGATGTTTCCAAAAAAAATCTATTACATGACCTAATCTTACTTACCACCTTTAATGTGTTCAATTTTTGGCCCTCAAACAATATACGTACTGAAAAAACTTTCACAAAACTCTTCTCATTTCGATGTGGTGAACATTTGTGTAAGTTTCTTCGAAATCCTTCAAGGGGTTCAAGAGTTACAGAGCAGACATGAAATAGCTAACAGATGGACAGACAGACGGATGGACACCGGCATCATAACATAATATGATCCTTCGAGCGTATAACAAACAAGAGAGCCATGATGGCCCTATATTGCTCACCTGTTATCATTGCACTTGAGGACAAGAAGGTCCTCAGTAAAAATATTTAAGTTTAAAGGACAGGAACAACAATGGGAAGAAATTTAACCAAAAAGAAAAAACAATTCTTACAAGGTACAGATATGTCAAAATGCACCTAAAAATTGGAGGTACCATCCATGTTGTACCACAGAAAAGTGGTCTCGGTTTTCCCCTACGGCCAATAATAAAAAAGTTCCTAAAAATAAGCTATTTATAGTAACGTAAAAAGGAAGTAATTAAAAAAAAAATATTGTAAGTGAACAAAAGAAGGCTCTGCCAAATAAATCTGTTGACATAAATGAAATTTCAGATCAGTATCTTAATTAGTAACGGAGATATACCCATTTTAATTTGAAATAAAGGGAGGTAATCTGACATAAAATCAGTCCATAGTTATCTACCCTGATTGTCTCATTCCAACTAATGACAATTATGAAATTTCAAATAAGTCCTATAAGTACTTACTGATATAAATCCATTTTGATTACAATCAGGGGAGGTAATCAGATATAAAATAACTCTGGAACCTACGATTGGATCTGATTTGTCATGGAATCTAAGATTTATTGTTGTTGAAGATATTTTGGAAGTTTGTATCAAATAAAACCATAAATGAAGTCTCTATATGGCTGCAAAAGCCAAAATAGCCAATTTTGGACCTTTAAGGGGCCATAACTCTGGAACCCATGATGGAATTTGGCCAGTTCAAAAAAGGAACCAAGACCTTGTGGTGATACAAGTTGTGTGCAAGTTTGGTTAAAATCAAATCATAAATGAAGGTGCTATTGTGCAGACAAGGTCAAAATAGCTAATTTTGGACCTTTCAGGAGCAATAACTCTGAAACCCATTATGGGATCTAGCCGGTTCAAGAAAGGAACCAAGATCTTATGGTGACACAAGTTTTGTGCAAGTTGATAATTCAATCAAATGAAGCTGCTATTGTGCAGACAAGGTCAAAATAGCTAATTGGACTTTCAGAGCATAACTCGAACCATTATGGGATTGCCGTTCAAGAAAGGACCAAGATCTTATGGTGACACAAGTTTGTGCAAGTTTGATTAAATTCAAATCATAAATGAAGCTGCTATTGTGCAGACAAGGTCAAAATAGCTAATTTTGGCCCTTTCAGGGGCCATAACTCTAGAACCCATAAAGGAATCTCGCCAGTTCAAGAAAGGAACCAAGATTTTATGGTGATACTAGCTGTGTGCAAGTTTGGTTAAAATAAAATTATAAATGAAGCTGCTATTGTGCAGACAAGGTCAAAATAGCGAATTCTGGCCCTTTCAGGGGCCATAACTCTGGAACCCATAATGGAATCTGGCCAGTTTAAGAAAGGAACCAAGATCTTATGGTGATACAAGTTGTGTGCCAGTTTAGTAAAAATCAAATCATAAATAAAGCTGCTATTGTGCAGACGAGGTCAAAATAGCTAATTTTGGCCCTTTCAGGGGCCATAACTCTGAAACCCATAATGGGATCCGGCCAGTTCAAGAAAAGAACCGAGATCTTATGGTGATACAAGTTGTGTGCAAGTTTGGTTAAAATAAAATCATAAATGAAACCACTATCGTGCAGACAAGAAATTGTTGACGCACGGACGGACGGATGCACAGACGACGGACGAAGGGTGCTCACAAAAGCTCACCTTGTCACTATGTGACAGGTGAGCTAAAAAGTGGCAGCCACATCATACTTTGTTTGTTTAATTTGGGTTAAGCTATACTGACCCACAGTTCCTGGATCCTTGAAGTGGAGGATGGAATATTTCATTTCAGACTCAGTGTCCTTACAGAGATTATAACTCGACCTTCTCCTCAACCACCCCCTCCGCCCCCCCAGAATCAAACTGGTGCTTCCCAGAAATAGGGATCCATGGAACCCTCTCTAATGAGCTAAGCAGAAGGGCAGAGTGATATCATAAATAAAACCCTTTAGCATTTACCATTATATAAGTTCTGAGATCAATATGAAATGAAATGGAAATAAAGCAAACATTACAATAGATGGGCTGACGCAGACTAATTAACTGATTTCCTGACTACATTACTCATATAGTACTTGATCAATTATTTATCATGTATTGCTTGTCACCATTTACAGTGATAGAAACAATGGCTATAACATCTAGGAAAATGTACTAATCTTTTAATCAGGTATACATTTTCAACATGACTGAACAACTAATCTGGAGATCAGTAGCCTCTATCCTTTTGTAGCAAATGTTTGCAATGACCAGTCCTGTGCTGTGACTTAAGACCAGCTCAATGGCCACTAGAGCCTCCATGACCACTAAGGTCTCTGTATGGCCACTAAGGCCTATATGACCACAAGGCTTCCATGGCCATTAACACCTCTATATGGCCACTAGGCCTCTATATGGCCACTAAGGCCTCTATATAGCCACTAGGCAACTATGACCACTAGCCTCTATGACCACTATATATAAGGCCTCTGTGGCCACCAGGCATCTATTGTCATTAGGCCTCTATGACCGTTAGCTGATTTCCAATCACTTGCAGCACAATGTGGTTGGTTCAAGTCCCATTTGAGCATGAAATTCTTTCATGTGTGAATTTAAGCTTTTAATTAATCCAGTTGGCTTTTGGAAAGCTGATGGTTCTACCAAAGTACCTGCCATTCAAGATGGAAAATTGCAGTAAGACTTAAAATGTGTAAAACAGTGAATTAAATCCTAACAAAATAAGAACACTTTGTAAAAACAGATCAATCCGGTTGAGTTTGTTCGTGAACAGATCATTATTTTGATCATGAAAAGGATAGAGTCACATTTTCAGTTCATAAAATGAAATTTTCGACAGGGTAGGTCTATCCAAAGTGTAAACATCCTAAGATTTCCAGAAAACTGTTGAATCTGAATACTGCTGAAAAACGATTATTATAACAAAACAAACAAGGAAATTGCAAAATACAAGATTTCTTCTCTGCAACAGCATAAGGAACCATGGTGCCATTAAATGTGCTTGTTAAGCAATATTTTTTTTAATTCACTGCAGTTTTCAGATTCTTTTTGCCTACTATTCTTTAAATCAATTTTATGACAAAAATTCCATCCTGGGAGGAACTTCTTGATTCCGCAAAAAGAATCTTTAGAAATACCAAGAAGGCAGACAATATTGATCGTAAAAAAATCTAATAATACAAGATTTCACAACCTATACCATCTCTTTAAGACAACTCCAGGGAACGAATATTTCATAGGCAATATCTCCAAAACTGAATACACAGACCATATTGTCTGGGCTTCAACTACTTAAACTAAAATCTTACATGATATAGTTTTAATTATTTGGTTTAGCTCTGCAGGAACGAAAACTGAAGCTCAAATTTGAAGGACTCTTACAGAAAGCCTGTTCTTGTATCATGGGTTAAATTAAAATCTGTGCCCAAAGGACATTATTGTTGCCCCCACCGGCACTTCTGCTTATGGACATCAATTTCCCGCACTTTGTGTACATGCTCTACTATAAGAAAGAATGCTACAAAGAAAGTATTTCTATTTGCTTTATTTATTCTATTATTTGTAAAATACAGTATGCAAGGAAAATAATCTGTCAGGGTTACAGCTTATATGTATATGATATGCAAGGAAAAATATCAGTTATGTGTTTACAAATCGTGTAGAAATATCCATCCCTCGGCCACCTGTGCAATTGGCTTGTTAACGCCAAATGCGCAGGTGACCTTGAGACGGATATTTCTATCTGATTCGTAAACACATGACAGTTTTATTAATACAGACAATACGCAGTCAAATATAAAATGCAGATTTTTATAACAGGTCCAGTACCTTAACAGATTTGATTTTTATTTCAGTATTTTTGTAAATTTATCACAAGTAGGGTAAATGATTTCTGTCTTACAACATTTTTCAACACCAAGTTTTATCGTCCATGCAACAATTTTCCAAACTGCATGTTTAAATCATTATGTAGACCATTCACAGATACCCAGGGATAAAACTCGACTCACTCAGAATAAACTCAAACAGGTCCTTGAAATAAAATGGGAAAGCCAAATTCTTAAAAACTCCAAAAACCTTAATTTCTTTTTTTACATAATTCTCTACATTTAATGTTTCTTAGTTCAAATTCTTATCAAGTCTATCATGCATAAGGGTATGGTACAGTTTTATATATTGCTCTCTATGATGAACTGTTTCACGCTTAGCAAGATCATGCAAAACATAAAGATATTTAAAGCATTATTTGGTTCCTCAACGCAGTAAATGTTGTTTTTTTTGGACCGAAATCTCCATGAGAAGGTACCTTTTACTATTTTCAGCTCCTTGCAAAATTACACAATTATATATTATGGATAGGTTAAAAACTGTCCCAAAGCAACCTTATTAATGCCATCATAGCAGCTGCTGCTGCAAGTTTATGACATATTTGCTTAACACTACAGTCTGACTCAATAGTCTTGGCATCCAGACCGCTTTTCCATAATGTACACTTCTGTTCTGGAAATATCAGAAGCAATGATCAAATATAATTTTATATGAATATTTCTCAAATTTACGTTTTCATTCGCAAAGCTACAGAAAGCCCATATGAAGCTAAATGCTTACAGTTCTGTGTTTTCATATAATATCTTAATCATAATATTTCGTTATGAATCAATAAGTCTCAAGTCCTGAAAATGACTTTCAACAAATTGTTAATTGCTAGAACCTTACTTAAATTTAACTAATTTTTACATTAATTAGTTAATTGGAATGTACCGAAAATACCAACTAGCACTATCACAAAAGGTGATTTTAATACCTCTAGACACCGCTTTGATACTGGGTAAGTAAAATACTGTGATCATGACCTCTGACCTTCAAATGTGACCTTGAACTTGAACCTAATGACCTGGGCTCTGTATGTCTTCTTGATGTGTTTAACAACTGATATTAGTTCTATGAAACCCCTTTCAGTGATTAAGAAGATACAGAATGAACACAAATTTGAGCTTTTTGACCTTTGACCTGTAAGTCTGACTAAGCCTTGGACCTAGTGACCTGGGTTGTGTGCTCTGCTTGTTGTCCTGATGAGATAAAGAACTGATGCTAATCTTATAAAATTCATTTCAGTTATTAAGACAATATGGAGCAGACAAAAATTTGAGCTATCTGATATTTAACCTCTAAAAATAACCTCAACCTTTGACCTAGTGACCTGGGTTATGTACTGTGCAAGTCATCTTGATGAGGTTAAATATTCATGCTAATTTCTTGAAAATCATTCAAGTGGTGAAGACAAAATGGAGTGGAAACTAAATTTAAGCTATTTGGCCTTTGACCTCCAAATGTGACCTTTACTTTGGACCTAGTGACCCAGGTTCTGTGCTCTACACATCACCTGGGTGAGGTGAACAAATAATGCTAATTTTATGAAAATCTTTGAAGCTGTTTAGAAGACATGGAGCAGACAATTAAGCTATCCAAGACCAAAGACTGCCAAATTATCTAAATGCCCTTATAGATTCCAGAACATTTCAGCATAAACATAATGGTTTTTATGTACCATGTCTGTAGTTTTCACTGTAAAGGAAATAATAAATCGCCATAAAAAGCAAGCCGATCAATTAACGCTGCCATTTTAACATAAAATTCCACCAACAGGATGAATACAGGCCTTTTATAAACTGCCAGATTATGGAAATGCCTGAACTGCCCGGCTCATTGCAATTCCCCTACATTATGTTTAACACCACTATACTTCAGCTTTTATGTGTTTTAATCTAGAAAATGCTTTTAAGTTCCATGACAGATGGGAATTTGTATAAAATCAACAAACATTTTGTATACAAACTTCAGCTTCAAAGCCTCCAAAGCTAATAAATGAAAATTTTACCATTACAGTTTAAAGGCAAGTTGTTTTTTTGCAGAGCCATTTATTATTCATATCCAATCTCTACAAAAAATGTCATAATTCGTAGCTTCTTAACGCAAGTGAACATTACTTGAAGGCAAAAATCAATGTTATGGTGCAGAGAATAGCCTCCAAAAAAAAATTTATAAGGAAGTCCGAAGTCAATGTAACAAGCTAGAAACTTCAACCTCATAGGCAATTACTGATACATAATATGAGCTGTGCCATGGGAAAACCAACATAGTGGGAATGCGACCAGCATGGATCCAGACCAGCCTGCGCATCCGCGCAGTCTGGTCAGGATCCATGCTGTTCGCTAATAGTTTCTCCAATTCCAATAGGCTTTAAAAGCGAACAGCATGGAGCCTGACCAGACTGCGCGGATGCACAGGCTGGTCTGGATCCATGCTGGTCACATACCCACTATGTTGGTTTTCTCATGGCACGGCTCATATAATCATGATTCTGATAATTATGTTAATAGTTTTAAACTTATTCCTTTTGAAAGATAGTTTCTTATAATCAGGCAATGATCCAGGGCCAGGCCCAGGGGGCCAGTGTTCCCCCTCCCCCCACCCACACACAGTCGGCTTAGAAGTGACATGCAAAATTTACCGGTAGACCCAAAAGTGCACCACAGGCCACTATTTCATATCTACATTTGAAAAATTTCCAAGGGGAGACCCTGTTAACAATGCAGCGAGGGCACAGAGGGGCACCTGGAGTCTTCCTCCACCATCAAAAGCTGGAAAAGTCGCTTAAACCAGTCAAAACAAAAAACGAACATTCACAGACTCAAATGTAGAAAATCTTCATTCAATGGATTTAACTTATTAATTGTGCATGTAGAGCTCATGTCGTACAGTAACAGACTTCCAGTACAATATATATTTTGGTTAGTTGTTCACTGATTTAAGGGAGTACTCTGCTTAAAGTGAGTACTATTACGAACTAAACAGAATACTTTGTACAGTTAACACACATAAACTGTTCAAATCCAATCATAAAAGAAACTGCTATTGTGCAGACAAGACCAAAATAGCCGATTTTTGCCCTTTCAGGGGCTGTAACTCTGGAACCCATGGTGGGATATGGCTGTTTCAAAAAAGGAACCGAGATCTTATGGTGCTACAAGTTGTGTGCAAGTTTGGTTAAAACCAAATCATAAATGAAACCACTATTGTGCAAACAAGACAAATACTGTGAAATCATTAATATTCCTCGGGGACTAATTTTCGTGGATTACATGGTTGAGTCAATCCACGAAATTTAATCCAAATGAAGAAGTCAAATTCCCATTCATTTTATGTTCAAAAGTTAAAATCCATGAATTCATATCACCACAAAATTGCTGTTTTGACCAAAACCATGAAATTTCAGACCCACGAAATTAAATGATTTTACAGTAGCCAATTTTTGCCCTTTCTGGGGCTGTAACTCTGGAACCAACGGTGGGATATGGCTGATTCAAGAAAGGAACCGAGGTTCTATGGTGACAGAAGTTGTGTGCAAGTTTGGTTAAAAATCATAAATGAAACCCTATCGTGCAGACAAGAAAATGATGGACATCAAGTGGTCATAAAAGCTCACCTTGAGCGTTTGGCTCAGGTGAGCTAAAAATATCCAGTCGAGTACCTGTACAACATCAATTACATAAACAGACAAAAAAAAAACAAGAGGGCCATGAAGGCCCTGTATCGCTCACCTGACCTTTTGACCTAAAGATCATCAAGATTAACATTCTGACCAAGTTTCATTAAGATATAGTCATAATTGTGGTCTCTAAAGTGTTGACTAGCTTTTCCTTCGATTTGACCCGTTGACCTAGTTTTTGACCCAACATGACCCAGATTCGAACTTGACCTAAAGATCATCAAGATTAACATTCTGACTAAGTTTCTTGAAGATACAGTCATAAATGTGGCCTCTAGAGTGTTAACAAGCTTTTCCTTTGATTTGACCTAGTGACCTAGTTTTTGACCCCTCCTGACCAAGATTTGAACTGGACCTATAGATCATTAAGATCAACATTCTGACCAAGTTTCATTAAGATATGGTCATAAATGTGGCCTCTACAGTGTTAACTAGCTTTTCCTCTGATTTGACCTGGTGACCTAGATTTTGATCCTACATGACCCAGATTCAAACAGGACCTTGAGACCATCAAGATTAACATTCCGACCAAGATTCATGAAGATACAGACATAATTGGGCCTCTATAGTGTTAACAAGCTTTTCCTTTGATTAGACCTGGTGACCTAGTTTTTGATTAGACCTGGTGACCTAGTTTTTGATTTGACCTGGTGACCTAGTTTTTGACCCCAGATGATCTAATATCGAACTAGTCCCAGATTTTATTGAGGGTAACATTCTGACCAAGTTTCATTAAGACTGGGCTAAAATTGTGACCTCTACAGTGTTAACAAGCTTTTCCTCTGATTTGATCTGGTGACCTAGTTTTTTACCCAAGGATGACCCAATATCTAACTTGTCCAAGATTTTACTGAGGGTAACATTCTGACCAAGTTTCATTAAGATTGGGCCAAAATTGTGACCTCTAGTGTGTTAACAAGCTTTTCCTTTGATCTGACCTGGTGACCTGTTTTTGATCCTAGATGACCCAATATCGAACTCATCCAAGATTTTATTGAGAGTAACATTCTGAACAAGCTTCATTAAGATTGGGCCAAAATTGTGACCTCTACAGTGTTAACAAGCTTTTCCTCTGATTTGACCTGGTGACCTAGTTTTTGACCCCAGAAGACCCAATACCAAACTCGTCCAAGATTTTATTGAGGGTAACATTCTGACCAAGTTTCATTAAGATTGGGCCAAAATTGTGACCTCTAGAGTGTTAACAGTCAAACTGTTGACGACAGACAACTGACGGATGGACGACGATGGACACAGGGTGATCACAAAAGCTCACATTTGAGCACTTCGTGCTCAGGTGAGCTAAAAAACAAACAAGAAGCTGCGTTCAATAAACGCTTGATGCCCCCAGTGGCATCCTTGTCGATAGATTTTGCACCTAAGTCCAAAACAAGGTCAAGGTCAAACTGAGGTCAGGTGATGTTTGAAGATTAGGAATGGTCACAGTTTACATCTGTATTAGTATCAATTCATTCTTGTAAGGGGTATTGATGCTAGACAAAATGGTCCCATTTGGTTAACCAAGAGATGGCCCATATAAAGCAACCTAAGTCCAAAATGAGGTCAAGGTCAAACTGAGGTCAGGTGATCTCTGAAGTTGAGGAATGGTCACAGGTTACATCTGCATTAGTATCAAGTTATTCTAGTAAGGGGTATTGATGCTAGACGAAACGGTCCCATTTGGTTAACCTTGTACAGACGGACGGACCGACGGACAGGACAATCACTATATGCTTCCCACATCAGTAGATGCTGGGGGCATAAAAATAATAATTAACACTAAAAAAATCTAAAATTACATTATTTTTGGAGGAAACAAAGGGGTCAGGCAGCATGAAAAATCAGGGGCAGATGGGGAGAATAATCAAGTAATTTCAATTTATTATGACCTATACATTCAAGAAGTCTAATTCTTAACTTTTGCATATTTTTTTAAACTTAAATCTGGAGCCGGACCATTCTGAGCAGAATTAACATTCTGTTCCTATTTAATACTTGTTATGCTGTATCACATATTTATGGTCATCTCCAATTCTAGTCCAATTTTAACTTAAGGTCATTTCACAGTATCTGCTGATTATAGGTCAATACACTTAAGGTACTTAACGAAGGCGACATTTTGCCTGTGACAAATAGTTTTTACTATGACAGTTTTGATAAATACTGTACATGTACATCGTTATGTGACACAGCATTAATGGTCAGTATCCACTGTATGTGGTTCAAGGCTATTTCAACATAAACAAAGTGGTAGGCCATTTAATACATATTAAATTTTATGTAAATTTTACTTTTAAATTTAATACAGCTATTGCTGAAAGGACCAGACATAAGGTCTTATCATGAATTTTTAAAATACAACCACAAGCTCTTAGACTGCAAGAACTTCTGACCAAGATACAGTTCTAGTGATTTGCACTTGCTTTTAATTTTTTAATGAATTGCTTTCAGTTTGCTGGTCTATTGCTACATTGTGTTACAGTATATTATAAATCAAGATCAAAAGGCCATAAAAGGCTTCTTCTGTAGGTAGGGAATCTTAACATGAGGTTTCATTGAGACACTGCAGGCAATTTTATGGAGATAAAGTCCTGACAATCTCTCTGTAGACTTTATGTATAAAAATCAAAAGGGCCATAACTCAGAGAAAAGTATCTCTACCATAAAACCTGTAATATATTAGCAACAAGGCTATATCCAAACATTCCTATGAAGTCTTATTCACCCCCCACAAACAGTTTAGGAGAATAGTACAAACATATTACCATTAAAGGGACATAACTCCTCAACTAATCTGACCAGGGCATGTCAAAGATTCAGTAATGAACCTTCCTGTCAAGTAAAGTCTTGATAAATTCCAGCCAGTGGTTTCAGAAAAATAGCTGGACAAAAATATCAGAACGAAAGCATGCACAGGCTGGAAAAAAAACGTGATTATGATATTTTGCTCCCTCTAAAATTATCAGGGAGCATAATAAAAGTAGATATTGCAATAAATGCAATAAAAACACGATTCTGGATTTTAAAACCACCTGACTTTAAGCCATGTTCTTTATTCTTGTTTCTTCTACTCTCGTCCTAGTTTATTTTTCTCCTATTAAAAATAATTAGAAGCACTTTGGTGTAGCATAAAATCTGTTAGAACTTGGCATACTTTCATGATAATTGTTAGAATATATGCCAAGGTTGCAATACATTCTGGTATGACTCATTCAGTCTTCAGACATTCTGTGTGAAAAAGCTGTTACCAGGCATGAAAATCTAGGTGAA
The DNA here is from genome assembly GCF_021730395.1 of Mercenaria mercenaria. Taxonomy (NCBI): domain Eukaryota; kingdom Metazoa; phylum Mollusca; class Bivalvia; order Venerida; family Veneridae; genus Mercenaria; species Mercenaria mercenaria. The sequence goes on along the minus strand of NC_069363.1, from coordinate 46,309,909 downwards.
TAAACATCTAAAAGATTCTGAAACATGCTCTCTACACATGCTTTCTGTTATAAATGTATATTAATCAGCTTTTACTAAACAAAAACATGCATCATTTATTTATACACTGCACTCCCAGTGAGCCATCCAGGAATAATAGGTCCCTCAGTCAAACAGTACAGTTTATGTTCCTAATTGCATCAGACTGACCATTAATTCTTACACTTAAGACCTAAAATCACAACAACAAACTATTCAAAACTTGTTTAGGACCATGGTAGAGTATGTTTTGTTGTAAACTATGAAAGCATATAATCATGAATGATTAATCAGTAACTAGACCTATCCCTAAAGGTGATTAATATCCTAAGACGCCACTTTGATACAAGCAGACCTTTACTTTTGACCTTAGACCTTAGGTGACCTGGGCTGTACACTCTAAAAGAGGAATATTAGTTATTTGACCTTTGACCTCTTAGTGTGGCCTTGACCTTGGACCTAGTGATCCTGACTGTGGGCTCTGCATGCTTCCTGCATGAGGAAAACAATTGATGATATGTGAAAATCTTCCCAGTGGTTTAGACACAAAGTTAAGTCATCTGGCCTTTGACCTCTGAGTATGACCTTGACACTGGACCTTAAGTGGCCTGGGTTGTTCGTTCTGTATGTCAACTTGATGGGGTTAAAAGCTGATGTTAGTTTGATGAAAATCTTCTGAGCAGATAAGAAGATATGGCACGGACACAATGGATGGACAACCTTAAAGGACAGACTTGTATGAATTAAATACTGCCCCACTTACATTGTATCTGTAAGTACAATAATCACGTATCAACTATTGTGTTTGGAACTCAACTAGAGGGAGGCACTAAACATTTTTTTATCTTTAGCAACAACTCGAATGACTTTTGGGTGACAGGTTTTACCAGAACTCTGACTGCCATGGCTATATTTTGGCACTTTTATTTGTGACTTAATTCTATCCTCCATGGATCAAGACAGTTTACAACAAAGCTTCTGTGGCACTTTGGGAACATATCTCCTTTACCACTAAATCATCCTGACAGTCCAGTGTCAGAGGAACGTCACTATGGGAACGTATACCTTCTAAACTGTTAAATCATCCTGACAGGACAGTCCGCTGCTTACATGGCACTGTGTGGACATACTTATAACAGCCTGATGAAGACACCAATGGCAGCTTTTCCTGCTTGGAAAAGTGCTGGTATCATATTCGTTGCATCATCAATGACTGCACTTAACCCAGCAGAAATGGTTCATTAGGCAATGAGATATACACCATTATTGGCAAACTGCATGAGACAAAATCAATAGAAAACTTTCCCCCAACAATCAATCAGTTTTATGGTATCACATGGGAATAAACATCACAGATAAAATTTCTCAGAGACTGTCCACTTCTTTGAGTCAATGGTTCCAAAAGGTATAGCTTTTATCAAATTTCATGACAGCCAAATCCCATTTCATTAGAGCTACTGGAATTTCATAAAGTCAGACAGACACAACCTAATGGTGGCGGAAGACTCTGGGTGCCACTCCAGGCATTATTTCAGGCATGGGTGAGCACAAAGCGTAGAAAAACTATCCTTCATAAGCCAGCTGAATAGGTTCTTCACTTTAGAGCGGACAGAGTGGTCTAGTGGTAACACTAACTATGAAACCAGGTGACGTGAGTTCCAAGCCCTCGCTCCTCCAACTAAAAATTACTAACATTGGGATAAGAGTCATGTGTATGAGTGCTTTACACCTGGCACGCTAAAGAACCTGAGTGAAGCTTCTGGAATTGGAGCATCTCCTGTATCTTGCACTATCCTCCCACTAACAGTCTTCTGGTGGAGTCACCCATATGGGTTACCGGTGGCGACTATGAATAAGCTTAAATACAAACAATCTTCATTTTAAACAAACCTACAGGGAACTCAAGGCAACCATACTGTTATGCTACTGACTCTCTCCAAAACCCACCTTCCTCACCCACTCACACACACAAAAAAGCAACTGACATATTAAAACTTCTTCCAGCTAATAAGTGTTGTAGGGTTGAATTTTTTCAATAAGGTTGACTCATCTGGTTTTCAGAGTTTATTGTTTTTGGTCAAATCTATGTTGTAAAAGTCACTATCTTTTGGCAGAATGCTGTCAGAATCAAGCAAGAACTGATGCAGCAAAAGCTGAAATTATGCAGATATGCCGTAAGAAACTTACAAGTATTGGAATATTTAGTGACATACAACGTTAGTAAAACTGCAACAGTACATTTTAGCAATACCAGTAAGTAATTCAGGAGTCAGCACTTTAATATGGTCTCATAGGTCACCCATACCCCTAACAGTCATGATGTAATACCAAAACAGTCAAGGTTAAAATTTCTGAAAGATAAAATAAATGACATGTGTGTTTGCTTAAGATAACATCACTCTTGTAACTTATCAATGTAAATATTTTCTCTTTTTCAAAACATATTCTCTAAATAAATATTACAGGTTGATTTACTTCCTCACATGGTCATGAACATGAGTGGGTGTCTGGGTGTTACATACAACATTTGAGCCATGCCATGAGAAAACCAACATAGTGGCTTTGCGACCAGCATGGATCCAGACCAGCCTGCGCAAAGCCACTATGTTGGTTTTCTCATGGCACGGCTCATTTAAAGATTTGTGGTTTTCACGTTTTCTAACTTGGCAGATGTACAGAGATCAGACTAGCTGTGGTTTAACCTGACGATAACAGATACAAATTTAATATTAAACATTGATACTAATACTATTAAATAACCCTTGAACTAGTAAACTTATGATATTACTATCTTGTACTTACATGAAAAAGAGTTGCCAATTATACAGGCTAGAACACTTGTCAAAAATATACTTTAACTTATTAACTAAAAAAAAAAAAGCTTCCGAGTGCCGTGTCTTAAAGTTTGCAATAATGTAAACAGACCCTTATTTTTCTACTTGTAGTACATTTGTGCATACACCAGGAAGCCAAGACAGCAGAAGTTAAGCCACAGAATGGATGTTATATACAGGAAAAGACTTTTCATACATTTTTCCATATGTGGGCTCAAAAACCTTGACTTTTATTTCACTGCATGATTATCAACTTCTCTTTTTATAGATCGATGACTGAGTGTACATGTATGTCTAGAAAGTATCAATCTGATCATTTTATAAGAATTTCACAGTTTTATATTTTATGGCTTATTTGGGGGATTCAGTTAAAATATTTTCCACAGTGCAGTAAGAAACCAGGAACATTCAAACAGAACAAACCCTTACTTTTCCATATAACATATTATTTCACTGTCAGAATGTATTGAACAAAGTTAAATATGAAGGAGAGAAGATATTGTGAAGAGTCTCCTTTACATTACCATAGTATGCATGGGTTCCATTCATTTTTGAAGTTGAAGGTTGAGGGGGTTCTTGGAGTCCTCCCATTTAGAACTTGATCTGCTACAGAAATAGTAGCAGGGACTTCAGACTACACTATTGCAGGGCAACTCGCACCCCCCCCCCCCCCCCCCCCCCAGCTTAATTTAACCTATAAGTATAATATATATATGGTAAGTGTTTTATTGCCAATTAATGATGTCCAAGTTATAAAATGTGTACAGTAATGAGGACATATATCGGCAATAAAGTTTGCACATCTGATCTATCACCTATCTGCTATTTGTTTTATTCAAACTACTTTAGAGTGTTCTAGAAATCCACTGTTTAATTTTGATTTTACAAGTAACTGTTCCAGCCTTTCTTTCTATAAAAATACAAATATATGAAAACTACCCTGGACCAAAGTAAATATATTTGACAACTGCCCTAGAACTTATAAGTAGGCAACAACTTCCCCTGACTGTAAAAGAAACTGACAACTTTCCCAAATAGTGCAAGAAATCAAAATCTTCCTTGGACTATAAAACACGTGACAACTTCCTCGGACTTAAGTTCAAATAACTGTCAACTTCTCCAGACTGTACAAGTTAACAAAAAACCTACCAGACTGTACAATTAACAGACACCTTCCCCTAGACTGCACAAATAATTGAGCTTCCCCAGATTCAGGAACAAGCAATTAACTGAAAACACTCCCAGAATGTACTAGTAATTGTCAGCTTCCCCAGGCTATGCAAGTAACTGACAACTTCCCCAGATTGAACAAGTAACTAACAATATCCCTGGAATGAACAAGTGAAATACATTACACAGTAACAAAATCTTTAGGCTGTACATGTAACTGACAACTTCCCTGGACTGTAAAAGTAACTGACAACTCCACCCCATCATCACCCCTTTACGATATTTGTAACTTAAAACTTTACCAGACCGAACAAGTAAATGTCAATTTCACTGAACTGTTCAAGTAACTTACATTTAACAGTAACAACATCTTCAGGCTGTGCAGGTTACTGACAACTTTCCCCATGAAGTGACAACTTCCCTGGACAGTAAAAGCAACCGACAACTCCATCCCACAACTACCCCTTTAGGATATACCAGTAGGTAACTAATAATTTTATCACACTTAAGAAGTACCTGACAACTTCCCTGCACTGTACATTGTCAAGCAACTGACAACTCAATCCCGCCATCAACCCCTGAGGATATAATGTAACTGACAACTTCCCTGGACTATACAAGTAACTGAAAACTTTCCTGGACTATACAAGTAACTGACAACTTCCCCAGACTAAACAAGTAACTGACACCTTCCATGGACTATACATGTACAAGTAACTGTCCACTTTCATGGACTATACAAGTAACAGACAACTTTCCTGGACTATACAAGTAATTGACAACTTCCCTAGACTAAATAAGTAACTGACAACTTCCATGGACTATACATGTACAAGTAACTGTCAACTTCCATGGACTATACAAGTAACAGACAACTTCCATGGACTATACAAGTAACAGACAACTTTCCTGGACTAAACAAGTAACTGACAACTTCCGTGGACTATACAATTAACAGACAACTTCCTAGGACTATACAAGTAACTGAAAGTAAATGACAGCTTCCCAGAAAAATTAACTTCCACCACCATTTTTAAATAGACAGACTATGCAGTAACTAGCATGTTTAGTATGTACTTTCAAGATCATATAAAATTAAAACAGCATGTAAAGAATGTTCAAAGCTATGTATACATAATTACAGTACAAGTAGATTCAGTCATACAGAAGTACATGTGTCCTCCACGATAACATACATGACAGGACATGTTTTAACATCAAAGACCTTAACACTACTTCATTACATTTCTTCAACATTTCCCATGTCTTGTACAACATTAAGAAATGGATGACAAGGATAATTGAATTACAAAAAAAATATATTTATAGCAATGATGTCTCTTACAAAACAATTTTCAAAGTCTTGTACGTTCATACTAATGCAAGTGTTCCATTGCTTCAGATGCAAGATAATAAGTTTGAACAGTGTTAGAGTATGCGTGAACCATTCATATCAAGGTTTCAAAATAAAAATAATCTAGGACCATATATAAACATATAGAATTTTTATCACACATCCCTCTAATTATTGTACCCTTCCACCCCCCCCCCCCACCGCACCCCCTCCCACCTCCCGCACCCTCACCACCCCCCCAAAAACACAACTCCTATCTTTAATAATGCGCTTAAAAGTTAAAAGAACAAAGCATGCATGGGCAATAATTAGTCCACACTGTATATATTACATGTAAATATTTTCATTTATAATGACACACTTAATGAAATACAAATGTCACTATACAACACTGACTAGACTGATAGTTGCCTAAATTGGTAACAGCGTTATTTAGGACTATAAATAAGCGTCTCCAGTAACTATGTCATTAATTCAGGCCAAGAATAATGGATTAGAAACTATATTCCCCCAAAAAATAGCAGTTTATCTATGTTTTCCTGAATTTAAAGTAAGTTTTTTAAATGCATGTTGATGAATATGATAGATGTGAATTGTTGTAAGTATAATTAACATGTATTATCAACTGAGCGTGGAAATAATGTATCTTTACTCTTAATCTTTGTGAAACTACTATATTTTACAGTTTTGCCCTTCAAGGTGAATAAATTTTGTTATGCAGATGTGCCTAGACTACTAGTACACAAGCATCTTTTTGAGTAGAATGGGTACCGACCCAAACTGACTTTACTGGGACAGATTCATAATGCCTGGACAATTACCAAGCATACAAACAGCACTGATAGTTGTAAAAACTTAACATGTGACCCACTGATTTCACAAAGGAGTATGATGCTATTTAGCTAAGCTACACAACATCACTCACATGATAATATATTGAAAAGTCTGAAGTGGATCAATAACAGAAAAATCCTATGATCCCCTATAAATCATCAAAATGTGATGTGTATCAGTATTTGCAGGGTTGATTACAAACACATTTATCTCTTTCATGTTTAGATACAAAAATACATCAGTTTTGCAATCATGTCTCGATACGCCATTAGTCATTCAGTATGATGTATGCAAACGTTTCATTAGTGAAAAACGTGTAAAAAAACTGTCTGCTTTACCATAAATTGCTATAAATAACAAGAGAAATATACCATTTAATTTCTAAATCTCTTAAAATTGACAATCAATACAACAGAAATTAAAATCAATATTAAAAATACATGTGTCCCAAGAGAATAGACAGACTGCTATTGAATGACAAAATTATTCAGTATATTTCATTACTGCCAAGTCTTTTGTTGTGAATCACAAAACTGATGTAAATAGGCTTCAATTTTACATAAACTTAATGAAAATATACCCTTTTTACTTCCCCCCATTATAAAATCATTAATTCAGTTTTGCTATCTCATAATACAATATATGCAAATATCACAGCAGTTAACAAAATAGTTTTCAACACAATTCATTCAATAAGAGTTCATTAAATGCAAATTTCTTTCAATTATGTCTACAGATGGTTGACATTTCATTAAAATGACAATGAAAATTTTTTGGTGATTTTTTAATGCCTGCAAATACCAAATATCAAATTTTAAATGCATGAATCAATTATAAATTTTTGACTTGCTTGAATTGGTATTTCCTACCAAAATCATTTATAATTTGTAAAATACAATTGTACATCCAATATCATTGGGTTTTTTTCTGGGAAATTTATCACTCTGGATTTGACCAGATCAGATAGCAAGGAAGTCTGTCCCATTGATGCACTTGACTTTAAACAACCCTGGACAGTAATTGCCAAGAAACTAATTTATATATAAGCTAATCGATGAAATATGACACACTATATAAAGCCAAAGGGCTCTGAAATTCAGATGAGGCCATAAACATTTCATTCCGGAAATTTAAGAGTGATTTTGGCCAAATTGCGAATTTTTGATACACCTGCTCGAAAGTTTAAAGGTGCTTTTTTCGAGTGCAACAGCCTAATTTTAGTGAAACAAATCTGAGCTACTTTCATAAAGATATAGTACAGGGCATACTGACCCTTGGAAAATGTTACATTTCACTAAAATTTAGTAACAAGAGGACCATGATGGTCCTGAATCGCTCACCTATCTCCACATGACCCAGTGTTCAACTGAGTATGACATCGTTATTTCTATTATTTGACATAGTGACCTAGTTTTTGAGCACATGTGACCTAGATATCACCAAGATAAAAAATTCTGACCAATTTTCATGAAGATCCATTGAAAAATATGGCCTCTAGAGAGGTCACAAGGTTTTTCTATTATTTGACCTAATGACCTAGTTTTTGAAGGCACGTGACCCACTTTTAAACTTGACCTAGATATCATCAAGGTGAACATTCTCACCAATTTTCATGAAGATCTCGTGAAAAATATGGCCTCTAGAGAGGTCACAAGGTTTTTCTATTTTTCGACCTACTGACCTAGTTTTTGACCGCACATGACCCAGTTACGAACCTGACCTAGATATCATCAAGCTGAACATTCTCACCAATTTTCATGAAGATCCATTGAGAAATATGGCCTCTAGAGAGGTCACAAGGTTTTTTCTATTTCTAGACCTACTGACCTAGTTTTTGACCCCACGTGACCCAGTTTCGAATCTGACTTAGATATCATCAAGATGAACATTCTGACCAATATTCATGAAGATCTCATGAAAAATATGGCCTCTAGAGAGGTCACAAGGTTTTTCTATTTTTAGATCTACTGACCTAGTTTTTAACCCCACGTGACCCAGTTTCGAACTTGACCTAGATGTCTTCAAGGTAAACACTCTGACCAATTTTCATGAAGATCCATCGAAAAATATCGCCTCTAGAGAGGTCACAAGGTTTTCCTATTTTTAGACCTACTGACCTAGTTTTTGACCGCACATGACCCAGTTTCGAACTTGACCTAGATATCATCAAGGTGAACATTCTGACCAATTTTCATGAAGATCCATTGAGAAATATGGCCACTAGAGAGGTCACAAGGTTTTTCTATTTTTTGATCTACTGACCTAGTTTTTAACCCCACATGACCCAGTTTCGAACTTGACCTAGATATCATCAAGGTGAACATTCTGACCAATATTCATGAAGATCTCATGAAAAATATGGCCTCTAGAGAGGTCACAAGGTTTTTCTATTTTTAGATCTACTGACCTAGCTTTTAACCCCACGTGACCCAGTTTCAAACTTGACCTAGATATCATCAAGATGAACATTCTGACCAATTTTCATGAAGATGCATTGAGAAATATGGCCTCTAGAGAGGTCACAAGGTTTTTCTATTTTTAAACCTAATGACCTAGTTTTTGACCCTACGTGACCCAGTTTCGAACTTGACCTAGATATCATCAAGATAAACATTCTGACCAATATTCATGAAGATCTCATGAAAAATATGGCCTCTAGAGAGGTCACAAGGTTTTTCTATTTTTAGACCTACTGACCTAGTTTTTGACCCCACGTGACCCAGTTTCGAACTTGACCTAGATATCATCAAGGTGAACATTCTGACCAATTTTCATGAAGATCTTGTGAAATATATGGCCTCTAGAGAGGTCACAAGGTTTTTCTATTTTTAGACCTACTGACCTAGTTTTTGATGGCACGTGACCCAGTTTCGAACTTGACCTAGATATCATCAAGATGAACATTCTGACCAACTTTCATAAAGATCCCATGAAAAATGTGACCTCTAGAGTGGTCACAAGCAAAAGTTTACGGACGCATGGACGGACGACGGACACCGCGCGATCACAAAAGCTCACCTTGTCACTTTGTGACAGGTGAGCTAAAAATAGGTTCATTAATTATTAAGCTCTTTAAATTGTGCTTCAAATGTTTGAAGCTAACATACGAAGAGTCTTGACTGGAATATGTCCAAACTTCGAGGATTATATTTCAGTTTGGGAAACGATGAACAAATTTCGAATTTGAAAGTCACTGAATTTTCAACTTTGATTTATAGAAGGTAAAAAGGCTTTAGATAATACTTGAAATTTTATGAAATCAATAGACTGAGAACTTGTACAGCAGTTACAGCTTTAAATGGGAACTCTACCAAATATAACAGTATTTACCGGAACTTTTCCAAGGTCATATCTGCTGGCAGGTAGTAAAGGTATGTTGAGAGGCCATTGGATCTCATGAAGTCTACAAACTGTAATCTAGCAGGTAAGTGGTGATGGAGACCCTGATCATTAGACTTTGGTGGCGAGTGTGATCTTCTTCTAGGACTTCTGCTGCAATGACAAATGACAAGTCTTTTCATTTTAACTGTAACACATTTTGGTTACACTAGAGTTCACTACCTGAAAAAACAGGACTGCGTTCAATAAACGATTGATGCCCAGTGGCACTGTCGATAGATTTTGCACCTAAACCTCTCAAAAGGTCAAGTAAACTGAGCAGGTAGTTATCTGATTAGCATATGGTCAACAAAGTACATTGTAACAAGAGTGCCAATTTTATAACATGTCAAAGGGTAGTGATGTCTAAGATGAGGAATAATCACATGGTTAACCATAGTACCAGTCATTTATAATAGATCTAAGCAAACTGGTCCATTGGTTACTGTCGAGATGAGGATAATCACTATATATCCGCATTAGTAAGATCTGCTAAAAAAAATGTTTGCTAGACAATACAAGGTACTCCATTTTTAGCACAGTATTGGAACGGACAATCGAACAAGAAAATCATAAATCTTCACAAGGTGCTAGTCTAATAAAATTTGCACATCAAAGATTTGGAATTATATAATGAGATTACATAACTCATTTTAGTCAGTAATTCAAATTACAACTGTTTTCGAACTTTTCAAGTGAAAATTCGCCAAATCTTCAAAACCTGAAGTCTAATGTAAATTGCACATTCCAACACATGTGCATTTTTGGGCTTGATTCATTCTAATAACCCTGACAGAATTCAGCCATCATAAGCAGCATTAACATTTCTCATTGATGGTGATACATGCATTCAACCAATAGTTCCTCTTCATAGGTTCAACTATTTCATGTCTTTTGGAAAACATGGACTTAAACATCTTGACATAGCACAATCCAGCTGTTGAGTTACTTTTTCATTAAGGTAATCACATCATAACAAGATCAATGTTTTTAAATCATATTAAGTCATGGATTAAACCATCAGATATCGCAAAGCCTCAATCGATTACTCAGTGTGATTTAAATTTTTAATAAGAGCTCAAACAGTAATGTTTATTAAAATATATACTTTGGTATTAGACATTATGAGGCAACATTTGGAGCTGATTATGTTAAAAGCTAAATATATTGCCTGACAGCTGGAACAGGGGTGAAGAAGGGTAGGGGGCTGACACCCAAGTGTGTGTGATTATTAAAGCATGTCCTTCAAATGGCATGTCTTCTTGCTTAAAGTCATTTACAAATATTTATACAAGGCTGTATATTTGCTTTTAACTCAAATGTTGTAGAAGTTGAAGTTGAATTTACGGGGGTTCAACGCAATAAGGACATACCAAATTGATTAATAGTTCTTCGGAAAGTTTTCAAAAAAAAATAGGAGCAAGCGAGCGAATTTTTTTTTTTTTTTTCTCAATTTTGATTTTTTCAGAGGCGGCTAGATTTTACATGGAGCGAGCGGGCTTTTTTTTTCCCCCCAGCTTGGACCCTTGAGGAGGCGGTTATGGTTATACATGAAGTTAACATTTCTTTAGAAATAACACAGAAATCAAACATTTACAGTGTGGGTAACACAGTACATAGCTTTTCTATATGTTTTAAAGACTACATGAATGATTTTGCAAATAAATTCTTGCCAAAACTCACTGAATCACTTTATTTTTTATTTATAATTACTAAGGGAAGAGTGTCTTATTTTCAATTTTGAATTTTCTATATTAATCTGAATTTAACGGCACAGGATGAGGACTATTTAGGACAAAACAGGCACATGTGTGGAATAACATTTCTTCTGAAACACAGATGGCTTCGACACATGAACAACTTTGAGCCCCTAGTGGAACTCCAACCCATAGAGGTGAGGTGAAGTAATAAACCACTTGACCAGTGAGACCAAACAGAGTTGGGCATACAGAAATTGTAACAGATGCTTCGACATTGCTCGAATCCCTTTGGAATAATTTCTTAACAGTTCAGGCTAGCTTATGTTTTTGTGGTAGAGATTCATTTCAGGCAAAAATGATAACAGGACGGACAATGAATAATCCCAATATGGCCACCCTTAAAAGTGTTGTTTGTTGTGATTTGACTGAACTATAAATTTAGAGTTCGGGAGGTCTGTTTTTTTTTCAGTTTCTTTCGTTCTATCAATTCACAGCCAATTAAAATACAAACAGGCAAAATTGGGGTTACAAAAGGACAGATTTTTTAGAAATTATTTTCATATCTACATTACTTTTTTGAAAGGCTAAACAATTTTAAATTGACTAAATGCATTTTGATAATATCTGACTGCTGTACTAAAGAAGTTACCTTCAAGTTCAAAAAGATTTGGGCCGAGACAATGTTATAGGTCTGTCAGGATCTGTGATCAAACATTTTTTTTAAGATAGTAGTCGGCCTCAGCTTTGGGCTCTAGACCTAATATACTGAACTAAACATCTGATAACAAATGGTTTGAAAGGAAGTGGCTATTCCTACGGTCCCGTAAGAATAGCCTCACATGCTATTCCTACGGCTCTCCCGTAAGAATAGTGAAATAGCCCGCGGGGTGGTGAGCGTGACTGAATGGAGGAGTGAGGTGAGAGAATGGTACAACTTTGCATGTTGATAAATATTCATGGAAGGTTTGAAAAAAAAGAAATAAAAAAGGAATAATAAAAAATTGGGGGGGGGGGGGGGGGGGGGGGGGGGGGGGGTGTGACCAAGGCAAGGTGGCGACCAGGTGTGGGTACACAACTTCACATGTTTATAATAAATGTTCATTGAAAAGAATGAAAGAAGTTTAATGATATTCTTCCAATTGGTTGGTTTGTTATGTACAAATCTCTGGATTTTTAAACAATTAAGGGGCAATAACTGTATGGAAAATTGACCAATAAAAAAAGAAAATGACGGGCATCATCAAAGTATGTTGGTTCATATTCATTTCAAGTTTCATGAAATTCTACAAACTTGTTACTAAGAAATGGCTGCAGACGTGTATTTTTCATTAAATCAAGGGCAATAACTCTAAATTGAACAAACAAAAAAAAAACGTGACGGGCATCATTGCAGTATGTTGGCTAATGTTTATTTCAAGTTTGATGAATTCTACCTGCTAGTTACTGAGAAATGGCTGCAGACGGACATTTTTGTGCATTTTTCGAATCAAGGACAATAACTCTAAGGGAAATTGACCAATCCAAAAAAAAACTTGACGGGTATTATCATGTTTATTTCAAGAGTGTCCTGCTGCACCTAATGCTGTCAGATCTGCAGGATGATACAAAATTTGTCTTCTGCCTGTTGTTAGACTAATTTGTGAAACATAACTGCCAAATCACAAGAATTTTTCTTATAAATACATTTTGGGAGATTTCTCTGCCACAACCAGAGAAAAAGTACTCTTTTTTTCAGTAAGTGGCCAAAAACATGCCATCTGTATGATAGAATGAAAGCTCAGATCTATGTTTTGTGTCTGGTATTTATTAAGTACGAGTTTTGACTGTCCAAGCAAAAATGATAAAACAGTCTGGCAATGAAAGAAAGGTACAGTGGTAAAAAGTAGTGTTTGTTTTACTTAAAAAGTCTTGTTAAGAAAATAAAATAAAAATTACCTGTCCATAAGTCTATCCATGGATGTAACAATTTGAAGCTGCTTATTCAATGGTACAAAATGTGCATGACTATGGAAGTCTGGGTCATCACTAAATTCAGAGCTCTCCTTCATCCGAGAAGAATCACTCTCATCACTAAAGTCATCAATGCGATTTCTTCCATCAAAACTTTTCAAGCTGGTTGTGGTAGCTGTTGGAGAGTAATCAGATGACAACGACAGGCTGTCAAAATCTTCTGCAGCTGCTTCACGGATGAGGCTGAATTTAGGAGGATGCTTTCTTATCACTGTTGTTGGAGGTTCCTTTTGCTCATCAAACAAACTAAATTTTATGGGGGTACTAGTGGAGCTACATTCACCAATGTTTATTTCTTCGCAGCTGTTATTGTCTGAGTGTCTGAGAGTATCAATGTCACTTGAACTAGAGCTTCTGGATGTTCCAAGTTTGTAAGACTCCATTTCACTTGCTAATGAGTCTGTACTGTAATTGGATGACACAGACGGTAGTGATTTCTTCAAAGCTTCAACAGCTGGTGTGGAATATTTTCTCCTATTTGATGGTGAGCTTGTTGAAGTTGCTCCACTTATTTTTGAGTTAGATGTTATTGCTTTGATTGTTTGAGATTCAGAAGAGGAACTTTTAAGTGCTAATGTGCTAGGTGCAGGAGCCTGATTAACTTGAGAGCTTGCTTTTGAGGACTCTGGTTTTAGAAAGAAAACAGAATCATCATCATCTGGCTTGGTCCACTTAGCTTCCAAGGAGGTGTCCAACTTTTCAATATGTACGTGCTTTTCTGAATCTATATCCATAGGCTCATGAACCACTACTTTATCATTAGACACTGCTGCTCCTGGGCTTTTATCCCTTTTACTGTCAGCAGGACGTTCCAATGATGAATCTGTATCACATTTATCCCTGGCATTTCCATCCTTACTCCTAGAAGCAACAAGAGAATCACTCGACGACTTCTGAGCTTTTTTCTTCCCAGACACTGGCGACGAAGATCCGGTCAATTCTCTTGACAGAGACTTTGATACTTTTGACCCTTTCTTGGATTTCTTCCCTGGAGATTTCTGCTTTGACTCCATGGTAAATTTATCCATCAAGGATTTCTTGGAACTTGCCATCTCAAAGTAAATCCATCACTGGTGCATACTCATTGTGGTAACCAAGTTTATTAATTTCATACCTTACTGACAAAAAAAAAACAACAACAAATAAATAAAAAAACATCATTTTTCTCACTCATCATGTCTATTTACTGGATCACTTCCTATAAATTAAAATTTGCATAGTCTACTGAATCCAATGTAAAATTTAGCATTTTATGAATTATTTCAAGTATTCAAAATTAAAATCTTTTAAACTGTCAAACAAATGTGTTTAATATCAAATCCACAGTGCAATTCTTCGCTACATTTTCTCAATTTCTTGTTGCTGTTACACTTCCGGTCTGTGCGGTATTATTTTTAACAAGTTGTATAAATTACTTTAAAGGGTTGATCAAAAAGCTGTCATATCAGATATCACGTATCGTCATTTTATCTGATTCAGTGTGATACCAGAATCAGTGTAAGCGCTTTACTGACCAGTACTGGGAGTAGTATAACATCATCATTTTGCATTGAATGTTAAACCTACAACTGGAACTACATCAAAGCTGGCAATCTTACAACGAGAACATAAAAAGAATGTCTGTAAATTTAAATGAAATTCATATTACTTTTTAGTCCCGTTACAAAAATGTCCTACAGTTTCTCCAGTTTCGCAGAGCAAACTGATGTAAGAGTTTTTTGGGGCGTAGTTTCAACATCTGCTAGAGAACATAATATTTTATATGCAATTAGTAAATTACGGATCATCTCTGGTACAATTAATCGTAATGTACAAAGAAACTTTAGGCATGAAAATGAAATATTAGATTATTATTTCTGATTATATAAGCATAATATAAATAAACAGTTTATTTATATGTAAAATATCTGCTACCCTACAATACATGTAGTAATTATGATGTTTATAAACACAATTATAATGGCATTCACGCATAAAACACATGTACACCACACAACATTTATAGCTACTAATTTTAACATCATTTTGTTCTACAGGGGCGTCGGAAGGTGTTTAATATTGGGGCCGCGAGGGGGACGGGGGGGGGGTAGGTACGGGAGAGGGCATCCTTCTCCCATAAGGGGGACCTCCCCCTGAAATTTTTTTTAAAACAGGATCATAAATGGCGAGTTCTGGTGCATTTTAAGGGTACTGAATCGCATCTCAAGTCTCCAGTATTTTCTTACTATTTACATGACTATAAGCAAAATAAAGTTTAATAAACTCTTATCAGAATTAATTATGTATAACGCAATACAAAGAATGCATGTATGTTTTTATTTTTTGTATTTAATGTATTGAACAATAATCATTCATGTTACATTCATTTCTTATTTTTGTTTGAAATATCATTTTTTGAGTAAAAACAATTTATATAATTAATTCCTTACATCTTAGCGGTGTGTTAAATATTAACACTTACCTCTTTCATGAAATAAAAACATGATAATTATTTTTCTGAATTTTATAAGTTAATACCTTAGATCTTTGCGGCTGGGTATAGCTTAAACGTTCCATTGACTAAAAACATGCCAATTTAAAACATGCTGATTTGTTCATGCGTAATTAAGTCCAATCACGGACACGTGTGTATGACTCCATTTAACACCCCCGATCGTGTCACCGTCACCACGGTAACACACTAATCTGGACAGCGTGTATTGTTTAACGCGAAGCAAAATTTAATATACTATACAAAATATTGGGACTCCAACTTATGAATTTACAAAAAATCGTTTTTGGGCAAATTATTGGGGCCGCGGTCGCGGCCCCTGCGGCCCCACTTCCGACGCCCCTGTTCTAATCTGTTTAATAAAATGGAAGCAGTGACATCGATCAGTGATTCATTTTCTTGGGACAAAATCCACTTTAAAAGGTTCTGACTGTTGCATGTCGCACAATAACTGTTTACATCATGCACAAAGCTTTATCTCAAGTTTTAACTGAGATTTGTCTGCAATATTGTTTGTTTTCAACATGTCGCCATAAGTACTATTTTTGACTTGTTCGAGTTTGCCTTTATCTAACCCCATATTTCGGATCCAAATAATACAATATAGTGTACTTAAAATATCAAACAAGTGCAAGGATAAGCAGGTGTAGATAATCTAAATATTCTAAAGGATGTTTTGATGCTCTTTTTATATGGATCGCCTTTACGAACCCACTGTTCACTTAAAAGTATCAGACCAACATAGTTGTATTGCTGGACATATCCAATAATTTTGTTAATGTAGATGAACTCTGTTCTTTAATGAATCGACATTGCTTTTAAAATATCACACTTTTGTCCGGAGTATAACTTGGAAAGTATTAATGGCATTTGATTGAAACTTCACAAAATGATAGAGGCAAAAATTACACTTAATGATATTCCCTTGCTTTAATTATCTCCCTTTATCTAATTTATCTTTTTTATTATCTCCATTTTTTGTTTGTTTCTAATACGTTATTCCCCATATTGGGACAAGCACATACGGCTTTCCAGATTTTATTTACCGATTCGTTGTTTACTTTTACTTTTTGAATCCTTCTATTTATCAATGATGGTGTTTAATAAAGTATATATAAGTTCATTATTTGTTATCCGTCTTAACTTTCGCTGTATTTTTGCAATTCTTGGCCATCTATGAATTATCTTTACTACTTGAAGTCTAAGGCATGGATAACCGAACATTTTTGCAGCTTCTGTTTCATTAACTTATTAATTCTAGTAGGTGTTTACAAAAATCGCCAGGGAACTTAATACTTGCGATCCGATGAGGACATTATGCATATTTCAAACAGTAGTTCTTACTTAATTTTTAAACATTGTTTAATTCGCCTCCCACGTCCGATTGACAACATACTGTTGCTGCCTGGAAATCTTACTGGACGTAGGCATAATTTCTGGTAAACTATAGTGGACTGTCATTGAGGACATTTTCAGGCGGATTCAAATCAAAAAGCGACTGCACTTGTTATGCGTCGCCATGGTAATTAAAACGTTCTAAAGTGAAAATGTTATAGAAATTATCTGACCAAATTAAACAAATATCGCGAATTACAACGATGTATATCACACCGCACTATACACAAAATGTAGCTTTAAACAGCAAAGTCTACGTTAACTTTGAACAGCCCTCGTATACCAAACTAAAAGATTTAACTTGTTAACTCGTAAAAACATTGGAATTGAAAATGTAAACTTTCTCAAGAACGTATAAGTTCATTAATAGATGCAATATTGTCATATAACATTGGTACCATATACAACGGTAAATATCTATTGAAATATATAAGAAGCTTTTTTGCAAGCATACAATGCAACTAAACAAGTTAACAGCAGACTCTCTTCACGAGAGGTTATGAAACGTGCGCCACCCATCGTGATCACAAAGCAAAGGCTAAAGTTGAACTCTATTACACATAAACATTGAATGGACACCATGATCAATAAATATAACAACGCCGAGTCCAAGTATGGCGAGACTTTTAATGGCTGCCACATGGCACTTAAAGTACTGCTATTATCACAGTTAATAAATATACATTAAGAAGATCCTTTGAATGAGTAGAAAGCAATAAAAGCAACATAATAGCATAACTGATTGAGCCTACGTATGAGAGGTTATGATTAGAAACTGACTGATATAAAAGAGACATGTCTCCATCTATTGAATTACCTAGCTTTAAAGAAACAGCTCAGGTTTCTAGTCATAATTCTTAATGAAAAGAAAATAGTAACAGATTGCCCAACACGACAAAAATGAAAATGTTTCAGTCTCAGTTTCATTGAGCCTGTTCTTTAGCAGTAGTGAAATCGCATGGTACCGTTCACTACCTCTAGCCCCGGGTTGAGCAGAACTCAACATTTGAACGGGCTACGAAAGCACCAAAATGCAATTTAAGAACATCTGTTCACACGGCGGTGTACAAGGAACCTTTAATGATACACAGAATGAAATTTCATGAAAAGCGGCATAATGGGCTTGCCATAAACAAGGACAAAAATGAGTAGAAATAAACCAACTGGAATTTAAAATGGGGAGCTGAGGCTATGACGCCTACATATCACAGAAACTGAAAAGACAGCACCATACTAGTATATATATAAAAGTAGCTCTCTGGACAATGTCAGGTTTACTGGTAATGTGTTTCTACAAGGTTTGCCAGACGATGGAGCAATATTCTTACTGGGGGCTAACGTAGGTGTTATAAGCAGCTTGTATGGCCTGTTTAGTGTTTGTTTTGACAATTCGTTTTATGAACCTTAAAGTGTTATTTCCCTTTGCTATTACATTGTTTATATGCTGGGTCCATGTAAGATCGTAATACCTTGGAATTTTGCAGAGTCTGTTTTTTCGGGGAGATGTAAGGGGGGATAACTGAATTCTTTTTGTTTGATCATCCGTATCTCACATTGATCTGGATAGGTTCCATGACTCAGTCTTTTTTTAAGATTCCAGAGAGCAGAGCTCATTTTGTAACTGTTCAGCGTCCATACGAGAGTCAATGGTAAGGAACAATCGTTTATTAAGATTTATGCGAGCTTCACATTTTACTGGAGATCATTGATATAACGCTTAGCCTGCTAAATTTATATAATGAACTGGTCCATCATTCAATTTGGGCAATACCATTTATCATTCGAAGGGGTGTTCACTGAAAATTTACTGACTGAATAGCGAACAGTGAAGACCTAGATCAGCCTGATCTTGGTCTGCACTGGTCGCAGGGCAGAATCACTAGCAGCCAGCAGGGTAAAGGTTAATCTTCTAGGTTTGAAACCATCAATTTTTCCCCATAGACTTTCATTATAAGACATACAGACACTAAATAGAAAAATGGCGTGAAAAAAAATAGTCCTTAGTTGTTTTGCTCTGCAGAGCTATTTTCCTTATTTTCTTTGCATTTTTTTTTGCCAAAATCACATGACAGATCTATGCTTGACATGTAGGTAGCATTTTCATAATGAAATAACAACATGACAAAAATTTTCATGGAAACGTAGATCATACACCACCAGTATAATTTGGGGTCTCATTTTTTAGCTGCTTTTGTAGTTTGTGTGTTTGACTGGAATTATTTTTCTTGCATCAAACATGACCCCCACTTTTCTTTTGATTTTTAGTTAGCACTGACAATATTCTTCAAGAAAATGTAAGTTACAGACATTTAAAATGGGTCCTGATGTGTGCTGCGGTCATTGGAAATAGGTCAATTTTATATAGAATAAAGAACAACAACTATTTAGTGTGTTATAACCTATAACATTATGGTGTGTACGGGCTTCTAAAAATCGAAACATATGTATCTAATCGCGTTTTTTTATTCAAGAACTATATTATTCCACCAAAATAATGGAAAAAGCATATGAATAGTGATACTTTGTGTGAAAGATATGCCCCCACCACCATGTTTACATCGTAACTTATAAATGGTATTCACTGATTTTCTAATAACAAATGTTGTATATGTATTTTTTTTTTTGAGGTATTAAAATTAGTAAAATTATATATTTGCCTCATCTGATTTTTAATTTTTTATTGTTTGTATTAACAATACTTTGCACTAAGTGCATGCTTGATTTAAAAAATACATTTTCAGTAATTTTCAGTGGTAGAATAGCAAATGGCTGGCTAGCTGATTTGTTTAGCAAATAACTCGCAATACAATAGGTAACAACTATCATGGTCATACAAAAGGTATGAATATAAGTTTTAACTTGTCTCAGTGATAGTTTAACTGAGCCACAACACTCAGTTTGCATACAAAATAAGATACGGTATGTACAGCAAATAGACACAACTATAATCTTGGTCATATTAGCGCGTGCAAAAATCAAGCGTTTAGCTGATAAGGTGATTCGTCGTTAGTTTCTTTTTCAAAACGGCAAAACAACGTAATTAGCAACTTAAACAAAAGTTTGTGATAGTGGCTGATTTAAAAGTAAGAGGAACTATGTCTAAAATTTATGGCACGAAATGTCTAGAGTCAGTGTACCCGGTTTCGCACACATTTCCTAAGAATACCTTCCTTTCTAACCAAAAGTGATTAAATTTGAGTTTACCTGTATATGTTTAAATAAACACATTTATTTCGGTTTGAAACAAGTTACTTTCATTTCCCACTACAATGACGTCATACCTCTTAGTGTACTTGATTTGGATAACATATTTTGACCAGTTGTTGCATTTAAGTGTACCCGGTTTCGCACACCCTGCTATTTATAGAATTCAGTGATAACAATCAAAGAAGTATAAAATAAACAGAATGGCAACTGGCTGTAATCTCGCGTGAGCTCGTGTCAGAGCGTGATTCGGCGTTATCTTACTAAAAACAAACATCGGCGAGCATGGAGTTACAATTTGTACCTTTAAAACTACATTTAAAAACATGTTAGCTTCTAAAACAAAATTAGTTTAATGTGAAATGGTCTTAATTAAGACACGAAGTACACGTTTTTGTTTTGCCATCGAAAGACGCGTGGTCATACGGTGATAATTATTTTACCGATGAATAATTGCTTTCGCATACAAAATGGCGCGTGGAGAAACGAGATCTCGTTTTTTTGTCACGGGAGGTTGGCGAGATTTGCTCTATATGCCTTTCAAGTTGCCAATCTATTTATTTTTATAGCTCTTTGTAACAATGCAGTTACTCAACAGACAAATATCAATTAACTATTTAACCATTTATCTAATTCAATTTAAACATATATCTTCCATTAAAACATCTGAAAGTGAAATTTAAAAGCAGTTATGAAAGTGGAAGCTAGGTACCAGACCCTGTTTTTACTTCTAAAAGCAGAAAAGGCTAAAACAACTGAATACATCTGGAACAACTGATACGGGGACTGGAAACAGGCATTTATCTTATCTGATGCTGTTGTCCAATCGAAGCGTATGCCGTAGGTTATTCTGCAATTACTCAAACACTTACGCCTTACAGTTTAACTCGTCCTTTCAGTGAAAATCTGGGAAAGCATTTGTTGAATTTTTTGTTGAAAACAAAAGTTCTGCCATGAAATTATTGCCTGCATCTGTTTTTAAATGGAAAATATCTACATTAATGTTACTTTTTGCCCTGTGAAAATGGCTAAATCTAGACTTGTCTTACCCAGAGAGAAAGATGTCGTTTTTTACATGATATTTGCCTTGTTGATTCAGAGTATTTAGAATAAAAAAATTAGGACATATTTTAATGAAAATAGCAAGTCAAAACTGTAAACTGTTGCCTGAAAATATTTGTTTATGATATTGCTCTGTTCTTCACCATTTAAATGCGTGTTAAACCTAGATGATTTTCTGCAGTTTTATCTAAAAGTTCGGAATACTAAATGTAACTTCGTTGTCGGCCTTTTTTAAAAAAATATTGTCATTTTAATTTAAATACATTGTATTTTTCACACATCAGTTTTAAGATTAAATTTATTAAACTAATGTTTGGAGTTTAAACAACAATTTCGTTTGAAACATTCCCTACGTTCAAGGAGAATGTTTGTTTCTGTATGTAGAAATCTGACATTATAAACAATAATTATAATTATGGCTCTACAAGATTAAGAAAAGTGTCAGCTTTCTGTTATTTTCCATTTAATTTATTCAAATCCAACAAAAATCGGCCCTTTGATAAAGGTTTGAAGTTACGTGGTAAAATATTTCTTCAGGGAAGTGAGCTCGAGTTAATTCATAATAATTAAGCATATCACCACATGCAGTCGCATGCTGTTTTTGCTTCAGAATCCCTTTAGATCAATCTCTGATCATCTAATTATCGCCACTTAACATGTGACTGGTAAACCCTTTGAACAATAAGTGTTATAGCTCCATGATTAACATGAGGTAATATGCTAATTACGCGCTAATCGATAGTGGCGAAAACAAAATATCGATCACTAACGACTGGTCGATATTTACAGGTATGGACGACAGCATAGTACAGATAAATGTATTGATTTATACGGAGTTTCTACTCCCCGTATTAGACCTTCCTGAATACATGAAACAAAAATAAAACAATAGAAGCTGTTGAATTACAAAAGACCCCCGCAAGTCTAATTATTCGCTTAAGTTCTCTGTTTTAATAAAAACATAAAGCAAACAATCAAGTTGAAGCCATTTTGCAGGTTGGGGGAACTTCAATAACTGTTGAAATATTTTTTCATTTAGGTAAAGCAGTAGGTAAATACTTACCTGTATGATGGAATAGTTATTTTTCAATTTATTTTGCACCTTTTTGTTGTTGGCATAGCCATTTTTTTCATAAAATTTAATATTTTTCAGCCCGCCTATTGGCCTCCATTCATATTGTTATTGTTTTCATCTGCACTTACCAGAACGAGGCTCCAGTGGGGAAGGACCCCTTGTGTCAAACAATGTAGGGAATAACTCAGTTTCGTGAAATGATAACGGAGAATTGTTGAATTTTCTGCTTTATTCTCACAAAGTACATGAATTTACTGGGTGTGTGAAACCGCGTACAGTGCGAAACCGGGTACACTGACTCTACGTCCCTGGAAAGTAAAGGAAGATAGATACAGTGCTGTGTTTTTGCAATTCTTGGACTGTTTTTTTAGGTTATCAACATTCATAATAAATTAGTGACATTATTAGCTAAAAAATATTCAGCACAGAGATATATATGCTGTCACGGATCTCTGAGCTGAAACTAATCCTGTATTGATACCTAATCAGAAATGGTGCCAGTAGTCTGTCACACTATAATTTACTTGGTCCAAATAATGGGATGTTTCGGGACTGCGTGATAAATTTTGACAGTTGCAGTCTCACATCCAAACTTAATCTGCATATTTCTGTTAGGAAATCCCCAATGAAATCCGTTGGGGAACATTTTCTGGTACATGTACAAAGTATTTATAATGATTACATCGCTGAAAATTAAATCATAAACTTGCCTTGCTGACATTTTATGAATGTTTATTTTGTATTTTGTTTCTGCAATATAGTGAAATCGGCAGTCTGTTGTTTATTGAAACCAATACCTGAAACTGTAGACTATTTTGTATGACATATATTCAGATAAATCAATACACAGCAGTGTTCGAAATTCACGGTAGTCCGACAGCCCGTGGCTACCAAATTTCAGCTCGGGCTACCGATTTTCCACAGGTACAAGCCCGACTGGGCTACCGAATTTTCCTCATTTGTTTAAAAAAAACATGCTAATTAATCGAGTACTGCATCGTGATTTTCCAGACTGAGAAACGCTTATGGAATTATTGGTTTTTGCACTCTTACATGTTGACAATCAAACACAGTGTCAAAGACGTAACCGCAGCTCTAATTGGCTGAACACAATCACCTCTAGCGTAACGGATAATTTGATTAGCTTTCACACTTCTCGCGAAAATCTCACAAGTACCTGCAGTAGGTGGAGCTTAAATTATGCTATCAGCGTGTGTGTAATGTGTATTCAGCACTCGGTATTACATCTTACAAATTGTCAACAGTCCGAGTTGCAGTAATTGGCGAGTGCGGATCCTAAAAAATCGGGCATAACAGTTTAGATTTCGTTTTGGCAAGGAGTGTCATGTCCGATGCTTTTGGATTCTGACGATGCTGATCTGGACTGGAGTATTTCGAGTTAAAATTTTTCAAAAACATGGCAAACATATACTGTATGTCTTTTTTATTACTTCAAACATGCATAGAGATGTCTGTAAAACAAAATGTTATATGGTGCAAAAATTATGTATTTTAAGGTGTTAAAGTTCGGGCTAGTGAAATTGGTGTTGGGCTTGGAAATTTTTTAATCTGGTAGCCCGAACGGGCTATTGGATTCAAATCTGAATTTCGTACACTGACACAGTGTCAGAGAAAGTAGATAGCTGCAATTTTGTTGAATGATAACATTCAACATGCCAGTGTGCGACATCAAAGAGCTATAAAAATAAATAGATTGGCAACTTGAATTAAGTTGAAAGGCATATAGAGCAAATCTCGCCAACCTCCCGTGACAAAAAAACGAGATCTCGTTTACCGGAAGTGGCGCTTTCTCCACGTGCCATTTTGTATGCGAAAACAATTATTCAGCGGTAAAATAATTTCACCATATGACCAGGCTTCTTCCGATGGCAAAAAAAAGAACGTGTACTTCGTGTCTTAAGACCATTTCACATTAAACTAATTTTGTTTTAGAAGCTAACATGTATTTTAAATGTAGTTTTAAAGGTACAAATTGTAACTCCATGCCCGCCGATGTTTGTTTTTAGTAAGATAACGCCGAATCAAGCTCTGACACGAGCTCACGCGAGATTACAGCCAGTTGCCATTCTGTGTATTTTATACTTCTTTGGCGACATTAACGGTAGCCAATGGCTACGAAAAATCGGCTCGGGCGACAGAAAGTCGGCAAACTGTAGCCCGATGGGCTATGAAAAATTCTGAGGAATAAATTTACCAAAAAGATCATTGCAAACCTGGGAGCGAATTAGTCGCTTTGAAGCTTCAAATTTCGCTCATATCTAACCTCAAAGCGAATTCAAGTCATCCGATTTTTTTTTTTGGATGTGCACTTGCTACTTTATGTCATAATGTATGTGGAATACACATACACACATGCTGAGAGCATAAATTTAGCTCCGCCTACTTCAGGTACTTGCGAGATTTTCGCGAGAAGTTTGAAAGCGATTCAAATTATCCATTTCACCAGAGGCAATTGTAATAGGCCAATCAGCGCCGCGGTTACGCCTTTGACACTTAGCGTTTAAGGGGGAATGGTACTTTGTCAAAATTTTAGATTTGCTAATAGTCGTATATACCAAAATAAACTTGAAGATATTTCAAATTTGTATAATCATCTTTTAGAGCGATAAACATGCGTATGACGTTACCATGACGTCGCAAACATGACCCGTTTTCGCACTTTTTACGTCCGTTAATGGTAGCACTAAAATAGTATAAAACTCGATACTACAAACATATTTTTGGCGTCAATGCATTAGATTATATATCAAACGACAGAATAAAGCAATTTCTTAGTGATCATTAACATGAAAAGGTATTTTCTATCCGAATTTTCGAAGGAGGTGCGAAAACAGACATTTGGTTGTTTAAGAAAATTCAGGGAAAAAATCGCTTCTGGTCCATTTTGCAAAAAAATGGCCCGTGGAATTTTTGCCAAATTTTTGTATGTAAAAATTCATTATTTTGTTAATGGCTGTGCCAAAATAGGAAAAAGTTCACCGAAGCGTTTTTCTAGTACAACCGTTTGAATTAGAGCATTGTGACGCAATAAACAACGTCGCTTAAGACATGACGTAAGCACGTGAATATTTACATTATTAGCCTTATTTTTACACCAGTGGCTGCAAAGATGGTGCTTTCCATACATATGTGGAACTATGCTTTCTAGCGCCTGTATCAATTCAGCTTCTCCTTTTTGTTTGTCTTGATTGACAGCGTATGTGAAATTTTTAATGAATGATGATTTCACTTTTTCGGTTAATGATGGACAGGCTCGACTAATCTTTTCAAGTTTATTTCCTACGATCCGTTTTGTATGTGCTGGATCTGAAAATTTTACAATGTCAGAATTAACTTTCTCCCTTGTTTATTTCGTTGCTGCAGAGTCATCGTCCTCTATAATATGTTTGTACATCAGTCCAGAATTGCTTGCCTCTTTATGCAATTGAGCACGAATATCGGGCTCCATAGCTTTTACAGAATTGCTCCAATTTTTTGGCATCTGTGAAGTTGACCATATTTAATTGTTTTCGTGTAAACTTTGATAAGTTTTCACACAGTTATGTTACTTTCAAACATTACATATGTTGCAACAATATTTGCTATTCATTTATAAACTTGAACCCATATAATAAAACAGTTATTGACTGTTAAGCCATCGGATATGATGTGATATTCAACGGAAGAGGACAATATTGACCTCTTCCAGTGAATACCATAGCATATCCAATGGCTCAAGGGTCAATAATAATATAATTTTCAAAACGAAATTAACATAAATAATTGACAGAAA
This sequence comes from Mercenaria mercenaria, assembly GCF_021730395.1. Taxonomy (NCBI): domain Eukaryota; kingdom Metazoa; phylum Mollusca; class Bivalvia; order Venerida; family Veneridae; genus Mercenaria; species Mercenaria mercenaria. The sequence goes on along the minus strand of NC_069363.1, from coordinate 46,283,591 downwards.
ACTCAATAAAAATATTGCTCTTTTTCACTCTAACTTTTAGAAAATTATTTTACTTATATAGCAGTCATAGATAATTATCACTCACACGGGTGTGTTAAATTTGCATATAAATTAGTTTTGTATGTGTATTTATTTTATATAATAAGTTGCTTTGAAACAAACATAATATTTTGATGGCAAATTTATATTTATAGATAGATTTATTGATAATATTTCTTTAGTACTAATATTTACGAGATTATCCCATTTTTGTTTTCATGCAAAAATATAGCCAAGGGAGACAAACAGATACTGATTAATTAAGTACGGCTGTTATATACATTCTTATTACAGAAACACAACCTAAAGTATAGATTTGTACCAGCATCGTGCTGACTTGTCAGGAAATTATCAGTAGCGCGGTACGGTGACCTCGGAAAAGGGCCCATAACATGCGAGATTGTCGGCTTATATAGAAATTCCAAATGAATTCATATTATTGTTTGTTTTGATTGATTAGAATCCTGTTTTACGGCCCTTTCAGTATTTCAGTTATGTCAGGCAGGTAGACAAGCTTACTGCCGCTCATTGGCTGTTTTTTTATTAAAAATATAAGCATTCTTAATTTATTAAGACTTATTATATAGCCATTCTATTCAAACTTATTCTTTCTAAAATACGTGTAAAATAAAAGCTCAGTACATAATCCAGGATCGGGAACGGATTTAGCATCTTTTTGAGTGATCGTTCTCTAGTGTATACTGCTAGTTTCTATTTGGACCAACATTGCAAACTTTAATATATTTTTTATTGAATTTTAGGAAAGACAATATTGTGAACCAAGCCGCGAAACAAACGGCATCTGGACGAACATTCATCATTCTATATTGTTATGTCGTCATGTAAACGGAAGGGGCACCTGTCCGTGATGGCATGTTTAAAATTCATAATTTAGTCGTTTCTATTCAGGCTTTTTTCCCCGTCCTGTGCAACAAATAACAGAAATATTTAAATGAAATGAGCCGCGCCTTGTGAAAACCAACATACGGTGGCTTTGCAGTCTGGTCAGGATCCATGCTGTTCGCTAACGGTTTCTTAAATTGCAATAGGCTTTAAAAGCGAACAACATAGATCCTGACAAGACTGCGCAAGCTGGTCTTGATCAAAGCTAGTCGCAAAGCCACTATGTTGGTTTTTTCATGGCGCGGCTCAAATAACATATGTTAAAACAGGTAGAACGGTAATCATTTATGTAAATGTTTTGACGTGTAATCTTTGCAAACAGTACACGGCGGAATCTTAAAATTCATACGTAAAATTCGAATTTTAAAATTCCGTTGTACTGCTTGCAAAAAAAAAAATAGCGTATATATATGAACTGTCAACTTTTAGGACTGCCTACGTGGTCTGATTCACTGAGATATCTCACTGATGGAGGACTGTAAGTTCGAGCCCCGCTACCGAACATGGCTCTTTATGTGAGAACACTTGGTAGTTTGTGTCGGAGGTTAGGGGTTTAGTACTGGTCGTTCCCAGGAACAATGTTTAAGGAAACTACCCGCCATACTGTTGAAACGAGCGTAAAAACTTGATTCAGAAAATTAATCAACTTTTTTGACAGCCTTATTACTGTAGTACTTACTTAAATTCTATAAATCTGCCTTTAATTGTATCATTAACACAATTTAAACGAAATTCACATTCGGACAGAACTTTGCGGAAATGTTTGTATTTTAATTATCCCATGCTTACCTAATGCAGCTGCAACGTTTATTAAATAGGGGTTCCGTAAAATGCCATAGCATTTTAGATATTTAAAATGTAGTACACTATATAGACCATACTTAGTTTCGGAAAATAGGTTTTTTCCAGTAAAGTCTTTGTTTTGAGTTTAACGCCATTTTTTCAACAGTTTTTTTTCAGTCATATAACGGCGAGCTGTTAACCTAACAAGTTTTCCTGGATTCTGTACCAGTACAAACCTGTTCTCCGCAAGTAACTGCCAACTTCCCCACATGAATCAGAGGTGGAGGACTAATGATATCAGACACAGTGTCGTTCATCAAATAGTCACGGAGAACATACGCCCCGTCCGAGGATCGAACTAGCGACCCCGAGATCCGTAGACCAACGCTTTTACCTATTGAGCTAAGCGGGCGGGCTTCAGTAAAGTCTTTTTCCGCATATTTTGCAACCATTGTCAAATACATTACCAAAATATGCATAATCGACGATTCTTCTATTTTGCTTTTCTCCGTTTTATTATCACTCCCGACACTCCCTTTCTTCAAAAACTTAACATTTTTAGCCTTCTGAACTGTCCGTATTTATCGCGACTTATTTTAGAGAGCAGCTGAGTTTGAAAAAGGTGCATGCAGTGGCTATTGAAATGAAAATCAAGAACTTCTAGTAATTTAAAAGATACGCACTTTTCAATGAAAATATTTTGGAATACTGCATGTTATGAAATGTGTAATATTTTTACGATTAGATTGAAATATTTAATTCATGTCTCATAACTGCTTGTTTATAGGTTTCCAGGTAGAATTATGACATTTAAAATAAACACATGTAACGTTACATAACGATTACATGTCTTTTAACGACGCTGCAGTAGTCAAGTTCAAACGGTTTTACTACAAAAACGCTTCGGTGAACTTTTTTCTATTTTGGCATAGATATTAACAATATAATGAATTTTCACATACAAAAATTTGGCAAAAATTCCACGGGCCAGTTTTTTGCAAAATGGATCAGAATCGATTTTCTTCCTGAATTTTCTTAAACAACCAAATGTCTGTTTTCGAACCTCCTTCGAAAATTCAGATAGAAAATACCTGTTCATGTTAATAATCACTAAGAAATTGCTTTATTCTGTCGTTTGATATATAATCTAATGCATTGACGCCAACAATACGCTTGTAGTATCGAGTTTTATACTATTTTAGTGCTACCATTAACGGACGTAAAAAGCGCGAAAACGGGTCATGTTTGCGACGTCATGGTAACGTCATACGCATGTTTATTGCTCTAAAAGATGATGATATCAATTGGAAATATCTTCAAGTTTATTTTGGTATATAAGACAATCAGCAAATCTTAAATTTTGACAAAGTACCATTCCCCCTTAATTGTCAACACATGCGAGTTGTTTTCTAAAGAAATTGTCGATTAACTATGCGATTAATTGGAATTATAGACACAATTATTTGGCATCCATGGTAAAAGAATGACATGTAAAGTATTAACTTTGTAAAATTGACTTTGATGGATGAATTGATTTGAATATGTATTTCTATGTTTGACACGGTTTACTTTCAGTTTTATTCGAATGAGAAACTGTTCACACAAGTGGTGACTCGGTATTAATAATAAACCTCTTTTCATCCTGCATTCATATATTACACGATATGGCACCAAAAAATCGGCGGGTTAGATTCAGCACCGTCTTGAACAGAAAACAAATTTTTTTCAGATTTTTGTAATGAAACAATAATCACTGCAACTAAGAAAATGAATGGTCATCGAATCACTTCACAATTTCGAGGTAGAAATATAAAAAAATCCATGGAGTCTCCCCATTTCTCCCTAAAGTCTTCCCATTTCTCCCTAAAGTCTCCCCATTTCTCCCTTAAGTCTCCCCACTTCTCCCTAAAGTCTCCCCACTTCTCCCTAAAGTTTCCCCATTTCTCCCTAAATCAGTTTGAGGGAGAATTGACTTCTCCAAAAACAAATTGGGTCTAGCGAGACCCCTGGTTATTCTACTGTATAAAAAAAATCAAATCCATTATATATTTTTGCCAAGCTATTTCTTGTCTACAAAGCTGTTTTGATCTCGTTTCATGACTGAGAACTGTCTTTGACTTTCTGTACAATTTGTGAACACTGTTTCAGATTTCGAAATCAATTCTGAAAAACTCATACAGTGAAACACCGCTCGCTCGAGGTCGCAAGGGGATGAGCAAAATGCTTGAGTTATCCATGGTTTCGAGCGACCCAAACATATGAAAAAAATTGAAGTTTGTTTTATCAATTGTCATCGAGACCATTTGCAGAGGAATGCGTAATAATAACACACTCATGACATTTTCAAAAAACATATTACAAACGTTATTTATGATAGATCGTAAATGGCACATGTGAAGAAACAGCTAAGACATTTTTTTTTTATTTGAAATACTGTAATCGAATTCGCAATTTTCTTCTCCAAATTAAGATCTCATAATTATCGTCTCAATTATATGAAAAGGCTATATCATTTCCTCTATTTGCATGCAAACAACTGTTGATTAAAATATTAAGATCTCATAATTATCTTATCGATCCCGCAGAAAAAAGTAATAATTAATAACAATTTTGATGAATTAGATTTTTCTTCCACCTTACATCAATAATTAATCTCATTATCAGATCAAATATACCGACAAACAAACATTTAATAGTCGGGGAATAGACCATGCAATTCTCACGACGTGCGAAAATTTTAAATTAACCGATACATTCTGACTGAAAAATTTTGACACCTCTGCTCGAGTTTGCCATAAGCAACAAAGAGTAAATTAATACACAGGGACCAGGTGTCATGCTCGAGCGATCGAGTTATTGATGCTCGACCCAGCCATGGTAGAAAATAGAAGGAAATCGGCCGGGACCACGTGAATTGCTCGAGCGAGCCCGGGTGCTCGAGTCATCGATGCTCGAGCGAGCGGTGTTTCACTGTACAATATTCCAAACAATCTGAAATATATCAATATTCACCAACCTACAGCAGTATATTGAAAGAAATTAAATAAAACATTATTAGAATGAAAGTCTTGTTCGTTCTTTTGCAAAAATTGGTGGAGCTACGAAAAATTCTGTCGGGCTACTAAAAATTGAAAGTCTGTAGCCCCATTGGCTACTGTGTAAAAAAGTTAATGTCGCACACTGACATGCAAATGAAACCAATGAATCTGTTGTCAGAATGTATGCTTATAATGGAGATGATTTATGAATGATTCAAATAGGGAGTTTATAATATAATAATATATCGATTTTCTTATATCTAGACTGTCCAGGGAAGATGAAGAGAAATATGTGGATCGAGGGTATTGGAGATGATGCTTTGTATGCTGTGGGGGCCTTCTTTGGAATGTTTGTACCAATTTTCATAATGATGTATCAAAGGTATACAAATTAAATGAATATTTATAACACCTCATTTGAAAAGTTCCCACCTTTTGCAGTGTTATGCCATCTTGTCAGAAGTGTATATTGACCGGAGCATTATAATTACATGTATATATGGACCACGTAGGGTGATTAACATTGGCAGATTTTTCTATACATTGTTACAATTTTTGACCTGATTATTTATAAATTTGATTAGAATAATATTATATTGACTTGTAATTGCTTCTTCATAAATTTAGTATGACTATGATATAATTAACAAATAATCAAGGTCTCAAGACTTAGTGTTCTGTTGTCTACCACGGTGCAGAGTTCAGATGCGTAGGAATTGAACCATGAAAGTGTTAGCCCGAGTGGTTGAATACTGAAGCATCTGAACAATGAACCGTGGTATAATAGACGATAAATCACAAGAAGTTCTTGATTGTTTTCATTCTGACATGCTCGTTGAAATATTTTAATAAATATTATGCTGGACTTTTACGGTTTACCCGAGGAGTAATGAAACAGATGTTATGCAGCAATTTGATGTCATTATAATGCTCTCTTACCGGTCTGCATGTCAACCGTTGTTTATCGCAGAATATACAGAGCATGATCTCCTCCTTTGTAAATTGTTTAACTGGAAATGAAATCAAACCATGTTAGAATTAACAAATTATCAATGTCTTTGAGTGGTTTGTCGTCTAATTTTCCACAGTGCAGAGTTCAGATGCATAGGAATTGAACCACAAGGGCATTAGCCTGAGTGGTTGAATACTGAATCATATGAACAATGAACTGTAGTAAATTAGACAATAAATCACAAGAAGGCCTTGATTGTTTTTATTCTGCTCATTGACATATTTTAATAAATATTATAAAGGACTTCATTTACCCGATGAGTAATTATCTGACGCCATGCGGCAATTTGACGTCATAATGCTCCCTTACCTGTCCACGCATCAACCGTTATTTATTGCAGAATATACAGAGCTTGATTTCCTTCTTTGTTTAACTGGAAATCAAATCGAGTCATGTTAGAATGAATAATACATCACAATTTGACCCTTAAAATGCATTTTACCTACAGGGCAGTAAGACAAAGAATGATATATGAACCAAAGAAACCATGGCTACGAGTATAAAAAGCCAGCAGAGGCCCTGGAAGTACATTTTGAATATTTAATTTTGTTGACATAAGATTGTATCATTTCAGACAAAATGGCTTTTTTTGATGGTACATGAATTTTGAATTTGAATTGGCATTTCCTAAATGTTGTTTGATTTCTTGGATTAAGCAGCCTAAAATCCATGAAAATTAGCCCCCAAGAATAGAAATGTATTTGTAATGTATGGTATTTCAGAACAAATTCAGTTCAGCGAATACATCCCGAAAGTGAAGAAAATGTCCGAGAAACAAGAGAAGAGGTAGAACAACAAAGGGCCCAGCATGATCGTGAGACCCAGACACAGAATGCTGGCAACCAGCATGCAGACCAACAGACAAGAAATCGACCAATGAGAGAGAACCATGGGCAACATCAGTGCCCTATATGTCTAGGAACAGCAGAGTATGCAGTGCAGACAAACTGTGGACATATATTTTGTGGTACTGCTCTCATGCTTTATATCACTTAGTATTTGGTAAAACTTTAAAGCAGGTCAAACCACTGGCTGATAATATTTGTGCTGAAGATCTGTTTATTGAACTGGAGCAACATTTTGGAGAAAATGGATAGAGAGAAAAACATGCCTACTTTCTGTTCCAAACCATCTAATTAAAAAATTATTGACCACAAACTTTAAAATTCTCTGTCAGGAATTGTTTAAAACAAAAATGTTTAAAAGGCAACAGTTACTGTAAAACCATTTTATTTTGTGGGCATGAAATTTCGTGGTTTTGGTCCAAATGGCAATCTCATGGGGATATAAATACGTGGATTTCAAATTTTAAACATAAAATGAATGGGAATTTTAATTGTTCGTTGGGATTAAATTTCGTGGATTGACTCAACCACGAAATCCACAAAAATTAGTCCCCCACGAATATTAATGATTTCACAGTATCTAATTAGACGTAGAGCAGTAAAGAGTTGTCAGATGTTGAAATACTGGTATAAATGCTAGAAACTGAGAATTTAGAAAGCTATAGATACATGTAGCCTATCTCTATACATAGCTTGTGTCTTTTAAAGGGAAAATGAAAAAAAAAATCGTACTGACCTATCGTTCGGAGTTTCTTTCTGAATCTTGTGTGTTTATTTGTGATAGTTATCTGCTTTTGAAAACCATATACACTGTTGACAGTAATGTCTGAAAACACTATCTGAGCAGCTGTAAAAACATCTAAACTACTCGTTCTGGTAAATATTTCCTGCAGTGATGTTAATGTTATAAAATGCAATTTTCATAATTAGTGTTGTTAAATTACCAATTTTGCATTAATAGATCTTCATCTGTCAGTGTTTGCAATGATTGTGTAATAATTTTAGAGCATTACTAACAAAAGAAAAATGTACCCACACTTAAATATACTTACAGGTTTATGTTTGATAACATACTGGCATCATGGAAGATGGCTTGGACCTGTAATTTGTCCTGTTTGTAGACAGACAGTAAGTAGTATCCTTATTCTAAGCTGGTATGATCTGTTTGTAGACAAACGGTAAGTAGTATATCTATTCTAAGCTGGTATGTCCTGTTTGTAGACAAATGGTAAGTAGTATCTCTATTCTAAGCTGATATGGCCTGTTTGTAGACAAATGGTAAGTAGTAAATCTATTCTAAGCTGGTATGGCCTGATTGTAGACAAACGGTTAGTAGTATCTCTATTCTAAGCTGGTATGGCCTGTTTGTAGACAAACGGTTAGTAGTATCTCTATTCTAAGCTGGTATGGCCTGTTTGTGGACAAACAGTAACTGGTATACGTATTCTAAGCTGGTATGGCCTTTTTGTAGACAAACAGTTAGTAGTATCTCTATTCTAAACTGGTATGGCCTGTTTGTAGACAGACAGTAAGTAGTATCTCTATTCTAAGGTGGTATGTCCTGTTTGTAGACAAATGGTTAGTAGATTCTCTCTATTCTAAGCTGGTATGTCCTGTTTGTAGACAGACAGTAAGTAGTGTTTCTATTCTAAGCTGGTATGTCCTGTTTGTAGACAAATGGTAAGTAGTATCTTTATTCTAAGCTGGTATGTCCTGTTTGTAGACAAACGGTTAGTAGTATCTCTATTCTAAACTGGTATGTCCTGTTTGTAGACAAATGGTAAGTAGTATCTCTATTCTAAACTGGTATGTCCTGTTTGTATTCACACAGTAAGTAGTATTTCTATTCTAAGCTTGTATGTCCTGTTTGTATACAAATGGTAAGTAGTATCTGTATTCTAAACTGGTATGGCCTGTTTGTATACACACAGTAAGTAGTATCTCTATTCTAAGCTTGTATGTCCTGTTTGTATACAAATGGTAAGAAGTATCTGTATTCTAAACTGGTATGTCCTGTTTGTATACAAATGGTAAGTAGTATCTGTATTCTAAACTGGTATGTCCTGTTTGTATACAAATGGTAAGTAGTATCTGTATTCTAAACTGGTATGTCCTGTTTGTATACAAATGGTAAGTAGTATCTGTATTCTAAACTGGTATGGCCTGTTTGTATACACACAGTAAGTAGTATCTCTATTCTAAGCTTGTATGTCCTGTTTGTATACAAATGGTAAGAAGTATCTGTATTCTAAACTGGTATGGCCTGTTTGACGGTAAGTAGTATTTTTCTTCTGAAATGATATGGCCTGTTTGTAGACAAACAGTTAGTACTAAGTATCTTAAACAGAGGTATGTGATTTGAAGTTATCCATGTTGAGCATGATTGGAGGGACGGGGTCTGTACATCTCAGGTCAAGGCCACAGATATGGGCACTTACTACCTAAACCTACAGACAAGGACATTCCACTGTTGAGCATTTGTCATGTACTAGTGACATTTCTGTTTGTTGAGCATGATTCCACTGCACCAAAAGGCAGTCTGAGTGAAAAAAAAGAAGACTATTATGCAGTTTTACCTATGTTTATTGTTTACTGGGACCTTTAGAAATATAAGTCTGTAACATTATTACTTCAGGTTTATTCAAGTAGTTAAGCAGCATTGCTCGTTAATGGACAACTGAAGGTTAAAAACTTAATGTCATCTTGAAACTTAGTGTGGAAATTAAAAAAATGAGTAAAATTTTGAGGAGCGTGCCAGGTAAATTTTGATGTTAAGAAATGCTAAGGTATAATTATACCAGATCAAAAGCACATTATGCTGTGAATGGCATTTGACCTGTTTATTTTGAAATGTCAAAATTATTAAAATTTTATGTGAAAAGTAGTTCATATTTTATTTTCAGGTGACATTGATGTTGATAAATTTTACACAGGATGAACATAACAGTAATTCTGCTGAGAAAAGAAACATTGTAGATTCTATATATCAGTATAACAGGAGATTCTCAGGAGAACCAAGACAGGTATACAATCTATAGCAGTTTGTTTTTATTTGTGATATGATTTATCTTGATATAAGTTGCTTTGTTTTGGATGATGTTTTTCTCTTACAAATATGATTCATTGAAGACTCCTCAGATTTCAGTGGTGGATGAAAATTTGGTGTCTTTTTCAGTAAGGACAGGAACAAATGCTAAAATGGACACTATAATATTCATATAAATTGTTCAAATGTATTTGAATATGCATACGAGGGGTGATTGAAAAGTTTTGCAACCCACCTTCTATTTCTTTAATTAGCAGTCAAATCAACAACTTTAGGATTTCATTCCCTCAAAGTAATCTCCTTTGACCTTCACACAAAGTTTCAAGCGTTTAATCCAATTTTGAAAACATTTTTGATAGTCCTCAATAGGTATACCCTTAAGGCACTGATAAATTGCTGTCCCTAGGCCGTTTCGAGAGTCATAGCGTCTACCAGCAAGTTCAGATTTCAGTCTCGGGAACAAAGAATAATCGCACGGGGCCAGGTCCGGGGAATAAGCAGGATGGTCTAACACTCGCACCTTCCTTTCTGCCAGGAAATCCTTCACAAGTTGGGCTTTGTGGCTGGAAGCATTGTCATGTAGCAGTGAAATGTTCCGCATACCCTTTCTTGGTCGGCGTTTTTGAAATTTACGATCAAGCTTTGTCAAAACCACTTTTCTATAGAATTTAGCATTGACAGTTCTTCCTTTAGGCACAGGAACTTGGATGACAGGCCCTTTACAGTTGAAGAAAACGCAATATGAAACCTTGCGCACTGTTGCAATTCTCTTGGCAATTACGGGTCTCTTTGAATGTTTTGTTGCCCAAACACGATTTGAACACTTTCGCCGAGGTTCAAAATAATGTACCCATGTTTCGTCACCCGTTACCAATTCAGAGAACGCATTACCTTTACATTTTGAGTACAGCTTCAGTAGTGACTTGGCCTTTTTAACGCGCTCCCGTTTCTGCTGTGGTGTCAGCAAATGAGGGATCCAACGAGCAGAAATCTTTGTAACTTTGAGCTTTTCCTTTAGGACAGAATAAACTCGTTCCGATGATATCCCCGTAAGACGAGCTAGTTCTCGCAAAGTTATTCTAGCATCTTTCTCTAAAAGTTGTTTTATTTTTTTGACGTATTTGTCGGTGGTCACAGACTTTGGCCGCCCACTCCTTGGTAAATCTTGCAACTGCTCCCGACCCGATTTAAAATGGGATATCCACCTGGTAACAGTGCTGTAAGACACTTCGTAGTGTCCATATATGTCACAAATTTCAGCAAAAAGATCCCTTGCACTTAAACCCAAATGACTCCTTGCTTTAATGTAGGTCCGAATTTCTAGCCATTTACTACTTCTAAATCCAGGCATTTTTAACACAGTGTCACCGAGTAGAGATTTTCAGTTTGCTCGTTCTCGTAACATGTACAATACACATGAGTGAAATTTTACACATCAATAGATAAATGTTTGAATTACAAATACACGCAAAGTTGGTGCATGTATTGCACGTGGATTTCGAGATTTTACGGCAGTTGCAAAACTTTTCGATCACCCCTCGTATACAGATCATAAGTGTTCAAATACTCGATCCCTTCCTTTTGTTTGTCTGAATGTCTTTCAGGCATGGATAGAACCTTTTACTTTCAGCTAGCCATTTTCATGTTTACTTGGCCCGCCCGCTTAGCTCAGTAGGTAAGAGCGTTGGTCTACGGATCGCAGGGTCGCGAGTTCGATCCTCGGGCGGGGCGTATGTTCTCCGTGACTATTTGATAAACGACATTGTGTCTGAAATCATTAGTCCTCCACCTCTGATAATTCATGTGGGGAAGTTGGCAGTTACTTGCGGAGAACAGGTTTGTACTGGTACAGAACCCAGGAACACTGGTTAGGTTAACTGCCCGCCGTTACATGACTGAAATACTGTTGAAAAACGGCGTTAAACCCAAAACAAACAAACAAAAACATGTTTACTTGAATGAATCGAACCAAAATAAGGCTGAAATAATTAAAACATTACTTCAAGGTCTGTATTCAGCTTAATTCAGTCTGAAAGCACTTATGTAAGAAAAACCTTCAATCCAGGTGATATAAAATGAACTATTTAAATTAAAGGTATACATGTTTTTTACTCTGTATCAAAGTAATATTTTTTTCATTTCAGTGGATAGACTATATCAGAGACCTGCCTACTCTTCTGCGACACGCCATAAGTGAATTTTTCACCGTCGGAGGCCTTGTTTTCATGTTTAGAATTCGTATCTTAGTCATTTTTCTTCTAGCTTTCTTTTATTTCATTTCACCACTAGATATTATTCCAGAAGCTGTTTTTGGAATATTTGGATTTTTGGACGATTTGTTTATTTTGTTATTACTTGCAATTTATGTTAGTTTGATATATAGAAATGTTGTACAGCAGAGAGCCACAGCCAGACAATAATATTTAAGTGCAATTATTAAAATGAGCCATGCCATGAGAAAACCAACATAGTGGGTATGCGACCAGCATGGATCCAGACCAGCCTGCGCATCCGCGCAGTCTGGTCAGGCTCCATGCTGTTCGCTAACAGTTTCTCCAATTCCAATAGGCTTTAAAAGCGAACAGCATGGATCCTGACCAGACTGCGCGGATCCTTGCTGGTCGCATACCCACTATGTTGGTTTTCTCATGGCACGGCTCATTTGTTAATTTGTAAATAAATGTGTTAACATTGTGTCTACATTTGCAACAATAAACCTATATGACCTGTGTGTTTACAATTGCCAGTGAACTCACATGGCTATGACATAATTTCGGAGGTCACACAGCTTGATTGACAATGATTTTTAACACAATCACATCATCATACGAGATATTTGCATTTTACAGGACTGACCCATTTTTTAGCTCGTCTGATTTTTGAAGAAAAATCTGTGTGGTATTGTTGTCACTTCGTCAGCGTCTGTGTTGGTTAAAATTTTTGTTTAGGTCCACCTTTTCTCAAAAACCTTAAGAGCTACAGCTTTGAAACTTGATTTGCACACTTGTTTATCATCATTAGGTGACTTAGTAGACCAAGACCCATAACTCTGATATGCATTTTGTCAAAATTTTAGCCCTGTTTGTTCTTTGAGTTTTTTTATTAACTTTTTGTTACAGTCCACCTTTTCTCAAAGGCTATAATCGCTACAGCTTTGAAATTTTGCACACTTGTTTGTCATCCTTAGGTGATTTTGTAGGCCAAGAACCATAACTCTGATATGCATTTTGTCAGAAATATGGCCTTTCCTGTACTTAAAAGAATTGAGTTTCTTGGTTAAAAGTTTTGTTTAAGTCCGCCTTTTCTCAAAAACTACAAGAGCTACAGCTTTGATTTTTGCACACTTGTTTATCATCATTAGATGACTATGTAGGCCAAAAACCATAACTCTGACATGCATTTTGTCAGAATTATGGCCCTTTTTGTACATAGAAATTCTGAACTATAACTCTTTTCTTACATACTGACTGGCACTTGCAGATGAGCGATGGTATCCATAGGCGGTGCTCTTGTTATGTTTTAAAGACACATGGAGACATTTGGCCTACAAATGCCTTTTAAACAAACACCATATAATTCAAACACAAACTGATATGTAAATTGCTAAACCACTGTGTCTTAAAAAACCCACAACATTGTTTTTCTTTGTAATAAAGTAAAACATCCGCAGACAACAAGTTCTGATAGTTATAATGGCATCTGAACTATAAATTATTTCTGTCAGGAGTCACACAAAAAATTTAAAACTATTTTTTGTGGTCTTTGCTTAAAACGGTCTTACTGTCTGAAAGTGTAGCACATATCCGTTCATTTGTGAGAAATGAGCTTTCCTTTGAACGAAACATATCTGTTGTGAATAAAGCGTAATTTTGTTTCATATGCAAAAAATACATTATTGTAGATATCTGTAAATAGTATTTATTTTTCTTCTATCGGATCGATTAGTTTGATGACAAGGAAATAATTTATTGAAGTATTTTGATTGTTCAGTGTCTGTGGTCATTCCTCGCCATCATTAAAATTCTACTGTAAAACATTTTAAGGTCACAATTTTGGCTCAGTCTTGATGAATCTTGGTTGGAATGGTTCCCTCAATAAAATTTTGTATGATGCTGAATAACCTTGTGTCTAAAACTGGGTCACAAGGTCAAAAGTTAGAATCTTCACAAAATCTGGTCCGAATGTCTGTCTTTATGAAAGCTAGATTAAGTATAAAAGTTGGTTATCTGGGGCCAAAAACTAGTGTACTATGTCAGGTTTAAAATGATACAACATTGTTAACACTCTTAGAGGTTATATTTCTACATTTTAGAAAACTTAAGAAAAACAAATGACTTGTAAGAGTTTAGGACGGTGTACACTAAAATTTCTTTACAGTTAAGGTATGTCTGCACATTTGATAAACAAGAAGTGATAGCGTAATGTCATTTATCCGGAAAATGTACAATAAAGCCTGGATTTGGCATACGGAAATGAAAATCGTTTATGAATTAATGGCAACATTTGAGTACATTTATTACAATGGCACTGTTACTCTCTTTCTAAATTTAAAATATGATATTAAGATATCTGACATGTTAAATATTATTATACCAGATTTATATAGCGCCCTTTTCATGATCAATTTCACGTTCAAAGGCGCTTTACATAGTTCAGATGTGGCCACACAGTTCTGAAAAAGAGTTTAATCAAAGTCTACATTGTAGAAAAATTTCAAATAATTCAAAATAATGTCATAGAATAAGCCTGAAATGTGCAGTTCTCTTTAATCATTGTCAAATATATAAAAAATAAGCACATGGACCTATACATTTTATTTCACCACATTATAGAGCATATGTTTATTTACAACTGTGAGAAGTTTCATTAAAATCTACAATGTAGAAAAATTTCTATTGACGAAAATGTTATGGAAGTTATGAGTTTCCCATAGACTCCCATTATGAAAAATAGCGTGAAGTCCAAATTTTTCAAATCTGTCGAGCAAAAATCAAGCATGCGACCCTATCTTTTTTATTTGCTGAATTTTAAGTATATTCTGAAGTTTTGAAAAAGAGTTTAATCAAAATCTACATTGTAGAAAAATTTCAATTCAAACATGCAAAACTACCTTAAATCAAAACATCATACCAGTGTTCTCCATCAAGACATAGCTTTAATGAATATTAAACTGGCAATTTGTTTTGAATAATTTGGCCCAGAGCTGCACAAAACCTGGTAAGGGTGATCTATGTCAAGTTTGAAATTGAATTGTAATGGTCAGAAAAGTGGGTCAGGCGGGTGATATAGGGCCTTGTTGGCCCGCTTGTTTGAAGGTACCTAAACATTGCCATAAAATATCCTGACAGAGTAGAAATATGTAATGCCACAGCCAACAAGGTCAGACTGTTCCCATTTGTGTTCACCATTTTTTGCTCACATTGAAATGCAATTTATAGTAGATAATACAGTAATGCATTTAATTTTGAAGATTCCGAAGAAGGACCTATCACTTAAAATAGTGTTTTTGACTTATATATTAAAAATCTGTTTGATGACACCATTTTTAATTATGCCCAACCATTTCAATGTGTAGATGTAATGATAGCTGAAGAAATCATCCCAAGTTCTAGACTTAAGTCCATTCCATCTCTCCACAAGTACCTGCTTAATTTTTGTTCCAGCTTTTTCTTTAAACAGAGCATTAGATGTAGATTGTATATTAAGGTTTTCAGCCTATTTTATGATCTTTTTCTTACCATGAACGCCCTTTGGACTGATTTTACATCGGAATCTGCATTTTGATTTTAATCCTTATAATTATTACCATGCTAAATTTCTAAAATGAATTTGTCCACCTTTCAATTTGGACAGTACCATTAACTGTTAAAAGCGGTGCATACCAAAAAGATACTGAGTCAATGGCAAACAGTGTAGATCATGATCATGTCACAAAGGCAGAATTAATCGCTACCAGCACAATAAGGGTTAACATTGTTTTTCTGGACTGATTTTCTTTCTACATTTTTAGCTCGCCTTTTCAAGGAAAAAGTAGAGCTGTTTTGCCCCAGTGTCGGTGTCACCATTGGTTAAAGATTTTGATGGAGTCAAATATCTCCGTTACTATCGAAGCTATTGACTTGAAACTTAAACTAGATATTCACTATCAAAGTCTACACCAGGAGAAATAATCCCCATACCTCTGATTTGAATTTTGACAGATTTATGCCCCTTTTTAACTGAATTTTTTTTATTAAAATTTTTGATAAAGACAAATATTTTTGTTACTATCAAAGCTTTTGACTTGAAACTTAAAATATTTATTTACTATCAAAATCTACACCAGGAGATACAATCCCTATAACTCTGATTGAATTTTGACAGAGTTATGCCCATTTTAACTTTTAAAAAAATTTTTGGTTTAAGTTTTATCAAGTTTATTGGCAAAGCTCTAATTCAGAGTCAGGCACTGAGAAAAGTTGAGCGCGCTGTCTTATGGACAGGTCTGGTTGTTTTTAACATTAGTTGTCGAATTTCAATTTGCTTTAAAGCCTAGAAATTGTCAATAATTGAATCATAATTTATGAAAGTTAAGTTCTGTCCTTAAATGATTTTCATTTTAGTGTTACACGCTTACCTCAGCAATGTCAAGGTCTTCTGTATAGCAGGTATCGAGATCTTATTGAAATTTGGTTGTTTTCTTTAATTTTTTGCAAGTATACCATGTAAATAGTATTATTTTTGTATCAAAACATTTTGCTCACTTTGTTGTATAACTTGTTATAAATATAATGGAAATTTTGTTTTTAAAGATGAATATATTTTTTTCTTAGGTATATTAAAAAAAGCCAATATTCTATTGCAGCGTTAAACAATATGGAGCATTTGTTAAATTTCTGGATACTAACTTGAACTGTATTTCCTTGTTTCTATGAAATATTTTTTTTCTAGTTTTTTCAACTATAACAATAGATATTACAATGTTTTACATCTAACACTCAAGATAAGTTAGAAATTAATCCATTTTAAAGGTAATTAGCTAAATAAAGAATTCAGCAGGGCACAAGTGACATCATAAACACACAGAAATGGCTGCCTCTGTGAGCAGCTATGTTCTTAAATTTTGAACTGTCATATCTCTCGATAGTGGTCTGATTTTAATTTTTTTTTTCACCATTATGCAAGGCTTGAGGATTGCTTTCATGCCATCTCTGCTTACTTCAGAGACCCTTTGCCCTTTTAGCGCACGTAAAAACCTTAATTTTTTGTTATAGAAAAGATTTTGCACCCCTCTAAAGGTTTTTTTTTTCAGATTATAAATTTTTGAATATGGGTATTTTCATAAACATACACTTTTAATACAGTTGAAACTCGGTATCTGGAATTCAGAGGGATGGAGTGTTTAACTTGGAATTAACTGAAATTCGACTTAAAATGATACTATGTGCACGTCTTCAGGATGTGACTTAAAATACCTTAAAGATAGCCAGAACTTCGAGATAAGCAAGTTTGTGACATCAAGTTACAACTGTTTTTTAAAAATCAGAAAAAATTTTATGGACACACTCTGTCAAATCCCAGATTGAGGATATTAAACATTAGAAGCTTTATTAAACCGAGTTTGGAGACCAACAATGGAACTCCAGGATCTGACTGGTTATTTTACAGCACTTTTGTTATTGTCCAGTTGTGAAGTCTTAGACTACTGTAGAAGTCTCCAAGTTTTGGTTTTATTTTCTTAGAGACATGATCATTATTGTGTAATCAGCATTTATTACATAGAATGAGAATTTGTACTTGAGTACTTGCAGTTGACAAATGAATGTGAAAACTTCGTTAACAGTAGAACACTAAATCCCTTGTATCAGAGTTTTAATATATGGTAATGGAATTACCGTTATAAAATAGCTGTAAGGGAGTTTCCATATACGGTAATGAAATTACTGTTATAAAACAGCTGTTTATTAGCTCACCTGAGCCAAAGGCTCAAGGTGAGCTTTTGTGACTGCTCAATGTCCGTCGTGTGTCGTCCGTCCGTCAACATTTTCTAAAAAAATCTTCTTCTTGAAAACCAATGGGCAGAATTACACCAAACTTCACAGGAATGATCCTTGGGTGGTCTCCTTTCAAAATTATTCAAAGAATTTAATTCCATGAAGAACTCTGGTTGCCATGGCAACCGAAAGGAAAAACTTCAAAAATCTTCTTGTCCAAAACCGCATGGCATAGAGCCTTGCTATTTGGCATGTGACATCATCATATGGTCCTCTATCAAGATTGTTCAAATTATGCCCCTTGATTGAAAAGGCCCCACCCCGGGGGTCACAAGTTTTACATAGACTTATATAGTAAAAAACTTTAAAAATCTTCTTGTCTAAAACCACAACACCTAGGCCTTTGAAATTTTGTATGTAGTATTGTCTTGTGGTCCTCTGTCAAAATTGTTCAAATTATGCACCTGGGATGAAAAGAGGCCCTGCCCCGGGGGGTGTCAAGTTTAACATAGACTTATATAGGAAAAAAACTTAAAAATTTTTTGCCTGAAACTGCAAGGCCTAGGCTTTTGATATTAAGTATGTTGCCTTTCCTCGTGTTTCTCTACCAAAATTGTTCAAATTATGTCCCTAGGGTGAAAAGAGGCCCTGCACTGTGGGTACCAAGTTTAACATAGACTTAATAAAGGAAAAAAAAATCAAGATCTTCTTGTCTTAAAGTTCAAGGCCTAGGCCTTTGATATTTGGTATGTAGCATTAACTGGTGGATCTCTAACAAGTTTGTTCAAATTATGCCCCTGGGTTGAAAAGAGGCCCCGCCGTAGGGGTCACTTGTTATAATTAGGAGTTATATAGGAAAAATTATCAGATCATATTTCCAGGACTGTTTAATTATAATTATCTGATGACCCCAAGCAATTAGGGATCACTTGACTGTGACCTTGACCTACTGTCTTGTTTTTTAAGATACAGCCTTGAAATTTGGATGACATGTACAGTTTAGCACACTGATCTTAAAACTGACTTTCAGTTACCATGAATTTGACCTACTGACCTACCTCCTTAATATTTTAGCCGCAGTTTGCCATTCGAAACATGTGGCTCATATTACTCAGGTGAGCGATTCAGGGTCATCATGACCCTCTTGTTAGTTTTATAAAATAGATTGATTGTCTAAATAAGGTATAAAGACAAAGAAGATTGCTGATCTTTGCCATTGTTGATGTTTTGTTAAGATTCCTTTATCTAGAATAAAGCTTTAAAATATGTAAATGATTTCGTTTCTGTATATAAAGAACATGAGTCACTCTTCAGGTCAGTTGTTTACTGGGCACGCATAAGAAGTGTAACATTCATGAGTGTAGCCTAGGTATCAAGTAGCTATTCAGTCTACATTTTTAATGTTTTGTTTATTGCTCACCTGAGCATTTTGCTTAGATGAGTTTATATGATCACCCTGTGTCTGTCTGCTGGCATCTACGTTTTATTTAAGCCCATCTGCATAGCTCAATAGGGAGAGTATAGGTCTACGGATCACGGGATTGTTAGCTCGATTCCTGGGCGGGGCATATGTTCTCCGTGATGTTTTGATTTAAAACCTTGTGTCTGAAATCATTTGTCATCCACCTCTGATTAATGTGGGGAAGTTGGCAGTTACTTATGGAGAACATGTTTGTACTGGTGCAGAATCCAGGAACACTGGTTAACTGCCCTCCTTTACATAACGGAACTACTGTTGAAAAACGGCTTTAAAGACATATCCGACAGTTATATAGGCAAAAATTTTCCTACAGACAGAATTTCTTTAACCTTGTGTACTGACTGAGAGTCAAGCTTAAAACGGAAATATGTATTAAAAATCATAGGTTCCCAGTCTTGATCTTTGAAAATAGATTTTTTCAGTATTTTCCAACTTTCAAGGGCAGATAATTCATGACCAAGTCTCGGTACCTATGATTTGTTTTATTTCATATTTCTGTTTTTGATTTGATTCTCTGTCAGTAAACACAGTTTAAAGAAGAAATTCTGTCTGTAAGAAAATTTTGCCCCATGTCAATATAGACACTCTGGCAAATGTCCTTAACTATGAACATGACAAAATGATACCGCAAAGTTCTGGTCTTTCCTATGGACGGAATTTCTTTAAACTTTGTATACTGACTGCAAATGAAGTCTAAAACAGAAATAAAAATTAAAATGCAGTTTCCTTGCCTTGATAATGAATTATCTGCCCTTGAAAATAGGCTTTTTTTTAAGTATTTTCTGATTTTCAAGGGCAGATAATTCAAGATCAAGCCTGGGTACCTATGATTTTTAATATATATTTCCGTTTTAAACTTGACTCTCAGTCAGTATACAAAGTTTTAAAAAATTCTGTCTGTAGAAAGTTTTTTGCCAATATACATATAGAAAACTGTCCCATATGTCTTTAAACTCAAAACAGACAAGCAAAAAATGTTTTATTTAAACATCTCCTCTGAAACTACCAGTCAGACTTACATCAAACTTGGTCTGTAGCATTCTGGCGTAGACCTGTCTAAAGTCTGTTCCACTTGACTTTATCTAGGGGCAACCAGAGCTAAAAATAGAGAACCCTTTAAACAACTTCTCATAATAAACCACTGGATGTCTCCTCACCGGACTTGTTCTGTAACATCCTTTGATGGACCTTTCTCTCGTTTGTTCCGCTTATTGAACTTAATGACCCCAAAAGCTAAATAGAAAAAACATTGAATAACTTCTAATGAACTCCTTGATTCACCAAACTTAGTCAAAGCAGTCTCATATGGACCTTTCTAAAATTAGTTCTGATGGTTCCACTTGACTGCACTTAATTGTTACAAAAGCTGAAAATAGAAAAAAAAAGTTAAAACTTTAAAAATTTGATGAATGTTCACCAAGCAGGGATAGAAGCTCTTAAGATGTTGCTCAAATTTATTCAAATGTTTCTGCTTGAATGCACTTAACAGCCGCAGGAGGTCAAAATAGAAAACCTTAAAATGACTTTTCAAGAACACTCTAATGCATTTTCACCAAACTTGATAAGGAAGGATTATTCTCAGATTTGACCAATTGATTTCAAGCAAAAACTAGACAGACTAGATGCCCACGAGCAACATGTCGAGCCCGTCAGCTGTCAAAAGGACTGGGAGTTGCACACGACACTCTGTCGCATCGAGGCAAACATTAATGCCAAATAAAAGAAAGATTGCAAAAAGTTACAATATAAGTTACTTGTAGTTACAACAAAGGGAAGTAAATCTTAAAAAAACAAAATCTAAATCCATACAAAAATCCTGACCAGTAGAGATAGGTCAAAATACACCTCAAAATTGGATGTAACATGCATGTTGTACTACAGAAAAGTGGTCTTGATTTTTCCTTCCAACCAGTAATAAACAAGAGCTGTCACTAATGGTGACAAATGCCCCCACAGCATTTGACCTGGTGACCCCAAAGTCAGTAGGGGTGGTGTACTCAATAAGTACTATCAGCATGTGAAGTTTGAAGGTCCTGGGTGCAGTGGTTCGCATGTAAAGTGCCTTCATGCAAAAAGTTAACATTGGCCCCTGTGACCGTGACCTTTGACCTGGTGACCCCAAAGTCAGTAGGGTTGGTTTACTCATAAAATACTATCAGCATGTAAAGTTTGAAGGTCCTGGGTGAAGTGGTTCGCGAGTAAAATGCCTTCATGCAAAAAGTAAACGTTGGCCCCTGTGACCTTGACCTTTGACCTGGTGACCCCAAAGTCAGTAGGGGTGGTGTACTCAATAAGTACTATCAGCATGTGAAGTTTGAAGGTCCTGGGTGAAGTGGTTCGCGAGTAAAGTGCCTTCATGCAAAAAGTTAACGTTGGCCCCTGTGACCTTGACCTTTGACCTGGTGACCCCAAAGTCAGTAGGGGTGGTGTACTCAATAAGTACTATCAGCATGTGAAGTTTGAAGGTCCTGGGTGCAGTGGTTCGCGAGTAAAGTGCCTTCATGCAAAAAGTTAACGTTGTGACGAACTAACTAACTAACTAACAGACAGTTGAAAACTAATATGCCTCCCTTCGGGGGCATTAAAAAAGTTACAATATAAGCTATTTATAGTAACAACAAAGGGAAGTAATTCTAGGTTCTTGCACATGACACTCCATCTCATGATGGTGAACAATTGTGCCAAGTTACATCAAAATCCGTCTATGCATGAAAAAGAAATGCTCTGGACAGTCATTCTTGTATCTGACCTTTGACCTCTAAGTGTGACCTTGACCTTAGACCTAAGGACCTGGTTCTTGCGGATGACACTCCATCTCATGGCGGTGAACATTTGTGCCAAGTTACATCAAAATCCCTCCATGCATGAAGAAGAAATGATACGGACAAAGTTGTCATTCTTGTATCCTTTGACCTCTAAGTGTGACCTTGACCTTAGATCTAGGGACCTGATTCTTGCGCATGACACTCCGTCTCATGATGGTGAACAATTGTGCCAAGTTACATTAAAATCCCTCCATGCATGAAGAAGCAATGCTCCGGACAAAGTCGTTATTGAATTTGACGTTTGACCTCTAAGTGTGACCTTGACCTTTGAGTTTGGAACCTGGGGTTTGCGCATGACACTCCGTCTCAATGAGGTTAACATTCATGCCAAATATAAACAAGATTGCTCCATGCATTTCAAAGTTATGGTTTGGACAAACAAATCCTGACGGACGCACGCACACACGCACGCAAATACACCGAACAGCCATTTGGACAACTATGTCTTCGCTTCCGCAAGCGGGCTTTACAAAAACCATTAAACAACTTCTCTTTAAACGTTTAAATAGGTGTTCATTAAACTTGGTCAGAAGCTTAGTTTATCTTTTTAGCATTCAAAATGACTTACAGATTTGTTTTGAAAATATGTCTAGAAAAACGTCATGTTACTTATTTGAAAAAAAAAAAAACACACTCAATACAATTCCAGCTAGTAATCTTTAGCGTGGCTGATGGAAAGGTCATAAACTTCAGAGACATATGAAGTTTTGACATATTTCATTATTTTTTTGTGTGTTTCTAATGAAATTCCAAGGATATAGAGCAGATACAAGTAATGGTAAACATGCCGACGTGCTGTACTGCAGTCAAATTTATGAAGTTAGTCTTTATATAACTTCTTTTTATGTTCCTTGTGTGAACTTCTACCAAGGATGACTTTTCTGATTACCAAGATCTCTGGCTGCCATGTGCTGTAAGAGGGCACTTTTAATACATTCTTTTTTGAAACTGATAAACTTCAGAATAATTTCACACAATTGCTTTGTCCCGTGAAAATGTCTACTTCAGATTTAACCTGTTAAAAAGAAAGCAATTTGTAAAGAAATAAAAACAAAGAACCGATGAAAACTATGTTAGACATAGTTACATGAAATTTTAGTGCTGACACATTACAAATGCAAAAAACAAAGATATTGATATTATGCCCCACTTTGGTCAGTCTGTCTGTTTGTCTGTCCATAGACCAATCCGTTTCTGGGAGGTTGGTCATTACCAGCAGATGACCCCCTATTGATTTTTAGGTCAGCAGGTCAGAGGTCAAGGTCACAGTGACCTGGAGCAGTTAAACCACTTGAGAACACTTGTTTCTAAGGATCATGAAAGTTGATAGGGAGTTTGGTCATGACCAGCTGATGACCCATATTGATTTTGAGGTCAAGGTCACAGTGACTAGGACAATTAAACCGTTTCTTGATGATAACTTGAAAACACATGGGCCTAGGATCACAAAATTTTAAAGGGATGTTGATCATGACCAGCTGTTGACCCCTACTGATTTTGAGGTCAAAGGTCACAGTGACCCAGAACAGTTAAACTGTTTCCGAATGATAACTTTGGTATGACTGGGCCTAAGATCACAAAACTTAATAGGGAGGTTGATGATGACCCCTATTGATTTTGAGGTCAGTAAGTCAGAAGGTCAAGGTTACACTGACCCAGAACAGTAGAACGTTTTTGCCAAATAACTAGAGAACGCTTTGGTCAAAGATTTACTTATGACTGGTAAATGACCCATAATTATTGATTTGAGGTCAGTATGTCAAATGTCCAGTGCACAGTGACCAAATAATTTCTGTTCATTGTTAAATTACTGAATGCATCACTGCATCACGTGGCGGGGAGGGGGGGGGGGGAGGGTGAGGAGCATTTTGTGTTCTACAAGCTCTTGTTCTTTTATAAGTTGAGCTTTATAAGTCATTGAAACCTTTGCCAGAATTAGATGATTATATATCAATAAATTCAGTAATATACATGTTTTATATGATGTTCAACTTTCATGTAAAATGACTCTTTCTTTCTGTGATTTGATGTTGTTTTATTGTTCTTTTTTGTTTTTTTTTTTAATGTGTACTTAACTAATAAAAATGAATGTAGTTCAAAATGTGGAATTAGCTATTAAAAATTAATGTAGTTCAAAATGTGGACTTAACCATTAAAAACGCAAGGATCGAGGGCTTTGACTGTGAAAAACTTCAAACAAACCCAAATGTTTCATACCAAAAATTCTTTCCCATGATGCCAGACATTTATATACTGTAATCTTTGTACAATCAATTATAGATGTAATTCCACCACACTACTGACCATTGTTTGCATGTCTGAACTGAAAGTCCTGGAGAAATAGCAGTCTGTAGAAACAATGCAATAGGAATTCTTGTTACGCACAACAGAAAAAGAAGAAGAAAAACCCACATGGTATCAGTTATTTATGTTTACAAAATTTAATGCCTTTTTAATTAATAAATAAATAAAAACTTTAATGCAAATTCAGAACAAAAAACAAAATTGTCAAACATGATTTAACAAACTGATATGAATAATCATACTAAGAATATAAAGAGCTGTTGATGGATACAGGATGACTTCTAGGTCAATATTACAATAGTGCTAGACTAATGCAGCAATATGCATGAGCAGAAATATACAGGTATTGGAATCTCGTTACTTGCCCTTTCAATGGTCTTGTTGCTCCATACAAGCTCTTAAGAATAATTATCTTTCTGCTTTAGATTTAATGTCTGATTAATAAAAGCTTACGCTTAATCCTTAAAATAAAGTTAATATGCCGAGCACTGTCCGGATCTCATTTATATTTTTGAATAATGGTGTTGGTATTCTATTCTTCAAAGAAATCTGTTACCTATTCTAATGGTGCCCTAAATTTTACAGCTTGTCAACAAATGTTCAGAACATTCCACTTTAATACCATTATTCCATTTCTGAAATGTACATTTTGTTCCTCTCTGCAGCCTGTAATTTATCTTATACTTTCTCTTTCATATGGGGACATATATGTACAGGTATACTCTGTGGCAAAGTTTTATTTTGTTGATACTTCTTGAACTAACTCTCATAAAGTTCGATGTAATTTTCAATCCTTGTATCTAAACTTTTGTTGTCTCTCTGTTCTTTTTGGTGTTCTTGGTCTGAGCTTTGTTTTCAGCCTTGTTTGCCTTGTCTAGATACACCTATAAAGTCATTTCATTGAAAGATTTAATGTTTGTAGAAACCATTAATATATGAGGAGTTCCTAGAAATGTTACATGTACATGAAACCATTAATATATGCGGAGTTCCTAGAAATGTTACATGTACATGAAACCATTAATATATGCGGAGTTCCTAGAAATGTTACATGTACATATCAGGTCTACTCATGATGATGATGTTTTTGTAACATCCACACTCAGACTCTAATTTTAGAAGATTACATGGTTTATTTTGTTGTGTCAATAAAAAAGAAAAGCAAACATCTTTTAACCTGGTACATCATTTCTGCAAAAGAATAGGAAATTATATACAAACCATTAAGTTCTTGCTCATAAAGTATGGTCGATCCTGTCCATCATTCCTCTCACAGTCTTCACAGAAACACAGAAATATTGTATCAATGGTAATCTGGAAATAGATTGTTTTTCAGCAAAATCGGTCAGTCCTACCAGCTATAGGTCTTTCAAAAAATTCTATTTTGAGTGACCCTGGTCCTGCCAATGGTAGTACGCAAATTATTTATTTATATAGCGAAACACGTGAAAAATCTATCTACGATAATTTCCAAATGAATTATTGACACAGTCAGTCAAATATATAACTTTCTATCTCTGGTTCATGTAATATTTACAACATGGGAATATTGCATCTTTAGTAGACTGTAAAGCGAGTATTCGTTTATCAAAACACATAAACAATAACTCAACTGCGTTCAATTTCAGAATACAGTCTACTCTGGTATTTCGAATCAGTCGATCTCATTTTAACGGGTATTTATATACAATTTGATGACACTGGTGTATTTTTTATAAGCAATACCCATGTTTAGATGTGGAGCAGTATCTGTTTTTAGCAAATTTGAGTTTTGTAGAATAAAGGATGACTGTGACTATCGTATCCTGTAAATTGAGTATCTGTACAAAAGTCACAGGGATACTGTATCTAAAGATTTTCTTTAAACTCCAGTGTTTGTACAAAACCCATAATTGTATCTGCTTTAAAATTTATAAAACAAATCGTAGAAAGTGGTTTTATTCAAAAGTTGTAACTTTGATATTTATACAACAAAATACATGGATACTGTCCACTTCGGAAAATGGTAAATTGAGTATTTGTGCAAGAAAACGCGAATATTATGTATATATCACAACTGGACTGCTTTACTCTTGAAAATGGTATATTGGGAAAGGTACATAATCGAGGTGGAAATTTTTGACCTTAGTAAGTTATTTTACTCCTGCTTAAAACAATAAAATGCTTTACCTCATAGATGAGAAGAAAGCAGTGGGCGACGGCAAAAGCAAATGCACAAGCCACAGAGATTGGTACCCACATGTAGTTAATGTCATCACGTCCCTAAAAGTTGTAGCACTTTTAGTTAGAAAGTTAGTACATAATACATGACAAGTTATTAGGCATTCACTCATGGACGGACTGAAAATTGTTCAGTGATTTCAAAAGATATTAATTTATTTAGACTTTCATTTACACTAAAAAAAAATATCATTATCAAACACACTGACTGTGCTAGGTTGATACTTGCTTTATTCTTTCTTGCATTCTTCTTTTTTTCTTACAAAGGCGGTAAGCTATTTTATACAAAGAGGTGATATTTGTGGACACAGTTAAAACCTATTGGTATATTATAGTCCATTATAAATTTCACTGAATTCTGTAAAAAAACAAAACAGTGGCTTAGTTAATGTCTTACCTTGAAAAATTCTCTTCCAATAACCATGACAACAGCGACTGTGGATATTTTACCAAGAAACAAGACAAGATCGCCTATAGAGTTGATCGCAGCAACACGTAATGCATTACTTACTATAATCATGAAGGCTTTCTGAGCTGACTTGCAGAAGTTATATCCATATATAGCTGAAAAATTTATAAATCTATTGAAAAAGTTGTGAAGTGTTTAACAACGTAATACAGCGTCTTTTTGAGAGAAAAATAACTAAAAATATTTGATGCTTGTGGAATGTCTAATGCTGTTACTCATTGTATTTCTGCTTACCTATTTCAATGTATGCATATCTGCTTACCTATATCAATGTATGCATTCCTGCTTACCTATATCAGTGTATGCATATCTGCTTACCTGTATCAGTGTATGCATTCCTGCTTACCTATATCAGTGTATGCATATCTGCTTACCTGTATCAGTGTATGCATTCCTGCTTACCTATATCAGTGTATGCATATCTGCTTACCTATATCAGTGTATGCATTCCTGCTTACCTATATCAGTGTATGCATATCTGCTTACCTATACCAGTGTATGCATATCTGCTTACCTATATCAGTGTATGCATATCTGCTTACCTATACCAGTGTATGCATATCTGCTTACCTAGACCAATGTATGCATATCTGCTAACCTATACCAGTGTATGCATATCTGCTTACCTAGACCAATGTATGCATATCTGCTTACCTGTTTCAGTGTATGCATATCTGCTTACCTAGACCAATGTATGCATATCTGCTTACCTGTTTCAGTGTATGCATATCTGCTTACCTAGACCTGCTTATCTAGACCAGTGTATGCATGTCTGCTTACCTGTTTCAGTGTATGCATATCTGCTTACCTATATCAGTGTATGCATATCTGCTTACCTAGACCAATGTATGCATTTCTGCAGACCTATATCAGTGTATGCATATCTGCTGACCTATTTCAGTGTATGCATTTCCGCTTACATAGATCAATGTATGCATATCTGCTGACCTATTTCAGTGTATGCATTTCCGCTTACCTAGATCAATGTATGCATATCTGCTGACCTATTTCAGTGTATGCATTTCCGCTTACCTAGATCAATGTATGCATATCTGCTGACCTATTTCAGTGTATGCATTTCCGCTTACCTATATCAATGTATGCATATCTGCTTACCTTTATCAATGTAAGTTTTTCGCCTTACCTATTTCAGTGTATGCATATCTGCTTTCCTATTTCAGTGTATGCATTTCTGCTTACCTATTTCAGTGCATGCATTCCTGCTTACCTATTTCAGTGTATGCATTTCTGCTTACCTATATCAGTGTATGCATTCCTGCTTACCTATTTCAGTGTATGCATTTCTGCTTACCTTTATCAGTGTATGCATTCCTGCTTACCTATTTCATTGTATGCATTTCTGCTTACCTATTTCAGTGTATGCATTCCTGCTTACCTATATCAGTGTATGCATTTCTGCTTCCCTATATCAGTGTATGCATTTCTGCTTACCTATATCAGTGTATGCATTTCTGCTTAACTATATCAGTGTATGCATATCTGCTTACCTATATCAGTGTATGCATTTCTGCTTACCTATATCAGTGTATGCATATCTGCTTACCTATATCAATGTATGCATTTCTGCTTACCTATTTAAATGTATGCATTTCTGTTTACCTATATCAATGTATGCATTTCTGCTTACCTATATCAATATATATATTTCTGCTTACCTATATCAATGTATGCACATCTGCTTACCTATATCAATATATGCATTTCTGCTTACCTATTTCAATGTATGCATTTCTATTCAAATATTTCAGGAATTTCTCAAAGCACCAGAGACAGAACTGCAGGCATTTCAATATGAAATCAACAACCTTTCCGGCTTTACCCTGTAACCTAAAAATAATACGTTATTACAGTAACAAAATATAGGCATATTCATATATTTGTTCCAACTGTTTGCAAAAACGAAACATGCTGTAATAAAAATCTAGCCAATATGTTAAAGACGCCATGTCTATAAGACTTTCACTGTTAATTAACTGATATTCATATTCACGCTCTATATACTTTGAATTTTACATGTTGTTATTCTTTATAAAATGTTTTCTACAACTAGACGCATTATCACGTAATACAAAATATTTTTTGTTTTTGTGCTGTATGTACGACGATGTACTATGTACGAGTCTTTAATAAAATTTCTGTCCTGTTCTAAGAATTGTGACTAAGCACAGTAAAATGATATACAAAAACTCGGACCCGCTTATCACAACTTCCGGCTATTTCGAAGACATTCTTCAGTCCAATCCCGAAAATACGTGCAAAAATATCATTTTAAGTTACCAAAGTAAAAACATTCGATCCCTATATGAATTCGAGTTTCAACTTCACATACAATGAAATGACTGGGCAAGTTGGAGTGGACTAGGTATTACTGTCTGTATATTCTTTCTAATATAAAATGAAATAATTGCATTCAATTGTTATTCGACATGCAACATGCATAATGCACGGTATATAATAGTACAAATCTTACTTCTTCTGAATGTAACCGAGGATCAGTCTCGCAAACTTCACAAGTGCAATGATAAACGATCCGAAAGCTATTGAGCCCAAATGATACCTGTTTAATTCAGAATATAAAATGTACAATTTACGTTGACAGAAAAAAAGTACAAATCTTAGACTTAGTAAAATGTATCCTTCATAAAATTTTTGGAAAATGTTAATATGTAATTGTTACTGTAGTGTATCTTTTATGGCAACACTAAATATTGAAATTATTCTGCACTGCATAAAATTTTTCTATGAAGAATTCCTGTTTCTATTATACTTCATCATTTTTCACTTTAACATTAACACCCAGGATATTGCATTTAACAAATTCAAAGTTTCTTTTGTTTTTATTTCATATATCTCTTTAATAGTAACAGACATGATATCATACCACTAAAAATACATTTACAAAAATGAAATAAAGAACTGGTAATGCTTGAAGGTGAAACAACTGTATTCATGTCAAATTATGTGCTTGCACCTCCGATCTCAGTCAAATGAAACATTTTTTGCTGTAAAATATTGATGCTTAAATCATTTACCTTATCAGTCTCTTTATGGATTTTGCAATGGGGCATCCAAGTTTCTTTTTGTCTCTGAAAACAAAAACGGAAAAGCAAACACGTAACATTAACACGGTTTTCAAAGCTAGACCATTTTCTTGAAAAATATTTGAAAAATACTAAATAAGTAAACAGTTTGTTCTAAAATCTCACCAGAATAAATATCCCAGTTATTGGAAATGTAAAATGTGATGTAACGATTTACTTTGTAAAATACCAAGTTGCAACAGCCCCGGCAATAACCATATCTTGGCAGGCCACAACAAATGAAGATATCCATAACATGGCAAATATGTTGTACCAACGTAGATACTGAAATATAAATGCAATATAATCATATCATGATATCTTGTCAGGCCACAACAAATATGACATCCATAACATAGCAGTATCTTTACAAGCCACATCAAATGAAACATATTGTAACATTGCAAATATGTTGTACCGACGTAGATACTGAAATATATTTATAAACATGTTTTTACGTTATGATATCACTCGAATGAAATACTTCCTTTCCAACAAACACACTCAAATGTCATTGTTCTTTACTAGAAAATCCAGCCTTGTAAACTAGGTAATTATTTTTCACGTAAACCCAGGAACATTTTTCGGAATGTTGGCCTATATCCTACAAGACAGCTTAACGGGCCATCGACGCTCAGAAAAAATAAAATTCCCTGACATTTTCCAAATTTCCCTGTCAGTGGTGAAAATTATTTAGTAAAAAAGAAATCTGTTTTTCTCTTCTACATTACCTCCCAGAAAGATTCCTGCACGTATTTTACGTGTCCATTCTTCTTCACTTCTGGAAGTCCTGCAATAAACAAATAAATAAAGTATTTGTCTAATTTTAAGGTTTGATGGTTTGGATAAATTACAAATCCTTTCAGTTACATGATTTGTGAATATCTTTAGCCAAGTTGTTTTATGTTTACAAATAGCGTATGCTCATTTTTTGCATTGTTTACCATGATGGTAAAGCAACCCCTGTGCTTTTGTGGCAGGCTTGTTCTACTAAAAGAAATAGTTAATATTCCAGATTTTAATCAGTTTGTTTCACGGTGGCAAATCCAGATTTTAAAAGCAAATTTGCACGAAGACATCACAAGATGTTGCGTCTAACGCGACGTACAATGTATATACCAAACACAATTTATGAATATATTGGCGGATACTAACGATTAAGTAAGCAACAAAGAACGTTTACACATACCTGATGTTTCTATAAAGGTAGCAACCAGGCATAGGCAACCAACAAATGCAATTATAAATATCAGCGTCTGGAAAAAAAATGATTATCATTATGTGAATAAACGTTTTTATTTCATTTCTTTTTGATGAATTTAAGCTATCTGATCAGTCTAGCCGAAAAAGATTTAAGCACGTGCAATCCCGTCCTTAATAAATGTTGTAAACTCTCCGAAAGGCAATTAGCAGTACACGGTATATTGACCAAATTAGTAAGAGGTTTTCAGGAAGAATCTATACCGCCGCAACAGGTAATGACCGAAGCAAAATGAACACAGAATACACGTTAACTATAAAAGTCTATTGTATCATAAATAACATTACAGTTATTAAGGATGTGAAAGAATGAATATCAATATTAAAATTCACCACGTTAAAAAAAACGAAAACGAACTTTAGACAAATCACTGTTTCGTCTATTTCAAGTATACGGCAAGATTGCCAGGGAATGCTTCCCAGTTGTATCAAGACTTATGACTTACACTAAACGGCAACAACAACATGCATGGCATACGCCCGATTGCATTTCCGGCTTCTTTGTACAGTTGGACAACCTGAAATGCATTTTTGTTTGTATGGAATATCAGTTCCACGTAAAATGTGACGCATTTTCCATCTTTCCTTCATAAAATGATCGGAAAGACGAATAATTTACTACCGAAAGTGTCGTGTAATCAAAAAAAGATACAACAAGCTGTTCTTTACCGTCATCTTTATGATCCATCTAAAACATCAATGTTCCAAGCTTTAAAACAAGCGCCAAGTTAAAAATTTCTCTTTGGGATATGTGAGATAACATTGAAATGACGACGTATTTACCTTTTAAAAACTGATGTAGAATTTTCTTTTGATCCTGGCCTTAATGCGAGGAGTCATGAATCTATTTATAGAAAAGCTTATGTTATTTCCTCAGACTTACGGTTACCTAAGCACAAAGGAACAGATCTGCAAGATAAAATTACTTACTAATGCAATACGTTTTCGAAGGACCAGCAGTATCAAACACAGAATAATCTGAAAGAGAAAAAGTTTTACCATAAATAATACTCTACTGTAGACACTCGAGAGCTTTGTGATTTATTGAGCATTTGCTTTAAAAAATATTACATTTTACTCTGATACAGTATATTGCCAAGACCCAATATAAATTATGTTGTAAAAACAACCTAAAAGAGGCAGTGTCTTGGGTTTACGTATTGTGCCTTTAAAATGAAACAGCAAACAACATTGGTAGGCCTGTTCAAAATAATGTAAACAGCAATCAGATAAAACTCTCACCGAGACTGCAGTAACGATTGCAGCATAGATAAGCCATGTGTGGACCGTCTGTTTTGCTTCGTCTGTCTGTTCGCTGGTAGGCAAGTCTTTGAAAGCTTGGTCCAAACCATACCAGGAATACCTATAAACATGTATGTATAGAATATCAGAAAATGTAGTTCTCGTGTGTATGTTTTTGAAGAAAAAGAAAGAGAATAAAAAATGCAGCAATATATCAAGGTAAAAACAGTAGAATCTTAACTTTTTGCCTGCTGGCGGCAACGATCCTGCCTTTGCGACCAGTGGAGACCAAGATCAGCCTTCACCTCATGGTCCGCACTGTTCGCTATTCAATCAGTAACTTTTCAGTGAACATCCCTTCGAATAATAAATGGTACTGCCAAAATTAAAAGACAGACCAGTCTAACTTAGAATTTTAGCGTGGTAAAGGTAGACTAGCTCCTAGACTATGATATATTATTTTTTTTTTAATTTTCATTTTCATAATTGTGAATATAGCCAGTCTATATCCTATGTCCGATAACATTACAATCAGTTCTCAGAGAAAATCTCTAAAATAGAATGGCATTTGTCACTATTACATAAAATACAAGAAAAATTACAAATTTAAATTTTGTGACAAATTCTTTATTATCAGTCTAGTGGCTAATCTAGGGTAAAGGTTAAGGCTTTACTTTTTGTAAATATTTTTATTTCGTATGCACAAGTATTACTGTTATGGACACAAGTACTTGTGTCGAAATCAAGTCAAACAGGAACAGTTAAGCTCGTATAATTCATTCATTATACATGACATAAAATAAAAAGTGTTGTTTTCTAACATTTTCGCTCTATTCTGTACTAATCAAAAGCGGTTTATCTGATGAATAAATACAAGGATGGTTTGCTTCTTTGTACTAATTTATTACGGTAATATCTGAGACCCCGTCTGTTAAGTGATTTTTGCTAATTATTTATAAACATGTCTAAACTTTAGAATTCATTAGCACATGATCACTAAACACTTAACAGAGTTAACTTAGTACTTAACTTACGTCATAGGGTAACGGTTTCGGCATCAAAAGTAAACTGAATGGCAAATTAGTCACATGGGAAATAACAAGTTTTGCCCTCTCGTTTTATTCCTAACAAGCCAACCTTTGGCCAATGTATGAAAAGGTCACATATTTTATATAGCAATTACTTATTTCCATAGTAAGAAATTAACACAATTATACGGAAATTAACAAAATATTTAGGTTATGATACAGTTACGGTCCAAAATTTCACACCCGTATATACAATATACTTAAATTCATTTCATACTGTCATAAAAAAGCCACATTTCAGAGTATGTTAATATTTATTTCTAAAAGTTATATACTGCTAACACATAGCACGATAAATAAAACAAAATGCGCCTTTGTAGCTTCAATGGAACGTGGAAAACTTCAAAATCAGTTAGACTAGCCGCTAGACTGATAATATTTAGAATTTGTCTTTTGTATTTTTTCTTTTATTTTACGAAACAGTGACAAATGCCAGTCTATTTTAGAGATTTTTGTATTTTTTAGAGATTTTCTCAGAGAACTGATTGTAATATGATATTGGACATAAGATATAGACATAGACTGGCTATATTCAGATTATTAAAAAAAAAATAGTTTTTAATCATAGTCTAGAAATCAGTGTTAATGTACATAGTTAGGAAAATGTGTGCTCTGTGGTATTGCTTACATACGAAAAATATACGAGTATATATAGTAAAAATCATTTTGCGAACTTTAAATTTGGCACGTATCTGTAAGCAATTCCTGAAAAAAATCCTGAAAAAGTCTGGTTTTCAAAGCGCTTTGATATCGTTTTATCTAACAGACAGGGGAAATCAAAGGACGTATTTTGATGCAACAATAAATACAACTGATCAAAAAATTATTTATGCATTGCGGGTAAATGCATTTATAGATAATGATGCATTTGTAAATAACGTCAATTTAATGGAATCAAGGAGTGGATTATAATTATGAGAATCAAGAACATAGACGCAGAGCAAATGTGTTCTGGTATTACAGAGAATTTGTAAATCTGCATCTGTTCTGAGGAACGTGCAGTAAACAGGCTCTTTCTTTCACTGATTTTTTACAGTTCACTCATGGAATGTTTAAGATACCAGTGTTTAGTATGGTCGGTTTTCTTGTTTCTCTGGGTGGCAGGCAAGGCGCAACAGACGTTGAGTAACAGTACATACATTTTACACCAGATTCTTCTGAAAAATTACAATGCAGATATAAGACCATGCCTTGATTGTAAGACACCCTTATTTGTAGGAATAAAGTTTCACTTGACGGCACTAAATAAGATAGATGAAATAGAAGGAGAGTTGAGCACAGTGGGATATCTTAAAGTTGTCTGGAGTGATGAAAGGCTGACTTGGGATCCCACGTCGAATGGTGTTGGAAATGTTATGATGCCGTCTACAAAGGTAATGCTATATTTTAAATTAATATTAGCCTTCTTGCAAACATGTAGCAACATTCATGTGTTAATAGATCTTTACACATATATTGTTTTTTTTTTTTAAAAAGGAGAAAAAACTTTTTGAATTATCACTTTAAATGTCAGTCAACGACCAGGCTATTTTTTAAATGCTTGATCGACATTTAGATTTTGACTGATTCCTAAACACTTAAATTTATTTATCACATATATATGTCACGGTATAGAACTTGAAATATATTAAAACGGGGAGAAAGTGTGTAGGCGGCCAGGTAGCTCAGTCGGTAGAGCATCGGAACGGTATTCCGAGGCCCCGGGTTCGAGTCCCGGTCTGGCTGCACATTTTTCTCACCCTGTGACATTTGGCGCCCAACGTGGGGCCGTGACGGCATTACACTGGTTAGTCTCCGACGCCTGTAATTGCTTATATATAAAATACCCGCTGAAATTCGAGGACGAATTTCAAAATGGCGGGGAAATATGTCACGGTATAGAACTTGAAATATATATTAAAACGGGGAGAAAGTGTGTAGGCGGCCGAGTAGCTCAGTCGGTAGAGCATCGGAACGGTATTCCGAGGCCCCGGGTTCGAGGCCCCGGGTTAGAGTCCCGGTCTGGCTGCACATTTTTCTCACCCTGTGACATATAGCATACTTGTTAACGAAATGTTGGGTCATATGTGCTTTTCAGAACGGATTTATTATTATAATTATTTTCACGGGTTACATTTTCACGACAAAAATTTGCTTTTCACAGCAGCGAAATCTATTGTTTTGTCACTTTAATATTGTCGTCTAAAGTTTTAGATACATGTTTATTTTTTAAATGTTCTGCAGATCAGTAAAACTTTCCTATTCAGAAAATATACGCTATTTTCATGAATAAAGCCGTTTTTTTAAAATGGTAATACAACCATATATTTTCATGTCGTGTTAATATCGCCAATGAAATATTTCTTTTTAGTATCATTTAATGAAAATTAAAGAAAAACATATTTAAGAAACAGAAAAGCTTAAGTTCGCAAAGTTCGTATTTTATGACGTCCAATTCGTGACTGGTTATTATTATTATTACTGCAGATATGGACACCAATTGTACTTTTGGGTAACCCGTCAAAGGAAATTATTCATCTAAATCAAGATGATGCCATTGCTCGAGTTCTTTATAATGGAACGGTGATATGGCATCCCGGTGACGTCTTCCGGTCAAGGTGCGAATATGACGTCCACAGTTATCCTTTTGACAAGCAGTCGTGTTCGATCGTGTTCACACCATGGTCATATCTAGCGAGTGAAATTACATTTTTAGCGGCTTCTGACCATGCGGATACCGCATTCTACCAAGAAAACGGCGAATGGAAATTAGGTCTAACGTCATCATCAACTTACACGAAGAAACAAAGCTCCTTTGTGCGATTCCATTTCAACTTTATCCGGAGATCAGAATTCTTCGTGGTTAATATAATTGTTCCAATATCATTTTTAAGTTTTCTGAATTGTCTCGCGTTTGCCATACCTATTCAAAGCGGTGAAAGAGTGTCATATACAATAACTGTTTTGCTGTCATTTGCAGTATTTATGACGTTAGTCAGTGACAACATACCAAAGACGTCAGCTCCGATGTCATTACTCTGTTACTATTTGACGTCATTATTTAGCGGAAGCGTTCTGATAATGACTTGCGTGACGATAAACATGAGTACATTTTATACAGACCCAAGCATCGACGTACCACCTAGATATGTCCGTTTACATAAAATGGTAACCAGAGGTAAAAGAAGAAAAAAATTAGATGAACGCAAACGTCATGTTAATTGTGTCAGTAACGATACCCGCCAAAGTGTGCAAAACAGCAATGAAGCCGACGGAACTACACAAAATGTGACAGTCACATGGCATGAGGTGGCAGCAGCGCTTGATAAGATAGGTCTCATTGTTTCGCTCACATACTTTTCTTGCATTACGATTGGCATGATTTTGTACACAACAAGATCGAAACTCTAGAACTGATATATTAAATCATTTGAGCATTTTTGTGTTCTACACGCAGCAAAACATGTATACAAACACTTTGTATTTTAAACTGGAAGGAAAAAGATTTTTCCAGATATTTTTGTGTTTAAATATTACGCATATGATTATATTCATTCGCAATCACCTTGTGGCTCTAGTTAATTGAAAGATGTTTTCTAAATAAATGTACAGGTCGATGCATTTTTGTATTCATAACACGTTTCTAGCAGCGAGAGGTGTAAGGAGATAACATACTTCTTCAATTTCTGAGAATCTAGTCTGTTGTAAATCTTCTGAAATATTTGCATGGTGGTTGTAATATCATGTGACAATACAATAAACGTCCTAAGGTATTTCCTTATTTATATTTCACGTTGTTTTTACACAAGTGTAAATAGAAAAAAGCAAGTTCGTTGTATTAATATTTATTCTGAAGAAGAAAAATTAAGTAATTCAGGAGCAATATTAGGCTATTTTCTTAAAATGTTGATTTTCCCAACATTTCTTGACATAATCTCGGTGCAAGGCGATTGGTGATGGGAATAAATTCTACAAGGAATTCTGCCAGACATTATTGTGTTAATGCGCTCGTTCTTTGACTGTAGTTTATACTGACCGGATTGTATGTCCTAATGTCAGAAAAGACTTTATCATGTGTACTGGGGAAGAATTGTGAATCATCTATTATAATTCAGTACGTAAAATTCCCTTAACTTCCATTTGAATCTGCACTTGCAAAATCAAGTTCAGGGATGATAACTTGCAGATACATTAGCCAGATAAAAAGACGTTTATTTGGAGGTATTTGCTTGAGGATATAAACATTTTATCAAATACTACCTAAATTATGACAAACAGTTACAAAGATCTATTCTAGCATAAAACTGCTGTTACTGTCACTTTTCGGGGGTATTTTAAGGTGGTTTTGCACGTTTTGGTGGACCGGAAGTGATGGCGTAACGTCATTTATCCGGAAAACGCGGAATAAAGCTAGATTCGGTGTACAGTAATGAAAATCATTTCATGGTAGTCTATGAATAATAGAGTAAAACTATTACAGTGATACTGCTACTGTCTTTCTAAAGTTAAAATATATCAATAAAACATCAGACACGTTAAAAATTCAAAATAATGTCTTAAAATTAGCGTGATAAGTGCGGTTCACTTTAATCATGGTCAAATATCTTAAAATTAAGCACATGGACCTAAACATTTTATTTCACCACATTATAAGCCATATTTTTATTTACAACTGTGGGAAGTTTCATTAAATTCTACATTGTAGAAAAATTTCTATTCGCGAAAATGTTATGAAAGCTATGATTTTCCCATATACTTCCATTATGAAAACTTGCGTGAGGTCCAGTTTTTTTTTTATCAGTCTAGCAAAAAATCAAGCACACTGAATTTATTTATTTATACTGAATTTATTTGCTGAACTTTCTTGGTATATTCTGAAGTTTTGAAAAATTAATTAAATTCTACATTGTAGAAAAAATATCGATCCGAACGTGCAGAACTACCTTAACAAGAAAGAAAACGTGTGTTAACAGAGAGATTCTCGCGCTCACGTGCTGTATTAACACATTTTTGTATATGCGCGTTCCGTGGCAAAGCGTAAACGTACTACGGCCCAAAAACGGATAATTCAAAAGGAAATGACGTCAAGATGAAAAAAACAAAACAAAAAAGAAACGTAGCTTTACCGCGCATTTCATGGAAGTTTAACGACGTTGAGGGACATAATATTCATTTACTTGGTTTTACGTGTTTTATGCTAGAATAGCGTTAGCGCATGTTCTTTTCGTGTTAAAACATCTACAGAATCCCTCGAGCCCGGGCTCTGGTACCAACCAATCCCTCGGCTATACGTCTAGTAAATTCGTGTGTAAAATGGTATTTGCTGGAAACTTTCCTCCAGTTTAAACAAACAAAAAAGTCTTACTCTACTTTAAAATAAATTTCATTTTCTATGAAAAAGAAATCAGTGAAATAACTGACTGATTTCCGCAATACTTGCTGGGATACAGCAACTAATGAATACAAACACGCGCAATTTTAACTCAGTGTGACCAACTGTTACAAAAATACCGCCCTGTGTGGATAAAACTAATCAGCTAAAGGGCAATAACTCTAGTGTAACAGCGTGAATTCCGTACAGCATTTTATGCCAGTGAACATAAATATGTTTTTACAACAGAAATTAAAGTTTATAGTCTTTGACAAAGATATATATCAGCTTAAATGAATAATTTTTAACAAAATCAAGAACAATAACTCTGTTTATACTAAGTATGTTTTTTCAACATTACAGGCAAGTAGCTATGAATGACCAAATATGACTCACTTTTACAGAGGGACTGGACGGATACTAGGACAATGCCAATTCTCCGTAGAGGAATTAGATATTTTAAATAATAGAAACATTTATGAAACAAAAACAAAGTATTATATAGGCCTAATGATACTTTAATTATTGATTAGCTTAACTTCAGAGTCCATCCCTACTGGACATCATATTCAAAACTTATTCAAAAATATATTTCATTTCAGGGTCGAAAGGTTAACCAATAAATTCTCGAGAATTCGGCGGGTAATACACGAATCTAGTCGTGCATTAATCAATATGCTCCGACCAAAAGAACCAAAAAGGCACATATTGGATGAACATTTCCTGAATAAATAAATAAATAAATAAATAAATAAATAAATCGCTGTATGAGATTAATTCGAACATTAAATATAACAGTTTTCTTTCATTCTAACAAAACATTATTTAAGAAGTCTGGTAACGGATAGGCTAAGAGAAGAAACGACTGAAAAAGCAATCCCCTTTTCTGTAGCTGATATTCTTCTTTCTTAATAAAGTGCCATAGAAATACTTAAACATGTCGCTAAAATATAAAAAAAAACTGGGCTGGATCAGACAGTTGTGAACTTGAAAACGACATAGTATACACGTACTGAATAGCTTGCCGGTCAATAGGCAAAACTATTGCTCGAGGTCTGAAGGACCGAGGGGCAGTAGCTTTGACTATTGACCGGCAAACCATTCAATCAATATTTACTTACATAGCATCAGAAAAAAGCAGTTTTTCCTCCAAGTTTTGTCTTTAGCTGAACAAAATTTAGAACAATACACTGGTCAATAGCACAAAATATGGACCGGAGATTTAACTAAGGAGTCATGCAGTACCATCTAATAGTGTTGCTTATATAGATAGTGTTAATATTGTTATTCTTTCAAATGAACACTTGTTCATACATTCCTTCATAGACTGTTAATTCATTATGGGAGAACACTGAAATAATTGCTTGCCATTTGATTTACGTGTATTATTAATGACAACCACTTTACTGTCTAATCTAGAAAAGGTCAAAGACCACTAATTGGTGTAAATCGTCCCTACAGAATATCATTGTGAGAAACTGTACATATATTTGTTTAATCAGCAAGCAGGGTAGGTTTTTTACAAAGCGCTCCCATATACTAGTATTGTGAAATGTGTACGTCAGGCAGAAACATCGGCATAACTGAAATTGAAATAAAAGGATAGTTTTGTATGACAGCTGATTCGTAAAATGACTTTTTTTTAAAAGTTTAGATGAAGAAAAAGATAAGTAGGATCTTGCAATATTCTGGGTCGCTATTCTTGACATGTTAAATACGTATTTACAAATGGAGCTTTAAATAGATATTACTTTATTGAGGAAGCGCTTGTTATATATACTGATTTGACTATTTGTGTTTGAAAATCTGACATGATGTGTTTGAAACTACTAGCATATGTGGTGCTCTTTATTCCCTGGTTCCTGGTTCGAGTTTCAAGTCTTAAGAGTAACAATACTTACAACTTACACCGGACGCTTTTAGAAGATTACGACGCAGACATAAGGCCGTGCCTTGATTGCCCCGAACCATTGTACATATCAATGGAATTTCATTTGACAGCATTGAATAAGATAGACGTGATCGAGGGAGAACTAAATACGGTTGGGTATGTGAGTGTCGTCTGGATGGATGGACGACTGGCGTGGGATCCAGTATCAACTGGCGTTAGAAGTATAATGGTATCTCCTAAAAAGGTATATCATACTAATATCATATTTGATGAAAAATAATTGAAGATTTACAAAATAGAAACTTAAGACATACTTGAAGTTTTCGGTTCTGACAAAATATTCAGAATATTCTATAAGTGACTATTTTTCTAAAAAATATTCGGAGTACTTTGCTGGTAAACATTATATTAAAAACTGGTTGGTTGTTCTTCTTAACAAAAATGTAAAAAAAAAATCATAAAACTTTACATTTTCCTTGAATATATTGAAATTACGGTTATATTATACTTTTTTTTACAAAGGTATGGAAACCACCTATTATCCTGGGAAACCCTTCCAAGTCCATTAGCAAACTAAATGCAGACGACGCTCTTGCGCGCATTATGTACAACGGAAAGGTCATATGGAATCCCGGTGACGTCTTCCGGTCTAGGTGCGAGTATGACGTCTATAACTATCCTTTCGACAGACAGAGATGTTGGATTGTGTTCACCCCATGGTCATATCTTGCACATGAAATATCATTGAAATCGTCAGCAAAACATGTAATGACGTCATTTTATCATGAAAATGGAGAATGGAAGTTAGGCACGACTGCTGTGTCAACATATGAAAAAGGAGGAATATCCGTCATCCAGTTTGATATCAACTTCATCCGCCGATCCGAATTTTTCGTCGTAAATATTATCGTACCAATTTCATTTCTAAGCTTCCTAAACTGTCTCTCATTTGCGATTCCCATCCAGTGCGGTGAAAGGCTGTCGTATTCTGTGACAATTTTGCTTTCGTTTGCTGTATTTATGACATTGGTAAGCGACAACATACCGAAGACGTCAGCTCCGATGTCATTGCTCTGTTACTGTCTGACGTCACTGTTTTCCGGAAGCGTTCTGATCATGGTCTGTGTAATGCTTAACATGCGCATATTTTACACGGATCCGTCTACTGAAATTTCGTCTGCGTATGTCCAGTTTTCAAAATTCCTGAAGTGCTGTCAGAAAAAGGATATGAAAGCACATACTAATAAAGACAATTCTACGATCCGCGAAAACGTTGTGAATGTTTGCACGTGTAACTCTACCGGCCACCAACAGCAAGACCCGTGTGAACATGTCACATGGCAGGATGTTGCATCCGCTTTCGATATAGTAGCATTTGTAATTTTTCTCGTATATTTCATCAGCATTACCGCTGGTTTGATTTTATATACGAAAAGTTGAGTCCTCATTGGTGAATAAAAGAAATAACACAGTCACATTAAGAATACATTAAGTACATTTTTCTAGTTCTAAAATACCTAGGTTAACAGATGTTTAGGTTTGGAAAGGCATCAAATACTATTCAGTAAAACAAGAGAAGATGAGATTAGTTACTGTCGTGAAATGTAGCAGCGGCCCTTATCGAAGGAGATCTTCAATGTTTATCGACGAGTGAAGTATTTATGTGCGTTATTTTTCAACTGTCAGGTCATGCATATTCAATGCATGTAGTCCGGAAACATACAATACAAAAGGTACAATACTGGTTTCCCAGTAGTTTCCGGACCAAAGTAGTTTTCCGGACCTTTTATATTTTGTGCTTTACAGACTTTACGCCGTCGTAAAGCATCTGGGTAACAATATCATATCATCTAGACCTGTGTTGCCTTTACATAGCAGCGAAAACCTAGAGTTACCGAACTTATTTATTATTTGAATATCCCGGTTGTTTTAACTTACTTCGATGTAATGTTTACACAAGAGATTGTCAACTGCAGGGGAATTCCAGTAACAATGCGCATGCGCAGAAATTGAGGTCCCTTGAAGGTAAACATCAGTCAATTGATGCTCCCATTTACAGACGATACAGTAAAACATTCCGACATTAATAAAATAAAACAATGAAAGTCAGAAAAAAATCGACCTATTCACTTAAATTTACTACGGCATTTAATTATCGATTAAAAATAGGAACCAAAATAGACAGGGATTTACCTACGATAGATCTACCGTCTTTTAATCAAATGTTTAG
Source organism: Mercenaria mercenaria (assembly GCF_021730395.1). NCBI lineage: Eukaryota > Metazoa > Mollusca > Bivalvia > Venerida > Veneridae > Mercenaria > Mercenaria mercenaria. The sequence goes on along the minus strand of NC_069363.1, from coordinate 46,240,492 downwards.
CAGCAATGTCCATGCCCGAGTGGTCAGGGCGTTAGACTACCAATTTTGAGACACGTCTTGTTCTTTTTTTTTCTCTCTCTTTTTTTTAAAGCTGTTAATTACATTAAAAGTTCTTAATGTCTTTTTTTTGTAATATTACCAGTCCGCTAAATACGTTCCGTCATTTTAGTATGACGTTGCAAACGTCATTCAAACGTAATTAGACGTAACTGTAATGAGCGTATTATAAATCTAGCATTGGTTAAATTCTTGAGATATACTTTTCAAATCGTCATCACGCCTTAGCATTATGTTTTAATTTTGAATATATATAACGAAATCGGAAATGTTTGCTTTTACAGAAAGGGTACAACTGTTACAATGAAAGGTCCGGAAAACTACTCGGACTAACTGAGATATTAATGGAATTAATTGCCCCGTTTGAGGCCTCATCTACATTTGTGTTATGAACGCAAGTGTAATACGAATTCTGCATGGTGTTAACGAAGAACCTAGCTGTTTTCTGTGAAAATTTTATGTTTCTACTATGTTTTGTTTGAAAGTTACTGGCAAAAAATAGCGATTTCGGTCCGGAAACTACTGGGAAACCAGTACGGATTTTTTTTTCTGCCTGTTCATATTTACTTGTGAAATGACAGAAATTATATAGGTATATAATAAAGATATTTATAATCGGGACAATTTACCTCGGTTAAAGCGTTACAAACTCTTTTCAATTTTCATCGTAAAAAGTAGTAAAAACAACTAATTCTCATGTGTTTCCGTAACATATAGTCTGTGAGAAATTAAGTTTCAAAGCATTCTTAAGAAATACAGCATTAGTTTTCAGGTATCTAAAAAAACCCACTTTTTTTGTTTTCGAACGAACTGGAGGCCAGTGCCTTTAAATAGGCTTTTGACAAAAATCTGAAACATATTTCTTTTTTTCTCTAACGTATATTTTTCTGACAAATCTAAACCTGTCAGAACAATAATAGTGCCCCTTTGACAAAACTGAGGCCAAATGACACTTTCTAACTTTTAATGTTGAAAAAATCCTAGCTACCCCTGCAGATCTTACTTCAGGCACGGACAGGCAGCTTCAAAAAGCCACCAACCTTCGTACATGAAAGAATTTCTATTAAATACACATCAAAAGGTGCAAGCAATGCTAAATCAGCGACCTTAACCTCTTGACCACAGATGGAATCTATGTCAGTATCCGACAGGAAAGATTATAAGTTATATAATTGAGCCGCACCATGAGGAAACCAACACAGTGAATTTGCGACAGAATGGATCCAGACCAGCCTGCGCATCCGCGCAGTCTGGTCAGGATCCATACTGTTCGCTAACGGTTTCTCTAACTGCAATAGGGTTTGAAAGCGAACAGTATGGATCCTGACCAGACTGCGCAGGCTGGTCTGGATCGATGCTGGTCGCAAATGCACTATGTTGGTTTTCTTATGTGCGGCTCATATATTGATGAATCGTCAAACTGTTATTAACCAGCATATAATCCGTGTTTCTTGAAAGCGAACAGTATTGATCCTGACCAGACTGCGCAGATGCGCAGGCTGGTCTGGATTCATGCTGGTCGCAAATGCACTATGTTGGTTTTCTTATGGTGCGGCTCATATATTGATGAATCGTCAAACTATTATTAACCAGCATATAATCCGTGTTTCTTGAAAGCAAAAGCAAAATATTTATAAATAGGTTATTCGAATTGTATCAAGAAATATGCACGAGTTTTGTGTGACTTAAGGAGCGTGATATTATTCCGCAAAAGAACGAGTGCATATTTCTCGATGCAAATCTAATAATCTTTTATTACATACGCATTTGCACTTATAAATGATATACAATATGTTCTTTACATAAGAAAAATTAGGCACCTGATATGTTTGATCGTCAATATGGAGAAATATTGACGTTTCAGGTTTAATTGTAAATTAACGGAGTTTATAACGGTGTATGTAATAAAGATTATAATGTGATATCATGCCGCCACTTCAGCTAAATGTTGTGTTATTTCATGACTCTATATAAAATCGCCGAAAAATAGATTTTGCTATTGAATTGTAAATATTTAGATATATTAAATAAGGTATATCTTTGATGTAGTAAAACATTCATTGCATGGCTCGCTGGCCAATAAGCAAAATTATTTGCCCTTTGTCCATAGAACCTGGGACAATAGTTTTGTCTTAGTCATTTGGACCTCGGGCATTAGTTGACCGGCAAGACAGTCAATTCGGACCTTGACTATTGACTGGAGAGTTATTCAGTAAGTGTACATTATACAGTCAATTGGTTGTCTGAATTTATCTATATCTGCACGTAACATTCACACAAGGACTTCTAGGATTCCCAGTTTGCTGTATTCTATGGTATACATAATCAATAAAACCACTTACCAGCAATACGCCGACGCCGCTAAAGAGAACATCACCACGGCTATAACCAGGGTCCATACAATAATTGCCGCCAGAAATCTCATTAAGACAACCACAAGCAGGGCCACGCCCACAGATATTGCTGACAGGTAGCCAATCTCTTTCCACGTATTCTTCATGTCCGAAACGACTTTCTGACGATAAAACCGTAAGTGAGTATTAGGCCCTACGTTAAAAAAAATTGCCAGTTCCGATTGTATTTCAGTTTTACCAGGGCAGTAAGTGCTATCTGATGCCGAAGCCGTATCAATTTACTGTATGAAACACAGTAGTGTATGAATGACTTCTGTAAAATCGACATGAAGAAAATTCGCCGCCTTGCCAATGTTTCAGATCTGAACAGGTAGTTTTTATAAAGCTCCTGACTGATAGTACGGACACGCTGATTGCAAGCAAGGACACTCCAGCAAATACTGCTTGCGAATAATCCAGTCTTGAAAAGTATTTTGCATGTTCTAAACAACGATCTAGCAAACAAGAACTTTTTTTCCCTAATTTGATTTGAGGTATTCATTTGCATTGGTGATGCCAAAATTTACTGGAATGTTCCCAGATATCAAAAGAAGATATAAAACGAAAACAATATGTATTAAAGTTTAATGATAGAAGTGGTGTTACTAGTATTACTTCAGTTTTATTAAAATTTCCTTTTTCTTTGGTAATATTTCATATGTCTAGGGCCTTTACTTTTTGATCAAGACGAAACAATTTTAACATCCGATTGAACGCGACAATTACATCTTGCATGCCTTCTACTACAACGACATAAGGCACTATTTGACGACGGTTTCGAAGTTTCCATGTCCCGTGAATAGTATTGGTCAAACAATTATAAATTAAAGTCGGAGACCAGTCTCTGAATGCAACCTTACCATTGGTCAATTCCCAGTTTCATTTTTTTTCTTGGAAACAACCAATCATATACTGAAGTTTTGAGACTGGACTTCAGGTACCGGACCCGTAATGGCAATCGGAAAATGTCTGAGGGATTACGTATCCTCAGTATATGATTTCGGCATCCTTCGGTCATAACGGAAAAAATAGTTTTCATAATAACCGAAGAATGCCGAAATCGCATACGGAGATTACGTAAACAAACGGAAAGTTACGATTGTCATTATGGGTCCACTACCTTAAAACTTTTAGTTCAATGTCAATTTATCAAGTAGAAAATCTTGCCAAGGTATAAGGGAAGCAATTTGAACATACCTGAGGGAAATTATTTCCCATATGGCTGTTACTGAGCACGGAGGTGAAAGATGATGCCATGGCCTTTGCCGAGTTGAGAATCTGTTCTGGAATGCAACGGTTGAAGATACTTTTACTGAAAGTAAATAAAATTAAACAATTAAAGTAGACAAACAGCAGGCGTTTTCCACAAAAAAATCATGCTCTTTGATTTTAGTGTAATGCCGAAATACATACATATAGACCATATTCCTCTCACTACACAGAACAGTGCTCTATATAATCTAGAGTTTATCTTCTAACTGTGGTCAAAGGTTAAAGGTCAGTAATTCAAATCCTTCTTTGTTTCATATAAAAAACGACAACTTCAGGTCGTCTTTACGTATCTTTAGAGAACATCACTTTTTCCTACACCTATTTTTTATGGAAGTTCTATCACAAATTAATGAAAAAATGAAAAGAAAATAGGGGGTTATGTAGTTCCTAGTGAAATGCCAGTCAGTTGTGGTCTGCTACCCTAAAAATGGCGCATATTTGCTCTCGTCCGCGCAATAAACACCTACTTCCGGTTTCGATCTGCAAAACTTGCCATGTGGGGTGTATGAACATGAAAACCGTCTCATTTCATGCAGAATGTATTCTAGTAGTGAAAAATGGTGATTAAATTTAAGCACTCGTTCTACACGAATTTGCGCAAAAAATGGGAAAATTAGGATCTATTTATTATGGACACCACGGAAGCACATTTTCGACCGAATTACTGACCTTATTCCTATAAGAAATGTTTCTTATCAAATATCACACAATTTTCATTTCTATTTTCAAGAAAGATGTAATACCAAACATACTGCCAAGTTTCATTGTGAAATTTCGAGATTTTAGAGAAATATAGACATTTAATAGAAGCCGCCCCCTACCAATTTACTGGGCTAAATTTTGGCCCTATGGTCCTTTTATTGTATATTTTGGTAAAAGTTTCACTCGTTTGCATTATATTTCACTTGGAATCTGAAATATCATTCATTCCGTCATGAATAAGACCCAGAATGTTGTAGGTAGACAGAAATACAGATAGAGGAAACCCATTGGATGTTTATCTTTTTTATTTATTATATACTTGTCCAGGAGTAACTTTTAATATTTTCTATTATATATATATATCCGACCTTTGATATATATATATATATATACTTACTGCTTCTGTACCGGAGTAGCAGGGCATTTCTTGATGTCATCCTCGTATGGTGTGACGTTATAGAGGCAAAGACTGACGCCTTCATTATTGTAGAAATCAATCACTTCCGTTTCTTTATCCGGACATTTTTCCACACAAATGATCTCCGTGTCATCTTCAGAGAACGAGGGGAACGGGTTGTCGGGTAACAATGACGTAAAATAGGTCGGATCAAAGAAGAAGACTTTGCTGAAAGCGAAGAAAGTGGACATAATGGTATAAATTAAAACGATTCCGAGACCAAACCGGGCATAATTTTGTAAAAAAAAGGAAGATAGACGTGGCCCCATAATTCATATTACACACTTTTGTATCCTTATTAACATCCTATATGAATTAATCTGAAACGACAAATTTAATGATTTTTAATGAAAAAAAAAAACGAAATAATGAGGTGATATGTAAATGTTGGTAGTTGAGCAGGTTGTAGACACAAAGAAGACGTACGGTTTGTCCGAGTTGTCCTGTCCAGACAGCGCAACGTTTTCTATTTCATCATTTTTCTGGTTACAAACATTGCCGTAGCTGTCAACACCGTACACAAGACGGTACGGATTTCCTTGTTTTACAGCAATATACGTAACACCGCCCTGAAAAAGAAAACAACAATGACATTTGAGCAAACATCCATAAAACATGGTTCATCTACCGACAAGTTACCGTACCGATGGAGACTGACAACCGAAGCGATTTTTCAATTCTTGAGCGAACGCTCGTTTACTGTCTTGTTTAGAGGATACAGTGAACTTGACCTTTCATCTACTGATCTCTTTCACTATTGTCGGACTGAGCAGTCCATAGCTATTGACTGGAAATCATATGGTCTACCGACTGACGGACCAATCGGCTGACAGACGAACAAGTGACAAAACAATACACCCCTATTCTTCAAACAGAGGCATGAAAATGAGCTTGACAGTTATGAACATTTAAACTGCTTGTTTGACTTCCACAAAACTTAGTACGTATGTTAACTTTTTTTCTCTCTAGATTTCTTTCACAAGGAACGCGGTCATGAATACAATAGTTCCCATTAATATATCAAGTTTAGTACAGCTTCACTTTTTAAAAATTATTATGAGAAATATATTCTTTTCCATGTATTAGTCATAATAAGAAACCTACACAATATCAAGTATAAATTTGAGTGACTTTTAACATCCATTTTACTTGAAAATGCACGAAAAGATATGTCACCACCATGTACCAGACAACAGCATTTCTTTATTTCTATGTTTCTGTAATTACTACGTATATGTCCTACACACACAAAAACAACAAAAGTAGCAACAGCAAAAATATACATGTAAATATGGTTGGTTAAATAATTCGTTCAGTAGAAAACAACCATAAATAATAATGTATCAGCTTTCACTGAGGTTACAGAGCCCATAATTGTCTCGTCTCAAAATGTTGAGCAACATTTTTTACAATCGCTATTTCAGAAAAAAATCGTCGGAAATGGAGTCAGACACTTAATGTCATAATGCATTAAGTAAAGGAAAGTAAGTCAAGGGGCGCAGTCTGTTTTATTACGAAAGGGTTTATTTTTATGTTTCGAATATAAATGTGAAATTTAATATTATGAAACATTTGCTTGTTCTTTTTAATTAGCTCAAAAGTTATATTTTGTTAATTGTACCGTAAATATGTCAAGAGTATGTCGTAACATTTAAAAGAGTAATGGAGTTTGAGCGATGTATCAACAGTGTGGTATTCTGAAAATACAGTTGTGAAATGTCTAGAATGTATCACATATTATGACTATCAAATATACACCGTAACAGGTTTTATTCGCTAATTTCTCTAAAAATAATTATGTGGGTAAAAGTAACCTTTAATTTTGCAAAATTGTTATTACATTGTTGAGCTTATTTTTCATTTTAAATGTCAGTCATTTTTTGATATTTGAGTTAAGTTGGTCTGCAGTTCGCAGTTCGAGATTCAACTGCGAACTGCAAACTGGTCCGCATTTCACAATTCGAATCGCAAACTGCAAACTGGTCTGCGGCTCACGGTTCAAAGTGCATTCTGATCACCACGGCCATGCGAACTGCGGACTATAATGCATTTCACAATTCGAAGATCATAGCTTTGGAATCGAATTGCGAACTGCAAACTGGTCTGCAGTTCACGATTCAAATTTCAAAGTGCAGTCTGATCACCACGGCCATGCGATCTGCGGACTATAGAATGCATTTCACAATTCGAAGGTCATAGCTATGGAATCGAATTGCAAACTGGTCCGCAGTTCACGATTCAAATTTCAAAGTGCAGCCTGATCAGCACTGCCCTGCGAACTACGGACTGTAATGCATTTCACAATTTGATTGTCATAGCTTTGGAATCGAATTGTAAACTGCAGACTGGTCTAGGTTCTCGAATCGAACTGCAAACTGCAAACTGGTCTGCAGTTCACGATTCAAAATGAAAGTATATTGGAACGTTACTCTTATTTCTTTACTACTTAGTATAGTTGCTAAATAGAGGTTATGTGTCTGCACTCCCTGCCCCTCCATTCTATTGAAAACTGCCGGCTAGTCTGCGGTTCTCGGTTCAAGATGAAAGTATATTGGAACGTCACTCTTATAATTAAAGTACTAAGTAAGTGGTTGCTAAAAAGAGGTAATGGGTATGCACTCCCTTCCCCTCCATTAGAATTGCAAATTGCCGGCTAGTCTGCGGTTCTTAGTTTTCGATTCGAATTACGAACTGCAAACTGGTCTTCACCCTTAACCTCTATTTAACAACCACTTACTAAGTATTTAAATTATAATAGTAGCATTCCATGTACTTTCTTTTTGAAACGTTAACTGCAAACCAGTCGGCAGTTTGCCATTCGATTCCAAAGCCATGACCTTCGAATTCTGAAATGCATTCTGGTCTGCAGTTCGCAGGGCAGTGCTGGTCAGACTGCACTTTGAATTTTGAATCATGAATTGCAGATCAGTTTGCAGTCTGCAATTCGAACTGCGGACGACAGACCAGTTTGCAGTTCGCAATTCAAATATGAAACTAAGAACCGCAGACTACCCAGCAATTTGCAATTCTAATGGATGGGGAGGAGTGCAAACTCATAACCTCAATTTAACAACCACTTACTTATTACTTAAATTATAAGAGTAACGTTCCAATATACTTTCATTTTGAATCGTGAAGACCAGTTTGCAGTTCGCAATTCGAATCAGAAACAGAACTGCAGACTAGCCGGTAGTTTGCAATTCTAATGGAGGGACAGGGAGTGCAGACTCTATTTAGCATCCACTTACTAAGTATTAATCAAAGCCTTGAGATGTCTGGTGGTTGCGGGTTTTGCTAGAGTTATTTTCATTTTAAATGCCAATCTATAAATATACATGTATAATAAACAAATACTAATATGCCTCGATCTAAGATAAACTCTGCCTGACCTTACATGAACAGCTGGAAGTCAGTGATGTAACCATGGGCTGGAATACCTAATCATTGACTGATCTTATCTAATCTAAATGGCCAGTGTGAATGGGTAGAGGATGAATAAGAACTGCTTGATCATTGATAATTCATCCGCATTGTTCATGAATGGGATTACTTTGTGTAGCCCATGAACAAATTCCTTTGGATGTGATTTGGAATCAAATAAAGATGCTACATGATTGTCAAAAATACACTTAACTTTGGTAGCGGGATAAACCCGCAACCAAAAATAAGAGTAACGTTCCAATATCATGAACTGCAGACAAGTTAGCAGTTCGCAATTCGAATCGTGAACTCGCAGACCAGTCTGCAGTTTGAAATTCGATTCCAAATTAAGCTATGACCTTCGAATTGTGAAATGCATTCTAGTCCGCAGTTTGCAGGACAGTACTGATCAGACTGCACTTTGATGTTTGAATCGTGAACTGACGTCTGAACTATTACTGTAGAGGTCATCTACTGACCAAGGACGATCATGCTATTAAGTTTGATGACCGCAGGGTATAGATCCTAAACCATTATAATCTCAATGTCACTCTGGCCTTGACTTTTGACCTGCTGACCCCCAAACAAAGGGGCCATCTACTGAACATAGATAATCATGTTATTATTTGACAGGCGAAGTTTTCTCCGGCTGTTGATAAGAAACTGTTGTAAGTGTCAATGTAACTATCAACATTTTGGCTCCCATTTATTGACCACGGGTAATCCCGAGTCGTAGGCCAAATTTCGATCTCTAGGTCACTATGACTTTACAATGCGTATCATCTTGTGACAACAGGCTGTTAGCATATGAACACTTTATCACTATGTCATATAAGGTTCACGAGTTACTGACCAGAAACCAAATTGCCTTTCGACCATTAATCCCTACATTTTCGAAGGATGGGGGTGGGGGTTTGGAGCACTATAAAAATCAGAAGAAGTGGTTAATCGAACTCTCTGCTTTTTCCATTTTTCATATTTTTTTTTACCCTTTTTCATAACCTTTTTTTCCCATCTCATTCTTCTAACTAATAACAGATGACGATCATAATTTTGTCATATTCAAGATGAACACGACTTTGATATATAATGTAAATTATGTGTCTATCGCACGCATAATAAACTTGAGATATCTTTTGCATATCTGTGTACATCCTAGATAATAAACCAGGGAAATATAACTTGTAAAATTCAGATAAGAAGCTGACATAAAGTGACTGACCCGCACATTTTAGGCCAAAAAGTCTCTCAAAAATCCATAGAAATTGAGTACTCTTAAAGTGACTAGTAGTACAAACTTGTTGACAGGATTTTTGCATGATATTGTTAGAAATAACTAAAAATAGTGTACAGAAGGTAGTATTTTCCGTTGCAACACTTTGAAATAATGCAAAACATTTACATTCTTCTTGCATTTTAATCCATATCTAACTTTTATTTTCACAACTTTATCATTTTTTCAGTGTCATATATTCTATGCCAAACCTGGTGGAAATGAACATGTTGAAAAATTTCACCAAAACTCTGGGTTAGTAGCTTCAAATACATGCAGAATTTAGTTAAACAAATTGCCATTTATACTAGTATTATATCTAAGACAGTGATAAACCCTTCAAACAACCAAAAACAACATCAACAACATAAACAATGGCTATTTATAGATATATTGTTAAATTCATGTAATGTTATACGAATGTGTTTATCAAATAATGTTTAACCCTTATTAAACCTGCTAAATTTCTAAAACGGAATGGTCCATCATTAAATTTGGACAGTACCATTTATTATTCGAAGGGGTGTTCAATGAAAATTTACTGTCTGAACAGCGAACAGTGCTGACCATGATCAACCTGCACGATCTTGGTCTGCACTGGTCGCAAAGGCAAATCACTTGCCGCCAGCAGGCCAAGGGTTAAGGACCGCATGATAACTGTAACCTATTAACCTATTGTGCTACTACAAAACATTGAGAAATCACGAAATGCCATTATTTACTTAAATTTAAGTTTGTTATCTAAACGTTTATAATATTAAATGCACAGTATATGTGTATCTGGTTAAGTTTAAACAACAATTTGTTTCTACAGTGTAAGATAATAGTTCAGCTGTATTTTTAAATTTTTGAAATATACTGGGTAAAAGATGACTGAATAAAAGAGGTAAAACGAGTCAGCAAATAAGTTATGAAAACACAATATCTCAGGTTGGACCTTAAATTGTCCACCTGTCTTACTGTTATAGAGCAGCTGTTATATATAACACGACTCTTAGTTTATTTGTGCCATTTCGTAAACATTGATCAGCGATATGGTCACATCAAACGTCGCTGCGAAAAAACGAAATAAAGAAAAGGCACAAACAAGCCATCATACTTTTTACTCATTAGCAAATGTCTACATCGACGAGTTACATAAGAAATGCACAAATATAATGCAACCGTTCAGTAACATGTCCTCCTTCCTACTTTATGAAGAAATCGTCTAAGGACATATCAGTTTCGCTAAGCTACGGGTTATTTAGTTATGTCTTAAATTTATTCAGGTAAATTTTCTCTGATACTTTTTACAGAATCTATTCCACGAATCATATCAGCAGCTTTTTCCGCCACCATAATTACTGGAGCGTTTGTGTTTCCTGATGTAACTGTTGGAAAGATGGACGCATCAACGACTCGCAATCCTCTGATACCTTTAACCTTAAGCTTCGAGTCCACAACCGCAGTCGGGTCATTATCTGCGCCCATTTTGCACGTGCATGAATGATGATAGACAGTCACAGCTAGGTGGCGCACGAAACATTCCCAGTATGCATCAGACCGGAACTTATGCTGAGAACAAAACGACATCTTCATTTGATTAATATCTGCACCGAGTTCTTTCATAGTTTTCGTTTGTATAAACTTTTCCCACATCCGAATTCCTCCAATGAAATCTTCAATGTCTTTCTTGTCTGTGAGGTACTGGGGATCAAGGAGCGGGTAGTCAAAGGGGTCCGAGCTTTTCAGGCGTAATGTACCTCTACTCTTTGGATGCGTTACACTTACAATAAAGTTGAATCCTTCGACATTACCGTTCTCTGCCAAGTATTCCTTTGCAACACTGTCTTTAAAGTTGAAATAGTTCAAATTCTGGGGAAGGAACTTACTGAATATTATAATTTGAATGTCTGCACTAGTTTTTCCGCGTTTTGATTCATCATTGTAAAAGAACGCCGAGCCATCAGATCCTGCTATTGTTAAAGGTCCAGTGCCGAATAAGGTATATCTCAACCGCGTCCAGAAACCGTTCACAAGATCATCGGACAAGCTGATTGGTTTATTTATCTTACTAAACATGAACGCCATCTGGTGGTCATGCATATTATTCCCGACAGGGAGGTCAGCTAAAACAGGGATGTTTAAAGACTCCAGATGGTTTTTTGGTCCAATACCAGAAAGCATAAGGATCTGAGGCGAATTTATTGCACCTGCTGACAGAATAACTTCTTTTCGGGCCACGACGTATTCCTTCCTACCATTGTGAATGAAAAACACTCCTCTTGCAGCTTTGTTCTTTATGTCAACTTTGGTAACAAAACTTTCAATAACGATGTCAAGATTTTGTCTTTTTCCCATACGTCCAAGGAACGCTAATCCGGTTGCGTCCCGAACACCGTTCCTGACAGTTACTTGAATCCGGTTGAAACCCTCTTGGTCTGCGCCATTGTAGTCCGTGATGTTGAACCCAAGTTCTTGTCCAGCTTTCATGTACAGGTCGGACAGCTGTGTAACACGCCCACCGGAAACAGCCAGCGGACCACCGGAGTGATGATAATTGGATGACTTCAGTTCATCTATCTGAATGTCCTCAGACTTCAAGAAATAAGGTAATACGTCTTTGTAACTCCACCCTGTACATCCGTTCGCTGCCCATTCATTGTACTCGTAACTACTGCCACGGGTGTACTGCATAGCATTGTATACGCTTGATCCCCCGAGCACGCGTCCTCGAGGCCAAAAAGCTCTGTTTTCTTTCAAGCCCAAGCACGAAACCTTCTGAGGCACCGTGTAATATTCCCAGTCGTGTCTGGTATTTTCAAGTTCAAGCCAGTTTATCGGAATATGGAACAGTGGATTTTCATCGTAAAAACCTCCTGCTTCTAATAATAGAACCCTAGAATTCTTGTCCTCGGAAAGTCTCGAAGCCAGCACGGAACCAGCCGATCCGCCACCAACAATGACATAATCGTATTCGTCATCAATCTTGTCCGACAAAATCTCCCTGTGTTGTTTGTAGGCGGAGTCTCGAACGAAAAAATAGTAATACACAAGAGCAATGCATAACACTGTGATACCCTGCGTTGCGAACGACATTGTCACACTCCTTCTGAAATAAAGATAGAAAGTATGAAAATTAAAAAAAATCAGCTGACATTTGTAAGTAAAACATTAAGATAGTTATAAGGATGTTTGGTATACACTTAAATTTCTATCCAAATTTTTCAACAACTGACATGCAAGACAAAATTTTCCAGTATTTTTCCTATAGAAAAAGGTACATAAATTATAATCCTAGCATACTATTTAGACGGACAGAGGCTATGAATTAAAATAAACATCCGTCGGCGCATAAGCTTATACATATAATTTGTTTATCCATTGCTACAGATCAAATAAACTATAAAAACCTCACACTCACTGTTTTAAAAGGTTAAGAACATGGCTCTGGCGGAGCTGTGCAGGGTGGCTCTACTGGAGCTGAATTAAAGAATTATGGAGGGCCGTCTCAGAAATGACTGAAAATACAATACGATATAGATTACAGCTATAAAGATTTTTTTTTTCACAAAAACTATTTTCAAATGCAAGTGAGATCACGCAGTAATCCGATACAAAAGTAAGACTCAGTTGTTGAATGAATTTTAGTTACCACGGTTCATGGAGTTATATGTCGGTTGACACTAGACACTTGTTTGTAGGAACCAGGCAAGAGCTGAATACTGCCCACGGCTGTTCGTTCAAACTATTCGAGAGCCGACTTGTCCATTCTATCACGGCGCTAGTCCGTGCTTAAATACCAGGTCCTCTGTATCCGCTATGTTAGCTTTCATGCGAAAGTGTGCAAAAGCCTTTTACGAAATATTTGGTGTATTATGCAGGAATATAGAAAAAACGTTTCCAAGCAACCTTTCATTAAGGCATATATATTATAAATCAGCTTCCAAACGCCTCGCACGACAATACCGTTAAAATACAAAAGTATTTATAGCGAGCTCGAAGAGCAGGCCCGAAGGGCCTGCTCGAGAATCGAGCTTTACGGTAACGCAAGTATACTTCCACACTTGGTGATGGATTTGAAAAGTTTCGTCGGAAGTTCTTAAAAAGCGCACCCTAACGGATAGGTGCTCATAGGAAGTACTTCTTTCCGGAGTAAATACAGAACTTCATTCAACTGCTAAAAAATATTCATCACTTAACAATAATGAAAGAATGCTTTCCAGTTGTTTGAAAAAAATATTATTTTCATTTAAAAGATCAAGCATCGGCCAGAAAATGGTTAAAATGTCATTAATAAGCAGAAAGAAACGGGAACGCGGTAATGACGTCACCGTGACACCGGCTTCCCATAATTTTTGCAACGTATGATATTCACTGTTACAGGTATGGTGACACTAAATGTAGACTTTTTCAAGTGAATGGGTTCTCCTGAATTCTTGTGAGTAGGGAATAGTTTCTGTGTGACAAATAAATGATACATAATATTTTTAGCTAAATCCGATTTCTTTGAGCTCGCTTTGAGGCTTTGCCTTATTTCATACTAGCGAGCTCGAGAATCGAGCTTTACGGTAACGCAAGTATACTTCCACACTTGGTGATGGATTTGAAAAGTTTCGTCGGAAGTTCTTAAAAAGCGCACCCTAACGGATAGGTGCTCACAGGAAGTACTTCTTACCGGAGTAAATACAGAACTTCATTCAACTGCTAAAAAATATTCATCACTTAACAATAATGAAAGAATGCTTTCCAGTTGTTTGAAAAAAATATTATTTTCATTTAAAAGATCAAGCATCGGCCAGAAAATGGTTAAAATGTCATTAATAAGCAGAAAGAAACGAATGTTTCTCATTGCAGAGCTGGTGCAGTCGTTCTGCGCAGGCGTGGAATTATTATCTATTGGAGCGCACGGCAAAATTCTCATTTTTTTGCATGTCCGCACGCATTTAGTGTATCAAATGCATAATATACTGACTAGAGGTTAGGGTTAGTATCACCATGGTTACAAAATAGATACATTTAAGATGTTTTCTTTCAAATTTAGTTAATCCGGTATATACCGGAGTCTGTAATATATCACAGGTGCACCAACTCTGTATTTAGTCACAGCCGAAACGGGAACGCGGTAATGACGTCACCGTGACACCGGCTTCCCATAAATTTTGCGACGTATGATATTCACTGTTATAGGTATGGTGACACTAAATGTAGACTTTTTCAAGTGAATGGGTTCTCCTGAATTCTTGTGAGTAGGGAATAGTTTCTTTGTGACAAATAAATGATGCATAATATTTTTAGCTAAATCCAATTTCTTTGAGCTCGCTTTGAGGCTTTGCCTTATTTCATATTAGCGAGCTCGAGAATCGAGCTTTACGGTAACGCAAGTATACTTCCACACTTGGTGATGGATTTTAAAAGTTTCGTCGGAAGTTCTTAAAAAGCGCACCCTAACGGATAGGTGCTCACAGGAAGTACTTCTTTCCGGAGTGAATACAGAACTTTATTCAATTGCTAAAATATATTCATCACTTAACAATAATGAAAGAATGCTTTCCAGTTGTTTGAAAAAAATATTATTTTCATTTAAAAGATCAGGCATCGGCCAGAAAATGGTAAAAATGTCATTAATAAGCAGAAAGAAACGGGAACGCGGTAATGACGTCACCGTGACACCGGCTTCCCATAATTTTTGCAACGTATGATATTCACTGTTACAGGTATGGTGACACTAAATGTAGACTTTTTCAAGTGAATGGGTTCTCCTGAATTCTTGTGAGTAGGGAATAGTTTCTGTGTGACAAATAAATGATGCATAATATTTTTAGCTAAATCCAATTTCTTTGAGCTCGCTTTGAGGCTTTGCCTTATTTCATAATTTCTTTGAGCTCGCTTTGAGGCTTTGCCTTATTTCATAACATGAAATAAGGCAAAGCCTCAAAGCGAGCTCAGAGAAATCGGATTTAGCTAAAAATATTATGCATCATTTATTTGTCACACAGAAACTATTCCCTACTCACAAGAATTCAGGAGAACCCATTCACTTGAAAAAGTCTACATTTAGTGTCACCATACCTGTAACAGTGAATATCATACGTTGCAAAAATTATGGGAGGCCGGTGTCACGGTGACGTCATTACCGCGTTCCCGTTTCTTTCTGCTTATTAATGACATTTTAACCATTTTCTGGCCGATGCTTGATCTTTTAAATGAAAATAATATTTTTTTTTCAAACAACTGGAAAGCATTCTTTCATTATTGTTGTGATGATTATTTTTTAGCAGTTGAATGAAGTTCTGTATTTACTCCGGAAAGAGGTACTTCCTGTGAGCACCTATCCGTTAGGGTGCGCTTTTTAAGAACTTCCGACGAAACTTTTCAAATCCATCACCAAGTGTGGAAGTATACTTGCGTTACCGTAAAGCTCGATTCTCGAGCTCGCTAATATGAAATAAGGCAAAGCCTCAAAGCGAGCTCAAAGAAATCGGATTTAGCTAAAAATATTATGCATCATTTATTTGTCACACAGAAACTATTCCCTACTCACAAGAATTCAGGAGAACCCATTCACTTGAAAAAGTCTACATTTAGTGTCACCATACCTGTAACAGTGAATATCATACGTTGCAAAAATTATGGGAGGCCGGTGTCACGGTGACGTCATTACCGCGTTCCCGTTTCTTTCTGCTTATTAATGACATTTTAACCATTTTCTGGCCGATGCTTGATCTTTTAAATGAAAATAATATTTTTTTCAAACAACTGGAAAGCATTCTTTCATTATTGTTAAGTGATGAATATTTTTTAGCAGTTGAATGAAGTTCTGTATTTACTCCGGAAAGAAGTACTTCCTATGAGCACCTATCCGTTAGGGTGCGCTTTTTAAGAACTTCCGACGAAACTTTTCAAATCCATCACCAAGTGTGGAAGTATACTTGCGTTACCGTAAAGCTCGATTCTCGAGCTCGCTATTAATTATAGGGGATCGATCCCTCTACGGTAACATGCGATATACCGAATGAGATATATACTATCGAATTAAAAAATGTGTCCTTCCGGCACGTGCACAGAACGTCTGACTTCGGATTTTTTGGAAGAATACGCTTTTTCCTTGTGCCTAATAAGCGTCCACATAACTTGTCCGAACCGCAACGTCTTGCACATCAGTACAAATATGGGCAGTGTTGTTTTTATTCCAAAATCTACCTTTAAAATGATACGGAATCGATGCTGTCATTAGACAGTTCTTTTCAAATCTTATGTGATGAGCTGAAGTCTGATCGATTCCCGATTGAGGCAGTGCATTATTTCATATTAATGTATTATCGGTCTTAGTATTTCCGTGACTGAGACATTGAAAAGTATGTACAAGAAATGTTAAGACAAAGACAATAATTTCATGACTGCGACAACACTCGCTTTAATTGTTGCCGATTTTCCCGTAAAAAATTGGCGAGGTTATGTTTTCTCTTGCAATCGACTTCTTATGCAACTTAAATTTGTTTCCAATAGGTTGCGCCGCAAAATCGTGACAATGTTGTTTTGGCAATCCTTTTAAACAGCAGCTGTGTATTTTCTTTACGGGATATCAATGTTAACAAGTCCGGCTACGTCCCTGTAGTCTGATTAAACATGACCCTGTAAACCACTCAACTAGCGAGCATTGACCTTGAAACGTTTTTACGTAAATAATACAACAGATGTCACAGTTTAGGGGAAAAGGTTATAGGGACGCTTAACTCTGTTATCATTTATCATGATTTTGCATATTTAAACAAGAACGATGTCAAGATCGCAAGTTACATGCCCACTGATGCTTGAATACCACATAAAGTGAAACAAGACGAATTTTTGATGCAAGACATTAAAGAAGCCGCATTTTCTTTGTTCCTTAAAATGCCTTAGACATAGAAATATAGAAGCTGTCTATGATGAAGTAAAATGCTTAGTAGAATAAATGATTATAAAATTGCACCACGTAAAACTATAATTGGTGCACGGTGATATATCATCAATACTTCAGATTTATACTTCATTTATTCAAGACAGGTGAAAATATCAGCCAATTATCCTTCTGCATGCCATACAATATCTTAGGAATTGTTTTACATACAAACTATAGATGCCAAGCTCGACAGGTGTCAAAAGGACTAACAGCACCAAGTTTTCATATTAACCACTATTTAAGGTATGACTTTGACCTTTTAGAAAGGGGTTTCTGTAAGGAAGTTTAGTTTAATCTAACTCTTTCTGTCCAAAAATTATTTTAACCAGAGTTATGTTTTGAACCCATGTGCACACCGGGACAGCAGCTACTAGCAACAAAATGTACAAAAAATGTAAATTTATACCAGTGCATCACTGAAAAGAAACGGTAACTATGATAACTGTTAGTAAAAAGAACTTTTATTCAGTTAGCAGACGCCTTAAGATGTGAAATATAACTTGATTATAATTTTTTGCACGGATCGAAAATCTCGATTTAAGGTTTTTAAATCATTAATACCGACTTCAGCTAATTTCGACCAAAAGCTTTATGGTGGTCATTCAGGAGATTATCTTCGATGGAATATTAGGGATTTACATCTCTATAATTTGTCATACACGAAGAGTTAAAAATTACCGATAAAAATCTGATAAATTGGTACCTATTTTGCAAAAGTCACACATATACTCCTTTCATTCCAAAACAAAGAAAATTATTTTTCATTTAAATCATAGTTATCACAGTAACTTTGAATCCAAGTTTTGCAAAGTAAATGTACTGAGCTCCAGATTTCGGCTAAAAATGATCTTACTTTAAATAGTTTGGTGTTATGATGAACGTCAGAAAATGAGTTTTTCGTTCTAAACTATCTTAAAAAAATAAAGAACATCATTTCCTTTTAAATATACCCTAATTACGTCTTAACACTTTATATTGTAAAACATCTAATCCCTTTTCAAAATTTGAATCCATTGTTAAAATATTCATTCTGCCGATGTCCAACTCTTAACTCGACACCATTCAATATCTGTTTAATATTATTCTTAAATATCATTCTTTTATATGAAAAAACAAACAAACAAAACAAAACAAAAAATATATATTTAGCAGTACTTGTAATCCTTGCTGCTAGGGATACATTGTTGAATATATTTACTAATTATGTTCTTACACATGGATCGAAATGGACTTCTTATCTTATTATGCACTGTGCTATTAGATACATGTAAGACTTACTGATACCTATGCCCTTCCATAGGATACCAAAGTAACATAATGCACTTTGAATAGTTTATACATTTTCATTAATCTAACCAATAAGAAGACTATTTGACATGTTTTCATTTCAGTATCATAGTTTTTACATAATTGTAATTGAAGATTAAGGGCAACTCAGACCATTTTTGGTGTATTATTGAAACTAGCCAGATTAGTAACACAAAACTGAATCTCAACTCATGAACACACGCTGGCCACCTGTTAACTACTAATTAACTTTGATAATGTGGCAGTTGACCTCAATACAATCGACACTGTTTATTTTCCAATACAGGTAAATCCAATGATTGCTTTATAATAGATCTATGACAGATTATCTTTGAACACCCCTGAATTTATTGGACTCAACTGCCACATTATCAAAGCTTATTAGTAAATGCTGATTTAGATATCTATCCACAGGAGAAATTTATTGCAGTGTCATGGTTCCCGGTAATAACTGTTCGTAAAGTAGGGGAGCAGATAAATTCGAAAACCAGTCTGTTATAGACTTGCATTCTTACATGTATTTTTGTTAGAGAGAAAGAATTTCAATCGCTAATTTTGCGCGAAGAAAATTACTTCAAATATTCTATAACCTTATAAATATATTTACATTTTTCACTTAAGTTAATTTATGAAGTAGAAATATGAAAAAAATCACGGAAATAACTATCAAATAAATCGAATAAAGTGATTAAGTAGAGGACCCTTGACAAGTCTACAAAAATGGGGAAAAGTTCTTTTACGATTGTTGCTTACAATTTATTGTTATAATTAGGATTATATTCCTGCATAAAAAAGAAATTGAATGATTTAGAAAAAAATCAATTTAATTTTTTTTACTAGACTGGCTCCCGTCCCTATGTTTGTTCTTATTTACATATATCAGTTTTCGCCATTAAGAGGGAAGTAACTCCAGAAGGTTGTTTCTACATTGAGATTTTTTATTGCCCCTGGCTCCGAACATAGGGGCTGTATGGTTCAGCCATCAGATAAAATTGTGCTATTTTAGAGGCGTAAAATTTTCTTACAAAATGTTTCCAGTATTTATATAAAAATAACCATGCAGCCAGGGAGCCAGGCTATTTTTTTACATTCAAATTTCATTAAATCATTTCGTGTTATGTACAATTTTATATTCAAAACATAACTGGTAACACAACAGCTGATCCTAAATTGATGATGTCATCTCCAGAGGAGAAATTTTTAAGCGTACCTACTGGAAGCCGTCTCCGGGCGGCTAAAAGATACACGGCCGCATTAGATAATGCACACTTTAAGCTATGAAACGTGCATGCACTCTGCACTTTTACATACCATCATGGCGGGTATTTATAAAGCAAACCAAAATGTAGGTTTTAAAGTAAAATTTTAATGTTTTTATGTATATTTTACATCATAATTATTTTAATCATAATCTAGGAAACTTTGACAAAAAAAATAAGACTGAAAAGGAGGGACCGAAAAGTGGGGGATATAAGATAAGATAAGAACAGAGCTCCAGATAAGATGCGTATTTGCGTAAATACGTTTTGAAATTTACAAAAAACGCATTTAAAATCAAACCTACGCGTACTGATACGCATTGAAAAAACGGGATACGTATTTTACTCGATTTAAGTGCGTAATCCAATTTTATCATAAATCAAGCACATCCTTTTTGTAATCGAGTACAACAAACAAAATGGTGTCTCATAAAAAAGCAAACGCAAACGATATCGTAAAATAATGCCATTTTCTTCTTCAAGTATATTAGTGTGTGACAGGAGATGACTCGGACAATGCCTATCGCTAAGCATGTGATCTATGATATATAATGGGTAACTGTTGAAAAAGCCGAAGCACATACATGCTGGTGTTTCTGAAAAAAACATTGACAGTCAAAGTATCACTGGCTGTTGATATATCGCAGTGGTCAGTAACTGAAATTAAGATGTAATGTATGCAGTAAACTAAATCTTAAAACTATTTGAATGAAGGCTCAAAAATATTCAGGAAAACAGCATTGGTCAACAAAGGCACTTCAGCGGAGCACATGAATATCAGAAAATTATAAATACAAACAGTTATTATTATTACCCTTTTAAATGATTTCGAATTCTGAAAAACCATTTAGAATTCTAAAATACCCTTTTGAAAAAACATCTAGGAGTAAAATACCATTTGAAAAAAAAACTAGGGGGTAAAATACCCTTTAACCTAAAATCTTATCTGGAGCTCTGTAAGAACTTTATTTTCTGAAGGTTACATACCAAGCGTACAAATACAACTATCACACAACATATTTCCAGTATGGCCTTAAATAAAATTTCATATACATGCATACATTTACACAATCATACAGTCAATTTATAATCAAACATTTATACAAAAATACACATATCAGAATCACTTAAATGTTTCTTCGACAAACACGTCTCAAATTATAGAAGTCTTAAAAAGCAAATTGTACGGAAGAGCATTAATGCCAGGTTTAATATTTATCAAGTTAACTCGAAATTTAATATCTCGAAATTTCGAGTTACGTATCGTATCTCGAAATTTTCGAGTTACGTATCGTATCTCGAAATTTCGAGTTACGTATCTTGCCCTTTTATCCGTAAATTTGAACGTTTGTCCGTCTGTCAAAGGCCAAAAAATGTAATGGTCGGCTTTTGACTCTTTGAAATGGAATCCCATATATTGTACCCGACATGTAGGGACTTGAACCTATACTACCATACATCAATGTATGACCTACCATAGCCTCTAGAGCTACTCCAGGTTTCAAACTGTACCCAGGATATATACCTTCATTTACATGTATAGTATGTTCAGGTGGTAGGGGCTCGAACTAGGTCGAAAACCTTCCAGATATGGTCAAATAGTGAAATATTCTAAGTTTGAATACTTCCCGGTCACCTTCTATGACCTCTCCTCAAAATCTAGATCTGTCCAAGTACCCGATCTTGGTCAGACTCATAACTACACGTTCATGTAGGGTTACCTCTATATTTCATTGCCATATGGGCTCAAACTAGGTCGAAAACCTTCCAGACTTAAACATGGTTTAAATAGTGATATTTTTTTATGAGCAAAGGCTGCCAGGTCATCTTGATTATATGACCCTGTAGGGCTACCCGATGGATACACCAGGTACCTAATCTTGGCCCGGACCTATACACCAACGTAAACTATTTCAGTTAGTAACTCGAAATTTGGAGTTAATAAATAACATACACCTGTCACTAATTTTCTTCCGTGAAATTGTACGTATAACAATAGTAACCATGTTTTAAAAGAAGTCTAGCATTTGATTGTCACAATCCCCGCATACGGGAATTTGATGCTCACCAGAATTTACATTAAAATACATATGTAACAATACCTGCATGTATATAACAGAAAAGTTGCCATAATTTGTAACCGCATAAGCTGGACAAGGTTATCAAAACGATAACAAATATTCGGGCTTTAAAAATTCAAACCCTTGCGACATATTTTATGAAAATCTACCTATTGCAAACCTGGCGCAAAAATTTACCACGCGTCACAAAGATTAATTCACAACAATTAAGACGTGCAATCCCATGAAATATTATACATGTTCCAGATTTGGATTATAAGATTTAAAATACAATTATTATTATTATTGTTAACCGAATTATTCAACATTCACGCTCATTTGAAAACAAATAGCATTAATGCAACAAGATTCTTATTACAAGTAATGCATTGCTAAAAACTATTGTAGCAAGAGAAAACTCTATAAAGCACGCTTGAACGCAGACATGTTATTATGAAGGTTTATGTAAGAAGGAAGTGAACCATTTTTTGAAATCGCCAAGGGATACGAAATGACCAAAATGGGGACGAGTTGACTGGGGGACGAGTTGACTAGGGAACGAGTTAACTGTAAATCGTTTACGGGAGATCACTCCGTATCAGAGTGGCAGAGTTGGCAGGTTGTCGCAGTTTCACTACCGAGGGGATTCAGGTTTATGACGTGAGCTATTTCCACAGGAGCCTTGCAACGGATGATCATACTGTCTAGCAATACAGCTCAGAGCACCTGCATACCCCTTACGAAAATATTATCTATTCCATTCGAAAACCTGAGGAATTTTTCATCCACCGATCAAATTGTACAGTTTTAATCAGCTGTTAAATGACCTTCACCACAGATATTTACAGGAAGCAAAGGTGAAATCAATACCGGCCTGCGGCCGGAAAAGGAGCCAACCCAAGACAGAATAATCTGACACGAAACTCCCAGAAATATAATTATTCTGCATGTCCAACTGATGTCGATGATATATACCAAGTTTCATCTGAATTAGATAGAAGCTTTAAAAGGCGTCGAGCGCACAAATGAGAAATCTAGTTGTAATATTGTGAAGTAAAAACAGAGGCATAACACTTGTAAGTCCCGACAATATGCACATGCTGACTTCATGTTAACGATGTGCATTAAGTTTCAATTGAGTTCGAAGAGTACAGTACACAAGGTACATATATAGTAACTGTTGTAATATTGTTAACCCTTATCATGCTTGATACGATTGTTTCTGCCTTTGTGACCAGTGTAGATCATGATCAGCCTGCACATCCGTGCAGTCTGATCAAGATCTGCACTGTTCGCCATTCAGTCAGTATCTTTTTGGTAAACACCCCTTTCAACAGTTAATGGTACCGTCCAAATTGAAAGCTGGACAACTTCATTATAGAAATTTGGCAGGGTAAGGGTTGAGTCCAAAAGGCGGCATAACTCAAGAAAACATAAACAGTTATAAAAGTCCCAAGAATACGCACATGTCCACTTCATGAAAACGACATATATCAAGTTACATTTGAAATGGATGAAAACTGCAGATGGAGTTCAGTGCACGAAGTATTATTTTAGTTGTACATGTATTATTGTTAAGTAAAAAAAAACGAGGCATAACTAAAAAGATAATCGGATATAAAAATCCACACAATATGCCAACTTGATGCTAATGATGTTTATCAAGTTTCATTTATTTGATGGGGGCTGTAGGAGCACACAACGTACAGAAGAGTCTCTGATAATGATGTAGTTGTAAATACAGTTATGTTAAAAAAAAAAGGGACAAAAAAGTTGAGTACGAGCACAATAGACGAAGGGACAGTTTAATACCAAAACGCCTCCAACGAGATATCTGATCTTTGTGATAGGGGTCTGAGTATTGCACATGATATGTAAAAAATCAAGACATTTGAAGGTACATCCATGCATAGAAAACTACAGACCAGAAAAATACCGAAAACTCCTTAACTTTTAAGCGTGACCTTAATCTTCAAGCTTGAGCTCTGAGTCTAGCATGCGATACATTTTTTTTTGTTATGATAACTGTTCGTTTCAAGTTACTTTACCCATATATATAAAGTAAAATTATTAACCGGACAAAAATGACATATTAGAATTGACTTCTTAGGGTGACATTGACCTTTAAGATAGGGATATGAGTCTGGCACGCAACACTTCGTCTCATTTTGTGAGCATTTTTGCGAATCCACGATAAAGTACAGAGTTATGGACCAGAAACAAAACTGAACCTGTTAACTTTTCGCCTCCAAGTGTGACCTTCAACGTAGAGTAAGAGGTCTGGGTCTTGAGCGCGACATCTTGTCTTACTAAAGGAAACATGTGCCATGTTATATGATAATTTCCTTGATGAATGAGTTATAGACATGACACTTAGTGTGACGGACGGACAGACGGACGTACGGACGTAGTCCATTTCTATGTCTTCCTTTGAAAAAGGCGGGGGAAATTAAAAGAACATGATATGTTTTTTTAAAGGAGAGAAAAGTACAAAAAATGTCAACTACAACGAGGGTTCCCTTTAACGTGAAAGTTACTCACAATGCCACATATGAAAGCAACGAAGATTATGAGAAAGATGACGTCACGACATTCTCTCTGCTCCAAGGGTCCATAGAATTCATCCTGATCATCATCGCTGGGCGCCTGGAAGTATATAAGCAGACGTAAAAATATTCTTTGATCTTTTTTTGTAGTAAAAGGCATATTTATATTGTATCTTTTAAGTGTAAGGTAAAGTTGAAATATGGCAGATGACAGACGATGGGCCGCCCTTTTTTTTACCTTAGTGTCAAACATAAGGCATTTGTAGAATAATTTAAGATTCATGTACCTCTTTTCAGCGGCAATTTTATATTTAGTATACTATTTGTCTTCAGAATATATACCGAATCATTCAGAACAAGATGGACAGGCTTTCTGAATAGGTTTATGTATTTGGAAATATACAGGAATATAGGAATAATTGGACAAACAATAAACAGAACAACGATTTCGGGAAAGTACAACAGATCGAGGATTGATAACCCTGCCATTGTTTATACATTGATTCCACGTAAGACTGTCTAATTCCAAATTGCACTTTGGTGAAAAATCAAGTTTTATCTAGTAGTTTAATATAACCGTGTTGAGTTGAAAGTACAAAGCCTTTATGGTATGACCCACCTAATGGTGAATATGTCAAATGTTCCAAAACAATGTTACAGCAGTATACTGTTTCCAGTGAGAGACTTGAATGCAAAATTTAAACAACTTTTACTGTGTCGTTTTTTACATATTTTCTATAGCTCAAGTAGAGACAAATTTCAAAGTGATGGCCACTGTCAAAAACGTTTGCAGAGAATTCATTATACCATTAATTTTGATAAAAGAAACGTCAAATTATTGGTAAACAATTGTAAAACACAAAATATAACTGTGAATATCATTTCTTTCTATATAGGGTGCATCAAATAAAAGGATTTAATGAGACAGAACTGTAACATTGAAAAATTAACGTTGAATCCTGTGGGACTGTTTTAAATTTTGCTCACTTCATTCAAAAATAACCTTGGGGCAGAAGTAAAACCTACCTATATTTCTTCCACAATATGTAATCCAAAAAGTGAAGGCAAAATAGAGAACTTTTACCGCGCGTAACTCAGTATTTTTAAAGATGTCTAACTCTATTCCCTTCTGTTTCAGAGGTAAATTCACTTTGAACAGCAAGAAATCACTTTTATTAAATGAAAAATGTTTCACCTTTGTACAATAAATCAACAATAAGTCTTCAAAAAAAGTAAAAACTTACTAGAAAACAGGGCTAGACACTAACTATTTTGGGCCACTGGTCCGAAGAGCAGTTTCCACTAAATTTTTAAATGAAACAGTTACTGGTCCTCCAAATATTTCACTGGTCCTTGTTGCTTTTCACTGGCCTCGGACCAGCGGACCAGTGTTAGTGTCAAGCCCTGGAAAAAAGGAATATAAGGGGAAAACTTGGACCCTGTAGGGCTTGAACCTATGCCTTCTGAAAAATTTAAGTCAAAGGAATTGAATACTCTTCAAAAGGACTGGAGGCACACTATTACAGCATGGGCGCACTATGCTAGTTGAAAATACATTTTTAAGGGTGTTATCAAATGACACTGAAAATTCCAAAACCAGATATGTTACTATCAAGCTCTTTGTAATACTGGACATTCATTTTGAGTATCAACTTCAAATGGAATAAAACATTTTATTTGTCATAGTAGTATAACAGATATTTTAAACTGTGTACGCATGTCTTTATTTTCCATTTCTATGTACATGTACATGTAACCTTGTGTTTATTAAGCTCTCAGCTTAAAGGAAGAAATCAAATTATCGAAGTCTACTGCAGGTCAAATAAGTTTGACATATCTGACATTTAATACAGTAACGTAAATTGTGGATTCTAAACAGTTTTAGCACCTTAAACATCATTATACAGTATTATCATTATTACAGTTCAATTTCAGTTATACGTGATGTTAATTCGTGTACTATGAGTGCATGCATCGATACTACATTAGGTATTTAGTAACGTGTCTAACACTATTAAACACATATTTACTTACTGCATAAATATGTTAATAATTAGTCATGTCTTCAAAAATTTGGAAGCCATATATAACGGCTTAAAAGTAAAAATTAATTTCTCCACGATTAATTTATACAAAGTTTTGGTTACAGATCCAAAGGTAACGTATCTGGATATTTCTCAAGAACATTATAAAATGGTGTCCATCTGTGCAATAACTATATACGACATTAAAGGTCTCTCAGTTGCCAGATGTGATTAAACTGTGTTTTACAGAGGTTTCACGTGTGAACTTTGTTATCTTTTTTTTATTGACAGTAACACTATCCTGTATTCAACTTATATTCTGTATGTGGTAACGTGGCACGTCTTACAAAGTGAAGTAAGTTGAAAATATCACAATTTATTTTATGCTTACTAATGAAATACTGTATGCACAAATTCATTCAGTTACTCAAGTCAGAAAATAAAGTTGTTATTAGAAATCTCGCTAAATACATTATTCAAGCTAATAAGAAAAGAAATGAATTATTGAATCCTGAAGCTAAGTATATATAGTATGTTTGCGTGTGTATGTGTTTTATAATTACATGAGTCAGTAAAATAGCTCTTAAAACGAGAAAATACGCTCTATTAAACTTTTGACCTTGCAGTTCATTCTCCACATCCTAACTATTTTATTTTTAGTTTGCAAATTGATAATTTTTCTTTCCACTGTGCCTGTGACAACAAGAGACATTAACTATTTAAACAAGTACTGATATAATGTAAGATCGTATGTGTAATAGAAAAAATATTGTTTGTAAAGACTTATCGATATAACATATATTTTGAAATGACCATGTACATTATGAATATTGTATGAATGTTTTTTACAACGAGGTACCTGTATATGTGTACAAGTTGAATAAACTATGTTCTGTTCTGTTCTGTTCATGAATCTTTCAGTGTTTACCCAGTATTTACGTAATTTTAACAAGTTAAATGATAACAATTAAAAAACCGTATTGGTTTGAGAATACCTCATAAAATAATTATAAAACTGATAGGTGTTGTTAGATTTTCTATGGCATGTCAAACGTTGCTAAATTATATATGTATGTTATTATTATTTATTATTGTATATTTGTTATTGTTATTCAATGTCTTGTCATTCATATTCTAAGTCTTACCTGTCAATACCATTGTTATTCTATATGTCGTTATTCTTATTGTATCTTTGATATTGTTATTCAATGTCGTGTCATTCATATTCTAAGTATTACCATTGTTATTGTATATGTCGTTATTCTTATTGTATGTTCGATATTCTTATGGTAAAAGTCATCATTGTTGTTCAATATCTGACGATTCTATTTACAAAACGTGTCATTCTTGTTCTATGTTATGTGATTGTATTTGTATAGCGTCGCTGTGCTATTTATATCGCGGTAAATCGCACATACAATAAGAATATCAAACTTACAAAAACAATAATGAATATACAACAATAACGTCTTTTACAATAAGAATATCGAACATACAATAAGAATAACGACATATAGAAAAACAGTGGTAACACTTAGAATATGAATGACACGACATTGAATAACAATATCAAAGATACAATAAGAATAACGAAATATAGAATAACAATTATGACTTTTACAATAAGAATATCGAACATACAATAAGAATAACGACATATACAATAACAACGGTAAGACTTAGAATATGAATGACACGACATTGAATAACAATATCAAAGATACAATAAGAATAACGAAATATAGAATAACAATTATGACTTTTACCATAAGAATATCGAACATACCATAAGAATAACGACATATACAATAACAATAGCAAATTTTAGAATATGAATGACACGACAATGAATAACAATAACAAACATACAATAATAATAACATACATATATAATTTAGCAACGTTTGACATGCCATGATTTTCCCCAAGAATGCATAAATTTGAAACAAGTTCTAAAACTGAATATACAACTAAGACATGCCATGTTCTTGTACACTCCCCGTTTCTGAAACATTTATTACATCCCTTTAGTGAATATCTAATATTAATTCCATCACGTATGCATTCATAAAGCACAGAATATATTCCAAATTTAAAATACCAGTTATAAATGTATCTAGTTTCACAGTCTAATTCCTTCTTTCTTTTTCATTCCATTTACTTAAAAATACAGTATTTAAGTGTTAGTGAAATGCTTATTAGCAACTCTCCAGTTCTGTGAGAAAAAAGTTGATTGCTGATTTTGAAATTATGCAGCAATCATTCAGTAACGCCATCGTAACATACTGTTTATCAAAGTTTAAAATCGTATCATAAATGTTAACTGTAAAGCGAGATAGTAATTCTTTATTTTTTAACTTCAATATACTTATATCTTATAAATTACTAATAAAGATAAGATTTTCAAATTTGTTTCACTTCCTATAGTAATTTAACAAATGAAGGTAACGTATTTGGTTAAAATTTTGGCGACAATATATGATTGATTGCATGAACAATAAGAAGCCTTAACAATGGATGCAGTATATTTTAATCAACGTTCAAGTCTTACAAAGTGAAGTAAGTTGAAAATATCACAATTTTTTTTATGCTAACTAATGAAATACTGTATTCTATCAGTTAAATACTTTTATATCTCATCACTCACACTGTGAAAATATGAAATCTATATTTTCACACTGTGAGAGATATAGCTCCGCCCCCTCATACATTGTGTATGAATTTTAAATTATTTGCTTAAAACAGGATGAAAATTGTCGTCGCACTTTGTTCTTTATAGTATATTTCTCGATTCAAATTATTTTACTTAATGAGAATTTCATAACGTTATGCAGCAAAAAATAAAATAAAATGGAACTTTATGTTGCGTGCGTCTTTCTAACGTCACAACACGTCTGACGTCATGTCTGTTTACGCGCGCCTGTTTCCCGCGCTGAGACTAAAAATTGTTGCAAAATGCACATCTCTACGTAATTGAGCATAAAATAAAAAGAAAATTTGCGCGAGTGAAAATGTGAACATTTTCTCACTTCGAGGTGAGATTTATTCCATATTCACTCTAAACAAACAAATATCCTCTATTTAGTATTGCAATGATTGAAAAATTATAACCATAAGTTGAACCAATCAATTACTAATTTTACTATTTTCAGCACATTTATGCTGATCACACCGCTATTTATGTAATACAGTTGATGCTTCATTATGAATTTTGGTAAACCATGCATTAACACAGTTTAAAAATAATAACAAGATTCGTAATACAATAAGTTAAGTCACGAAATATCAATGTATACACTTGCAAACTACTTTTGGATGTTAAACAAAGTACAAGCAACGCTGCTGTTTGTTGTGATTTGGTAGATACCCACTCTTTGTTAATAGTCCAAACTGTCAAGCACTGGTTTATGGTTTAAGATATTGCTAACTGACAATTTTATACTAGTCTAGTTGAAAAATATCAAAATGCATGATTAGATAATACCTTACGGGGCACCTAATGTAAAAAGTCTAAAGAAAGATTTTTCATATACCCGTTTGATATCAACAGCAATAATTTTATACCTGTTTTGAAGTTTACATCATCATGTAATAAAAAGAATATTACATTTTTGTCTTTCCACATTGAACTTATTTAATTCGTTGAATCACAGGTGTTTGAAGCTCAATCAATAAAATGTATATGAAGGTTAGATCTCATAGTATATTAGTTGGGTGGGATATGGTATATATGTATGTTTATATTAACTGAAAGAGCTTCAAGCGCCTGTGGTTGAATTTAAACTGATAAAATACCCGACACAGCCTCGCACTTGATTATTTTCTTCAACTTGTTGAATAAATTCTAAATGAAAAGACACTCTTCGCCTCAGCCAAGGCATTTTGCAACCTGGTGTTGCACAAATGAGTAAAAATAAACTTTCTTAAATTCCACTATCAATATTATATTTGGGTAAGATTGGCTTTTGTCTATATATTTCTGAATGGGCATCTTTATCTTAACATCGGTTGAAAAGTTACAGCCTCAAGAAGATATACCATTGTGGAGGCCTACGGACTCTACATACCAGAGCATAACAAACATGTGACAGCATGAATCTGCACAGTCTTAGTAATTCTTACATAAAAGCCAGCATTGATAATGCTTTTCCCCATCTAATTGCAAAAAAAAAAACAGTTAAATTGAAATGTTTTTGATGAATTTATTGGATGATTATCAAGGACAGTAAAAGTCAATAAAATGCCTGCACATGGCAAATAGTAAAACAAAAAAGCACACAGAACTCTGAACATTTCGAATTCAGAATATATATTTTTACTTATTCAAAGAATATGTGCCATTTTCCTTTTATTCAGCACTGTTTTCATAAAAAAAATATGCCATATATTGAGAAAAAATGCAAACGTCTTGTAAAATATTACAAAAAACATTAACATTCAGAATAATATATAACAAGAAAACTAACTGAAGAACTCCTATGTTAACATAATAAACTGTACATCAATTCTACATAAGAATGACAAAATAGCAACTGCTAGGCACCAAAAAAATAATTTCTTTGCTTTTAAGTACAAGTAGATCTACATGTGTACTTTATATGTTCTTGAAACTATCCGTAATATGAATGTAGTTGCCGTTGATCCTGATCAGAAATAGTGTTTCAGAAAATTTAGTCTAAATGAAATTGGTTTTTAAATGGCAGTTTCAAAATTACTACAAACTGTCAGTTTTTTCAAATACATATACATTTTGAAGTTAACTTATTCAAAAGTGATCTTTCTGTGAGGTAACGGACTCTACATAAACTCAAAACAGTTAAAGGCTGGCTTACTTCTGTTCAAACCAAGCCGATATTCTACAAATATAACATACTTATACAAGCATATGAATCCCTTTATTACCTATAATGCTTCAATTCCACACCAATTTAGTCAGATTAAGATAAATATTGAGAAATTTTGAAAATATTTTGGACTATGAACATTAATCTGTTCATTGTGTAGAATTTATTCTTGCATAATCTGCTTTTATTGCCACTTTTCGGGGGTGTTTTAACAAGAGAGAAAACGCGTGTTAACAGAGAGATTCTCATGCTCATTGTGCTGTTATAACACCATTTTATATATCATGCGCGTTCAATGGCAAAGCGTAAACGTATTATGGCCCCAAAACAGATGTTTCAAAAGGAAATGACGTCAACGTGTAAAAAAAAATAGACTTTACCGCGCATTTCATGGACATTTAATGATGTTGAGGGACAATATTATATATTCATTTACTTTGTTTTTACTATACGTGTTTTATACTAGAATAGCGTTAGCGCATGTTCTTTTCTTGTTATAACATGTTTAGAATCCATCGGAAATTGTTGGTACCCTCGCCCTTACGGGCCCAGGTACTAACCAATCCTTCGGGATTCTGCAAATGTTATAACATGAAAAACCATGCGTTATCCCTACATTCTCAATGAATAAAATGATCATCAACCAAAGTTATCTTAAACTTTTTCATAATTTCTATAATCCATCAGAAAATTACAGATGTCCGAGTACTGGTCAAAACGGCCACTTTCATATACCCCAAAACTAAAGGTGCCCCAATTTAAATACGGTAACCAGATAAGTGATCCGTTGTTTTCTGTACCAAATGTGTTTAAACTTTAAAGAATAGATGTTTATTATAAATAGAATGGAAAAAGATCTGCAGGGCAGTAAATAAATTCTCTAGAAAAAAATTCAGTAAAATAAGTGTCCGCCTACTGGTCCGGTCTGTCTAGTGTTACAAACAGTAGTTTTTTACTTAAATAGTCGCACTGCATTAAAATGTAGTCCAACTCGTGACGTAATTACAGTACTGGCTAGCGACCACCAAATCCGGACGACCACCAAACTAGACAGTTCCGTAAATGCTTTATTTCGGTATTTAACCTTGCTCATCTGCTTACGATCAAATGGGCGCTTGCTTTTCAACAACACAGAGAAGTTACAACGGTTAACTTTAAGTATTTTACAATAAATCTTACATTTCATTTCGTCTGCACTCACGAAGCATGTTTACATGTTGGGGGAAGTCGGAAGTGGCGTGATGCGCATATATGGTCCGGAAACATGGTACTGTTAGACCTTAAAACAACGTGATTCGGTGGCCCTTCGTTCGGGCCTCGAAAAAAGTACTTGACCTAATTTTAGAAGTAAACAAGTTAGCTCTTTAGTTGGGAGGAGAACCTAGCTTTGTTCACGTGAAATATCAACCATTAGATATATCTATTTCCTGAGTTATCGTGAAAAATATTACAAAAGTGTCCGGTTGTAGGACGCTAGCCAGTATCACT
This sequence comes from Mercenaria mercenaria, assembly GCF_021730395.1. Classification (NCBI taxonomy): domain Eukaryota; kingdom Metazoa; phylum Mollusca; class Bivalvia; order Venerida; family Veneridae; genus Mercenaria; species Mercenaria mercenaria. The sequence continues at coordinate 46,207,468 of NC_069363.1, read as the reverse complement.
TTCATTTCATTTCATGGATGGACCGTCAGGGGAGGTAACTAGAGTGACGGATTGAGACTAAGACCAATGGCAATGTAGCCAACGCTGGAGTAGTAATGACGCGCTTTTGTTTGTTATTTACACTAATACACGACTTACTGTATGACCAATCGTATTTATGTCGGTTTATCATAAGCTGAATGTGACCCGTAATATTTTCAACATTTCTTTTTATTTTCGTAAAACTGTAGGGCCAGTAGATCTACATAGATCTACGTGGGTCATTGCAATGCCCGTGATACAGTTCTGACATATGATATGATAGAACATGTCTAAGTTTAACTCCACGCGAGATTCTAGTTTGAAGTTTCTTGTTTTTACTTCTTTAAAGAATAGATCTATGTCAGATTGCATTACAACCATACCTTGAATGGGCGTACCTTTGTATCACTTCTGCAGCAACACTTTAAACAACCCATGTCCAACTACTACCTGCCCGAAAATAAAAGAGTTTGTGTTGACTAGTTTATCCGGCTTAGGACTTTATAAAGATCTCGTGAAAGTACGTCATCATTTTATGACGTCACTACTGGTACGATCTAACAGAAAAGTCTTCTCTAGACTACAAGATGAAGATCATCAGCATTGATGAGAGAGAATGAAATCATGTCGGGAGGACAACTCTAGGACAGAGTAAAACATGAAAATTAAAATTTGGTCTAGACCTATAAACTCTCGACCTTGTTCTATGGAACGCCAGGGCTGCCTTATTTGCCTATTTTGTGGAACGTTAAATATTACATACAATCATTATAGATCTAGCCTCTATGTTAACTAGAGCGGGTTCGGGGTTATTCGGCCGTTTAAGCAATATAATACTGTAAATAAAACATTCTAGATCTACTTTCGATTTCGCATTCGAGTTAGTCTATATATAGATCAGACTGTCCCACACATTTTGAGAGGTAAACTATAGTGAAAACATTGTCAGAAATGATAACCAGTCAAGGTCATTACTGTCAAGTGTGATCGGCACACGTCGGCCGCTTTTGATGCTGCTCGGCCACATCGTCGGGTTTAATCGGCCGTCTCAAAGTTTTTAAAAAACAATGCCGTTCAGATACAAAACATGTAGTAATTCTTTAATTAATCAATGAAATGACTTAACATTCATTATAAATCGTATTTAGATCTATCTCGTAACAGGAAACAAGAACACAGTAAATTTCATAAAACCATAATTCAGATACGAAACATGTAGATCTAGTAAATCTTCAATAAAACAAATAAAATGACTTAATTAATGTAATCATTTTAACTCGTAACATGAAACAAGAATTAACACATAGTACATTTCAGATGCTGTAAACATGTTGTTAATCGATTACAGACTTTAACTCATTAAGCATTTGATATAGTCATCTTGAATCGTATTTACCTCCTAACAGAAAACAAGAATATATAGTACTTTTCAGACACCGCAAACCATGCTTTTAGTTGATTGCAGAATTAAATTTATTCTAAGGGAATGTAGATCTAGGCAAGTTACATCTGTTCAACAATAGTCACACTCAAACTCAAACGCTGCCACTTGTTCCTCATTCATTTCAGACAAATCCACATAGGCAACACAGGCTCGATGAACAACCCTGGGGCACCGATAACACCAAACCCAGTTAACAACATTATTGTCATACAAAGCCCCGCACTTTGCACAAACGCTGGAGTCAATTTCCATATCAATATCTGATCCATCTGTCAGTTTTAGGTCTTCGTCTTCTTCGTCTGACGAAGATGTGCGCCGTGATCGTTTATGAAGGTTCTCGATCATTTTGTTTATCATTTTTTCCTTCTTTTGTTTTTCCCGTTCTTGCCTTTTTAGCTCTCTCTTTTGCTTATTTTTTAGTTTTTTTTTTCTTTTCTTTTTGGTTCCCTTTCTAGTTTTCGTTGGAGTTTTGCATTTTCTTTCTCTTCTTTTTGTTTTTGCTTTTTAATCATCATATCATGGAACGCCATTCCTGTTATTGCTTTGGGTATGGCCATTTTTGCCCTTTTATTTCTTGTTTTAGGTTTTGCAACAGGATATTTCAGTACCGCAGCAAATGATGGTGAAACATAATCTGGAGATTTGTTCAACCGACTTGGAGAAGAGTCAGATTTGGCGGGTGTATCCGAAACTTCAGGTGATCCGGAAAGGTCACACACAACTGATGGAAGCACTTCAGTGGATGAAGACTGTATGTCACTTGTGGCAGTTTGCAGATCTTTGGAAACAAAAGACGTTTCAGTGTTAGCAGCAGGAACTTCAGTAACAGTGTACGGCAGTTCCACAAAAGCAGTCTGCAGCTCAGTGGTTGAGGATTGCAATTCAGCGGATGGAATTTCAGTGCAGGCCTTTTGCATTTCAGCACCAGAATCAGGCAGTTGCGCAGTTTGATGTACAGCGGCTATGTTATGGTTATGTCATGGCGTGTGACATATTATCGATATATGTTTTGACACTTTCCTTATATCTTTTAAGAATTTATTTACGTTATAGATCTAACACACAGTAAATATTTGTAGCCGTTATGTCAAGCTGTGTGATAATATCTTCACTAGATCTAGATATATGATATGATAGACTTTCAAATGTTTTATCAGAATTTCATTATGATTAGATTCTATATTTTATCAAACGATCATTATTATATGTGATGGTTATGTCATGATGTGTTATAAAACCTTCAACAACTAATATATTGATTGTATGTTATAACATAAATGGATTCTGATAAGATATACTGGAAATATTATATCATATATAGAAGGTATTAATACAAGCCATGTGATATAACCATCACATTTAATGGTTGTTTACTATAACATAATGAAATCGTAATAAGATATAAGGGAAGAATTATATCATATTTTGAATGTATTATAACATATCCCTACATAAATATCACATAATAATGATTTATTCTACAACATAATGACGTCCTTCTAGTAAAACGTAAGGAAAGTGTTAGATTCTATGTCATATATTGAAGGTACCGGTATTATCACACATCATGAAATAATGGCTATACATTTTGCCTGCGTGTTATAACAGGGGTGTAGCGTGATCAATTTAGATGTTACTCAAGGGGAGAGTGTGGGAGGAGGAATCCCCTCCCCCGGCGGTGTCCGGGGAGCCTCCCCGTGGAAATTTTAGAGCAAATTTTTGGTGACTTTTCTAACCAAAACTACGCTCCTTTAGTTTAGAACAAAATATTCACAAACGGCTCGGAATGTAAAGAAAGGTCTATATAAGTTGATAAACGTTACAAATCGGGGTATGGGAGAGGAGCGGGGCTGACATTTTGGAAGGACTTGGACTAGGCAGGACGAAATTTGTTATTCACAAATTAAAAACATGAGTTCTTTTTCCAAACTTATTTGTTGTGTACAAAATTTGCATTCATTATACATTTTATATCCTTTCCACAGCCTTAACGTACTAAAACGTATTAGCGTCTGATGGCCCTTTCACGCTTCCGTAGAAACAACATTTATTACACGAAACTTATTTTGAAAATATTTCTGAAATGTCTAGGTCTGCAGCTCTCAAATACGGTTATATCTTACATCTGAGGCATGTACTGACACTCTCAGACAACATCAAAAATGACATTTTGAGCGATTTGATGAAGTTCAAAAATTATCAATGTACCCTTGGTCCGTTACGGACCCCTGTGGGATTTCTGTTTATCCAGAGCTCAAATACTTTTTCATAGATTAAAAGCTGACATGCTGTACTAAAGCCCAGGTAATTTCAATTCGTAATAAAGAATAAAGTGCTGAAAATTGGCTCCCCAATAGCAAAAAAAAAAAAAAAAAGAAAAAAAAAGTCCACGCGTATACATTTAGACGCGGTGCCCCCTGCGCGTGACCCCTGACTATCTACGAATCAAAATGCGGCTTTCGTTTTCAAGTTTAGCATTTCTACTTTCATTTTATTTACTTCCGGAAATAGCAGAAGGTCGAGTGACGTCATTTTCTGTGTTGTCAAAAACATACATATACCTGGCGAGGTTGCATGAATATGTGCTGGCCGTCCTAAGGATATGGAAAGACAAATGCGTTAATTTTCATAGAAAACAACAAGATTAATAATATCAATGACGATCTTTTCTGCGAGATTGCACGCGTAATCTGACGTCCTTCACCAAAAAAAAAAAAAAAAAAACCATGAACAGAATGGTCACGTTCCAAAAATTATTTCAAAATTGGAAGCCAAATCTTTGAAAAAGAACATTTAATTATGGCTTTTACTAATTTTTTTGGTGTCAAAGATCAGAGAACACGACTGTATGAATTTTCACTGGAGTTAAAATATTTCAAACAAAAACCAGGAACTGTATTTTTATCGGAAAGCGAATTATAGTTGAACGTGAGCGGGCCCTTTTGACTGTTCTGTTATAGGATGACGGAAAGATTAATATCTTGACATTTATTTTGATTTTCTGATACTCCTAGAAAGCAAATCAGGTATTTTTGTAGCAAGCTATCGTAAAATGTAAATATAAGAATTGAATGCTATTTTTTTGTGCGTTCATATGGTTATGAACCACACTGGAAGGCCAAGTATCACTTGTGCGATCCATGGTTTTGCAAGAAGTCCCAATGTGCTTTATACCCGTAAAAACGCACAGAAATTTTTATTCCATTATTAAATAAAGTACACATGTGTTCGTACGTGTTACAACAGAATATATGCAAATTACCTTGCAGTAAATACTCAAAAATGCCTATGAACTGATTAGACTGCTGAAGGCAAACTTTGACTTATGCACAATTTAAAAACAGACAAAATGATGAAGCTATTTCAACAGATTCTTATTTCATTCTTCATCTAAATTTACGGTAAATTCTCTTTTAAATATTGAAGTTAGGAAAATGTTGTAAGCATTGTATTGATTTCTAGACCAAGTTATTGTTTGCCATCTGTTGCATGTTTTTGATATCACAACAGTTTCAGTGAAATGTATCACTACATTATTGGAAACCATCAAGTAAATAATTATACAGAGACAAAAGTCTTGTGACAGGTGTTTAGGCTGAAAAATAAAATCTATATCACGAAACAATAATAAAGGAATTGTCCAGACGATATTAGTAATTGAATATTAACTGGTTCTGAGTATTATATTGCACAGATAGATATATAGATAGATAGATAGATAGTTTATTCAAACAAAAGGCAGTATGCACATATGTATATCCTAGGTTTCTAAATTACTTTCTGGTACTTAAGTGTAAATGTTTAGTTCTGCTCATCTCGGGGCTAGAGGGCTTGCACTTCCAATTCCGTCAATCAAACCGAACCTGCAACATTTTCGTTTATGTCGTGTTGGACGACCTGTGGTTTTCCACTTTTTTATTTTAAAGAAATCGATGTATTACCGTATTTCAAACGTATTAAGGTGTAGGATGTATAATTATTTCGTGCGTTACATGCCATGAATTAATATACTACCATTTTAGATTCCCTACAGTTTGTTAACTCAGCGCCAGGTTATAGTGATTAGTACAGCCAGTCTACCTAACCCTCTGACCCGTGACATTCCGTGCAAAACATAGTTCACTACAGACAATTGCACAAATTAAAGACCTGCTCCAGTCCTACCTTTTAACCTTAAATTGTCACTGAAAAAGCATGATAATCCTGACTATGAGCAGTGACGCCTGCCAAAATAAAGTCGATTTTATATAAAATTCTATATAAAATACCTGTGGTTTTGCGTGCTAAAGTGTGGCGCGTGGACGTTAACTGTTACCTATTGTAGAATTTGAATAGCCGCGGAGCAGGGCTTTAAACCCACTAGAACTAATGCAGCTTAATATATTATGTTATTATTAAGTTATTAAATATATATCTTTTTCGCGAATTTTAACTTAAACAATTGATATTTTTTTTTTATTTATTAATAACTCCCTTACATCTTTTAACGATGTTTCAGCAAATAACGTTTTATTTACACTACAGTAAGTTCTTTGATTATTATGCCCCCGAAGATGTACATATTAATTTCAATTTTAAATACTTGGTATGTTTTTGGAGTTATGTATACTTGTATTTTTTCCTATAAAATGTTAAAGTCAGTAGCGGCTGTTTGTCAAGTTACCGTAAAGACGCGCCACAAAATAACTGTATTCTTTTGTATTTCTTTGATGGTAATTATACATTCTTTGCATGGAGAAAATGAGAAATAACAAGTATTATTAAATTGATGCAGATATGCACGGTACGTCATGTTTTAGGTGAGTTTAGACCACACTTTGTTCTTACAGTGTATTTATTTATTTATTTGGGTTTTACGGTGCACCAACACAGTATAGGTTATATGGCGTCAAACAGGACTACAAATTTTGGTTCCACATCACATTTACATTGAAATAAAAAACATGAGGTATGGAATTTTACAGTGTAAGATAAGATAATTATTATTTTATGTTTATAAAACTATACTGAGAAGAGAATGACTGAATAAGTTTGCAGATGAAGCTGTGAAAACACATTAATTCAAGGAGAGCCTAAATTGTCCCAGTATTTAGGCATTGTAACTGAAAATACAAACTTCAAGTAGGAGCTATCTATATTATATGTATGTGAAGTTAACTGCATCAAAATACAAGGACTGAACAAATCATTAAAATATCATTTCCTGAAAAAGAGTTATTTGAGCTGAAAAAAAATGATCCCAGATGAAATATTTGGAAAAAATGGAGACAACTCCGCAAAGACTTTATGATAGGCTTAGGTGACAATTGACCTAGTACCTCATCCAAACTACCCACTTTTTACCTCTAACCATGAAAAAAGCATGCACATTTGCCACATGGATTAGCAACCTGAATACAAAACTATGTAAAGATCAAATAATTGATTGCCCTGGGGAAAGTAGGACATTTTTTGTGGTGAAATTTGTCAACAAACAGACGATTATTTTTAAAAAGTCAAAACCCACAGAATTTCACAAAGTGAAAATTGTTGAAAAAATTACTGCTGGAAAGAGAACAATCTCAGCTACCCATACATATGCGTCAAAGTATGGGAAAAATATCTAGAAATATAAGAAAATCGAAGAAATCAATTTCAAGACTGTTAGATGCATAACTGTGTAATTATACATGGCATTTATCATAGATATGTTACTTTTCCTTTGCACTGATATAACATGGGCAGGATTAGGATTAAGAAACGGTGTTCACTCAACAATTTCACTATATAATTAGATTGTTTCCCTTGCGTAAAGAAGGCTTAGGGTAAATCTCTACAGTATTATCAGAACGATTTGCACCAAGTTCACGTGGGAGGAAAAAGTAGGTCACTAGGTCGTGGTGGGTCTTTAACACTTCAAGTAATTTCTTGAATACTGATGGCTAAAAAAAATACTATAGCCTACTTACTAACGGTTAATGCGCATGCGATAATGTTACACGCTGATAGCCACACGAGAACTACATGCAGATATAGACTTGTCATAGTGCACTACTGCGGGGAATATAAAGCGGTAGTATTGGACTGGACAATTCATGGCATGATTAATTTCGATTGAGGTATTTTTTTCTGCAATAAATTTTGGGAGATGAGTGTAAGGGCATAAGAAGAAGGTAGCTGGAATTAAAATTTGGTTTCTTTATACTAGCCCCTCCCTCGACGGAGTGATGTAAGGTTGAGTAAGTGCTTTGCAGTTTAATGACCCGGAAATATATAGTCATAACGGTATGATTTCCATGTAGAAATTAATGAATTGATAGTTTATATGACTGAAATTGAGTGTTATACTATGGCAATAAGGATAACAATAATAAATAAATGATAATTTATGATCTGTTCTTTTTGCTGTCGTTGATTCTCTTTGATTATGGGATAGATAACTTATTTTTATTTAGGAAATATTGCTTTGGAATTCATAGTTGTCACAGACACGGTTGCTTATCCTTCCAAATTTTACTATTGATGGACAATTGCCATTAGGAAGATCGTTCTTATGGTCAGTTCCAGCTATAGTATAATTTATATGCATCTGAAATCATATATGTATTTAGAATTTTAAATGTATTTAGATTTAAATATGTATTTACAATAACAAGTGCAAGTGGAGCTAGAAAAAACAACAACGAAATTTATAAATTTTATCGAAATTTTGATAAAAGAGCAACAGCAATCTGCCGACACAAAGTATATTAGTCAAGGACCAAGACAACAACATACTCATATGCTATGACATTGTCCCTACACCCATACCCACTCCTGATCAGTTTTATATTGCTTCTACGGAGTTTTCAGCTCTTTTTTTTAAAATGTTACTCGGCCAAGTAACTGAGTATGCCACGCTACGCGCATGTACAACATAATTAAATCATGATAAAATAGGAGGGAAATACCATGTAATATATTGAAGGAATCATCACATGTACATGACAGAACCGTCACATACAAGGATTGTTTGCTATATAGGAGAAATAGTCTGCATAACTCTAGTTTCGATTTTGATATGGTTATGCCCCTTTTTAACTTATAATTTTTTGGTTTATAAAGTTTCATAAATCTGTGCCCCCTATTTAACTTAGAATGTTTTGGTTAAAGTTTTATAAAGTGTTTCTTTTGCGGACAAAGCTGCTCTAATTCACTGAGAAAGGTTGAGCGTGCTTGTTAAAATATATTTTTAATAAAACATACATTGTAACACATATAGCTTTTTAATAGCTGTATCAATAACACTGACATTATGTTCTTATATGTACCAATGTAGATATTTAGGACAGTCTGCAAACTCTTGTTTCATCTCCTTTTCATTGTAAATAGACTGTTTTAAACTTTTAAATGGCACTGGTTTAGTATTTATATGTCTAATTCCTAGATTGTAGGTAGTAAATATAGAATTTTAATTATTGGTTATACCAGTAATAGTAAATATGAGTATATTTTAAAATTATGTCTGGCTTTTTATAGTAGAAGTCAATTTTATCTCAGTCTCTTATAATTCATATATAAATGACATTGTACATTATATTATGTTTTTATGACCTATGTTGTATATTGATGCATTGTACAGTGAAGAGACTATAATAAATAAATAAATTGTTAAATTATATCATAATGAAATTCTAATAAGATATAAGGGAAGTATTATATAATATATCGAAGGTATTATCACGCTTCATGACATAACCATCACATATAATGATTGATTGCTATAACATAATGAAAGTCTAGTAAGATGTAAGGTAGTATCATTTCATATATCGAAGGTTTTATTAAATCATGGCATAACCATATAATGATCCTTTGCTGTAACATAATGAAATTCTGATAAGGCTTAAGGTAGTTCTGCACGTTTGATAAACCGGAAGTGATGGCGTGACGCCATTTTTCCGGAAAACGTAGAATAAAGACTGGATTCGGCGAACGGAACAGAAAACATTTTATGAATTAATTGCAACCTGTGAGTAAATTTATTACAATGGTACTGTTGCTATATTGTAAAGTCAAAATATGATATTAAAACATATCACATGTTAAATAATTCAAAATAACGTCCTAAAATTAGCGTGAAATGTCCGGTTTACTTTAAGCATGGTCAAATATCTCAAAAATAAGCACACGGACCTATATATTTTATTTCATCAAATTATAGGCCATGTCTTTATTTACAACTGTGAGAAGTTTCATCAAAATCTACATTGTAGAAAAATTTCTATTCGCGAAAATGTTAAGAAAGTTATGATTTTCCCATAGACTCTCATTATGAAATACTGCATGAGGTCCCTATTTTTCAAATCAGTCTAGCAAAAAATCAAGCACACGACCCTATCTTTTTTATTTGCTTAATTTTCTAGGTATATTCTGAAGTTTTGAAAAATCAGTGTTTAATCAAATTCTACATTGTAGAAATAATTTCGATCCAAACGTGCAGAACTACCTTAAGGAAAGTATCATATCATATAGTGAAGGCGTTATAATACATCTTGACATAACGGCTACATATATTGACTGTATGTTATAACATAACATAGTTAAATTCTAAAAACATATAAGGAAAGTGTCAAAAAATATTTCGAAGGAATTGACACACGGTATGACATAACTATAACATATCATGATTCTGTGTAAAAACGTTACACAAACTGCGCAAATAAGGCAGCCCTGGCGTTCCATATTGTTCCTGTCGTACATTCAATTAGTACATGTAAGGGAATCCAGACTAAGATTAAAATGTAGGTCTAGGCCCGTAGATTCTTAGTTCTTATTTCCAATTTTCATTTTACGTAGAAAAAATCTTTGGTAGATTTAGAATCTAGTAATATAAGAATCTAGATCTATAAATGTATAGATCTAGATCCACTTATTCTATTTCTGAAATGTTAAAATGACTTTAATTCGCTTTGTTCGTTATAGTCAGGGGCGTACCCGGATGATTGTGAACTGAAGGCCTATGCCAGCTATGAGCAGCATAGCAGCATAGCTACGAACCAAGCAGAGATGCTTCGAGTGTGGGGTAGGTGAGGGAGGGGGGTCTCCATCTCCCGGCGGATTGGGTTTTTGGGGCCTCCTCTTGAAATGTTGAAAATTTTCTGGCAAGAATAAAACTTTTGTGATGATCTCCCAGAGTGTGCCTATGCCGTATTACCTGTAAGCTGACTGTACCCAAATATCGTTCAGTCCTTTTAAACCAAGCAGTAAGAATTCAGTCTAGAGTGGTCGCTAGACGACTACCAACGCTATGAAACATCGCATTTACAGAGAAGGGCTGGGCGTATTTTTTATGCAGCTTGTTTCTAGGTCTGAGGTTTGAAAACCACAGGTCTTATCCAGCAAGCTATACTACAGCGAGCTTTATGAACATCCGATATTTTATGGTGTTGTGTTTTCAAGATATCATGCTAAAAGAGTTGAGTTTGTGTCAGTGGACGTGCAGACGGACAGACGGATAGTAAGACAAGTCAAATAATTTAGTGCACACATACACACGCACGTACGCACTCACACGATATCATGTAAGTCACAGAACTTAGCATCTCATATTCGTATCTCTTTCAATGCAAGTTGGCAACACAGCCTATTTATGAAATCTTGAAGTAAGGACTGGCTTTTGCTTTGGAGAAAACACAGCTCCTATAATAATATATATGGGTTATCTTCTTGTGTGAATATTTATATTAGTTGTAATCGGATTAAGAAAGGCCAGACAACTAAACTATAGAGATATAAGTTGTGTGCAAGTTCGGTCAAAATGAAATAAAAATTTACGCGCTGTCGCAATTTTTTTAATAACCGGTAATTGTATGTTAACTAATTTCATTTTTTTCATTATAGATATTATTATTTTATGTCCGTGTTGAAATACAACTATTGTATGTCTGTCGTCTTGGATAGCGCCGACAAACGTCTGATGAAACGTTACTGAACGTTGTATGGCGCAGTTACCCGACAGTGTTAATAAATTAGAAACTACTGTCATATATGTCATCACTAATGTATATTTGCTCATTCTAGAACAAATACACACACTTGCTGTATCTTATATCATGGAAAAACATCCATCAACCTTGTTTTGATATATTCGGCGTCATTTTCATAATTCAAACAAACGTGCGCTATGTTTTAAAGGGTAAGAGAAATTAGACAAAATCTAACAGTTTTGACATTGATATACAATCTCCCTTATTTTCATTAATATATAATTTATGTTGTATTTTTTCCGTGTACACGATAATTTGGTATTAAAAAACCTCCACAAATCTGTCTTAATGCGCCAATTACATTTGCACGAATTTCCACGATGTTTCGTTTTTGAGCGAAGATTTTGATTTTATCCAAACTTTTTTAAATAACACTTTAATTTTAATGCAGGTATATTCAACAGTTCTAACATGAGAAATGTATGGTACCTACCAGAATGCTATCCTTTATTGATGCCCGTTTTCAAAGATGATAACTCAAAATTTGAACTTTCCCGCCTGCAAACAGAAAGTAAATGGCAACTTATCACATAAGGGAAACAACTGTTATCGGAAAAAATTCGGATACAATTGGTAAGTGGCTCAGTTACCCGGGTGGTTCAGTTACCCGAATATACCCTATGTCAGACTTATAATGTTGAAAAATCAGAGTTCTGTGAATTGCTCTATTCAATACACTCCAGGACACAACAACTTATCAACAGTACTTAACAGTAGATATATATCTAGTTATGTTTCAAAAAATTTGCGTCTACATGCATACATAAATACATATACATAATACATATACATACATACACATACATATATTTACATACCTAAAATCATGCACATATACATATATCAAAGTCCATACCTTTTGAAAAGTATACGCACATGCAATGGTGAGTGTGGTGGGGTTTGGTGGGGGTTGGGGAAGGGGTACGGGGTCATCCCCCGATTATTTTTTTAATATCAACTTCAAATGATACATTCTGGTCGCTTTTGAGGATGGATACGATTAGCTGTTGCGGAACTAAATTATCAGATAAATTCTTAGAAAAAGTGCATCTTTACACGACTGTCCACTTTTAATGTTCTTTAGAATCCCTCGGTATAAGTTGCTACCCTCGCCCTACGGGCTCGAGCACCAACCAATCCCTCGGGATTCTGCAGACGTTATAACACGAAAAAATATGCGTTATCCCTACATTAGTAACGACAGCGGAAAACTTCTTCATTGCCGCGGCGTTCCTGGTTCGATTCCCGACGCGGTCATCTTTTTTTCTTGATTGTGCATTTTTAGAATAGTTTAGAAACAAAAACTCATATTCTAATGTTCATAATATGACCAAATTTCAATTTGAAAGAAAGATCATTTTAGCCAAAATCTGGAGGTCAGTGCCTTTAATACTATAGTGAAAACTTTTGCTTTAATTTAAAGTGTATTCTAGCATAAAACTGCTGTTCTTGTCACTTTTTGGGGGTGTTTTAACAGGAGAGAAAACGTGTGTTAACAGAGATTCTCGGCTCACGTGCTGTTATAACACCTTTTTATATATGCGCGTTCCGTGGCAGAGCGTTAACGTATTACGGCCCCAAAACGGATAATTCAAATGGAAATGACGTCAACGTGAAAAAACAACTCGGATATTCCCGCGCATTTCATGGAAATTTAATGACGTTGAGGGATAATGTATTCATTTATTCGTTTTTTTCGCGTTTTATGCTAGAATAGCGTTAGCGCATGTTATTTTTATGTTATAACATCCTCAGAATCCCTCGGGATACGTTGGTACCCTCGCCCTACGAGCTCGGGCACCAACCAATCCCTTGGGATTCTGCAGACGTTATAACACGAAAAAACATACGTTATCCCTACAAAAGAAACTATAGAACTCTATGATAAAAACCGAGTATATTATAAACGATGATCGTACAGTGACAAAGTAAACGTATCGTACGTATTATTTAGCATGGATGATTTTGCACTGTGAATACATGCTTTTTACATTTAATTCCAGAAGTACATACACACTACCCTAGGAAGAGCGTTTTCATTGTAATATTCAAATATTAAAACTGAAACATATATCTGGCAATTTCACAGGGACAATGCACGTATTGGATAGATATTTTATTGATAAGGAAGTTAAATTTAGTTAAAACCATTAAAATAATAAAAAAAAAATAATTATGTTTGTTTTTACATGCAAGATCAAAGCATTAAGTGGCTTAGAGTAACACCGAAACGACACATTTAACGTTTCCCAGGTTTTGTTGGTGGGGAATGACTCCAGGTGGCCCTTCAGGCATATTTGTCAGGCCCAGGCCAGCACCTAGGTAGAGACACCAACCTTCGATAAGTCAGCTGGATGATTTCCTTACATGAAGAATTTTACCCCTCAAGTGAGGCTTCGATCCCACGTCGATGATGGACAAGGAATTCGAAGTCAGCGACCTTAACCATCCGGTCATGGAGGCACCTATAGATGCAACGTTTGAAATATTTACCATGTGAAATTCTCATATCATGTAAATTGATCAATTTTGTCTCAGTTTTTCTTTTGCAAATATTAAACTTGAATATTCAATTAAATTTCAACATAAATGATACTCCCAATGATATTTACCGTCAGAAATTACAAATGGTTTGTCCAATACACCGTACTTTAAATTACAAAAGTTTACACTCCACGAGGGTCGGAATGCACGAATTTTACGTGCTTGTACGTGCATGTGCATGTGAATCCACATGTTTGAAATGTAAACAAATGAATAAAAGTAACTGTTTTCATTTTCGTGGAAAAGATCGGACTGTGATTGTCAATGTTCCCGATACTATGGTGGCTGATTTCTGCCATTTCGCGCCCCCGCCATTTTAACTAGTTAATTCTCGTGTTTTCGCTCGGCATAAACATAAAGGTGCACCCGTATATATACGAGCATCCAGAATTATGCGTTCACCAGTAGCAATATTCGTCCATGTAAACTTGTAAATAGGCCTATATAGATACACGCGTATATTTAAGATCGACTATAATGTGCGTGCACGCGTAAATATATACGTCCACGTGTATATTTTCATATGTGCACGCATATACAGACGTGCACGCGTAATAACAAGTGCACGGATATATACAAGCGCACGTATATATAAGCATACACTACATAACAACGCGTGCGCGTATTAAATATACACGTGGACGTACATATTTAAGCGTGCACGCATATTTTTGTACGTACACGTATATTTTGAAATGTGCGCACACGCAAGGGCAGACTTTCGACCCAAATGGTGCTACATATTTAGTAATAGTATGCAATCGTACATTTGATTTGATCATCATTTAGTACCATTATTTATACAGTTTTGGCCCAGAAGATAATTATTATAACAAGGTCAGTTGTAATGTACAGTATTCACTGCGTGTATTTTCAACACGTTAATGTATACGTGCACTTTTAGAATAAAGATGTCATTTGCTCCATATCCACCGATGACACATGAATAAATACAGTATGATTTTATTCTACAATTATCAAAATATGATGTTTTTTTATATCATTGATGCCACAACTTCCATTGATTTTAGTAAATGCACAGTACTAATTCATGACAAAACTTTGAACGACTTCAGTAAATGCACATTGAGTAGTATAGTGACTCCTGAACATTGATACAATATATCGTTGAAAGTCATTTCTCAATCAAAACAAACACCATTTTGAATACTGTAAATACAAATAATCAAGACGTAATAAGTACGCATGTACATGTGTGAGGCAGCGTGCAAGCATAAGTTAGTGCAGATGTACGAAATAATTGTTCAAGCGAAGAATTAATGCTCTCTAGCTTAACGTAACGGTTTACCAAAAACAAGTTGGACTAGTTTTGTTCCCGTCATTATACTGGGTATAAATACGCACAGGGCGTGTCTGTGGTCAGTTCTAATGAGTACTTCTTGGGGACTACTTCAAAGTTGCATTCAAATTCAATAGTTAATACAAGGTAAAGCATAGCAAAAGTGCCTTCTAGGGCACATTTATATAAATATATAATGATAATCTTGTAATCTTTTGGTTGCAATGTCTGTTTTAAATATTGGTCATCAGTGTGTGGAACCCCGGGATCGGACACCAAGACAAGACCATTCTACCTTATTGACATTCCGTATCCGCACGTTTAAGCGCCCCCGGGGGCGTTACATTTTGCATCAAGGGTGCGTTTATTTCTGTACCAAAATACAAAAAACAAGAGCACCGCCATGCGGGTGCAGACGCTCATCTGATTTTTTTTGTCTCTGTATAATAGAAATATTGACCTACCCATGATTTTCTAAGTTGAAAGTGCAAATTCTTGCAAAAAGCAATGCAGAGTTACAGTACTTGCTGTGCAGTGTCAGCTTTTAACGGCGAATAAATGCTCCAAGTTTTAAAGCAATAGCTTTGACCGTAAAGGAGAAAAGTTGACTTAAACGCAAAACTTAACCAAGAAATCTGATATTTTTTAAGTCCAAAAGGGGCCATAATTCTTGCAAAAAGCAGGATGGAGTTATGTTTCTTGCTGTACGGAGTCAGCTTTTGATGGTGAAAAAAGTGTTGCAAGTTTTAAAGCAATAGCTTTGATAGTTTGAGAGAAAAGCTGACCTAACCACAAAATTTAATCAAGAAATCTGATTTTCTAAGTCTAAAAGGGGCCATAATTCTTGCAAAAAGCAGGATAGAGGTATGTTTATTGCTGTACAGAGTTAGCTTTTGATGGTGAACAAGTGTTGCAAGTTTCAAAGCAATAGCTTTAATAGGTTAGGAGAAAAGTTGACCTAAACATAAAACTTAACCAAGAAATCCGATATTTTCCAAGTCCAAAAGGGGCCATAATTCTTGCAAAAAGCAGGATGGAGTTATATTTCTTGCTGTACAGAGTCAGCTAATGATGGTGAACAAGTGCTGCAAGTTTTAAAGCAATAGCTTTCATAGTTTAGGAGAAAAGCTGACCTAAACATAAAACTTAACCAGGCAACGCCGACGCCAACGCCGGCGGCGACGCCGATCAAGTGATGACAATAACTCATCATGTTTTTTCTCAAAAAATCAGATGAGCTAAAAACAAAAATAAAAATAAAGAATTTTGAAAAAGAACTATGTTGATTTCTACTACCTTAAATGTCAACTCTGCTATTTCCAAATTATTTACGCTAACATACATGTAAGTTGTTAGATCTTACCACAAAATAAATCCGTTACCACTTTCAGTTGGCCACTTTTCAATCCTCGGGTTTAATAATATGTAATTCGCGGATCGCGTTCAGTCAGAGTGTCGCCTCAATTAGGAAAGAATAATTTAACGTCAGAGGTTATTTCTAAAGCCACGGTGTTTGATTGGCCAGCCTATCATTACAACAGCTTTCTAGATCAGTTGCTTAGTCAAGTGTGACTTACCAATTCAAAGTGTTCCTTCTCAAGAGACGGAACAATAAGTAATTGAATACTTCTGGTCAAGTTTTTGTGTTTTGTTTTTAGAATAAATATAGTTCTTAAATACCTCTGGTCAGGTTTTTGTGCCTATGTTTAAAGGAACGACTTATTTGTAGAATTATTAGAATTCAAGTAATTTTGGTCAGATTTTTGTGTTTTAAGAAACAGCTAACTTGTACAAGTATAAAGAACATGATTAAGTAAGCTTTAAATCAACGTCGTGTGTTGAGTGCCGTAGGATGAGAATATCCCGACGAGAGAGTTTAGCGCTTGCCACGGGTACATGTTTTATTTGTCCATAAAAATGGTTTGTTTTCCCCGTGCGGCTGACGGATATAGTTGGTACTCTGCATACAACAGACACATTAGACAAGAATGTTTGATATACAGTATGTCATTTACACGTGTATATTTATAGGAATGTACATCAATCAAAATATATTTTGTTTGTCAACTCCTGTTTTTGTGCCATCTTCCCGAACTAACAGCTACTCGTCAAATGCACAACAACACCAGAACATGTTTCAGCCTCTGTATTTGTCTCAACCAGTATGCAAAATTGACAGCCGATATGACAGCTAGATTGTGTAAATAAATCTGGAAAAGATCATTAGGAAGTTTTCGCGAGTCATTTTCTTCTCAAGCTCATTACTAGTATTTAAAACAGTGTCATCAAATAATAATTGGTGATAAGAACAAAAGTTTTGCTGCGATCATATATCAGCAATAATTGGGTAGCAGTTAACAGGTGGTATAATTCAATTCGTTACATCATGGAAATTTAATTCTGTATGTGTGATACAACAGTAATTGTTTCAAGCAACTACAAAAATGTGTAGTCATAACGATTCTGTCATCAGAAATTTGTTATGATTACACATTATCCCGTTAGCTCTTCAGCAAGAAAGCAGTAGGTATTGTTTACAAACTGCCAATTTCTCTAAATCTCGTAGTCGTAAAAGAAGACTCGTATCAAATACAATTTCTGAATATCCTCGCATGATCTGTCCATTCTAAAATGTTGATCAGATTTCCCATCAAAATTATATTGGTTTCGAGTGAATTTCAATTTCGGCAATTTTAATACTTTTTGTACACATGGGTAATTAAGTTTTCTTACCTACCCAGTCCATGAATCCATGATATGCATACCTTACTTTGAGACCAAAAATGGGTAAAAACATGTGATAAAAATTGAACAAGTCTGTTGTATAGTTTGTTTGTGCATTTTTAGGACAAATATAATAAGGGCAATGGAACTACATACATGTGTTTGTGTAATACAATCTGACATTTGTAAAACACATGCTTTTGAGTTTATTTAGGGTTCAAGCATTTGACATCCGCACATTCACCTATTCCAAATATTATGTAGAGCCAGAGGCAGAAACTATTTTATGCTTGTCCTGTTTTTTACCCTCATAACTTTTAAGAAATAAAGTACTGTTGACATAACTTTGATTTTAAGGAATATCAGCTGTGTAAAATGAACACATTTTTCCGGCAGAGAAGGGTATATACGTACATTGAACTTAATTAGGGCAAAAGAATCTTTAAGAGCTTGCAAACTCTCAATCCAAGAAAATTGCATTAAAGGCTAACTTTTTTTTTACTTTCAAATAGAGTTGAAATACAAGAATATTATATCACTGTTTATAGATCATTTTTTTTCTGATTTGTTTAATGGGTATCACCAAATCTATTTATCAAAAAGAAACTGAACATGGTAATGCATTTATTGTTATGACTTGCAGCAACAAAAGTATGTCTTTCCTTATCTGCCAAAGTTGAATGTTAAAACAAAGAACAACTGAAACTGCAAAATTAGTCATTGAATTCACAAGCAGTTGATGATGGATTTCTTGGCATCTGACGAAATTGCATTGAAAGTTGACAGACACTATAATATATAGATCATGGGTACCTAGTGTACTGGTGAGGTGATTGCAGTGTTTTCCATACATATAATGATTTCTGTTATACACTACATGTCAGAGAGTAACAGCTTTCTTATTCCTATGTAGAGATAAAATCCAAGGAGAAACCCTTTGCTTATGTGGCTAGGGCACTGGTTTGCCTAGGATACAAACTTTGCCAACACATTAGTTCTATACACTAGAAATGTGGTTAAATAGCCAGATTTTCTTGTATCCGCCTGCTGTCCCTTCAGCTTGTTTACGTCTCTCATTGCTTGTAAATATTACAATGTAGCGCGTCTCATTGGAGTCAGTGTTGAGTGGCCACCATGTTTGGGGCAGTTTGTCATTAAACCTTTAATATTTCAAGCCTTTTTGATATGTTTTGGCAGTGCTTGTTGATCCTTGTGACAAGGTGTTTTTTTTTTTTAATTTTTTTTTCTTCAAATCGTTCCTAGTCCGCTCCAAAAATAGGTGAAATCCAAAACAAAAACAATTTTTTTATTTCGCTCGTTCGCTCCTATTTTTTGGGGAAAATTCGATGGCCAAGAAATCAATTTGGTGTGGCCTTATCTACTATTTGTAAAGAGAGATCTGTTAAATATTGGTTGAAATTAATGAAAAATGTTGACTCTCCAATGAATACTGTGTTCAAATGTTATTGGTAAGGACTGGGCTATTATTGATCATCTGGGTCTAATACATGTTCGTCAGTATTTTGATCAGAATATAAACCATCTCTCTTCGTTTAAACTGAGAGTACGTGACCAATTTATTCAAGAGTTGAATGCATCGATTAATTCAATGTCAAAGCTGAAATATTATTGTCAGTACAAAATAGTCTTCTGTTACGAAGAATACATTGATAAAATAACCAGTGAACATTTAAGAAAAATGTTTACTTGTTTCAGTTTAAGTTAGAAATTGAGTCTGGGAGAGCGAAATAATAGAATATGCAGACTGCAGTTGAAACTAAGTACCATTTCTTGTTATGTTGTAGTAAATATACAGATGTTAGAAATAAGTATTTGGGAAATAAAGCATGGTCTACAGTTCAAATGTTTAGAACTATTATGTCAACAAGTGTTAAGAAACGTCTTGTAAACATTTGTAGATATATAAAAGAATCTTTGACGATAAGAAATAAAACCATATCAAATCTTGCTGTTTCTTAATTAATTTATTTATGATTGATTGATTGATTGATTAACTAACTATTTAAAACATACTCAAGCCATAATTCCTCTTTTAGTAGCTATGTGCTCTAAGAGACAAACTAATTGATACATTCATACACATATATTATTACAAGTTATAAATTATAAACAAGTTTCATCTTTTGATCTTATTAAACAAATAACATATCAAATAACTTGTATAATGCAAACTGCATTGATTTACAAAGACTTGCTAAATTTATACCAGGATAATTGACCAGATTTATTTTTATACATACTAGAAACTTTTAAGAGGAGTCTTGAAATATTGAGCTTAGCAAATGAAAAATGAATGTCCTAGATATCTGGCCATTGATAATAAATTACCATGGGCTTTGCATAATTTCCTCTGTTGGGTCTGGTGTCTTTAGTATACCTAAGCATCTCGACAGAACCCTTCTCAGGTACTTTGTAAAAGATTCTGCCATCCACGGTCCAGTATGAATGCACTTTGTTGATTTTTCTGAGATCTCCTTATCTCTTAACAGTGTGTTGTCTTTTCGTAGTGAGGTCCTCGGTAATAAAAACATTGAATGGGTTAGTTTAACATGTTTTCAGATTTGACTTACTCCTAAATCAGTTATCTTTTTGCATCCAACTCTTGAACTTGCAAATAATTTGAAAGTTGCCTTTGTCATTGTTCTTACCAATTGCATGGCTGGTGGGAGTTATTTTCATCTTTTTGAATATGTCAATGACAATGTCATCGGTGGCTGTGTTCAGGGGTGTAGCGTGATCAATTTAGATGTTACTGAAGAGGAGTGTGTGTGTGTATGTATGTGTGTGTGTTTTTTGTGTGTGTGTTTGGGGGGGGGGGGGGGGGGGGGGGGAAAGGAATCCCCCGTGGAAATTTTAGAGCAAACAAATACAAAGGGTGGCTTATGGTGACTTTTCTAACCAAAACTATGCTTCTTCAGTTTTTAACAAAATATTCACAAACGGCTCGGAATGTAAAGAAAAGTCTATATAAGTTGATGAACGTTACAAATCGAGGTCGGGGAGAGGGGTGGGGACTGGCATTTTGGAAGGACTTACGCTAGGCTGTCTATTTTTCCAGGACGAAATGTGTTATTCACAGATTAAGCAACATGAGTTCTTTTTCAAAACTTGTTTGTTGTATACAAAATTTGAATTCACTATACATTTTTATATGGAAAGATAAAAAGCGTTAAGTTTCGTATTTAACATTGGAGTAAACATATCTATAACGGCCCTTTCCGCGATATTTTACGTATAATCACTGACGTCCTTCACCAAAAACAAAAACAAAATGGCCTCGTCCCAAAAATTCTTTCAAAACTGAACGCCAAAACTTTCAAAAAGAAGATGTAATTATAGCATTTACTATTTTCTCTGACGTCAACGATCACAATTGAATCGACACGACTGAATAAATTTTCACTGGAGTTAAAAACATCTTAAATGAATACCAAGGAACTGTATTTTTACCGGGAGGCGAATTATAGTTGAACTATGGAGGGTCTCTTTGACTGTTCTGTTATAAGATGACGAAAAGATCGATATCTTGACATTTATTTGATTTTCTGACACTCCTGGAACGCAGATCAGTTATTTTTGTAGCAAGCCATCGTAAAATGTAAATATAAGAATCGAGTGCTCTTTTTTGTGCGTTTATATGGGTATGAACCACACAGCATCCCCAACTTTGAGCGCAAAATATACGAGAACCGCAACTCTTGTCGGTATTGATTTTTTGCCTTGTGCGCCGTTGTAGTTGTTTCCCTTTACACCAAAATCTCGATAAACAGGTAACTTTCAATTAGTCAAACCCCTGCTGGGGACCTAGACTTGACCCGCGTCAACCAACAAGAAAATAAGATAAGAAATAAAAAGATGTTAAAAGACTGAAGGAAGCGGGTAACTGTATATATGGTTTTTGAACAGCGTATCTTGGTTAGATAGAGTTATTGAAGTATATAACGAATCTTTAAGCTACTGTAATTAATTGTATTTTAATCGAGAAAAATGTGGACTTTTCTAGATACCGACATTGTACTATGAATTAAATAATTATATATTAAACAGCAAGCAATATGTACAAAATATTCTGCCGTAATATACAATGAGTTTCTAATAAAACTGAATGGATTTTACAGTAGAAATACTTGTTCAGCATGACCGAATCATTATGCGTATGCAATGTTTATTTTCTGTCATGTATATGCCGAGTTAAGGAAGGCTTCTCGCTAATCATCCAAGAATCGCTAGCGCGATTCATGAATATGCAAGACGTCCCTATATGGTTTATACCCGTATAAACGTACAGAAAAAATAGCATTCAATTCTTAAATAAAGTACACAGGGGTGCATACGTGTTACATCGGAATATATGCAAATCACTTTGCAATAAATACTCTAAAATGCCTAAGAACGAGGACAAACTTCGACTTATGCACACTTACAAAATGATGAAGCTATTTCAACAGATTCGTATTTCATTGTTCAAGTAAATTTACGGTAAATTCTCTTTTAAATACATTATATTGCAGTTATAGGAAAATGTTGTAAGCATTGTATTGTTTTCTAGACCAAGGTAATTACTAAAAGTTATTATTTGCCATCTGTTGCATGTTTGTGATATCACAATCGTCCTTTCACGTTTCTTGTCAAACCTTAACTTCCATAAAATGTATCTCTACAATCAAGTCAATAATTATACAGAGACAAAAGTCTTGTGACAGATGTTTTAGCTGTATTATAAAATCTAAATCCACGAAACGATAACAATGGAGATGTACAGACAGCATTAGTAATTAAATATTTGCTGGTTATGAGAACAGAACAGAACAGAATTTTATTAAAGACATGTTGTACATGGTACATCGTCATGCATAATAAACAACATATTATTATAATACAATGTCACGTTATCATGATCTTATAAACAATTAATAATGATTTTTCAACAAATAGTAATGTTTAATGATGGAGGATGAACAGTTATAATATAACATTCATAATATATTTATAATAATTCTATCAACAAATAGGCTTAAATGTGTCCTTAAAGTTGCTAATATAAGACGAAATGTTAATATTAATTGTTAACATTCACAATCATACTTCTAGTTTTAATAGAAATAAATATTTATGTGTATCCTAGGTTTAAAGAAATCGAAGTATTACCGTATTCAAAGGTATTGAGGTTTAGGATGTATAATTATTTCGTTCGTTAAATAATTTGATTGATGTATTTTTTCGGCAATAAATTTTGGGAAATGGGTGCCAGGGCATCAGAAGAAGGCGGCTGGTGTTGAAACTTGGTTTCTTTATACTACCCCCTCCCACGATGGAATTGAGTAGGGTTGAGTAGGTGCCCCGCAGCATAATGACCTGGAAAGTATATTTATGTTTTCCATGTAGAAATGAATGAATCGATAGATTATATGACTGAAATTGAGTGTTATACTACGGGAATGCAGATAACAAAGCCTAAATGTTAATTTATGAATCTGTTATTTTTGCTCCCGTTGATTCTCTTTGATTATGGGATAGATAATTTATTTTTGTTTGAGCGTAGCGAATTAGGAAATAATGCTTAGAAATTCATAGTTGTTACATAAACTGTTGTTTATCCTTCCAAATTTTACTAGTGATGTACAATTGCTATTAAGAAGATTGTTCTTATGGTCAATAGCAGCTATAGTATATATGCATCTGAAATGTATTTAGAATGTTAAATGTATTTAGATTTAAATACGTATTTACAATAACAAGTGCAAGTGGAGAAAGAAAAACAAAATTTAGAAATTTTGATACAAATTTTGATAAAAGAGCAACAGCAGTCTGTCGTCACAAAACTTATAATAACAAAGTCAAGGACCAAGACAACACATACTCATATGCTATGACATTGTCCCTACCCCCATACCCACTCCTGATCAGTTTTTATTGCTTCTGTGGAGTTTTTAGCCTTTTTTATTTTTGGATTTTAAATGTTACTCAGCCGAGTTACTGAGTATACCGCGATACGCGCATTGTGCGTTTGTGTTAGTTTCAACAATCTTGAAATCTAATTAAAAATATAGATACAGAAGGGAAAATTGGGCAATCAAATCAAACATGATAAAAATCTCTGCTACTCGTAAATAAACAAACGTGTTTGTAAACATGGACGGTTCCAAACTGAAGGGGAAGAAGCATTTTATAGAAATATTTCGATGGATATGATTTTTAAACGAATACTATACGCAAATTAAGTAGAATAACCCAGCAGTCTAGTAGTATAATACTGGACTAGTAAACCGAAGGTTCCAGGATCGATTCCGGATCGGTGCTAATCTTTTCTATTATATACTTCTTTCGCATTTTCCCTGTAGACATTAGTGCTCAAACCTTCTATCCTTATATTTATCATTATCATAATTATATATGATTTTTTTTTACGTTTTATCGTTTTCTTTTATTTTCATTTAAATTTCATTTAAATGTTGGATGCACATTCAAAAAGCAAGTATAGATGAATTTCAATTATCAATTTTAAATTTTAAATTTAGGGGCCGCGAGAGCTAAACATAGAAATACCTTTTAAACAACTTCTTATCATGAACTGCTCAATGGATCTTCATCAAAATTGGTTTGTAGCATAATTATATGGTCCTCTGTTAATTTTGTTCAAATGGGGGCAGTTGACCCCTTGTAGGGGCCGCTATAGCTTAAAATAGAAACACTTTTAAAAGTTTTTTTTATTTAAAATTTTTTTTTTTTTAAATTCTTTTTTAGATTTAATACTTTGTCACAAGCAACATCTAATTAGGTCACAGTTGACCTCAGCTGAGCGGCTTAGGCCCATTTGGGCCTGTTGTTTTAAAAATGTGACTTATAAAAAAGGTTTGACATCACTGGGGATCAAACAAGTAACCTCATGGCAAAAGTCTATATTATATATACATACGCCACCGATCCATGCTCAAATGTAATGAAAAAATAAAATACATAGCGCATATCCGCGGCCCTGACCAACCTATTAAGCGGGCCAGTCTATTTTATAAGTACAACAACACCGTTTACCCATTTAAACGAGGAGTACAACATCCAATCAAAATGCTGTGTATATAGCCACTAATCATAACTTATATACAACAATGCCTTTAAATGAACATAGGCTTAAAATCCAGATCTATCAGTAGGTATGAGTTGACTTTGTTAAATGTCCATGTTAGCCAAAAGAGACAAGTCTGCAGGAAAAATTCACAAAACCGTTTGTATTGTATTGCTCTTGGCGAATAATCTTCAAACATGAAAAAATATCTTACCGAAAATATTCAGTAAAGGGCCCGTATTCACCAACGTTTAAAGCCTGAAATCTAGAGTTTCTAAAACAAATGTAACTGTAAAAAAGCAATGGTATATAGCTACGTCATTCCGTGGTTCATATGTTTTTTATGCATAAAAATGTGTTTAGGACGAAAATTTCGATTTTCCGAGCTCACTGACGTTGGAGTTCATTGTTTACCACAAAGAGTGTCCTGTGCCCGAACAGAGAGGGATCCGTTTTCTTATTTTCCACAGAGAGGGATCCGATATGCATATACACAGTGTACATGTTTCGATATAAGGACACAACTCTTAAATGTTTGTATATGGGGAAATAATTGAACCCCTATAACATTAAGTGGGATATTATATGTTTTATAAAGTACTTCCATTTTTTTTTCAATTTTACAAAATTTCAGAAATGTTTAAACAATAGGTGAAGAAAATGCCCTATAAAATTAAAACTTGTTCAGTGACATGTTCTTTTATTCTCTTGTTTGTCTTAGAAACTAATGTTCTTCAAGCACAAAAAGTATGAAATAAATTCTTAACGGTAGAAAAAAAAACGATCCTGCATCCTGAAGAAATGATAATGATGATGATGATAATAATAATAATAATAATAAAAATAATAAAACATAGGTATAGTGGAAACACAGTAATTTCTTTGTATCTGACAATATCATGATAATGAAAAAGGTCATACCTGCAAAAGTAATCTTCCTATTTTATTTATATACAATACTTACAAAATTGAATGGGAAAAATGTTTTTTTTTCTTATGCGTGCAATCACCATTATTGGTATATAATATGAAAAGATAAAATCAAATTATTGTGTTTTATCTACATTGAATTTTCAATTTCAATCATAAGTTACATAAAGTGTTCCTTTTTCGTGCTTTACTTTATAACACTGAAATGAACGATGGGATTTCATTCTTAGACAAATGTCCTTTACAATATTCAGAAAACAGTCCTAGTCTTCTTAAATATCAACTTTTAATATTGTGTACATCTCCAGGCAGAACTTGAAAACAAATAAAAACTCCTTCTAGTATTGCTCACCTTGAGCCTTTGAGAAATTGAAAAAAAATAAAAACTCCCTTTTTAGCTCACCTGAGCCTTGAGCCAAAGGTGAGCTTTTGTGACCGCTCGATGTCGTGCAAGAAATTTTTAAAGTTTTTTCCTATATAAGTCTATGTAAAACTTGTGACCCCCTGGGTGGGGCCTCTTCATCTCATGTACATAATTTGAACAATCTTCATAGAGAACCATTAGATGATGTCACATGCCAAATATCGAAGCTCTACGCCTTGCGATTTTGGACAAGACGATTTTTAAAGTTTATCCTTTCTGTTGCCATAGCAACCAGAGTTCTGCGTGGATTTCAATTCTTTGGGCAATTTTGAAAGGGGACCACCCAAGAATCATTCCTGTGAAGTTTGGTATAAATCTACCCAGTGGTTTTGAAGAAGAGGATTTTTTTAGAAATTGTCTTGGGTGGTCCTCTTTCAAAATTGCCCAAAGGATGCATGATCAGTGGTGGGTGGAGGTGGGGGAATGGTACAACTTGCATCATGTTGATAAATATTCATGGAAGGTTTTGAAAAAATCTAAAATAAGGAATGAAAAAAAAAAATTGTGTGTGTGCGTGGGGGGGGGGGGGGGGGGGGGGGGGGGGGGGTGTGACCAAGGCAGGTGCGTTACCAGGTGTGGGTGCGCAACTTCACATGTTTATAATTAATGTTCATAGAAAAGAATGAAAGAAATTTAATGAAATTCTGCCAAATGGTAAGTTTGTTATGTACAAATATGTGGATTTTAGACAATTAAAGGGCAATAACTCTATAGTTACAAAAGAAATCCCTACGAAATTGTGTGTGCACAACCACATTATAGTGCTCAAAATTCTGTTTAAGTTTCATAGTTCAAGATTGAATATGCCAAAAGTTATGTTGCAGAAATTGCCATATCTATAGATCTATAGTACCCTATATAGTTAACAATAGAAACTTCTAAGAGCCATAACTCTGGTGTTACTAGGGCAATCTGACTGAAACTTGATGGGCCCCATAACCTCATAGTGATAAACATGTATATGAAGTTTGTTTGAAAAAAATCTAAAATAAGGAATGATTTTGTTTTAATTTTTTGGGGGGTGGCGGTGGGGGGGGGGGGGGGGGGGGGGGGGGGGGGTTGGAAGGGGGAGGGGTGTGATCAAGGTAAGGGGGTGACCAGGTGTGGGTACACAACTTCACATGTTCACAATAAATGTTCATGGAAAAGAATGAAAGAAATTTAATGAAATTCTATCAAATGGTAAGTTTGTTATGTACAAATATGTGGATTTTTATAAAATTAAAGGGCAATAACTCTTAATGTACAAATAAATGCGAACGAAATTGTGTGTACACAACCACATTATGGTGATCTAAATTCTGTTTAAGTTTCATAGTTCTAGGTCAAATATATCAAAAGTTATGATGCAGAAATTGCCATATTTATAGTACCCTATATAGTTAACAGTAGAAACTTCTAAGGGCCATAATTCTGGTGTTACTCGGGCGGACGGACGGAAAGACGGACGGAAGGACTGACGGACGGACGGACGGACAACGTCAAAACTATATCCCTCCGACTTTCGTCGGGGGATAATAAAATTGAATACAGTGTGGTGCCATCAAAACGTAAAAGTAATTCTGACGTAATAAATTATTTCCCGTAAACCGTAAGACCACAGCTTTAAACTATTATACGAACATACAGAATAATGCGTCAATGGTGTCATTGGAGAAAAATCATTTCAATTCCCACAACAATTACACGAAAGCATTGTTGTTAGATATCAACGGCAAAACAATACAGTTCTTATAAAACACTAAGCAATTGTGTGTTTTTGTTTCATTCAACAATTTTGAATACTTTTTATTTCAGATTACAATATCTATGTTTGTCAGTAAATGATTCACATTAAAAGAACACGTTAATATAAAAATAAATCGTGAGTTGGGTCTGAATGATTTATAGAAATATCTAGAATTTGTATGGATAAACATTAGACATAATTTGAAATTCTATTTAAATCAATATGTTTTCGATGTAATAATTGTTTTGATATTCTGAATATTGCAGATTATTGATGGCATACCTTAAGAGGTCATAAGTCGTCAACTTGCCGATCACGCCACGAACGAATTATTCATGATCGACGATGCCATGGCTTCCGTTCTTCTATATATATTTATTCTCCTGCATCTACTGTTTGTTGTAGCATGAAAATCAATAAAGAATGACAAGTCATTTTACATCTTGCGGAAAACACAATTTAAGCACGCGAGTGTAATGTCATGACGGATACTTGTTTTTTTTTTTTTAAATTATTTATTGCAAACTGTAAAAATATATATTTTTGTCGACTTCTTATGTGTTAACATTGAGACGGATATAAAACATGTCTTTGGTTAGGATTGAAGACTATTTTACGTGTGATAGGAATATTTATCAGGTATGTAAATCAGTCTGTAAGATCTCTTGAAAGCATAGCACGCTGACGGGCAAAATAAACTATTTCATTATTATCATTATTATTATTATTATATAAATTTATGATTATATATTTTAATGATACGTAATAGTGCTTTTAACTTTCTGGTGTACATAAGAGCTGCTTATTGTCTTAGATATTTTATCACTGGCGGCGTTTCAGTCCCGTTTTTCGCTTAAAATATCGCACAAAAATACAATTCTAATAATCTAAGAGAAATAATGCACTGGGGCTGTAGTTCATAAAACATCAGGACTAAGACCGAAGTACTCCGGTATTTGAAATTAATGAAAGGGAAGTGGTCTACTACATAATTCATTCAAGGGTCATTTGTGTTTTTTCATGTATAATTACATAAGGTTACCTGTAACAAAATATTCTCTAAAAGTGTAAGACCAGATAGTAGCCAGTGTTTTCATACCAGGCACAGATTTCCATCAGAATAATGTAAATAATCTTCCTATTGGTCAGTGATTCGCCTATGACTTTCTCAAGCTAGTTACTTAGGATTTTCTGGTTATTTTAATACAAAAAACATACCAATGTTCCATATACACTTAAACTAATATCTGAACATTTAATCATATCAAAGAATCAATTAGATTCGGACAACTTTTAGCAGATATTATTACCCTGTATAGCAGTTTCCTACACGTGTCCTGAATCTCAGCCTGTCTACTGTCTTCATGGAAACATATCCTCAATAAACTAAAGATAAATATGATTAAGTATCTTACAGAATTATCAATCAATAATTTCACTGCTGGTATTCTTCCCACAAAGTGAGATCAATAGAATATAATTTACAAACAGTGAATCATCTTTTAGAAATATTGTCATATTCATTGCTAGAAAGAAGGGAACTGATGCCAGCTCACGTCACAATTTTACATCAGAGAAACTCCGAACATTTCCAAAATAAAAACAAACAAACAAACAAAGTAAACAACAACAACAACAACAACAACCAGGAAGTTCATGGCTTCCAGCTTTCCCTTTCATTATCCGTATGTAGCCGGCGACAAACCCAGTCTATCGACAATAAAGCTTACAAGACGACTGACTTATTGAAAAATGACCAATACACGGGGGAAGAACTGTTACACGAGACTCGGTTGTGGAGGATATCATGTTACAGATTTATGATGCTTCTGTTACAGTATTTCTGGATAACGTTACAGCATTCGGAGGATAATAATAGCTGTCGGTATTTTGTTTGCCAAAGATGTTGTTTAGATTTATCTCTTTTTTCCAAAAATAAAAATTGTGTTTCTAGATCAGTGATATGCACGTCTGTTGAGACATGGCTTAACCTGCGAAACGCAGTATATTGATGTCAATCAAGCGTTTTATGAAAAAAAATGAAATTTTGATAGAAAAATATCTAAAAGAAATTGATTAAAAGATATTCCAACCGTATTTCATGCTAATTTGCATTGATTAAAACCCTCTTCAGGCATGGACTTATAAAACGAGGTAGAAAAATTATGGTTGATCTAATATTTCGTGGTTTTATAGTTTCAAGAGTTTATTTTATAAACAACCAGAAGGTCATAAGACCCATGAGGCCCCATTTACATGATAATAATATGGCGTACAATTGCACATGAAGTGTTCAATATAATACAAAGTTGTAATAATATTTCCAAAATACGAAATAGCAATGGCTAATGAAGACAATAGCAGAAAGTTATATCAAAGCTAGCACTGTCATTAATAAAAATCAGCTCAACAGAAAACGTATAGTTTCCCTTAAACCATATTATAAATTGCACTTGTCATTACTAATAAAATCATACGTTTACATATATATATATATACCGTGCATAGTTATTCTTGCAATTTTTTTTATAGAACATGACCATACTAAATATCACAAATTAATAGCGAATCAAGTGATACAATTATTATACAAAGGGAGGGAATGAGCAGACTGAGACTTGAAATTCTGTTCCCCTGTACAACAAAATATTTACTTTCATTGCCGGTATGATACACTTACATGGATATATTATAGCATTTTTATACATCTATCTAATTACACAACCGATTTAATTTTGAAATGGTTTCA
The DNA here is from genome assembly GCF_021730395.1 of Mercenaria mercenaria. NCBI lineage: Eukaryota > Metazoa > Mollusca > Bivalvia > Venerida > Veneridae > Mercenaria > Mercenaria mercenaria. The sequence goes on along the minus strand of NC_069363.1, from coordinate 46,176,512 downwards.
TACAACAACAAAGAAACTTTAGCATTATAAATGTCATTCCCATTAATAAATAGCGATGAAATTGTGCATCCACTGTTGTCTTCCTTGGATAGCTCAAGGTTGACCACTGGAGCATCATAATGTTTTGGAACATTTGCTATTTAAATATACTAAGATATTGATAAGAATAATGTGTCGGTGTCCACTTTAATGTCTATCTTGTCCGAAAAAAAAGTTGACAAGGTTGACAAGTGGATTGCGATCACATGGTTGTTGTATAGAAGCTTCCCCTACACATATACGGAAACATGCATGGGACATTAATACTTAAAACTAAGTTACAAATAGATCAGCATGTAATCGAGCCCTAATATCATGTACTATATTGCTGCATAGTTTGCTGTATGACATATATAATTTTATGATATTGCATCACTTGTTATAACGTAATGTACTGGGATAAATAAGGTATTAATGGTAATTTCCATTTATATACAATAAAAACGGTACGCACCAAACCAAAATGTGTAATAAAAATGTATACGATGTACTGATAATTTAAAGCTCTGTCAAGATATTTGGAATGCACATATCATTCAACTAGCCTTATAAGTCTATACATCAGTGATATATGTCAACATTTTATTATTATTGTCTGGCATTGTATGATGCATTCGATCTGATTTTAAATGCCTTTTCTATGTAACACGCTAGACGCTTAACCGTTCTTGCATTTTCTGAATTTATCAGTTCTATGAACTTGTACATATTGGGAGAACTCCAGTAATAAGGTGGTATTAATTGTCTCCTTAAATCATTGTATAATCTACATTGTATCACAAAATGATATTCATCCTCTAAAGCATCACACTCTGAACATTTACGATCATTAACAGGTATACTTGGCTGATTCCATCTGCCAGTTTCAATAGATAATCTATGTGATGACATACGTAAGCGTGACATACTAACACAAAATTTCTTAATGACAACTGAACGTAAGTATGGTTGAAATTGAAAATTAGCAATATGTCTATAGAAGAGTGCTCTAGACGACTCATTCAATCTACCTTGCCAATTTTGGACGAATTGGTCTTTAATTCTTTGTTTAACATTACATAGAAATATATCAACATTTCCCACCGTTTGGAACAACCATGCATCAATAAAACCAAGCTCACATAGTAGATTTTTTACCAGTAAACACCAGTTTTTTTCTATTTGGATTTTGCAATGCATCATTATATAACATGTTATAAACTTTTCTGATATATTTATGATCAGATGTATGTAATATCTTGATCCAGAATTTAATTATATTAAAATATCTTAAGTTTTGTAGAGGCATTCTGCCTAATTCACCATAAACAAAATCATTTTGAGCAGTTTTCTTAACACCTAACAATCGTTTGCAGAATTGTAAGTGTACTCTCACGTTTTTCCGTGATGAAAACCCCATACTTCCGAACAATAACTAAGAATAGGCAACACAAGCTTATCGAATAATTCTAACTTATGTTTAATAGATATATTGGTGAATTTATATAAATATTTGTTCATTTTAAAGATAGCTTTTAAAGCCTGACCAGCTAGAGTATTTTGTGCGTCTGTAAAACAACCAGCTGTTGTAAAAACAACACCAAGATATACGAATCGGTTAACAATATCTATGTTATGTTCACCATAGTGAAAACTAATATCTGTTGGTAGGCGACCACCTTTTCTAAATATAAGTATCTTTGTTTTGGATGCATTCACTAACAATTTCCATTTGTTACAATAATCATATAGCATGTTAAGACTGTTTTGAAGCTCATTTCTACTATTAGCAAAAATTACAATATCGTCTGCATATAAAATCAAGAACATTTTAAAAGTGTCAACATCAATACCATCTAAATTACTGGTTGCATACATATCTTCAATATCATTTAAAAACATAGCAAAAAGAAAGGGAGACAAACACTCCCCTTGTCTTACACCTAATTGACATTCGAAACTATCACTTAACTGGTTCATATACTTAACTCTTGATTTAACACTGGAATACATTGCTCTCATTATATTCAGAATATTTCCTCTTATACCTAACTTGATTAATTTTGACCACAAACAGTCTCTATTAACATAATCAAATGCTTTACTAAAGTCAATGAAAGCACAAAATAATTGCTTTCCAGTATTTATAACATGATTTATGAGCCCATGTAAAACAAAAACATTATCTGCTGTACCCATCTTTGACCTAAAACCAGCCTGTGCTTCAATGTAAACTCCATATTGTTCGGCCCATGTACACAAACGATTATTTAAAACTCTAGTAAATAATTTTCCAAGTAACCTAAGCAATGTAATTCCCCTATAGTTGTTCACATCATTTATCGTTCCTTTTTTATGTAAGGGAACAACAAACCCTTCCGACCAACTGTCTGGAAAGTATCCATTTTCAAAAATTTTATTGAATAGCAACACTATATACGGCAAAAGAGTATTTTTACCGTGAATGAAAAACTCATTTAGGTACAAGTCAGGACCTCCACTTTTATTGGAGTTCAGTTGGTTAACAGATTTAAGAAGTTCGTCTATATTAAAAGGCATATTCAGTTCATCGAACATAATACGAAATTCATTGTTCTCATAACGTTCTATAAAATGAAAAATATCATCATCAGGTGTGAAAAATTTGTCGTCTGGGTTATTCACCGACTTAAAGTATTGTTCAAATACATTTAAAGGTATATTTGACTTCATAACTCCTGCACTCTCTTTTAACATTTTCCAGTATAATTTAGCATTCTGCAATCGAGATTCAATCAGTTTATCAGTTTTCTTTTTGTCATAGTCATATCTAGCCTTACGTAAGCACCATTTATACTCAGAACGTTTGGCTACCAAATTCACTCTATTTGCTTCTGTCTTATCTTGTCTAAACCAGTTCAATGCATTATAAAACATTTTTCTCTTATCATCACATTCGGTGGTATACCATTTGTTATCATTATGTACAGAATAAAAATTATTATTGGCATTGGTAATATTGCGTTTAAACAAAGGCGTGGCTACACCGTCGAGTATGCTACTAAATTGGTCAATACAATTATCAATATCTGAGTTACATTTTGCATTACTAACATTTGCCTTAAAATCATCTAGTTTATTTTTAGTACAATTTTGTTCTAGCATATCTTTAATACGAGTGTTTTATCTTTGTTCCACGAGTATTTAACGTTTACTTTGTCGTAACTCTTTTCGTTGTTTACAATATCTTGTTTACGAATAGGTTTATTAAAGCAAAAGGTGAAATCAATCATACAATGGTCAGATAAAATATTTGGATCGTCAACATTAAAATATTCAACAAAATCAAATATGTTAGGTGTGCTTATAACATAATCCACAACAGAAGAACCCGTGGATCCAACAAATGTAAATTTTCCAATGTTTTCATCATTTTGTAAGCGTCCATTCATAATTCTGAGCCCAGTTTGTTTGCACAAATCTAACAATAATAAACCATTTCCATTTAAATGACCTTTATCTTGCGATACCCGTTTCAAGTATTTATCTGAACAATAATCGTCTGGCAATACATCAACATTTGATACAGTATCATCTACAACGAAATCTGCACTCTCTGATACACGTGAGTTTAGATCTCCACAGAGAAGAAAATTTATACCATTTTCAGAGCTAGAGTCTAATTCTGTGATTTTATCTAATAGCCTATCAAAAGTATGCGAGTCCACAACAGATTGTCTGGTACTATTTTCAGGTATGACATAGCATAGACATACAAATAAATCGGTTTCTAAACCAAGCTTCTCTTTAGTAATTTTTATACATAATATATCATCGTAACTTGAAAAAACTAATGTATCTGAAGAGACAAATGAGTTTCTGATATACAGTATTACACCACCAGATGACCTTTTGGCAGTCGATTTATTTTCAGTTCTATGTACAGCAAAATACACAAAATTTTCAACATCAAAATTTGTAAAATCATTTCCCCAAGATTCGGTCAATAACACTATATCATGCGTATCAAAAACACGTTTAAGTTCTGGAGATGATAGTTTGTTTGTCCTTTTTGTCACTAGTCCCTGTACGTTCAGTAGCGCACATCTCAGCGGTACCCTCTTGTCCCGCATTGCCCTCCATAGGTGACGATCCGTCGGTGACTGACTGCTCGTTCACATGACCGTCACGCTCTGAGTGACCGACAGGTAAAGATTGTCTATTTTTAGCACTGGGTAAAACCCGGTTTTTGTCGCGTGTATTACTGTCACTTTGCTTTCGTCTATACGGCTTCGATGATAGTGAGCGATTATCAGACCGTATCGTCTTACGTACAGATCTAGAACGCCCCCGCACTGGAGATACATGTGTAACTGTTTTACACGAGGTTTCACTACTGTCATCAATGGATTTTACAAATGTTTCTTCAGAACTAGCATCTTTCAGGATATTCACACGTATAGCACTCTCCCGTTCTGTTGCAGTACTATGGGGGATTGAAGGAGGTACTGACAGTTTACTCGGTTTTATAATATTTGCACTTGTGTCTGGTATGCTATTCTGCGTTTGACTAGATGGTGTAGGAATGACAGGGTCAGGACCATATTTAGTGTTTGCTGAGGGGGCGGACTGGTGTGGGACTAAACGTGAGGCGCTTACAATAACTGGGATAGACTGCATTGGTGCTATTGGAGTAACATTCTGTGCCAAACTTGCGAACGCTGCCATCTGTTGTTGCAAAAGTTCATTGTTCATCACTGGGATCATAGTGTTAGGATGTATGAAAGGATTAAACATGGGCACATTTTGTGGGACATTTGGAGGGGCATTCAGTGGAACATTTTGAGGGGGACTCTGTGTTGCATACTGTTGGGCCTGAACTGGGGCACTGGGTGCTGTGGTTATTTCCATGGGACATACATTTGTCTGTACACTAGGACTGGCACTGGAGGTTTGGGGTAAGTGATTATATGTCTCTGATAAGTTAATGATTATGTTTTCATCTTGATTTGCACTGTTAGACCCGAACAAGCCCTCGATCTTTTTTATTAAGTCTATTCTGTTGGAGTTCGCGTACTTGTTCCATTCAGGCAACTCATCTTTTACGAGTCGTCCATCTTTCACTAACTTCGCCGGGTACACAATGTGAATTTTGGATCTGGGGTATTGTCTTTTGAGATCCTTATACAGGGGCCATAAACGTGACCGTGCTTGCTGTATCTCAATCGGAACGTCATAGTCCACCGAAAATACGGTTCCTCTTAGCAATGTCACTTTACCCATTATTTCTACGCAATCAGGGAAATCCCTGAAATTCACAATGATGGGTCTTCTCTGGATATCTTTGTTAGGGTCAGGCCTCCCAAGTCTGTGAGCACGGGTAAGGTAGAATCAGGTAGGATCTAAATCTAGATGGTTAGCCAAGAAATCACGAACAAGACCAAAACAGTTCTCTCCCCTGTTCTCTGCGAATCCTCTAAAAATAAGATTATTCCTACGAGATCTAGCTTCACTATCAATTGACCTGTATATTAATGTCTTTAAGCATTCTGTTTGACAATTGGTAATACCGGCTACCTGCGTGACTTTATGGTTCATATCACTGAGCGATTTTTCAAAGTTCTCCAACCCGCGACTACATCTCACTTGCTCGTGTCTAATACATCGTAATTCCTCAAACATGTATGCCAATTTTCCATCAATCGAACATTTCATAAAATCTTGATTTGAAATCTCTGTAGATCTCGTATCAACATCAGACAGTCTAGATTCAACATCGAACTCGCATTTACATTTTGGCGCTCTTGTAAAATTTCGAACCTATTCATTGTCTGTACAGCATAATTGTTTTCTGCCATCCTTACTGTCAATATTTCTCACAATTTATACCAATAAATACATGCAAAAAGCAATAGTCCACCTTTCTGCACGATCAAAGTTTAAAAAGTCTTAAATTTCACCTAAATTTCAATACTTTCAAAAACGTAAACAAAACTCGACTTCCATTGTCCGCCATATTTAATCTCATTGGAAGTGGCCAAGATATTATAGAATGTTGCAGTTTAGCCGGATATGTTACAGTTGTGGGGTGCTGCTTTTGAATGTGGTACAGATTTAGGATGATACTTTTTCCTTCTTCAGGATTCTGTTGTTAGATGTAAATACTGCTAATCAACATTTATTTCGTCATTTGAGGCAGTCAGATATGTATTAGAGTGGCGTTGCTGTAACGACGTTTAAAAACACAGGAAAGTCCACCTAACGGGAGAAGATGTCGGTTGTGATATGTCAAGAATCACATATGATGAACAGTTGATGATACAAGTTATGCAGAGCAAATCTCCCATCCCTTTTCCATGCAAATTGACCGATCGTTTGAACAATCTCTAAATACATCGGTTGTTAAATGTTTTTCCATAACCTCTAAATAAATCACCAAAGATATCGCGGAGCGAAATCGAAAAATGTTTTAAGTGTGTATTTATTTATATTCACATAGATTAATTACTTTCGTTCAAATCTAAAAAGAGAGTGAGTTACTATGTTTATAAGGTAACTCCTAATTTTTGAACAACCCGAATTTAATGTGCTCGTGCTCGCGTTTACGCAGCTCGTGCTCGCGTTTACGCAATGCCTACAGTCCTGAGACCTGCCTTCTAATGGCGCACAGTCCTGAAAAGCCCATGCCGCCGTCATACACACAAAGACAAAGACGCATATACCTTTAGATGAAAATCCTGAAACAATATCCAGTTTAGCTATGAATTGCGTATAAAATCCTCTGTTAAATGATTCAATGCTTCAGATTAGCCTATTTGATTGTGCATGCTTGCCAAATCTTCATTGCGCAGATGCATATCTGCTTGCAGGCAGCTACGCCCCTGCAAGCAGACTATGATTCGATGGTTGTTCCAACAGTAAACACGTATACATGTTTAACAAAAAAGAATCTTTTGTTATTTGAAATGAAGTTTTATTGCACATGTGCGAGTTGTCGTGAGAAAAGCCAATTAATTTCTTAAATCACTATTACCGATTCCGAGAGGATATTTTCTTTCAAGCTTATTAGTAATTGAAATCGTTGATAAAGACACGCATTGCCAAACTCTTCTGAAGCTAGGACACATTGTTTGCTAGCTTAATACATGTAGCATAAACAGGTACTATCTATGAAAGCTTATTAAAGTGCAAACAACGATTCAATGCGAATTGGTGATTATGGTATCATATACATTAGATATAGAACACTAGCTTTCCATTGAAAATGTTTATATATCATTTTATTATATATAGCTGTTGAATCAGGTTTAGAATTTTGAAATTAGAAAAAATGCACTTGGTATAATATATTTGTTACATCTTACAAAATAATCCCGCATAATTCATGATATCTAAATTTTATTTGCTATCCTGGTATTATATATTGTCAAAATGTATTCCAAAAAGTATCATCCTAAATCTGTAACACATCCAGAAGAAGCACCCCACAACTGTAACATTCTATAAAACCACGGAAAATTAGACCCACGTTGATTTTTCTACCTCGTATTATAACTGCATGCCTAAAGAGGGTCTTTATCGATGCAAATGAGCATAAAATATGGTTGAAACATATTTTAATCAACTTCTTTTAGATAATTTTCTATCAAAATTCCGGATTTTGTCATTAAACGCTTGATAGACATCAATATACTGGGTTTCACGTGTTAAACCATGTCTCAGCAGACGTACATACCATTTATCTAGAGAAACAATTTTTACTTTTGCAAAAAAGAGATAAATATTTACTATTTTTTTTTGGCAAACAAAACACCGACAGTGATTTTTATTCTCCGAATGCTGTAACGTTATCCAGGAATACTGTAACAGTAGCATCCTAAATCTGTAACATGATATCCTCCACAACCGAGTTTCGTGTAACAGTTCCTCCCCCGTGCAATAGAAGCGGGTGTTTCATAGATATGGCACAAAAGATGATAGTGAAAGTGGAATGATAGAGAATAAAATAGAACAACCAGAAACTTCAGTTGTTGAAGCTAGATCTCTAAATAATGCACACTGCTACTCATCTAAGATCACCTGAGAAAATTAAAAACAAGAGGGCCAAGATGGCCCTAGGTTGCTCACCTGAGAATCACACCATAACGGTGTAAACATGTTTGACCTAGTGATTTCATGGAAACAAATATTCTGGCCAATTTTAATTAAGATTGGACCAAAAATGTGGTCTCTTGAGTTTAAACAAGTATTTTCTTAGATATGACCTTTGACCCTAGATGACCCATATTCAAATTTGACCTAGATTTTATGAAGGCAATCATTCTGACATAATTTTATGAATAGATCAATTGAAAAATACATGTACAGCCTCTATCGCATACACAAGGCTTTTCTTTGATTTGAACTAGTGTCCTAGTTTTTGACCCCAGATGACCCATATTCAAACTTGGCCTACATTCTATCAAGGCTATCATTCTGATAAAATTTCATGAAGATCAGTTGAAAAATACAGCCTCTATCGCATACACAAGCTAAATGTTGACAGACAGACGACAGAGGCTGGGCATCGAGTGATCACCAGAGCTAAAAGTCATGGAGTACAAATATGCCCCCAAGAGTAAACAAAATAGTGGATAATAAATTTATTTCAAAGTAAATACTGTATTACAGCAATATAAATAAATAAAATACATTTTCATATTTTATCTGTAGATCTTCTATAAAAACTGGAAAAAGTTAACTTCACAACGCGACTGTTTGCACAGCCAGAGCAGAATTCGAACCTGGAACCTCCCCAAAACACAAATTACCATATATAATTTCCTCAATTTTGGGTTGCTGTGCCAATTGAGCTATCTGGCCAGTGGAACTGCAATATCCTAGCCATATCACTTAAGATAAATGTTCAATTTCTGGTTTTTAAAGCTGAAAGGGAGTATTAAAATGTGAAAAAATGGTAATGGGGATTTCAGTAATCATTTAAGTTTTCAATTCTGCATATATGCCGAGGTATCACCTTTCTTCATTGAGCCTGCTGAAATTCCCTCAAAAATATTAATTAAAATACTCTTTTAATATTTAAAACAAGCATTGTCACAAATATATACAAATTAGGTAGAAAATAAAGTTTGTTTCAGGTATCCCGACTTACCCTAAATTTTTGGCCGGACCCTAATTCTTTTTCATTGCCTCGGAGAAGTTTTTTTTTTCAAATGTTTTCTCAAGAAGTTGAAAAACTGCATTTTTTATACTTTAAACATGGTCAGTGATGTCAGAAAGAAATCAACTTACTCAGGGATAAATCAACAGGGGCTAAGGGTGTAACGATATATCGAAATTCATTTTATCATGATACACCAGTTTGGCGATACGCATATCGTATGATAGTTACAATACAGAAATGATAAGTTAAAACTAGAAATATTGAATGATATTTTTCATACAATCAGTGTTAAAGATAGTAACTAAACTTTAAAGCAAAATTTCAAGTACTTTCGAAGAGTAGAGACATTGATTATTTTTCATTTTGTCACATGAATGCTTACTTACGGTACCCAATTCGTATCGCGATATGTACCATATCGTTGCATCTGTATCATGATACATAGTGTATCGTGAGACTAGCATATTGTTACACCCCTAGCAGGGGCCCAGTAGCCATAAATATACCTAAATACACATAAATACCTTCCAAAAGGTCCCACTTAATAATAAAAACCAAAAAAAAAAAAAAAAAAAAAAAATTACTGACCTAACCTATACCTATTTTTGTTCAGCATGTTACTGGAAACATTTTTTTCAGGCGGCCTTACAGTACATGTATACCTAAATTGTAGTCATAGATGGTATCTTAAATACTATATTATTTTTAAGCCAGGAAAGTGTGCAGATTGGAAATTATACACTGTTTTTAAAAGTGAAAGTACTATGTATTTGAATGGGACTAAAATTACGTTTTCATTTTTTTTTTGAATGGGTGCGTATTATCTATATAAATCTATATCTACATCTACGGAAATACTCCCAACATTCAACAATCAATTTCTATCATAACTGGGAGGTCAAGCAGCTGTTAAAAACTAGGGACATTTTCAAATAAATGTAGCACAAAATATGCAATTAGATGCTGTCAATCTTGCAGAAAAACCTTAAAAGAAACCTTCCAGTTATATCATGCATAGAAAAAAACAAATAGAAAAATTTCAAACAGATCAATCACTATTTTTTTCATAAATTTCTGAAAATTCTGAGTGTTAAAAATGCAAAAAAAAAAAAAATCATTTATCCATGCAAAATTAAGGAAAATAGGTTTAACCTGTGGTTTTTATTTAAATTGTAATTAAAACAGATTTCAGATACCCAGTCTGTAAATTTATAGACTGTAAAATCCTTTACATTTATTAAATGTCTGTATTAACAGAACGTCTGCGAAACAGGTCTAGGATTTCTTCCTTTTAAAATATCTTTAGTGCATATATGGACAATCCATGAATTCAAAGAGTTTTCAGTCTATAATTTTACAGAACATACGAAATCCTAGACCAGTTAATTTATCTATCTCTTTAGAAAGCTTTTTATACTGTCGCTGAGTGGCTGCTTTTTAATGCCACATTTTGACCGTCACAATGTAAAACAAAGTGTATACGTCGGATTATTTCGACTATCTCTTTTATACTGCCTCGCGCCTCTTGTTATCATGAAGTATGTATAAGAGAAAAATCTCTCCATGACACCGAGTCAAAATTTCTGACGCAGTCTCAAATTAACGAATTAAAATGCCTAATGTTTCAGTAACTGCAGGACATTGGGATATGTTTATAAATAGCTCCATTTAAAGAGAACTCCTATAGTTTTTTTCCTTTCATAGAATTTTTTTTCAAATTCACATATATGAAAGGAAAATTTGTGCTGAAAACAATGAACAAATAAAAGCAATGGGTCACCAGGCTTGTTTTTGTGAAAAATTGTTTTGAACACACCTTCTGTTGCTGAAACTGCCAGCGATTTTTCAACATTTTCATATTTTTCTGCATTTTTATAAACACCAACCAAAATATACATTAAGACAACACAATAAGGTTTATTCTTTTTACAGATTTTATTATATACTTATTTGATATCATAGTCATATTGGTAATACTATATCCTTACAATAATGGGTACAAATGAAAAAAACCTTGTTTCATATTCACTTTTGTGAACTTTTTTTCAATGAAAAATACCCTCAGTGAAGAATATTTCTTTTTAAATTTTGAAAAAACTGTTTCATAGAATTTTTTCCTGTTTTTCTTGTGTATAAATAATTGTATTGTGAGCATTAAAATTGCTAAAAATGTATGGATCACCAGGCTAAATTTTATGTTGGGACCGCTTGAATACAACACCTGTTCGGGCGAAAATGGCGCAAACCTGACAAAATTGATTACATGTATATCTACTAGAAGTTAAAAAAATGTTTCAAAATTCTTAATTCTTTCTATAATTGAATACTAAATGATCTGGAAGGTGATATTGTCTTATCAGTACTAAGTCAATTGTCTTACATGAACAACACTGTCTTTGTACTAAAATGCGATGTGAAAACACAACCACAAAAATGGCAAGATACCTGTCAGGCATGAAACTTGTCAATACAACATAAACCAGTATCAACATTTGATTACTGTTAAAACTTCATTCAAAAATCCTCATATTTAAGGTTGTCTGTTACATGTTTCAACAAATGTTGACTTCACTTCAGTTTTCCATAGAAAGTGTCAGCTGCGCAGAAAGATGCGCATAAAAAACTATAGGAATTCCCTTTAATAATTGGAAAAACCTTACACAGCGCCACCTGCCAGTAGCCTATGTACATGTATGTGTAGTAAATTCGCGCCAAAAGTCACGTGGTCTATTGTTTACACTATTCCGTCTTCAGCAACTTCACATTTATACGCATTAAAAATGTTACTTTGACTGCAACTCACCTCTATAAACATATTAAAATGCGTAACTAAGCAAAAAGTCTTCTAAAGCATGCTAGTTTATTCAGGTTTCCTATTGATAGTGTAAGTAGGTCATCACTTAGGGTGACTCGCTATGGGGGTGGTGTATTCTAGAATTTAGTCAACGCATGTGAATTGGCACTCAAAATGCATAGTTATCAAAAACAAAATTGTTGGTAACAACTTACCTTGTTCTTGACAAAATCAACATCAAATTATTTTAATAAAAAAGACGTTATACTGACTACATGTACAGTAAGAAGAATGACATAATTTTCACTGCGCATGCGCCAATGGCCCTGTGCGAATAACTTGAAAGGCTGAAAATGATCAAATCCGATTCAATATAATGCAAATTCTGCAAATATTGGAAAATATAAACCAGAAGGAACAGAATTAAATAATATCAATTCCATTATTGTTGCGATTATACGTTAGAATATTCACTTTCTGAGTGTCAAACGAAAATTTAACAGAAAATGTGACTCGAAGGGAAAAATTGTCAAATCCGAACCCATGGCACATTCTAAAACACCTCTATATGCCCGGCCCTGATGGGCCGTGCAATAAGTCCATTTGTAACCTACTTTATACATATGATTACTGGGGTTACTTACTCTATTGCTTTGGTTACTCTTTTTTAAAGGTGCAGCAATACACTTAGCCAATGACTAAAATAAGTTTTTTGGTAAAAATGTTGTCTCTATTTCTGGTTACATGGTTAGCCTTCTTTTCTTTGTTTACTCAGGGTTACTTTTGGTTACTAGTACACATACCTATGAAACATGTATTGAAAATAATTAGAGAAAAAAAAAACATGTCTCTTTTCCTGGTTACTAGGTCACCCTTCTTTTCTTAGCCTACTCCTGATTAGTTACTTTTGTTTTTTTAGCATATACCTATGAAACATGTATTGAAGATAATTTTAGAAAAAAAAATGTCTCTTTTTCTGGTTACTGGGTTAACCTTTTTTTTGTTTGTGTCAAGTTCCTGGTTACTTTTGGTTACAGTACTTTAGCATATACCTATGAAACATATATTGAAAATAATTTGAGAAAAAATGTCCCTTTTTCTGGTTACTGGGTTACTATTCTTTTCTTTGGTTACTCCTGGTTACTTTTGGGTATTTTAGCACATACCTATGAAATATATATTGAAAATAATTGGAGAAAAAAATGTCTCCTTTTTTGGTTACTTGGGTATCCTTCTTTTCTTTGGTTACTCCTGGTTACTTTTGGTTACTTTAGCATATACCTATGAAACGTGTTTTGAAAATAATTTGAAAAAAAAGCATGTCATTTTTTCTGGTTACTAGGTAATCCTTATTTTCTTTGGTTGCTCCTGGTTACTTTTGGTTATTTTAGTATATACCTATAAAACATGTATTGAAAATAATTTGAGAAAAAAATGTCTCTTTTTCTGCTTACTTGGTTACCCTTATTTTGGTTCCGATTGGTTGACCAATTTACTTTTGTTGATAACCGTTCTTATTTATAGTTGCAAGCACTGTAAAAGAGCCTTTATAATATTTATTTAATCCATATGATCGTCGATGTTAATATGAGGGTACATTGGTGAAGAATCAGTTCAGTTTCAGTTCAGTTTATTTAACAAGCATGAAGGCCTCCGGCCCATATACACAATATTTACATAGCTAAGCTAATACAATACATGCATACAGTATGTACTTGTGTGATACAGCTGACATTTTATCAAATATAATACACAAAAGATACAGTCATTTACAGTTCGTCACACATGACATAGATTACTAATCATATTACCGATTGTCACAATAATCCGCCCTTAACTTAAAAGCATAATATATATACATTGCTAAGTTTCTAATAATACTGCCATTGGTACATGACATCAAAATACAAAAATTATGAACATTTGGGTTTCTAAAATATTTTTCTTGCAGATATTTTTGTCGTAAATTTCTATACACTGGACAAATAAGTATAAAGTGGTACTCGTCTTCGACACAACCATTACAATTAAAACATAATCTATCATTTTTAGGTATACCTAAATGTTTTCCTTTTTCTATTAACAGTAGGTGAGATGATGATCTAAGAGAGACGAGACTTGATCTGAACTTAACTATATCTATAGCATCTACATATGCTTCAACATCAAAATTTGTCTTAAATACATGGTAATATATTAATTTTCTATTCTCAGCGCATTTTGTATTCCACATTTGTAGATACTGATCCTTTAGACGTTGCAAATAAGTATATATAAAACATTTGGATTGTTTACTTTTTGACTTTCCCAAATAAATCCAAAACCATTACTGTACAGATTAGGTTTGATAACACTGGCCCAGTTACTATATCCAAGGGAATCTGATTTTAGTAACATGTTATAGCATTTTTTTACATAACAACAGTCTGGCATTTCCAAAATCTTGATCCAGTACTTAATGCATCTTTTTTTTGCGCTACAATATACATAGGATATCGACCACAATCTCCCATAATAGCTTCGTTACATGATTTATGGGGAGCATTTAAGAAACGTATACATGCATATATATGTACTCTTTCAGTGTTTTCCATCATATGAAGGGATTACATGACCGTAAATAATGGAGTAGACCGAAAACTGCCGAACAGTCGCGACGACCGATTAACCTGGCCGGATTTATTATCGGCTTTTTCGATGACTTTCACGATGGGTGTAATGCACCCATATGATACACACAACAAAATTTGTAAGCCCTTTATGCATATTTGTGATTTAATCAAGAGCCATAACTCTATAGATGGCCCGAACAAAACCCAAGGTTCACAGCGTCACATGCTGAATAATTATGATTCATGATCCTAGTTAAAAAAAATTTTAAGGTTTCGATGGAGGCCTTGAGAAACAAAAATCAAACAACACCAAATCATAGAAAGAAAGAGTTGTTTGACATGAAAATTGAACAGCATGTAAAACATGTATATTACTTTACGAAACAAGTGTCAGTATACTGATATAAACATTGAATTCATGAAAAGAGCTGCCCAAAGGGGCTCCACTTCCGGACAGTTAAACGCCTTTAAAAAACTCACCATTTTCAAAGAACTGTTACACGTGTTTGTTTTGATGCATTTGCAATAGCGTGCGAGTGGTGAAATTTCACGTAACAAGGTGGAACATAGTTTTCAGCAATTGTTTATCTTTTCTTTTTTACAAATGGCATTCATTTTCAAAGGGAGACAACTTTTTCTCAAAGATTACTTAAAATAATCGGAAAAAGTTGTTTCCCTTTGAAAATGAATGCCATTTGTACTTAAAATAATCGGGAACAGTTGTCTCCCTTTGAAAATGAATGCTATTTGTAAAGAAATAAAGATAAACAGTTGCTGAAAACTGTGTTCCACCTTGTTATGCGAAATTTCACCACTCGCACGCTATTGCAAATGCATCAAAACGAACATGTGTAACTGTTCTTTGAAAATGGAGAGTTTTTAAAGGCGTTTAACTGTCCGGAAGTGGAGCCCCTTTAGGCAGCCCTTTTCCGGAATTCAATGTTTATATCAGTATACTGACACTTGTTTCGTAAAGTAATATACATGTTTTACATGCTGTTCAATTTTCATGTCAAACAACTCTTTCTTTCTATGATTTGGTGTTGTTTGATTTTTGTTTCTCAAGGCCTCCATCGAAACCTTAAGATACGTGCAACACAAACTTTGATGCATATTTTTGACAAAGTCGAGGGCCATAACTCTGGTCTTACTGAACAAATCTCTAACGAAACCCAAGGTACACAACTTCATATGCTGAATTATATTTGATAATTTTAGATAAAATACGTTTTACGATACATGTGGCACAAACATGTAGGCCCTTTTATGCATATTTTTGACTAAGTCAAGGGCCATAGCTCTGATATAGCTGTGAGAGATCCCATTTAAAACACTTTTTGCACAACTTTACCTACTGAATTACAATCCTGTGAGGTGTGATGTCTCTCGATCAAATATTTTTTATGATATACACGACAAAAATTCGGACGGACAAGGGCAACTGTACCCCCTTTGTTGGTGGGTGGGGTTTGGGGTGGGTACAAATACATTGAAACAACGTGTTCTTATGAACCAAATGATGGATATTTACCAGATTTGATCCCTAGCATCATTTCCTGTATCCCTCTACATTGTATTCAAAGAGTTCGGCTTATTACAGATAGAAATAAAAAAGTTCTTATGAAATATTATGCTGACCTTTATTGCATGGAGTCATAGAACTTTCTGAATAAGCTTTAATGACTCGACTTCACTGTGGGATGACGTTGTCAGAGCTGAACAACTTCTCATGAGT
Source organism: Mercenaria mercenaria (assembly GCF_021730395.1). Taxonomy (NCBI): domain Eukaryota; kingdom Metazoa; phylum Mollusca; class Bivalvia; order Venerida; family Veneridae; genus Mercenaria; species Mercenaria mercenaria. Next base: position 46,160,211 of record NC_069363.1, on the reverse strand, counting down.
TATATTAACTAGACCCTTTCAACTGGGCTATTAATTGGTAATGTGGTATGAAAAAGCTTTATATAACTTATAATAATCTACTTTATTGATGTTCACCACTCGACCAAAACGTCATGGTCCTTCTCAGGTGAAACATTGAGGCTAAGTCAGTCCTTTTGTTGTTACTCCGTTCCTTTTTGTCCATGCTACGTTGAACGAAATCTCAGCAGTGAATCCTCCCTACAAATGGTTATTCATAATTTATATTGAAAAGAGCACACCAGTATCATTGCACTAACACTTTCTGCAATGTATAACGAAACAAAACAAAACCAAACCAGGTGACATGGATTGATACATAAAATCAAATGTACCATTTATTCATTAAATTGTCTAAAAGAAATATCGTTTTAAAAACAAGATTTCATCTTCTGTCATTGAAAAACATACATGCCCTTTAAAATATCAACCAACATTATTCCTATAATAAGACCTTAAAATATTTATTGACATTTTATGGAAAACATTTGAAACCGTTTTCTCAGTCATCGTTTCCTAAATCATATAATTATGTCTCCCCCAGGAGACATATTGTTTTTGCCCTGTCCGTCCGTCCGTCCGTCCTTCCGTCCGTCCGTCCGTCCGTACGTCACACTTCATTTCCGAGCAATAACTAGAGAGCCATTTGACCTAGAACCTTCAAACTTCATTGGGTTGTAGTGCTGCTGGAGTAGACGACCCCTATTGCTTTTGGGGTCACTCCATCAAAGGTCAAGGTCACAGGGGCCTGAACATTGAAAACCATTTCCGATCAATAACTAGAGAACCACTTGACCCAGAATGTTGAAACTTCATAGGATGATTGGTCATGAAGAGTAGATGACCCCTATTGATTTTGGGGTCACTCCGTCAAAGGTCAAGGTCACAGGGGCCTGAACATTAAAAACCATTTCCGATCAATAACTAGGGAACCACTTGACCCAGAATGTTGAAACTTCATAGGATGATTATACATGCAAAGTAGATGACCCCTATCGATTTTGGGGTCACTCCATTAAAGGTCAAGGTCACAGGGGCCTGAACATTGAAAACCATTTCCGGTCAGTAACTTGAGAACCACTTGACCCAAAATGATGAAACTTCATAGGATGATTTGTCATGCAGAGTAGATGACCCCTAACGATTTTAGGGTCACTCTGTTAAAGGTCAAGGCCACAGGGGCCTGAACATGGAAAACCATTTCCAATCAATAACTTGAGAACCTCTCGACCCAGAATGTTGAAACTTCATAGGATGATTGTTCATGCAGAGTAAATGACCCCTATTGTTTTTGGGGGTCACTCTGTTAAAGGTCAAGGTCACAGGGACCTGAACATTGATAACCAGTTCCGATGAATAACTTGAGAACCACTTGACCCAGAATGTTGAAACTTCATAGGATGATTGAACATGCAGAGTAGATGACCCTTATTGATTTTGGGGTCAGTCTATTAAAGGTCAAGGTCACAGTGACCTGTTCATGTAAAATCATTTTTTGGAAATAACTTGAGAACCGCTTGACCTACAATGTTGAAACTTAATAGGATGATTGGACATGCAGAGTAGATGACCCCTATTTATTTTGAGGTCACTTGATCAAAGGTCAAGGTCACAGGAGCCTGATCAGTGACTTGAGAACCACTAGGCCAAGAGTGTTGAAATTTAGCGGGATGACTGGACATGCCAAGTAGATGATCCCTATTGCAGCCAACAATCAGTGTCTCTTTAACTTTCGCTCCTGACCCCTATTGACTTCTTGCCTATAGGACTTTGCATTGGGGGAGACATGCGCTTTTTTACAAAAGAATTTTCTAGTTTTCTCTTTTTTTTTTGATTACCCATATATATTTATGATGCATGAATAATATTTTTTTTCTATGTTAAAGTATCTTAGCACATCTGGAAAAAAATCTAATACTATAATGATACATGTATTTCACTGACTACTCTAAAGAAACAGCAATTATAAAAGTACCATTGCATGCTACAGTTATGTCACTACAATCCCGATTTTACCTGCGATCTAATTCAATTAGCCAAGAATGCATACCGTCTATGAAATATGCAAGAGCTGCCGTTGACTTATGAATATCTGTATTTTAGCATTTTAAGAAATTTTGAAGTAAATTATAACTGAGAGAAATGAAAGATTTCTAATGTCTTTCTACATAATCACATTTTTTGTCTTTTTTTCAGACTCACGTTATGGATTTAGAATTTTGTTTCTTCATATATATGTCTGAAGAATTTTGACGTAAGAAGGTGATAAATCAACACTTCGGCCATGTGAGTCAAGATTGTAATCATTTACAAATCGACACAAAACTGTTACATAGAAGCTGATACACTAATACTACATAATTGAGATTAACAGCTAAAAAGAATATGCTTTTGCAAAACAGGAAACGTTTCCAAAGAACGGAAACAGTACTAAACAAACGACTGAAATGGTTATTTTGTGTATGTTTAATAGTAACAGCATTTATAGTCTGTTTTGTATTCGTCGTGCCAGATCATCATATGGTACAAATTATTTCTCAAAGGGATCATGTTGAAATAGTGGTAACTAGAAACCATAGTAGTTTAGAAATGAGAAAACAAAGCAGTGGTTCAGATTCTCTATTCGAGAATCCTTCAAATCATTTACAATCGTACAGATTTGATTTAATAGTCAAAATGGTTTATGCATATTTCTATGTTTACAAGAAGCGAGTTCCAAGCGTAATAGAAGATGCATATACTGAACATATTCGAGTGTGGAACCATTTCATAGAATACTGTAGCAACACTAACATGTCCTGGTTCGATGGGAAACTACCATGCAGAAATAAGAAAAATCAGTCTGATTTCATTTTATCATTTCATAAAACGATAGAAGCCATAAAAACGAGTGGATTTAATTCTAGCAGATCGAGGATTCCGTTGGACAAAATAGGATTTCTTCTTAATGGTGCACATAGAATATCGGCTTCAATAATATTATCAAAGAATGCATGTTTTGAACATCACAGTTATAAACAGCGTTCCTTTAATTGGGGATATAAGTTCTTTAAAGGCAGAGGATTGTCGGAGAAGACGTCGAATATGGTCATGTTGGAATGGATGAAAATCCAGTTGAAGCTTCCATCCTTGAAAACTTTGGTTTATATTGTTTCCGTATTTTCAAATAATCGCAGCAAAGATGACGCTATGCGTAAAATTGTGAAAGAACAATGCTCAAAAGACAATGGCATTTTATATGAAAGAGAAATCAACTTCACTAAAAGTGGAATGCGGCAATTAATCACTCATATGTATGGGCAACAAGCTTGGCTGCAGACAAAAATTCAACATATGCTTTCAAAATTCAATTCAACATACAGTGCCATATTTTTATTTGTCTATGCACAACGCAACAGAGATTTAGTTCAGTGTAAAAATAAAGTAAGAAAGCTTTACACTGATAATATCTTTAAATCCAGTGTTCACATTCCCGATACTACAGAAGAGAATGTAATTCTTGCAGAAATGATACTTAATCCAAATTCCATACAATTGATGAACTACGCAAAGAATGCGTCTGATTGTAAATTAATTGCAAAAGAAGTTGCCAGACGTTCATCTATTGCACCGATAAAGACACTGCCAGGTATCTGTGTGGGAGGAGATGACGTCATGATTGACTCAGGAACAGTGCTTGGATTTTATGGCCTGCGCAAACGAACAGATGTTGACCTTTTATTTTTGCACGAGGTTGACAAAGCTTTACTTGGAAATGATCATGGAATTTCTATTCAAGCTCATGCTTTCAAGAACAATTCCATTTCACAGGGGCGCGCATGGGGAGAAGACCATTTTACTGACAATGGGGCAACGGACAAATGGGATTTGTTTTATGATCCAAAAAATTATGGCTATTGTTATGGTATCAAATTCGTATCATTGAAACAATTGGTTAGATACAAAGTGAAGCGAAATGAGCCGAAAAAAGATTCATTCGATGTAGAGCTCATTAACAAATTTCTTGAGACCATTACTTAAAATCTATCTATCTATCTATCTACCTAGCTACCTGCCTACCTACCTACCTATCTATCTATCTATCTATTGGTCGGTCCGTCCGTCCAGTCTGTCTGACTGTCTTTCCTATATACAGACTTTCCTACGTACTACCTACTTACTGCTTCAGATCTGTTTAAAATTTATTTTTGAAAGCTGGTTACGTAATCTATTCTACTTTTTGATACAGGTATCACTGGAATATCAGACTAATTCTTAAAAGTTTAGTCATACAATTACATTAAATTTGACAATTTCATGTACATAAAATCTAAAAGAAGATCATATGGAAGCAAAGAAAACCACCATGCAAAATAATGGCAGACCATACTTGATTGGTTCTGTCCTTCGGACTGTAAACGTTCAAAAGTACCGGAACCAAATTACCAGAAAATATAATTACAGTCCAAGAGTCCAAGTACTTAGTGATAGTTTACGTTTATCAGACAGTACTTTAATATTGCTGTTGTGATAGTGAATAATCTTTAAGAATGTACTTTAGAACCACGGAATATGATTTAGCAATATAAAAACAAAATCGTTTTGATTCATTCTGTGCTTGAAAGGTGATGAGTTATCATTTAACCTGCCTTACGCGAATTACCATCGGCCTGTGCGGAACTAATTTATACACATACAGTCAGTGAATGTACTTAGACCAGAAAGCATCACAACACTGAGTTAAAATACTTGACGGCATTCACGATTAATACAACAATTAAATTATAATAAAAGTTCGAATAAATTATTACATCTGTTTTGTCTGACTGGGTTCCAAACAAAATAGATTGAATTTAAGTGGTGAAATAGTTTTAAAAATTGTTTTGAAATACACCAGTTATTTTTATTTACATCAGCTTTGTACATTTTATTTAGGCCATTTCACAATTTCATGATATGTATATAATTAGAATTAATATGTATAGATAAGTATATAATAAAAAGGTTATTAGCTTTGCATCGAGAGATATGCACTATTATATTGCACTCCTAAAGTCGAACAGTATTTTCCATTAAATAAAGATCGATTAAATTTATTCTAATGACTATCTGGAAAGATATACAAGTACCAAATGTATATATGAATCTATATTTCTGACCTTGTTTAAGGCGATTATCTTAAAGCTGGTGACAATCTTGACTGGATAGACATGGAAAAACAACTATATGAGAAGATCATTTTAAGCTGAATGTCTATTTGTATTGTATGTAACATTGTATTGGACCAGAACATATAACAAAATTCAACACAAGACTCTTCTAATGACACCACATGACACTTAAACATTGCTGTTGTGATAGTTCATAAAATCTATGAGAACACCTTTGGGACATATAAAAAACAACCAAGCAAAATAAGAGCAAATTTTGTTACAAATTGATTAAAGTTTGTTTACTGGAGGCAGTGAAATGTGTAAAGACGTTACTATCATAAAAGATAGTCTTATGTTTGCTGGGGTATGTTCTCACAAAAGTACATAAAACATAGCATGTATTACGTACATTCAAAGACATATTACATTATAATAACATAGAATTACCAAGTAGGCTTCTATACTTTAACCTTTTAAAGGCAGTTAATCAGATTTTGGTCAACTAATGAATGTCTTCAAAACTTAATCAGCTGATTATTTACACTTATTTATGACACACTGAGGTCTTAATACACATCAGATTTTCACTGGCAGTATTTCTAAAATTTGTTTTTCCTATTCTTGTTGCCCAACAAAGATAGGGTTATTTTTGCATAAGTATAAATTAAATTAACATATTTTGCCTGAGGAATAATATGAATATAAACACTACTGTATCAAAGGTGTCAAAGATTTGCATTGACAAGTACATAATTTGCCAAAATTCATTAGAAATGCAATTTTATTAAATTATTATAACTTTCCTTTGTCTATCACAGTTGCGCAACCACGATAGAATGAAAATAGATAAATTCCAAATTTAAGCTACAGGTTATTTAAAACTTTCAGATTGTTAAAACTTGCATTTTATTTCAGTTGTTGCAATATCCCACTACTTATCAAATGCAAATATGAAACTAGAAATTCTATCGAACTCAAAAGAAATAGACCACTTTTTTAAATACTTTTATATCAAAGGGAGGTAATTACAACATTTCATAAAGATTAATTCAATACACATTTCCAATAGGGATCTAACGCTACAAAATGGGTCTTTTTTTTCCTTAAATAAATCTTTAAAAGAATATAGGAAAACTGAAAAATGACATAAAATGTTGCTAAAATGTGAAACGTTTAGATATTTTATGCGTTATAATCTTTTAAAATTAGTTTAATAATAATAATAAAAAAAACTTTCGAAACAATACGAGCTATAAGAATGAGTAATATAATTGACGTAGATAAATTTTAAATAAAAAAAATAATTATATAATTTTTCGCTCGACTATTCGAAGAATATGGAGAGCTATACTACTCACCCGGCGTCGGCGTTGGTTAACGTTTTAATGAAATAGTAATATCTTGTATACCATGAAAGATATTTACTTCAAACTTGGAACATTTGTTTATTATAACAGTCTCTATCTGTAGGCAAGAGGACATAACTACATCAAATATTTTGGCTGAATTATGACCCTTCTTGGACTTGGAAATTGGTTCAGATTTCGAACAAGTCCATGTTTTGTAATAACTATTTGACATGTGGCTTTGAAACTTTGAACACTTCTTTATTGTCATGATCTCCGTCTGTAGGCAGCAGTACATAACTCCGTCAACTATTTTGGCTGAATTATGGCCCTTTTTGGATTTGCAATTCAGTTAAAGTTTTTATAACAGTCCATATTTTGCCTTACCTGTTTGTCATATGGCTTTGAAACTTTGACCACTTGTTTACCATCATAGTCTGTAGGCAAGACTACATAACTAGGACACATACTTTAGCTCAGTTTTAGCCCTTTTGACATAGAAATTAGTTAAATTTGAAGTTTTTCAAAAATTATACGAGCTAGTGATACATTAGCATCACTTGATCTTGTTGAAATTTAATTATGTTATTCAAAAGATATTTTTGCTAGGTGTGAGAAAATGTTTTACAAAGAAACATTGGTAATATGAAAGAAATTGTCATAGATTTTGAGCGGACGTTTGAAGTTTTGGTTTAATGTATAAAGTCATTTGTGTAATACACTTCCGCTTTGTCAGTGCTAAGGGGCTGAGAGAGGTGTGTCATATCTTATAACATCTCTTCTTACTGTAGCAAATACATTTTCCTGTCCTCCTTTCTCTGGATAAAAGAAAACATACGGTTAAATTATGTCAGAAAACCAACATCAGTTTCTGTGAGTGGTTAAGATCGCTGACTTCAAATCACTTTCCCGTCACCTCTGCATGTTCAAAACCTCACATATGGGTTTGAATTATTTCAGGTGAGGAAGCCATCCGAACGGCTTAAGGTAGTCATTGGTCCTACCTGGTACCCGCGCGCGACTGAAATATTGCCCCAGGAGTACATTGGATCTTTCTTTGCCATTAACATAAAAGGTGTTATTTGTAAACTATTGAAAATGCCGACATCAGCTCAGGCCTTGAACACGGAATATATAACAAGAGCTGTCTATTGACAGCGCGCTCGATTATTCGAAGAATTGATGGAAGTATGGGTCAAAATATTACCAGAGATTTTCAGACAAAAGAAGAAAAATAGATAAGACGAACAATGTACCTGTATTTGTGGATTTGGATAAGTCTTGTACTATGTGGCAATTTGTGACCATAATGGTTAGCAAGTGTTCAAACTTTCAAAGCCATGTGTCAAAAGTTTAGACAAAATATGGAATGGTATTCGAAACTTCAACGTATTATTTGCACGGAAAATGACTTTTGTTGTATGTAGTAAAGGTATTATAGATACTTTATTTCTATACCTAATCTACTTTCATTGTCGATGATAATAGTGTTGTACTACAGTTTTTAACATGGAAAGATTTTTTCTTTCAGAATTTATAAGTGCTTTTAAAGTGTAAGGAATATTTATAATATATAAGCAAACTTTTCAGCATTGAATCGCTGATTGTAAGAGAAAAACATGTGCAAAATATTAAAACAAATTTATCAGGTATGTAAGCCTTTTATTTCAAAGGTAGTTTGCTGAGATTTTATACTGTCACAACGATTTCAATTGTAAGCGGGAATTTAGGTTACAGGAAATGCATGTTTCATGGTTAACTGGACTACAGTGTATATGATACCAGTGAATAAGCTTTGATTCCTTAATTACATGACAAAGCTGCTTATGATCCGTTGATACTGTAAAAGCGCTTGTCTGTGACGGTTTCGTTTTGTCATGTGGCAATGTAAATGAACTAGAAAACCCTGACACTTTGTTCAGGTAAGTACAATAGATCTATTACAATACTTAGTACAGTACGTCTTCGAGAATTCGACGACAATTTGAATGAAATGTGAAATGCTATATAAACGAGTATCATAACTAAAATGTTCACTGATGTGTTTGGTACATGTCCGCTACATTAATGTGGCAAATAGGTTAATTAACCAAATACGTTGCATTGATATATAGAACCAACTATCTTTACAGTTGTTTCGACAACAAGAAAATAATATTATACTTGACGTCATTTAAGTACACAAAAACACTGGAACTTTATTTAACATATTTCTGTTACACATGACATTTAATTGTGGATGTAGCTGTATAAACATGGTTAGTTTATATATATTCATTGGATGAAGATATTCTAGATTATAAGTCAATATCTAAAAGTAAAGTATTTTAGTGACAGATGTACAATGGGTATCTGTTAATGTGATTACAGATATGCGCATTCTTCCGATGTGACATTTTACCAAATTTATAGATCCAGTTTACTCATCTGTTTTAAATTAACCAATTTCTATATGGTTGGTTTATTAAAATGTTTAGATAAATTTTCAATAGCATTGAACTGCTTTATCAGGGTTGGGGTGGGTGTGGGGGTTGGGGGGGGGGGGGGGCGGGAGAGGATGTTGGGGGGGATAGGTTAGTATGACTAATTCTTTACGTGGTATGCCTAGTTACTTGGCAAACATATACCAAATTATTTCTTAGTCTAAGACAAAATCAATATATCAATATATTAGTGTGCTGTTTGCGATGCCAAAGATATCATTACTCCAGAAATGCCTGAAACCTGTGACCAGCTGCATCTCAATGGTATACAATTTCAAAGTAATATGTGCGTGTACCGTACTGCGGGATTTAACAATTTTCATAGTTATTCACTTAGGTAAATGAAAGGAAGAGGGTGTGTCAGGCAGCCGGTTAGCTCAGTCGGTACAGCACTCGCCCTGTAAGCGAGGGGTCCCGGGTTCAAACCCCGGACTGACTACACATGTTTCTCACCCTGTGATGTGACATTTGGCATCCAACGGGGGGCCGTGGCATGCTTGCTTGGTCAGTCTTACGACGTATACAATGTTTTTTACCTCCGGAACTCGAGGATGAGTTTTGACGAATGTGTTGGGGTGTATGTCACGGTACGAACTTGGTCTCGTTAGGGGAGAGGATGTGTCAAGCAGTTGAAGGGGGGCTTAATTTTGTAAACATGCAAGGTAGAGTTATGAAACTTGTGCACTGCATGCCAGATCATCACATTGAACAAGTGTGTGAAAGTTCAATCCATTCCCATTAGTGGGTAATGAGATACCAGCATACATACAAAAAATTACCCAAACGTAAACAAAAATTGCCAAGTCGAAAAAGGGGCATAATTTTGTAAAAAAAAAAGAATAGCAGTGTGTTTCAGTTTATCACAGTGAATAAGTGAAATTTCAATCCATTCCCACAAGTGGTTACTTACATACGAAAACTTACCCAAATCGGGACGCCGACGCAGAAGCACGGATGAGTTCAATAGCACTACTAATTCTGTGAACAACTGAATATGGATAACTCAATAGGTAATACATTCGATATAGCAGTGATATTCTTGTTATATACCGATTTACGTGTTTGATATTTTGATATCTTGAAAAATTAATGAACGCATGGTACAACATGTAAGATATTGGTCAATCATATGACCAAAAAAATAATTAAGAGCTCTACAAATCTACATAAAACTCTTTAACAAAAATATTGTGCGCAGGTTTCAGGGTAATTGGAATAAAGGAAAAACGGGATTATGCGAAATATTATGAGGAATTTACACATGTAATAAAGTTTAAACCTTTAGTATATTTAAATTATCTAGTTTCTCAACGTAACATTTTAAGCAAAATTATGAATACATGTATGCACATTACTAACTTCCATTATTTTACAAAAGGCCAATATAGCTTTTGTTTGTTAGACATAAACAAAACAAAATTTAAAATGTATAACGTGTTTTAGTTAAATTAGATGTTTAAAGGCACTGACCTCCAGATTTTGGCTAAAAGTGATGTTTCTTTAAAATTGAAGTTTGGTCGTATTATGTACATTGGTACATGAGCTTTTGTTTCTAAACTATCTTAAAAAGCCAAATCAAGAAAAAACAAAAAATGCCGGAGTCGGGAAGCGAACTCGGGCCACCGCAACAGTAACGATTTTCCTGCGTTCTTGAACAATGCACCACAGAGGAATCCGTACTGAACAGTTGTTAAATATAAAGCTATATAATTAAGGCAGTATACCTCTGATATTTTCAATGGAGAAAGAGTAAAATCTACTAATTCTTACATATTTTCATAGCATATAATCTGTCAGTAACTAAGTTTCAAAGCCTTCTAAAGAAATATAGCAATAATTTTCTAATATCTAAATTTTCTCCTTTTTTTCCCGTACGATCTGGAGGTCAGTGCCTTTAAACCTACATAAAAATATAATTTTCTTCGGTTAAACGCAGTGAATTAGAAGAAAATTATTTCCGCTCTTATCGTTCCTAGCGGACCACGGCGAGGCGTTAATTTCGCGCTCTGAGCACGTGTATTCTCACATAGCGTGGTCAGTTCACTCAGCGCTTGGACAGTCGATCGTCAACATGTCAGACGATTTTTTTTTAATTGATATGATTTCATAATGTGTACGTGTCCCGTCTTGTCAGAATGTTACTACAGTTGAAATATGTTATAATAGTAATATAACATGCTATACAAGATTTAGCTTACCAAAAGGTTCCTTCTAGCGCATATGAAATATTCTTTTTAAGGGATCTTTAATAGAATAATTATGAACTATGTGTTTTGCTAGTTTACGTGCATTCTTATCTATTCATTATAAGAATACTTAAAGTTATTTCACACAAACATTTATTTAACTTAAAAAAAAAAACAAACACCTTTTGATGAGCGATCCTACCGGACAATAATAAATACCATATCTCTGTCAAAATTTCGGGAATCAATGTCGACAACTGTGCTAGTGGCACAGATCAGAATTTAGTCGTATGTTTCCCTGTTTTAATTAGCAATATAATGGAAGAAAAGATCTGCCATATCCCAGTAATTTCATTGCATGAACAATCTGACTTAAGTACTTGATCTTCTAAACGAAGATCTGAGAACGACCCATTCACATACGTCTTCTGTATATTTTGGATTTCCAGTATTGCTATTTTTATTTTAACCAATCAGACGACTTGTTCCAATGTCAAAGAGTAAGAAAAATGTGCATTCATTCCAGGGCTCGAACCCGGGACCTCTCACTTATAAAGCAAGTTACCTACCGACTGAGCTAACCGGCCATCTGACACAATACGACATAAGAAATTGTAAATATCAAAAGTCAAGGCTACAGGTAGATTTGCAAAATGTTGTAAGTTAAGCTCTGATTGGCTAGCGAAAGGGTCGTCAGAACGAGGCTATGAATAGGTCGTTCTCAGATTCTATGCGCAGCGTAATAGGAGATGTACTTTGGTCAGATTGATTGCATGAATGGATACAGCTCCAGAACCACTAAACCAGCAGAAAAGGGGCTTTTATATAAGTCGGCACCTACAAACTGATGGATTTGAGAAAAGTGCGTACAAAAAGTTCACAACTTAAAAATTAGAAAACAATTAATCAGAAGGCATGAAATTACAAAGTTCGAAATATTTATAGCTCAGTAAAGTGAAGAAATGCATTATATAGTTCTAGATAAAAACAAGGGAAGTAATTGAAATGTTGTTATCCGTTGATGGTACGTATCGTGCAATAGCATACACAGACAAGTAAAAAATCTCGAATAACTTTATTAGTACAGTATGTTTTGATGGTTATACTTAAAATGTCAAAATAATAAAGTTGGTATGAAATAAAATCGTAAAAAGAACCTCTGGAAGCAGCAAGGAATACAACCGAGAAGAATAATAGCAGACGATATTTTTGGGCGGGAGTCTATTTTTAGATGATGAATATTCATTTAGTTAATCTCGATTCTACAATATGACATGTAAGATTTAGGAGTTAGATAGTTTAAACTAAATTATTGTTGTTTTTTTTTGTAGGTCTGTTTATTACGCAGTTGTATTTCACTAAAGATTGACTTAAAGATGCGTAAAAACACATTGGCAAACAGGCTATTTGTAATGAATATGCATGAGTACAAAATGGCGGCGCCTACTGGAATTCGGATGCTTTTGATGATACCCTTGTATTCATTACCTGCTCAGTCAAGTGTGACATGTTCACCATAAGTGTTCCTTCTGATGAGAAGGAACAATAATAATATTTATATATATATTGATGTATGAAAATATTTTGATACGAGACTGATTATAAGATTATAAATTGATTATATACATATCTTGTGAAAAATGTTAACGTCGACAACCAAGTCGCTTATAACACATTTAACAATTATAATTGATTTAATTTTTCTTAGTTATTATTTTAAGGTTGTAATTATAATATTTTACATTAAATATTGTGATCACGTTGTGTCCGTGTGGGTATGATTTGAGGGGATAGTGGATTTACATTTGTTCATTTAATCCACTTACTGTTCAAAAATATAAATATGTGACTTTATTTTGTAGCGTATCCAAATCATAACACTGGTCCAAAAATTATATCATAATAAATCATTATGAAATAAAAATTAAAAAGAAAATATACCGCTTTCAGAAAAAACAAAACAAACTGTTTTAGGCCCAAAAAGTCGAAAAAATCTTACAGTTTTACAGTTATAAACATCTTTTCAATTTGAGCGAAACATGTATGCAGATTACCTTGTAAAAGTATAACAATAACATTGGTGTCAATTATATATATTATTTTCCGTAAGTATTGACTTGGCACTCATTTATATTCGCCAATATTTCGGGCGTTTTCGTTATTTTACGCTACATCAAGCTGGTCATTTTAGGTATGAAGGTATTAAATGCATCCGCTACTATTTTCTATATAAAATTAACAACTTATAACATATTTTTATCAAGATTTCTAGCCTTTCACTTCCTGCGAGACTACCCTTGTCTTGAAGGTCTGTCTTTAGGCAATCAAAATATACCCAAAAAATATGGGGTTGACCATAATGCAGTGAAACCATGGTCACGTGACTGAGACACGTGATGAAAACGTTAATATTGCGTAGGTAGACATCAGGAAATACCTACTTTCACTTTCATTTTACAAGGCAGCTTCCAATCAACTTTTGAAGCATATAACGTAGCTTAAAACCATCTGCGGACATTCCTTTTTACAATCGAGCATAAATAAAGCTTATATCTGGCATGAAAATGGCCTTTACTAGGCGGGAAAATTGCACTATATATTGATATGGACTACATTCGAGTGGACCACGGAGGCATATCCGGCTAATTGCCCCCTTCATGCCTTTAACATTTGGGGTTGAACTAATTCGGACATAAACCGTTTGGTGTGTAATAAGTAGTATATAAGGCTATGAAACACAGAAAAAAAAGTCCTCAAAAATATCATGGCACATTTTTTAGATATTGCATCTGGAGTCCTGAAAACGTCAAATACGTATTATGGTCGTTACTGTGTACCATATGCTGTGTTGTTCTGCTGCTTGTAGACTATAGCATAAATGTTTACTTTGAATATCAGAAAAAAAGTATTTTAGGATTTATAGCAAGAATCGGTAGGCTACATTTAGTATTTTACCATCATTGTCAAAAAGCGTCGGGTGTCAAAATTCAGAATATAGGTGTCAAAATTCAGAACAAAATAAAAAACAAATACATATATCTAAAACATATATCTAAAACAAGCTCGTCGGCATTGGAGGTAAAAGGGGTTGAAGACTAAACATGTGTATCTCAAAGTTGGAAACAAGAAAAGATTCGTAGAACAAACATGTATTCACAATGTTACAACAAATGGGTGGAATATTTGCTCGAAATTCATTAAATATTTACAACAATTGTTTTTAAAATGCTTCTTTAACTGCTTTATTCTGTAATGCATGCACGTTGATAAAGAAAAGATACTAAACTTTTGTTGAATTAACAAATTTTATATAGATTTGCAATACTTTGTTTAATTAAAATCTAAAGGCAGCTGTCTTTGAATATCCCCAAATTTTCAAAGTTTGGCTTGGATTTCCTTTGCGGACTTTTTTCCTGTCAAGTTTGCATAAGTAACTAAGGATTATGAATCATAAAAAAAACCCCTCAACTTTTTGCTGGATTTATTTTAAGGATCCGACTTTATTTCTGGTAATTTAACCGGCCTATATGTGTATTTTAAAATATACATACTCATAGAATAAAATAACCTACATAGTTTACCGATAGCACGGTTGCGTGCCGGTAAGCTCTCCAACTTCCACGCGCGTTGTCATGGGTTTGAATTCAGTTCAGAACATTTTTATCAACTTAATTCAATGTAATTAACGCTTAGCCTTACCTTATGAGAAAAAGAATTCAACCAACACCAAATCATAGAAAGAAAGAGTTGTTTCACATGAAAATTTAACAGCATGTAAAATATGTATATTACTCCGCAAAACAGTCAGTATAGAGAAGCTACGCTATACGGCGTTTCGTATTTTATTTGATTTAAACATATTTTATTCCTCCTTTTTTATGACAACATATACAATGTACATATACAAAACATTCTAAGAAAGGTAAAAGGGTTGGACCACAAGTTCATAGAACATTAGCAGTTCGGTCCATCCCCGAAGGTATATTTAAAGGAAAATTAATTTTATTGATTGCATTGTATTCTTATGAAAAAATGACAAAATGTAATTGGAAGAGTATGAAGCTAAGCGAAATGAATAACAACAATGTTGGAGAATAAGTAGAAATGACCTAACTGTAGAAATTAAGAGAAAGCGAGATAGATGGAAAGATAGGAAGAGGGAGAGTCCGAAGTATTGTGTCATAACTAGGGGAGGTACAATTGCGTTTAGCTTATAATTTGGCAGCAATCAGATGTCTTAATGAAAAAGATTTTTTTTATATGTTTGATATATTTTTATACTTCTAAAAATATTAGTGAATTTTCTTCTTCAGTATAATTTTCATCACCTAACAAACGAGTACGCGTATTCAGTGGATGAAAAATACGTGTGGCGTTAAAAAGCTGTATTCTTTGTAAAGCATAATATTTACATTTAAAGAGAAAATGTTCAGCATCTTCAATATCAAGACCACAGTCACATGCAGCATTGTCTCTTAAATGATTTCTATATAGATCAGCATTTAAATTACTGCATTTATTACGCATTTGAGCATGGAAAACCGAGAACAGCCTTTCGCCAATACAAAAATATGCGGGTACAAAAGGAGGTTTGTATTTTGGTTTAAGTTTTGATTTAAAAATATCAATTGTGGATGAATTTTGGATTCTAAATCGTTCCACAAAGAAGAAGCTGATTGAATAAACGAGTTGGCAAAAATTTGCGTGCGACGAGCAACTAGTATATAATCATTCCTGTTTCTTTGAAGATAGGGCACATCATTAGTAACTGTTTCTGGAATTAAATTTAATAGATAGTCCGGTAATGTACGATGTTTGGCTTTATACATGGTAAAAAGTTTTTGAATGTTTCGTCTATCGGACAGAGATACCCAACCAATTTCATTAAGAAGACGTTCGATAGAAACGGACATCGTAGGATATATAAATTTGATTTAGAGTATTTCTTTTTAGTTTGAACTTTAAAGCTCTCATTGACCCTAGAATTTCTGAGGCAGATGAAAGTATATTATTGATATGATCGTGCCATTTACCATCTGATCTAAAAGTAACTCCTAAATGTTTATGACTGTCCATATAATCAAGAAGAACATTATCAAAGTAAAGAGAAGGTTTAACTTCAGATCCGAGTGTAAAAAATACCACTTCTGTTTTGTTCGGATTAAAAGTTACCAACCTACGCTTGGACCATTCAGTTATTTTATTTAAGTTGTCATTTAGATAGTGTACTTTCCATAAAAGCAATATTTTATGACAGGTTCTGGGAGGGGCTACACGTCAGGAACATGACGGCATGTCTGGAATTTAGTTCAGCCAAAAACTGGCCAGAACCGGATTAATCGGTTTACTTTAGCTTGGGTTGAATGTAAACAAAGGACCATACCCGTTTTGTGACAGGTTTTCTGAATAGTGTCCTTCATTATTTGCCTTCACGGTGTTAAAGACTAGCTAAAGATAGATTTGATAGGCACATGTATTATATTCTGTTCATGCATGACAATAGTTAGTAGCAAAAAGAAAGAAGTAGTCTGTGATTTGTTACGCATACTAGTAACTTGCTAATATACTTCAAATCACACATCCGCATGAGTAAGAGAATAGTTAAACTGTTTTAGCTTCTTGAATCTGAGATATGCGTAAACATAGGTATATATATATATATATATATATATATATATATATAATGTTTCGGTACTAGTATAAGGGTTTCACTCTAAGGGTTAGACTTTGTGTTTAAAGTCAATTTGCGCAATATGTTTAAACAATTGTTTCCCTTTCTACATTGATGTGCATGATATATTGTTTTAAGCAATATCTGGTATAGTATTTGCAGCGTCAAGTTTGAGAAAAACATTATGATTGTCTATTTGCTAAACTGCGAATTTTTGTTGTATTTATTTATTGCCTAATGCTCATTCTTATGTCCATATATATTGTTCTAGTCCTGCAGTCATTTATACATTTATATACAGAATATTTTATATCACGTGTAAACTGGGTGCCTCCTTACCATACAATTTAAACAAATTTTAACAGAATTTTAACAAATATCTATCTTTTTGGCCATTTCGAACGAACCCTTCACATTCCGTTACCATTCGTTAATTTTATACATCTGTTTTCACTGACTGTTTTTATATTAAAAATGATTTCCGGTACAACGACAACATAGGGACATACTGTTTTTACCCACCGCCATCCCCTACACCACTGTAGTAAGCAATATAAGGAGGTAACCATGTAAAAAAAAAACCCAAAACCCACTTTTTGTTGTTGTTGTTATTGATGTTGTTTTCCTGTCATACCAGACATCTAGTTCTTGTAACGAACCATTTATATTTCCATTTCGAATGAACCCTTTTTTACATTTCGTTTCCATTCATAAATTTTATACATCTGTTTCCACTGACTGTTTTTATATTAAAAATGGTTTCCGGTACAACGTTTATACATTCGTATTACAATTATTGCTCTTAAATGATTATCTCTGACATGTTTTACAAATAAACAAGGTCATCCCATGACCATTTAACAACAACTAGGTGTTGAGTTTTCTCTCCCAGTAGGGGTCATAAACTGATATATACATTGCATTCCAAAAAAGGACTGCGTAAAGGGGCCACACTTCCGGACAGTTAAACACGTTTAAAAACTAACCATTTTCATCAGCATGTTTCAAATGTTCGTTTTGATGCATTTGCAATAATGTCCCAGCGTTGAAATTTTACAAAACTAAGTGTAACGTAGTTTTCAGCAATTGCTTGGTATTTTTATTTTATTACATTTGACATTCATTTTAAAGGGGTTAATGGGGGCAACTTTTTCAACATATTTTAAGTATCCAACGTACGGGACAGTACGAAAGAACATGTTATGGTCAGGTAGACTGTTGGTAAAGATGTTGTTCGTTTATCAAATATTGTTGTGTTTTGATGACATACTCCTAAACCTTAAACGATATTGCCTTTATTCTCACATTACTTTATGAAACATATTTTTCACGTTGTTTTTAGATCTAGTGCTTATTTTATGTTTTAATTTTTATCGTGTACTGACGCCATTCGTTTGAATTGACCTTTGAATGAACGAACACTTGTCAGGTCCTGAAGATTTTAGTCGAGATTTTGAAAGACGTTTCCTGATATGTACATAGACGAATATTAAACATTTGTGTATTTCTTTCAATAAATAAAAAAAATTATCACGATAAGTGTTACAACTTTCCCGCGTTATAACTTTACAAATGAAATAAAACATGTTATGGTCAAACAGAAGTATCGAACCCACTAATCCGAGATTGGTAGCTAAACGTTTCGTCCGCACAGGTACATCTGCACATGCCACTTGTATATCTTGTGTTGGAGTCGCTGTTTAGGTTCGGACATCGAAAATTAATTTACAGAAACATACGGAATATTCATGAGTGACACGTCAATACTTATGGACAGTAACTCCGTCAATTCATGATTTATGTATTACAACTTTCCTTGACTAGGGACTGGATGTATTTATCTACAATTTATGGTCTAGTTTAGTAGGATTCAGTGACCCTTTACGTAATGGTTATAGGCGTAGTTATTAAAATACAATACAGTTGAAACGCGGTATCTCGAATTCCAAAGGATTGGGCGTTTTATTTAGAGATAACCGACTTTCGACTTAAATGATATATTTATGCACATGTTTAAAGGACGGGACTTGGAAAAGTCTCCGAGATAGCCGCAATTTTGGGATAAATAAATTCGAGATATCGAGTTTCATCAGTAAATAGAAAAAAGTTCAGATCGCATTGTAATAGGATTTGTGACCCTGAGTCGTGCATATGTAATCATGTTATTATCAGGTACGTAACTTTTACGGGAAAGGTCAATGGATCTTTCATTATATTCACGTTATCTATTTTAACTTTCGATATTTTCTTCTTTACCTGACTAGGTTTGACTGATAAAGAATATTGTTCCTATACGTCTTGTTTGGACAAACAAACCCAAACCCTTGCTGGACAGGCCATTTTGAATCAACCTTCTTTTAACAAATGCTCTAACGCAGCATGTATTTACTACAAAATATACATAATACTGTTACCAATAGTGTATATACACTAGATACAAAGACTAAATTCAATCATTTAAAACTTCATTTATTTTCTTTGCAGAATGCGCTGTGAACACTTAATATAAATCTAAGTATACTAGAGGAGAAATAACAAGGCAAGGGTGTAAATGCAATATATGAATAGCCTTGTGATTCAGAATCTAACAAACATAAGATAAATACAAAACACAAATATTAATAGGGGGGGGGGGGGGGGGGGGGGGGTTCTGGACGGATTGCGTCATTTTTTTTTAATGGTCTCTAAAAGCCTGTTTATAAGACCGACGTCATGTGAGTCTTTGTTCGGTTCATTACGTTGCACTTTGTACCTTACTAATTGCTTTAGTGAAACAAATTTAATACCGTAGCAGTAGCCATAGTTCTGAGGGTCATAAAATAAGTCCCATTGATTCCTCGTCCCTGAAGCACTGAAATGGTCCTCACCCCACGCCCGCTCTTTGGAAATGGAATTAAATTTAAAAGCATGAGCTTGTATATTCATTCCATGGTGATTTCCAAGAATAGATTTATCAATGTCGTTTAAAAACAAAATGTCTACGTCTGTACGTCTACGAAGGTCAAAATAGCCAAGTACTGTTCCCGAGTCAACCATGATATCATTCCTACCTAAGTATATACCAGGAAGTGTTTTTATTGCTGCAAAAGACAAACGAGTGGCAATTTCTTTTGCTATAAGTTTACAGTCAGGCGCATTGTTGGCATAATTGAGAAATTGAATGGAATTCGGATTAAGTATCATTTCTGCTAGAATTAGATTCTCTTCTGTTGTATCAGGTATATGAGCTGTAGATTTAAATATTTTATCATTGTAAAGCTTTCTTATTTCAAGTTTACATTTAACTAAATCAGTGCTTCTCTTTGTGTAAATGAATATAAACAAAACAGTAAATGTTGAGTGTGTGAATCTTGAAAGCATGTGTTGAATTTTTGCTTCAAGCCATGATTGTTGTCCATACATATGAGAAATTACTTGTCGAGCTCCTTCTCTTGTAATGATCACAGATTTCTCATATGCAATACCATTATCTTTTGAACATCGTTCCTTGACAATCGTTCGCATTTTCTCATCTTTACTATCATCGTTCGAAAATACTGAAATAATAAAAATCGGTGTATTTAAGTCGGGTAGTTTCAACTGAATTCTCATCCATTCCAACATAACAAGATCAAAAACGTTTTGAGACATTCCTAAACTTTGAAAGTATCTATATCCGAATCCAGAAATGTGCTTGTACGTGTGTTGTTCAAAACTTGCTTTCCGTGATAAAACGACTGTAGAAGCTAGTCTATGTGCACCATTGCTGATAAACCCATTCTTATCCACTGGAATCCTTGAAATATTAGGATTAAATCCAAACTTTCTCACAGATTCAATTGTTTTGTGAAACGATGAAATTGAATCAGAGCTGCTTTTCTGCTCTTTACTCGTAACTTTTGAATTAAACCAAACGTCCTTCATTTCACAGCTTTCTTCAAAACTATTCATTATTTGTAGATGTTTCAAATATGCAACTTTTATTATATCTGGCACTCGTTTCTCAAAAACGTAAAAATATGCATAAACCATCTTGACGATTAAGTCGAACCTTCCCGCATTAAGGAAATTAGATGGGTTTTCAGATAGTGTATACGTAGTGTTGTCTACACAATTATTCATTTCATGTTTGATACATAAATCTAGTACTATTGCTGCTGAATTATAAACCTCTGCATTAACTGTCATAAAAGCAATGTCTTCTCGATGAGCTGACTTCATGTGTTTGGAATCAAGCACTTGTACGGTACTGTAGTTTTGTTTGTCTTTAAATGTATATTCAAAAATTTCATTCAGTCCATTCACTAGATATTCAGCAACTTGTCTCGGAACAAAATGGTTCAAAGCACACTGAAATGGTGTCAGATGGCGTGATCTATTTGTGTGTTTACCCGTGTCTACTGAAGATATGCATTGTCTCAACAACATGAAAACAGTATTCTCTTTTTGATCAAAATTACTTGCAACATTAAATGAGTCTACGTACACATTAAATAAATCTTCTACATGTAAGATCCATTTTGTATTATGATTTTGTAGGGCCCATTTGTAGCTTTCTTTAATCACGTTTGGCAATTCTTTAGCGACGTCTACAATAGGTAATAAAACAACGTTTGATTCGTTACGAATCTTTTTTGTAACTTCTTCTTCATTTTGTACGTAATTATGAACACGTTCCTTCGTTGCAGATATATTATTTGGTTTACATGTGCCAGATATACGATTTTCAGGTGGAAAGGGACAGTATAGCTCACTAACCACGAAATATACATGTTTATGAGCAGATGCCCACGTGTTTCGTATTGTCTCACGACGGTCAAATGCATTACGCTGACCCACAACAAGTACAAGCAAAGACATGTCATTGGCTTTAAAATCGTGGTGATGAAAAGTAGCTTTAAAGTCGTGGTAACGAAAAGTAGATTTAAAATCTTGGTGATGAAAAGTGTCAGTATTTATACGATTAAATGAGTTTCTAGAGAAAAATAATAGAGCTAATGCAACTACCAAACATAAGCTTACTGGGAAAAACAGTTGTTTACGAAACATTCTCAGTTTGCAATGTATCATAAGTTTTTGCATTGACCTTTTCAATTTCATTTTCAAACTAGCATCCTCTAAGAAAGATGTGAGGTAAGAGGACTCAGCTATGGTTGACTGTTTCATTTGCACTCATATTTCACAAAAAATGCAATTCAAGCTTCGAGTGTCCGTCTCGCAGGTGTTATCATTATACATGTGTTGTTTCGTCTGCATGAAATCCCATTGCCGTCGTAAGACTGTATCTGTATGTCCAATCCATCAACTGCATGTGTTTATAACTGTGTCCTTCATTTGTATTTATAGTTAATCTGAAAACAATATCAACACAATTATTTTTTAGATATTTTCTTAAAGCAGCAATATACTGGGAATGTTGTAAAGTGGTTATTTTTACGTAGGATTTATTTAGCGACTTCATGTATAGCAGCCTTACTTCGCGGTATTTACAAATTCGCGAAGCGTGAGAGTTTATGTTTTAGGACAAGATGCAGATTAATTTTAATTTTAACGACTAATCTGGATTTACGAGTGGTATTATCAGCATCATCATTATCTTCAGTAGAAGAGTATAAACGTGATTTGAAGTATAACCGCGATTTGAAGTATACTCGGGATTTGAAGCATACTCGCGATTTGAGTGTACTCGCGATTATCAACTACAAATATTAGCGAAAATAAAACCATCGGGAATATATATAAATGTACAGTATTAAGAAATTGAAACAATCTTTTATCAATGTTTTATAACTTTTTGATCAGATTTGTATCATTCTGAAATATGAACTGCTTGAAAAATGGATAGGTTGGGCAAACTAGATACAGGTAAATGTACTTTCGTTTAAAAGTGAACGGCAACTCTGTTAATCCCGAAAGTACAGATAACTAATACTAAAGGTTAATATATCATCTATATGCTAAGAACTGAATTTGAATCTCACATATCAGTAACTCATTTTTATCTTTGAGTACGAAAACAATGGTTATTGTCTTAAGAGTATCTAGATTATAAAACAATGTATTAAATGTTTTATTGAGTTCTTTCGATGTTGATAGGATGGTAGAAAAATTTATTAAAGTTTTCTTTTTTTCAAAAGTAGCATAATAATACTGATGGTGTCTTTTGTAATGCGGTAAAAGACGTTTGCGAGCTTGATAGAGCAGATCAAATTAAGACTTGTACCATAAAACTATAATCCTTGCTATCATAAGGCGACCGGAACTTTGCTCTTAAACTTAATATATATAAGAAAATTATTTGATAGAAAGAGTCGTGAAAGCCCTACGTTGTTCACATGACTTCCACCCTTTGCCCTTAAATATTTTTATTGTATCATGTAAAGCAACAAATTTATCTTAAATGTAAATAATATTTTCCAAGTTTTAAAAAATCTATCATTTGTTCAGTTGAGAACAAGTCGTTTATGCATTTTTTCTATTTTAAGCACTGGTGGTCCTGAAGTTCTGTGAAGCACAATAATTCATAAAGGTCCATAAAAAAAAAGGTTCCTGGCCAAGTTAGGTGAACGTCCATCAACAAATTCACGTAAAAATGATATTTTAGAAACCACACCAATCTGATCTGAAACTCACATAAAATACATATTTATAGTGTTAAACGTTGCAAAATTAAATCAGTAATATATATTTTGAATATCGCTGCATCTATAACGCATAATTCAAATGTTTTATTTTATAATGTCATATATTTGGTCTAAATAGTGTTTGTGTTGTATACATCAATATTTTTGTGGTAGATCGTAATACTGATTTCATCTTTTAAAATATTACTGTATCTTTAAAAATGTATTTATTTGATAATTATTCTATAGTATTATATATATGTCCTACACCAAATATGTGTGTTGCGTAATGAAATATGTTTGTGGCATGCCATATCTTACCTTTCATAAAATTCAAATCATATAATTTCGTACTAACTGCATCATCGGACACTACTTAGTTTTCTTACACTCAGCGACTTTCATTTGTTCATACAAAATCAGTACGCGGCTTTAAACACGGCAACCGGAAAAAAAATCTACTGATGTATTCTTGATATTTATCATTATTATTTTTTTATTAGTATATCTCAAACCATTACAAATTCATTCACAGAGGGATTTTATTGACTACCCCTCGTATTGTCGCAACCATGTAAACAAGCATACGAGCAAACACTTCACACAAAAGAATTCGTTTAAAATCCAATAAATGGTAATTTAATATTTATTACTAGCAATTATGATGTATCGGATAACATAAACGGAAAATGGCTGTTTATCGAATAACGGCAGAATAATTGTGTTATGACAGGTATTTGTAGTGTTTTTTTTTTCAAACGAGCTACTTCATGAATTGATATGTTAGGAAACTATTAAATTACCTATATAGCATCATCACAGGTGCACAATTTTGCACACCTTTTCACCTTTAACACAATTTGAATTTCATGTTTCGTATTTCTATTTTATGTTTTCTTTATTTAAAACTGAACTTACCACATTATAACTTCCTTAATAGCGTAACATCATGAACTATCTAGCCCATTCCAATATATGATGTTCCGAGTTTTCCGAGTTGAATTCCATATGTTCACAAAAAGCATGTAATTGCAATCAACTGAAATAGATACATGTGTTATCACTCCATATTTCAGTAATATAAGGTAGTTAAGTCCGGTACATTCAACGCGAAGCATACCAATCAATAATACTTGTATTGTTAAAGACTTCATGGTCTGCGCTCAAGTAATATCACGCTGGAGAAGCGTACACCGGATATAACAGCAAAAACTGTGGTGTTTTCATTTTACTCAACCGGGGATAAAATGTAATATCTTATGCCAAAGAGATACCAAACTTTGAAGTGTTTTACTTGAAAATACGAGATTAGCAGTTGATTGAATTCATTGAAATTAATAACTTTGATGCTGAAACTATTATGTTTTGAATCGTGCTATTTTACATTCAGTGGTTAAACTTTTCCCATAAAAACAGCTGAACTTAATTTCATTAACCCTTATAAGTGTTTATCCTACTGTAGTGGGTATAGACTACTGTACTGGGTATAGTGGTTATGAGAAAAACCTGTCCGGAGATTAGCATTTGAACATATGTTACAGTTTGTACGCAGATTATGTCCTTGTTTTGCTTTTTTACTTTACTGTTATAATGTATGCCTCCTTCTGATCATTTCAAGCCTTACCTTTAGAAATATTTCCCCTACGTTTGTCAGCTGTGTCAAAATATTAATGCATTTTGCAGAAAGAGGCCTCCTTGGCCAAGTGGTTAATATTGTTGGCTTATAAACACTTGTTCTTCTCCGTTGTGTGTTTGAAAAAAAAACTTGTTTATGTATATGCCCGCCTGTGCTTGAAAAAATGGGATGGTGCACTTTTAGTCTTCCTCTACAATCAATAGCTGGACGGGTAGCAAAATACCCGACAATAGTGTCGGTGTGCTTTAAATACAACATAGAACACAAAGAACAATTAACTACAAGTCTGCAATGGATAATCACTTTATAATCGTCTGTGCATCAAGTCATTTCACGGACTTCATCTGTTTTAGACAAATCATGAATATCTCCGTCACAGCAAGTACATACTTTGCAATAACGATATATTCAATTCCGGTTTACTTTGTTGTGTGATTTTTGAAAAGAAATCCCAAATTTCTGACCATTTGATTGTGGCCATACTAACTTTGCAACTAGACAGCAAAATATATATCTATCATTGATAGCTAACTGTAAATGAAAACACTGTGTGTTACCCTGCGTAGTCGGACGAATACATCAACACAATGCATGAAACATAAAAAATAAATCATTTGATCATAAAGTCAAGTGTATTTATGTTAATCTGTTTTATATATATCCGGTGTACATATCACCACCGTGATTTTAACATAATACAGATATATGCTGCTTTTTTGACACATGCGTACCGTTATCATACCTACATGTATTTGTGATTTCAGTAGTTTGAAATTCGGTACCATTTGCTTTTTGTGCCCCCACAACAGAGTGGAGGGGGCATATACATTTGGTCTTGTCCGTACGTGCGTCCGTTCGTGCGAAGTTTGTGACGCGTCTACCTCATAAAGTATTTCATATAAATTGACGAAACCTTGCATGGGTCTTTATCATGATATAAACTTAAGCACCTCCTATTTTTCGTCTGGCTCTGTCCCCTATTACCGGAGTTATGGTCCCTAAAATAGCCAAACATGCACATTTTCACATTTTTACGCGCCTAGCTCAGAAAATACTTCATATAAATTAATGAAACCTTGCATGAGTCTTTATCATGATATGAACTTGTGCACCACCTACGTTTTGTTTGGCTCCGCTCCCTATTTCAAGGGCTATGGCCACTGAAATTGTCAAAAATGCACATTTTCACCTTGTGACGCTCCTAGCTCAATAAGTAATTCATATAGATTAATGAAACCTTGCATGAGTCTTTATCATGATATGAACTTGCACACCTCTTATTTTTTGTCTGGTGCCGCCCCCTATTTCTAGAGTTATGGCCCCTGAAATTGTCGAAAATGCATATTTTCACCTTGTAACGCGCCTTGCTCAACAAGTATTTCATATAAATTGATGAAACCTTGCATGAACCTTTATCATGATATGAACTTGTGGACCTCCTACTTTTTGTTTGGTTCCGCCCCCTATTTCAAGGATTATGGCCCCTGAAATTGTCAAAAATGCACATTTTCACCTTGTGACGCGCCTAGCTCAAAAAGTACTTCATAAAAATTGATGAATAGAAAAAGTGGAAACTCCACAGGTCGCTCAACACAACAAAAACGAAAATGTTGCAGGCTCGGTTTGATTGAGCCTGTTCATGGACGGTAGTGGAAATGCATGCTACCGTCCACGCCCTCTAGCCCCGGGTTGAGCAGAACTCAACATTTACTCATGTTAAAAGTACAAAAAACAATTTAGAGACATCCGCAGACGTGTTCATACGGCGGTGTCTTGCATGAGTCTTTATCATGATATGAACTTGCGCACCTTCTATTTTTCGTCTGGTGCCGCCCCCTATTTCCAGAGGTATGGCCCCTGAAATTGTCGAAAATGCATATTTTCGTCTTGTAACGCGCCTAGCTCAACAAGTACTTCATATAAATTGATGAAATCTTGCCTGAACCTTTATCATGATATGAACTTGTGCACCTCCTACCTTTTGTTTGGTTCCGCCACGCCCCCTTTTTCAAGGGTTATGGCCCCTGAAATTGTCAAAAATGCACATTATCACCTTAGCTCAAGACCGATTTGATATAAATTGACGAAATCTTGCATGAGTCTTTATCATGATATATAAACTTGCGCATCTCCTATTTTTCGTTTGGATCCACCCCGTATTTCCAAAGTTATGGCCCCTGAAATAGTAAAAAAGCACATTTTACCTAATGACGTGCCAAGCTCAAAAAGTATTTGATGTAAATTTATGAAACCTTGCATGAGTCTTTATCATGATATGACTCATTCCCATTTCTTACTTACAGTTTCTACACTTCTAACTTATTGATTCCTGTCTGACTTCTGATTTCCAACTTCCACACTTCTTACTTCCAACTTCCCCACTTCTGACTTCTAACTTCCACTCTTTTAACTTCCAACTTCAAACGTCTAACTTCTAACTTCCTGATTTCTGACTTCTTACTTCTAACGTTCAAACTACTTATTCTGACTTCAAACTTTTATCTATACACAGTTTGATTAAACCTAATTTAAGTGTACATAGTACAAATGTTATTGCCTTAAAGTTTAAATTAATGATCATGTTTCCGAAATTGTGCAATATAGGGATAACACATACATTATCAGATTAATAACTCTTGAGCGGATCTTCATAAATGCAAAGTGATCGCTTTATTCTGTAATCCCATTTAGTCGTACCGATACATTATGATCATAATGAAGTTGTGGGTTCGAGTCTCATTAAGGGCGTGGAACTCTTCATGTGAGGAAGCCATCCAGAACCATTTTTAGCTCGACTATTCGAAGAATAAGTAGAGCTATCCTACTCACCAAGGCGTCGGCGTCACACCTTGGTTAAGTTTTTCGTACCAGTCCACATTTTGACAAAGTCTTTTGAGATAAAACTTTGAAACTTTCAACACTTGTTTACCATCACCATGGCCAGTTATAGGCAAGAGCACATAACTCCATCAGAGATTTTGGCTGAATTATGGCCCCTTTTGACTTAGAAATCATGATTAAGTTTTTCGTACCAGTTCATATTTTGTCAAAATCTTTTGAGATAAAGCTTTTAAATTTCAACACTTGTTTACCATCACCATGTTCAGTTATAGGCAGGAGTACATTACTCTGTCAAAGATTTTGGCTGAATTATAGCCACTTTTGACTTAGAAATCTGGGTTAAGTTTTTCGTACCAGTTCATATTTTGACGAAGTCTTTGAAGAAAAAGCTTTGAAACTTTCAACACCTGTTTACCATCACCATGTCCAGTTATAGGCAAGAGTACATAAGTTTATCAAGGATTTTGGCTGAATTATGGCCCCTTTTGACTAAGAAATCTTGGTTAAGTTTTTCGTACCGGTTTATATTTGTGTAACGTGTTTGACATATGGCTTTGAAACTTTTATCACTTGTTCAGTATAATAGTCTCTATCTGTAGGAAAGAGTACATAACTCTGTCATATATTTTGGCTGAATTATTGCCCTTTTTGGACTTGGAAATTGGTTCTGATTTCATACAAGTCCATGTTTTGTCAAAACTATTTAACATATGGCTTTTAAACTCTGAACGCTTGTTTATCATCATGATTTCTATCTGTAGGCAAGAGTACAGAACTCTGACAACTATTTTGGCTGAATAATGGCCCTTTTTTGACTTTGAAATTGGTTCACACATTGCCATTTAGTGCAAAACTTATCGAAATCCACAAATACGGGAGCATTGTTTGTCTAATGTATTTTTTCTTTTGTTTGAATATCTGTAGAAATATTTTGACCCCATTCTTCAATCAGTTCTTCGAATAGTCGAGCGCGCTGTCATCCGACAGCTCTTGTTCATGTCTTTGGTGTGACGCAACCAGGGACCAAACACACAACAGGAAAGAGGTTTTAATACAATCCTATCACATTAATAAATGTTTATATGATACATATTTGGAAAATAAATATTGTTTAAACCAAACACACAACATCCCACACTCGAATTACTCTTACGTGTTTCCCTACACATTTGTTTTCAACAAACCAATGCCGCGTTTTAATTCCAACCTCTAACCATTATTCAAAAGATATTAAAACGTTGGTTTGATACAGCTAAACATTTGCAAACACAAATATTATTTACACGAAACTTTGCGGAATGTCATTTTCTGCAATGTCCTTCCTCTGTATCTACATTACTGAATGACATGTACATTAAGGAAGCCGAATTAATTCTGTAGGGTCATGGAAACGACAAAAAATGACGATGCCCGATTAACTAATTAAACGTTTGTTTAATTAAACACTAATCCTTTATCTAAATGCATAATATTATCTGTTGGTAGATAAAAGCATATGGTAAATAATTAAGCTGTAAAACTTAATTACAATTCAGTTTATTAGTAACCATTCTTATCCAGGTAAAGAGAAGAAATTCCCAGAAGAAGAGAAATCTGTTGGGAATTCTTTGTAGGGGTTGATCCTTTGGAAAGTAGGGCCATTCACGCGGATTTGGTGAGTAAGGACATGCGAGAACCATAAAGACAGTTGCTTAAGTAGTCATATACTGCACGCAGCATTTTTCATATTTGATGCGATAGGAACCACGTAGCTTTATAATGAAGCTTGATTAAAGGATCTGCATATTCTAAAAAAAAATAAGCCGCGCCATGAGAAAACCAACATAGTGGCTTTGCGACCAGCATGGATCCAGACCAGACTGCGCAGGCTTTGAAAGCGAACAGCATGGATCCTGACCAGACTGCACAAAAGCCACTATGTTGGTTTTCTCATGGCGCGGCTCAAATCATCTATAAGTGTCAGGATTTATGAAAAATATTCAACTACTTAACGCAGGATTTATGTTTTGAGACAGACGGGTGAAGAGACAGAGGGCTTGACAAACAAAATAATATGATGTGCATATTCTACACATTACATTTTATCTAAGTCCAAAACGTTTTGTCGCAAATGCTTTTCATGCAAATACTCGGTATTCTTCCTACGACAACTTCAAGTAATTTTTACAACATTATTATAGTGAATATGTATTGTACATATCAGTAAACATAAACATCAAAAGTAATAAAAGTCAAGTTTTAACTCAACCTAAAAGCAAAACAAAGCTGTAAAGAAGTTTTGGATCTTTATTTTTGATGTCACAGTAAAAGATATGTTTATAGTCTCACTCTGTATGAATATAAAAACATTAAAAAGTTACATTAATTATTAATTTTACTAATAAAATAATCAAGAAAACCTTTCTTAAATGAAAAATGAGATACTAGATGAACATATATTTAAAGATGTAGCTGTGGGTTTTTATGTAGGCAAAGAAGGAAAATTTTAACTAGCGGAGAGAGTTTTCTTAAACTTTGCATGATCATAGAGGATCATATTAGAAACAAATTTATGCAAAAAGTAGCATAGGGACCCCCATTTATTTGCATAAATTTGTTTCTGATATAATTCTTTATAATCATGCAAAGTTTAAGAATATTCTCTCCGCTAGTTAAAATTTTCCTTCTTTGCCTATATAAAAACCCACAGATAAGTCTTTAATACAGAATTAAAACTTCAAAATGGATATTGTACGATTCACAATAAAATCTCCGTCAAAATGCAATTAAAATGCATAATACTTAGACATTACACATTGTTTACATGTGAACCATATCAAAAGTAGTGGTATACATTCATGGAGGAAGAGCCAAAAACATGTATAAACACATATAAGGCCTAAAAAGTTTTGTTTCCGGTAATCCGACCTTTGGCCCGACACTAAATGTTTTTATAGCCTTGGAGATTTGTTTTCTCAACCTTTTAACAAAAAGATGGAAAACTGCACGTTTTTGCTTTAAACATGGTCAGTGATGTTAGTAGTCAACTTATTGATGATGTAAAGGCATAATCCCTTTGGAATGTTTTGGCCGAATTGGTGGACGGACGAAAGGACAAACAAATAGCTTTGTGGTGGTAGATAAACAATAGATCACATATTCTTTGGTACACACTCTGAACACAAATATAGATTTAGGATAAATAATAGAAACACAAATACAAATGTTGGATGACAAATAGGCATACATGCAGGATAACAGAAGTACAGATGTAAGATGATAAATAGACAAACACCTACTGATTGATGAAAGAGACAAACAATACATATGTAGGCTGATAAATAATAAGTAAACAAGTACCTATGTAGAATGATAAATAGGCGGTACAAACAATGATTTAGAATGATAAAGAATCACGCAACTACATATGTAGGATGATAAGTAGGCACACAAGTACACAGGTAGGGTGATATTTAAGAAACTAAGCACAGATGTAGGATGATAAATATGTACACAGGAACATATGTAGGGTGATAATTAAACAAACAAATACAAATATAGTGCACACTATTACTGATCTACGATGATAAATGGGCAGACAAGTACAGTATCACAGACGAAATTTAGTGCGTCCATGCGATAAGGTTGATTAAATGTTGTTTATTTTCGTCTATTCAGATATATCTGTGTGCAGTAGAATAAAATCAAATACAAATGTGATAGAGGTTCATGATGATGCTGAATACAGCGTTTTGTGGCTGTTTTTAACCCCTAGCCTGCTGGCGGCAAGTGTTTCTGCCATTGCGACCAGTGCAGACCAAGATCAGCCTGCACATCCGTGCAGTCTGATCATGACCTGCACTGTTCGCCATTCAGTCAGTATCTTTTTGGTAAGCACCCCTTTTAACAGTAAATGGTACTATCCAAATTGAAAGATGGATAAGTTCAATATAGAAATTTATCAGGGTAAGGGTTAATTTGATTAGTGAGGTGGGCAGCTTTTATGTACATTGGAGCAAATCAATTACAAAAAATAAAACGGCTCACATAAGGAAACTGCAAATCAAGTTTGGTGCAGATATCGACCTTCTGTCTGTAATTTTTTCTTGAATTCTGGCTTTTTCTAAGATCCAGAAATAAACTATTAAAATAGTAAAGGTGTCCTAGGGTGGTATAAGGATTTTCTTTTTCTTTTTAATTTTTTAATGGTCAAATACAAAATGTATGTATCTATTCTATTGTAAAATTCAGGGCACAATCACAATTTTAGAAATTACATTATTTTAAAAAATACAGAATCAAATCTTTGCATGAAATATGTTGTTTGTATGTTACTTTAGATATAATGACAAATTTATAACAATCCGATTAAAAATATAGTCACAATTAAATCTTTCAAAAAATGATGTCAGATGTGACTGCAAAGTGAAAATGAAAATACACCACCAAAATCGATTTTTTTAGTCAATATGTTGTGAAAATATCCTATTACTACCCTCAAAGTATTTTAGAACGATGTATGATATCAATGGAAATGTCCTACATTTAAAGATAAACCAAGTAAAAACCTTGTGAATGGAAAGTGGATCAAATAGTAGCTATTAATGGAAAGAACCTGTTTTAGGAAACCAGTTGACGAATGACGACCGATGAGATTTAATATCCTGTTATGTAAATACACAAATAAACAAAATACATTCAGACTGTTAGAAATAATTTTGTCACTTTTAAGGACAAATACTGGACGGAACCAATAAATACGTAAACTGCATATGACTGAATGAAAATTAATTAATCTTCCAGAAATCTGTATCTTCTTTGATTAAGTCCTTTCTATACCTTGATAGGATGCGTGCATGTACATTTTTGTATACTAATATAAAAGCTGCTTTACTGGAAAATGGAGATTATTTGGAAACGTTAAACTTGTACTGAGAGATAACCTACCGGGTAAACAATGATACTTGTTTTATGGATATACGATTGGGAAGGAATTGTGTAAAATGTACTTTAATTTCTTGGTTTTGGTTTGAATTGTCCGAGTGTAATATCAAATCAAACGTTCTCCTAAATAGTTATTAAAACAAATCAATAAAGCCTTTAAACCCTTACATGTTAAATTTCTATAATAGACTGGTCCATCTTCCAATTTGGGCAGTACCATTTATCATGGGGTGTTTACTGAAAATTTACTGACTGAATAGCGAACGGTGCAGACCATGATCAGACTGCACGGACGTGCAGGCTGATCTTGGTCTACACTGGTCGCATCGTGTCCAGCATGGTAAGGGCTAATGTTACAGAACTGTCAAGCTGGTTTGCGAAAAGTCGGTAGATCCTCCAAAAGTTACTTTCCGTGCCTGTAATAATGTTGGTTCGAAGGTGCATAACTACCTTAACGAGCATACAATAAATACGTAAGATATACAATTACTGAATGGAGTAATTTTCCGTGCAGGTTCGGACATTTATTTGGAATACTAAGTGTATCCAAAAGTGTATTTATAAGGGCGACATCATAGGAATCTTTGTTCGGTTCATTGCGATGCATTTTATACCTCACTAATTGTTTTAATGAAACAAATTTAAGACCATAGCAGTAGCCATAGTTTTGAGGGTCATAAAATAAATCATACTGATTTTGCGGCCCTGTGGTACTAAAATGGTCCTCACCCCATGCCCGCTCCTTGGAAATGGAATTAAATTTAAAAGCATGAGCTTGTATAGATATTCCATTATGATTTCCAAGAATAGATTTATCAATGCCGTTTAGAAACAAAAGGTCTACGTCTGTACGTCTACGCAGTTCAAAAAATCCAAGCACTGATCCCGAGTCAATCATGACGTCATCTGTACCTATATATATACCAGGCAATGTTTTTATTGGTGCAGTAGAAAAACGACTTGCTATTTCTTTTGCAATAAATTTACAGTCAGGAGCATTGTGAGCGTAATTGAGGAATTGGATAGAATTAGGATTAAGTATCATTTCCGCTAAAATTAGATTTTCTTCTTTTGAATCTGGTATATGAGCGGTTGATTTGAATATTTTATCATTATAAAGTTTTCTTATTTCATGTTTACACTTAACTAGATCAGTACTTCTTTTCGTATACACGAATAAAAACAAAACAGTAAATGTTGAGTGTGTGAATCTTGACAGCATGTGTTCAATTTTCGTTTCCAGCCACGGCTGTTGTCCATACATATGAGAAATTAATTGTCGAGCTCCTCCTCTTGTAATGGTTACATATTTCTCATATACAATACCATTATCTTTTGAACATCGTTCTTTGACAATCGTTCGCATTCTCTCATCTTTACTATTATCGTTTGAAAATACCGAAACAATATCAATTAATGTATTCAAATCTGGCAGTTTCAACTGAATCTTGATCCATTCCAACAAAACCAGATCAAACGAATTTTCTGACAGACCTAGACGTTTAAAATGTTTATAGCCCCAACCGCTATTTTCTTTGTATTTGTGATGTTCAAAAGTTGCTTCCTTTGATAAAACTACACTCGAAGCTAGTCTATGTGCACCATTGTTGATGAATCCATCCCTATCAACTGGAATCCTTGACATATTAGGATTAAATCCAAACTCTTTTACATTTTCAATTGTTTTATGGAACGATGAAATGAAATCAGAACTGCCGTCTTTCTCTTTACATGCAACCTTTGAATCAAACCAGATTTCTTTCATACCACAATATTCTCTGAAATTATTCCACACACGTATATGTTCTAAATATGCATCTCGGATTGCATATGGCACTTGTTTTTTAAAAACATAAAAATAGGCGTAAACCATTTTTGGGATTAGGTCAAATCTATCCGAATGTAGGTAATCGGAAGGATTTTCCGACAGTGAATAAGTAGTGCCGTCTAAACAAGTATTCATGTTATATTCAATACACAAATCAAGCACTATAGCTGCTGTATTACTGCATCCTCCATTATGTGTCATCATACCAAACTCTTCTCGATGAACAGATTTTATCAGAGGTGTATCCAAAACTTGTATGCTGCTAGAGTTTTCTATGTACTTATATTCAAATACTGCATCCAGTCCATCCACTAAGTATTCAGCAATTTCTCTCGAAACAACATGATTTAACGCACACTTAAATGGTGTCAGATAATTTGGCTTACTTGTATGTTTCAACGATGATATGCATTGTATTAATAACATCATAATAATATTTTCATTTGTGTCAAAATTAGATACAAGATAGTTTTTAATTGTATGTACCTGAACATTAAATGAATCGTCCACATGTAATAACCATTTCGCATTATGATTTCTAAGGGCCCAACGGTAACTTTCTTTTATCAAGTTAGGCAATTCTTCAAAGACGTCTGTAATAGGTAATAACACAACGTTTGATTCATTACGAAGCCTCTCCGTAATTTCCCTCTCTTCGTCTATGTTATATTGAATGCGTTCTTTCACTGCAGGTTGATTGTTCCGGTTACATGTACCAATGATACGATTTTCAGGTGGATAGGGACAGTACAGCTCACTAACCACGAAATATACATGTTCATGACCGGATGCCCAAGTTCTTCGTATTGTCTCACGACGGTCAAATGCATCACGCTTGCTCACAACTAGTACTATTAAAGAAGCTTCATTGGCTTTAAAATCGCGGTTTTTTAAAGACTTCACATTAATGGCAGGAGAATAGTCTTCTGAGATATATGTGAGACATAATGAAGTGAATGCAATTAAAGTACACAAGCAAATTGAATAAAACAGCTGTTTTCGACTAATTCCAAGCTTCTTATTAAGTAGCATCTTTTGCTTAATTCTTTTCAGTTTCATATTATGACAGGAAAATGCAGTATGAAAACACATTCGGTCGTTAAATTAAAAATTCATACTTCTTAGTTGAAAATCTTATCGTTGTTTCGTCACGACACTTCGTTTAAACTGTCCAATCAAGAAAATGAATGAGGAATGTCCATACCAAATGCTATAGCCAATCTGAAAACAAAAAAAAAACCCCTCATTTTAGTTCTATTTACGTGCAACGTTAATTTAGTCACTGAGTTAAGCAACAATATAAAATACGTTCAGGATAATTGCAAAAGATATGATATAATTTGCTTGTTCAGTTGAAGCTGTCTCTGTCATCACTATTACATAATGTGCAGCATTTCTTTCATTATTGTGTGTGTGTGTGTGGTAGTGTGTTCGTGTGCGTGTGCGTGCGTGCGTGCGTGCGTGTGTGTGTGTTGGGAGGCGTGCGCGCGTGCGTGTGCATCAATGAATTGTATTTGCCTTGAAGAGGACAATATTAGGACAATAATAGAGAAATTATATAATATCACGACAGTCTTGGCTTTTTTATGAAGACCGTATTTTAAATCAGAAAAAAACCCTCAAACTATCCATTATGTGAAAGAATGGACAGTTTTCGGCATTTCCCATTTACATAAAAAGATTATTACATTTGTGACATTCCACACTGAACTGATTAAACTCGTTTAATAAAACGATGAAATATTATTCCACTCGTTTAATAAATTCAGTATTACAAGACGCTCTTTTAATATCCTCTATATATTTGATGGTTTACTTTTCAAGGGCACGGAATATATAGCTTTTAACAAGGAAAACAAGAGACTTGTTTGTAGACTTCTTCAGTGGTCATTTAAGATATAACTGCAATAAAGTTTTAAACTAAGTATGATGACATTACAGTATAAAATATGTGTAATACCTGCCATATTCTTCATTATCAAACTTATAGATTTATTGTCCTGAAGTTTTTATTGGTCTTATAAGATAAAAGTCACGTGCAAGTATAACTAAAGTATCTTACGTTTAAATCATTATTGAAATTTATAGCTGTTTTGAGTATCACTGGGTGTGTACTTTTGACAGAACAAACAGAAATTACATTAAAATTTAAGCTTAAAAGTGATTGAAAACACTTCAGAATAACTTCAGAATTCGGAAAGGACCTGAAAAAAGATTTATACTTCTCGCTTTAATTCAAATGAAAAATGAAACTGGTTTTAGATGTGAATAATAACTTTGAATAAGTATACAGGTGACTGTTGGATAGACGTCTCTTTGTAACATGTAAAATATAGAAAATCTTTAAAATAAACTATAGATGAAAATAATACTTATTTACGTTCTATTCTAATGTATATTTCTTCACTGATTAAATACTAAAATGGTTTCATATAAATACATCATTGCAATTACTGGACTAAAAAAAAAACCCTTTTCACTCTAAACTTCAATTTGTTAGCCTTTGGTTATTTTGGCAATATCAAACAAACTTACAAAATGCAAGTTTTGAGAAAAAGATATATTGAAAATTGTACAGGGAATAAAGCTATTATACAATTGTATTCTTAAAATAGAAACAAATAGAAGATTGTATAATTCGCTGAATGTTCGAGATTTTATTATTAAAGTATTATTAGGCTTAGCATTTTATGTTAAATACAATTGAAAAGGCGATCGAAATAGATGTAATGCATAATCACAGAAAAGCAATACTTTCAATACTGTACATGAATTTATAAAGCTAGAAACGTAAAGGTAGGTAATCAGAAACAATGTATTTGATAGAACTTCCTACTATGTTAACATGTTCAAACCTTTGACAAATATTAGATAAAACAATAACTGAAAGTAGAATTTAACAAGAAATTTATATATTTTATTCTGATAACAAAAATGTGGCAGCCACATTATAAACAAAGTAAACAAAGGCATTATGAGCCTTTAAAGTAGGTAAATTATTAAAACTACATGTAATCTTAAAGGCATTGACAAAATTTCAAGTGTTGTGTTAGCAGAGTTGGAGGCAACGTATCTAGTCATTCATGTTCTAGGCGATGCTTCTATTCTATTTAGGGATGGTGAAGAGGGGGGAATAAAAACTGAACTAAAATGCTTTTTCGAATTTAACAAGTCATTATATAGAGCTGACTGTAATTTAAAAAAAAATGTTTATATAAAAATCTTTCATTGAGTGATCACCTGATGAAGTATTGTCGAGCGGCGTAGGCTACGGTTGCTGACGTTGGTATGCTACTCCAACACAGTTATAGCGACTTTCAAGCTTTTGTTGGTGGAATAAGACCACAAGTGCCCCGGCATTATTTCGGGAACAAGCAGGCCCCTGGACAGAAGCATCGACCTTCCGTGAGGCAGCTGGATGGCTTCCTTGCATGAAATTATTCTACATCCCAAGCAATGTTTCAAAGTTGGCGACATTTAGCACCGGGTCTTGGAAGCCCAGGTGTAGTCCGTGCGTGAAAAGGTAAGATTATGAGTCCGCGTGCGACTTTTCTTTCTATTCGTGTCTTTTAAGTGATTTAACCCAATTGTACCTATTATGATAAGAAGATAAGTGTACATATAGATTATATTATTCATTTTGAAATGCATTATGAAGATTTTGTGATGAATCATATTTCTTTATTTAATTGAACTCAAGACATGGCATTCTATTCTAATTTTTGTTCATTTTATTTTCGAGTAAAGAAATTGAGAACAGTTCTTTTTCCACGAATGTCTGGCCATCGGGCCACTGTTATATCTATCTATGGCAATTGGAGCGTGTTCTTAGAATGCAAAAACATTTACCAAAAAGCAGTTGGAGCGTATTCTTAGAATGCACAAATATTTACCAAAAGGCAGTCGGAGAGTGTTCTTAGAATGTACTAACATTTGCCGAAAGGCAGTTGGGGCGTGTTCTTAGAATGCACAAACATTTACCAAAAGGCAGTTGGAGCGTGTTCTTAGAATGTACTAACATTTACCAAAAGGCAGTTGGAGCGTGTTCTTAGAATGCACACATATTTACCAAAAGGCAGTTGGAGCGTGTTCTTAGAATGCACAAACATATACCAAAAGGCAGTTGTAGCGTGTTCTTAGAATGCATAAACATTTGCCAAAAGGCAGATGGAAGCGCGTTCTTAGAATGTACTTACATTTACTCAAAGGCAGTTGGGGTGTGTTCTTAGAATACACAAACATTTACCAAAAGGCAGTTGGAGCGTGGTCTTAGAATGTACTAGCATTTACCAAAAGGCAGTTGGAGCGTGTTCTTAGAATGTACTAACATTTAGAAAAAGGCAGTTGGAGCGTGTTCTTAGAATGTACTAACATTTACCAAATTTTCACCAGGAATTACATAAAGTTTATGGCACGGTAGATGTAAAGGCGGCTAAACAGAAATCTGTGTACAATTCTAACCAGCTATTTTTGACAGCAGGGGTATTGCTATTTATCGTTGAGTAACCATTGCTAAATTTGTTAAAATGAAATAAATTTTCTACATATTTTATGAGTCACTTATTTAACTTTTTAAACACACTAGTCCTATAGCTACTAGTTTTTTTAAAAAAAAGGTCAGGGTTTCGTCCGATAAGTCCATTTAAAGTATATTTTTTGTAAAATAAATGTCAACCTCCAGTGAACATAATATGCAAATAAAAGCAATTTGATAAACGTTTCATTTTCACATTGAGTGATATGTAGAGACGCCTGGAGTCAAATCAA
This sequence comes from Mercenaria mercenaria, assembly GCF_021730395.1. Classification (NCBI taxonomy): domain Eukaryota; kingdom Metazoa; phylum Mollusca; class Bivalvia; order Venerida; family Veneridae; genus Mercenaria; species Mercenaria mercenaria. Next base: position 46,120,778 of record NC_069363.1, on the reverse strand, counting down.
AAGAACTTTTACATGAGCCAAAAGATCATTTTTATTGATTTTTAAAGGCAAATAACTAAACCATAAATTAGACGCTCCGTCTAGCTGTAAATTTTTCTGCAGAAGTTGTAAATGACATAGGTGATGCTTATTTTTAAAAATAATTTTATAAAAGTATTGTGTTTTGAAGAAACCCTCTTATTAACAATAACTTTCTGTCCAAAAATACATGCATTAATGACAAAATACAGCATTTATTTCTTTCGCGCAGCTGAATTGTTAAAGTTATACATATATGAACATTAAAGATGTCTTTGTTGGCACAGATCAAAATGACCTCTGTAACGTTGAGGTATACTGATGCTAGTATTATCTGAAAATATCCACTGAACGTCAAAATGATTGTACCCTTCTACATCCCACTTGAATACTTTTTATCTACAATGTATCATTCTTCGAACATTAATCAGGTATTTTATATGATTTTAACTCTTTTGTTACGTAATAATCAAAAATGTGTTTTAACCTTTCATAAAAACCAATGTAATATAAGAACAATAAAATGATTGTACCTGAAAACAATTCCAACGCCTTTTAAACTCCGAGTCGAAATCCTTAGATACAGTGTATGATATAACGTAGTCTTTGTTACAGGATGTAAAGGCGATATTCAAGGTGTACACCGCGTATTAACACCCTTGTTATCCGGATAATACGAAATGATGTGATAATTCCAAAATGCTACAAACTGGAGGAAATGTCAAACTTGGTATGGACATTGCTTTTGTCAATATTTTCTTATTACTAATTCTAATCGTTTAAAGTATTATAACTGATTTAACATGGTTTAGAAGCTGCACCATTTGCACTAAACAATTTGAATATGGGACATATAGTTTTCATTTTAGATCAAATAACCCACATTGACAAATATATAAGCTTATGTAGTAGTTGATGGATACTGACCCAAGTGTTTATCGAAATTTCGAAGATAAAGCCCGAAATGCTATGAGGGTAATAGCCAACATTGTAGTTTGAAATTTTACATATGCTGTTCTAAAGGTACTGATTGTTGTATATTGAAGAAGTATACTCATACAATGTGGTAACTAATGGCTGTAGCATGCCCAATGTAATGTTTTATACACATGGTCAGTACCAGATGTTCCTGAAACATTTTATCAAAAGGGTAAATGTCTATATCTTTGTAAAATTCTGTTTTAAAACTCAAGTCCGCTGTCAGAAGGTTCTAAAGCTTACACGCCTGTATCTTTTCTGCTAGATTTTGGTAAAAAATTAAACAAGCCAGAACAGGTAAATTTAACACCTGAATCTAAATGTGCTGAGATTCCACAGGGGGAGCGGGTACACCCATATTTAGAAATTAAGTATGCTAAGGGTCAGTTAGCATTTTAAGAGTGTGAAAATAATGGCACTTTAACAGGTCAGTTTTGCTGGAATATGTTGAATACTGCTGTGAATTCATAGAAGTACATTCTCTTAATCCCTTAACTGTTAATAGTTTGATATTGTACTTAATAATTTAGTACACTTGTTAACTTTTCCATACAAAGTTGTCCCCTACCAAAATTTTATCTGCAATACAAGACACACATACATTTCTATACTGAAATATAAAGAGTTGGTCCCAATGTATAGGATAAGATCTACGTTCATTAAATTAATATTTGTTCAATACCCCCTTCCCTCTTCTTCTGTAAGTTCAATACATTAAGTTGGTGTTATGAAATGTAATTGAGATCAATATTTTTTGCTTTGTTCCTTGGGCTATAATAACCATAGTATTTTGACTGCTGTTCAAAATCTGTGGTATGTTTTGTGGTGTTGAAAATCCTGGGCAATTTTGAAGACAGAATATACGTCTCGTAGATCTTGGTAGGATGAAGATAACCTCCAGCCAAACTCCAAAAGCCATTTCTAAAGGAGCTAAAGATCTGTATAGGTTGACTGCCGGGTACCCCCACCAGCACTGAAACAAGCGCCAATATATGGCCATATCTTTTCGGCATTCTTTATCGGGTCTTTATCCAAAGTCATCATTCGGACTATCTCTATAATTGTAAGAATTACATTCATGGAAAGAGAGTGTTAAAATTTCTTTCCGATAACATATGAGGCAAAAACTCTTAATCTGCGATGGGTTTCATATGCTCTACTTATTAGATTGCTGTGCCTGTTACCAGTATAACAAGAACTGTCGGAGGACAGCAACGCTCGACTATTCAACAGCCTTGTCAACTGAATGAATACAAAAGTCGAAAAAGGGGCATAATTTTGTTAAAATGGGAAAAAGGGTTATGGAACCTTCACAGTGCTTATCAGCTCATGACTGATACTCATGACTGAGTGTGTGAAGTTTCAATCCTTTCCCATTAGTGGATACTGAAAAACTAGCGTACATACAAAAACTTTTAAAAACCTAAAACTGCTAAGTTGAAAAAGGGGCATAATTTTGAAAAATGCAAAATAGAGTTATGGGACCTGCACAGGTCATGTCAAATCATGACAGTGAACAAGTGTGTGAAGTTTCAATCCATTCCCATAAGTGAGAACTGAGATACCAGCTTACATACAAAACCGTAACCAAGAATTTGTAAGTCGAAAAAGAGACATAATTTTGTAAAAAAGCAAAATAGAGTTATGGAACATATGCAATATAGGTCAGTTTATCACAGTGAATAAGTGTGTGAAGTTTCAATCCATTCCCAGAAGTGGTTACTGAGATACCAGCTCACATACAAAACCTTAACCATATCGGGACGCCGACGCCGACGCATGGGTGAGTCCAATAGCTCTACTATTCTTTGAATAGTCGAGCTAAAAATCGTTAACAAGTTCATATTATCATGTTGTTACAAACTCATTCACCAAAGCATGTCCACACACACAAAAATGGTCAATGTGTAATGGTATGTAAATGAAAGAAGTCAATGACGGCTATTATCCACTTTCAAAGACAACACATGTAGGGCATTATCCAAGGTCATTTTCGGCTATTATCCATTTTTCACTCAAGGATCAATATAAATGGTTTTGGCATAAAAACGGGAAACGTAAACAACTTACTCTAAACTATGTCAGATAGTGAAATGGTAGAGCTGTATATACAGTGAATTACAAGCTTAAAAAGCAATTCTAAATATTTTTTTATGAATTTTCAAACTAAACTTACATGGATTTTATAAACTATTTAACATACTGTGTATTGTATTCACAAAAATAAAGTAAAATAATTAGAGTTCCATGGGAAGAAATCACCATTCGTTCTTTTTGCATCATCTGGTGGTTAAAATCTCTTATCAAGCCACAGCAACTTACCGAAAAACCTGAAATTTTCAGAAGCGTTCATCTGTCATTTTGTAGGATTTTGGAATTATCACAGCATTTCGTATTATCCAGATAACAAGGGTGATTAAGTAATCATGGTATTTAAATGATTGACAATACTGGTGTATATATGCCTTTCACGTTGTATGGCTTACGGAAGGTCGATGGTTCTACCCAGGTACCCGCTCGTGATGAAATAATGCACGGAGGGGCACCTGGGGTCTTCCCCCACCATCAAAGCTGGAACGTCGCCATATGACCTATAATTGTGTCGGTGCGACGTTAAACCCACCAAAATAAATAAATAAATTCACGTTGTATGATCATTTCTCGGATTAAACCTGCTGTGACCACAGTCTCTCGGCTAAGAAACAGAATTATTGGGATGTAAACAGAGCGTATTTTCAAAGAACAGCATCAAAACACTTTCAGACCCTTAATGCTGATTTTACAATTACTACCACAGAACATAAGTTACAACGAGGTATAGTCCTACATAACCATACATTGAACATTTTCAGTAACATTTGCAATATCTGAGTTGTTTTAAACGTTATTTGTTGTACAAAGATATTGACACTTTTATTTCTAGGAGAGAAAAGGGCTATTATCACCAATACTGACAATATCCCTTAGCTTTAGAAGTCTTAAGATGAATCAAATGTTGAGGTTTAGTTTAGTTTATTTCAACAAGCATGAAGGCCTCCGGCCCATATACACAATATTTACATAGCTAAGCTAACACAATACATGCATACAGTTTGTACTTGTGTGATACCCAGCTGACATTTTATTAAATATAATACACAAATAGTAATTATTCAGTTCGTCACATATTTCATATTACCTATTGTCACTATATTCCGCTCTAAACTTAAATGCATAATATATGTACATTGCCAAGTTTCTTATAATATTAACATTGGTACTTGACATCAAAATACAAAATTTATGAACATTTGGGTATCTAAAATATTTTTCTTGCAGATATTTTTGTCGTATATTTCTATATATTGGACAAATAAGTATAAAATGGTCCTCGTCTTCGACACAATTTTTACAATAAAAACATAATCTATCATTTTTAGGTATACCCAAATGTCTTCCTATTTCTGTTAACAGTTGGTGAGATGATGATCTTAGAGAGACGAGACTTGATCTGAACTTAACTATATCTATAGCATCTACATATGCTTCGACATCAAAATTTGTCTTAAATACATGGTAATATGTTAATTTTCTATTCTCAGCACATTTTGTGTTCGACATTTGCAGATACTGGTCTTTTAGACGTTGCAAATAAGTATATGTGAAAACATTTTGATTGTTTACTTTTTGACTTTCCCAAATATATCCAAATCCATTACTGTACAAATTACGTTTAATAACACTGGCGGCCCAGTTACTGTATCCAAGGGAATCTAATTTTAATAACATGTTATAGCATTTTTTCACATATCGACAGTCAGGCATTTCTAAAATCTTGATCCAGTACTTAATACATCTTTTTTGTGCTACAATTTACATAGGATATCGACCACAGTCTCCCATAATAGCTTCATTACATGCTTTAAGGGAAGCATTTAAGAACCATTTACATGCATATATATGTACTCTTTCAGTATTTTCCATCATATTGATTCCCCATAACTCAGACCCATAAAGTAGTACAGGTACAACTTTAGTATCAAATATCTTAAAATATGTTTTGTGTGACATAGGTAATACATTATTCAAACTCTGCAAGAGGGAAACAATAACCCTTTTAGCTTTTGAAGCCATACAATCAGCCATTTTAAACAATGACATACGGCATGTGAATTGTAAGCCTACATGCATAAAAGAATTTTGTGTTTCAATACGAGTACCGTCATAAAACCATTTTTCATTTTTTGACAACTGACCACCATTTTTAAATACAACTACTTTTGTCTTGCTAATATTAACAGACAGATGCCAATCTATACAACATTGATGCACAGCATTTAATTGTTTCTGTAATCCTACCACTGTGTCGGAAACAAGGGCAACATCATCTGCAAACATTAATGTAAATACTTCAACCACATCTGCACTCAACTGAACACCATGTGACCCACAATTTTCTACTACTGATGCTAATTCATTGATAAATAAACGAAATAAGATTGGACTTAGCTTACATCCTTGTCTTAGTCCAATAGGGCAGTCAAATATATTTGAACAGACAGATCCGTTTCTTACACAAGCCTTAACTGTATTGTATACTGCTTGTATAGATTTGAATAAATGACCTTTTATACCACTTTGATTTAAGGCTTGGTAAAGTTTTGTTCTGTGTACAGAATCAAATGCCTTTTTAAAGTCGACAAAGGCTACATAAAGACTTTTACCTTTTTTACACAAGTATTTGCTTATCATAGAATATAGAATAAAACCATTATCAACTGTGGAATAACCAGAACGGAAACCGGCCTGGCTCTCCGTAATTTTATCATATGCATTTACATAGAAGGTTATACGTTTATTCAAAATACTTAAATATATTTTACTAAATAAATCGACCAGTGATATGCCCCTATAATTGTCAGGTTCATTTAAACTACCCTTTTTATGTACAGGTATCAAAATACAGTGTGTCCAAGCACTAGGGAATTCTCCTGGTTTAAATATTCTATTGAACAATTTTCTCAGATATGGCAAAATGACATCAATTCCATATATAAAATGTTCAGCTATCAAATTACCAGAGGAGGCTTTCCTTTGATTTATATCATGTATGGCATCTTTAATTTCTTCATCAGTTATATCACTGTTAAATAGAATATCTTCGACACTATCGTATATATTGGTATCATACTCAACTTCTTGTACATAAACACCATCTTCAGAACTAAATACATTTTTAAAATGATTGAACCATTCATTTATGGAAATATCAGGTTCCGCCACATTTTTATTCGTCAGACGTTTTAATTTTTTCCAAAATAATTTCGGATCATTCACTGATGAGTCCAGACTTTGTAAACTACGTTTGAAATATGCTTTCTTTTTCTCTCTACAGACAGCTCTATACTCATTTCTACATGAAATGTAAACATTTAATTCACGTACATTCTTACTTACACTGAAGCTTCGTAGTAACTTGTTACATCTGGTTTTTAACTTTGAACATTTTGAATCAAACCATTTCTGTCTGTCCTTATTGATGTAAACATTTTTCTGCTCTCTAAACTTCTCTGTACAATTGATTATTACATTTTCAAAACTTGAAATTATATAATCTATACTAACTGCTGTATCATCAATGTTTGAATCAATAATATCAAATATACCATTTAATACACCCTCTGTTAACACTGATTTATAATCAGCAGCATTTTCACTATTAATATTGAATTTGTTTGTTTTGATTGCGTCTGTTTTGACTTTATTTAGACACATTTTAGAAGCTAAACTTTGTATACTAAGGCATATTGGTAAATGATCACTGTCAGTCCTAGTTTCAATGTTAAAATTTAATATAGCATCAATTATGCCGCTTGTGCCTATGAAATAATCTACTGTACTACATCCATTTGATCCTAAATATGTATAATCTCCAATATCCTTATCTGTCCCAAGTCTACCATTTACTATCAACAACCTATAACTTTTGCAAAAAGCTAGTAAGTCTGTGCCATATGAATTTAGTTTACTGTCTCTGTTAGCTCTAAATGTAGGTATGTTATCATCAATAATATCAAGAAATTGTTGTAATACAGGAATATTGTCATTAGTACTTAAATAGTCATTCTCATTCCCTGTTCTTGCAATTAGATCTCCGCAAATCAAAATTTCTCTGTTAACAAACAAATGCATATTTTCAATGATAGTACCCTCCAGTAAATTAATACCAGATTCGGAACTCTCAAAGAAGTTTGAATTTTGAGGCGGAAAGTATAAACATGCAAATATGACATCTTTATTCATATGAAATAAGGATTTGTCTAGCTTTAAAAATATCCCAAAATTGCAATTATTTATAACTCGTACAACAAATTTTTGCAGTAGTGCACCATTAGCATTACACCTACTTTGAGCATACACATATGAGCTGTGCCATGAAAAAACCAACATAGTGGGTTTGCGACCAGAATGGATCCAGACCAGCCTGCGCATCCGCGCAGTCTGGTCAGGATCCATGCTGTTCGCTTTTACAGCCTATTGGAATTGGAAAAACTGTTAGCGAACAGCATGGATCCTGACCAGACTGCGCGGATGCGCAGGCTGGTCTGGATCCATGCTGGTCGCAAACCCACTATGTTGGTTTTCTCATGGCGTGGCTTTTTACTTTGATTGCATTAGTTTTATTAGCTCTACAGAAAATAAAGTAAATTGAAGTTTAGGGACGCGTTGAGTTGACGTATAATCCATAATACGGACATCTCATAACCAGGAATTGTAAGTACCTTAAAAAACTTGAATGACTGCAATGCTTTTCATTGCAGAAGTTGCTTTAAAAAACTTTTATATACAAGTATGCCAAAACAAAACCACTAACTTCAAAATCAGAACAATATAAAAAAAATGGGAACGGGAAGCACAAAATAGTCTATATAGACATAGAAGTTAGGCAAACATCCAATCTTTGTCTAGAATAAAATGAAACAAATAACATTTGCTCCAGATGATACAAAGTCCGGATGAAGACTCTTCTTACAGTAGCTCTGCACATATGGATAAAAAATCTACAATGCAGAATTTGATTTTAAACCATAATTTTTTAAAACATCGAAATATGCAAAGAATATTACACCAATAAAATGAAAGGGTCATATACTTGACTAGACTGCTTTGAAAAATATCTACAATCCAGATTTTAATGAAACTTCTCAAAGTTTTAAATTGACATACTGCCTTTCATTTCGTTAAATAACATGTACTGGTCCCTCTGCTTATTTTTGAGCCATCTGCCCATTATTGAAGAGTTTCGCAAATTTCAACAAAAATACTAATAAGGACTTTTCATATGTCAAAGGTTTTGTTCGTATATACTTAATCTTTAGAAAGAAAGAAATGTTTAAGTTTTTATCAATTAACACCAAGGTAAGTCTCATCTTGTTGATCCGAAACATATGATTTAGGTGCTTGGTAAATAAGCGTGTTTCATCAAGCTATTAACCACCAACACATATAAACAATGAGACAATCCTCACGAGCGAACTTTCTAGGGTATGATTCATTAGTGAATTCACAGCAGTGGAAACATTTTTTTTTAGCTTCTCAAGCTTTTAAGTTTACCCACATATGTAAATGTTCACAAGTGAATACTGTGTAGTTGAAAAAAAATTACTTACTATGAACATATTCTATGAATATATATTTTGCTGCAGTTTGTCCCCTGTGCATCTTCTTAGTAACATAATAAAGTATGTATGAATTTTACTGTTTCATTTTACCATGCATCAGCAATATTTTCAGAGTGATGCCCCGTTTTTATTTAGAAATTTGATTAACATTATCCATAATGATAATCATCTCTGCAATGCATTGCAGTAAGGGCCAATATACAAGGCTGGACTATTGATAGACTATCTTCTGTTTTATCATAATAAGCTACTATAAAGCTACTGTGCAGTACACAGATTGCATGCGACAATTTTCATCTTTACAGCAAACCAGTTCTTACCTTTACAACAAGTTTAGAAAACTTGATTAAATTAGGGCTTAATACTGATAAGATACAATAGTACTTTCATTTCATGATGAATCAAGTTTTATTACAATGATATTTAATTAAAACGCAATGGAGCGCTTCATCAATTTCTAATAAAATCCAGCAGTGATAATTTTTTCTGGTTTTATTTTGTTACTTAGATTAATCATCATAATTGAATAAAAAGTACTTGCCACTTCTCTTATTCTGTTTTAAATACATTTTAATTGTTTTTATTAGATACAGGTAAAGTTTTTCTAAAAGGATGAGAATTGCGTTGCTGTAAGAGTTAAATTTTAATTGGTTGGGACTTTACTCAACCTGACTGAGAAATTACAATTAGTATATCATCAACTAAAAAATGTGTATATTCTGAAAAAAGCTTCATTTCAATCAATAAAATGCAAAACACTGGAAATAACCAATTATATATGTATATATCTCTAAAATTTATGATCCTCTGACATGGGCTACATGTCAAGTCCACAGGTGTTTTATGGATCCTTATCAATTTGGTTTGGACAGGATCCTGTTTAGTGGGGATTATAAATATATAGGGAATAGATTTATGCTAGTTGACCTATAAGAAAATGTAGGCTAAAATTGTCCAGATATTGATAAAAAATAAGCTAGTTTGATCAGAATTTGGTAGAAAATGAGGATTTATATAAGATCTTGACATCAAACCTACCAAAAACCAAGTTAGATAACTCTTGGTTAAAATTATCTTGAATTATGGTCCGCATGTGTTGCTTTAAATGAAAAATAAGTGACCTGAAACATAACTAACACACTGAAATCATTTATTCTACATGCACTGCTTATTGAGAGTAGAAAATGACAAAATGCCATGCATGGTAAAATGAAACAGTAAAATTCATACATACTTTATTATGTTACTAAGAAAATGCACAGGGGACAAACTGCAGCAAAATATATATTCATAGAATATGTTCATAGTAAGTAATTTTTTTTCAACTACACAGTATTCACTTGTGAACATTTACATATGTGGGTAAACTTGAACGCTTGAGAAGCTAAAAAATTGACGTTTCCACTTTTTAACTTGAAAACTGGTTACTTCTGAAAAAATGCAAACAATGAATTTTAAATTGTCCAGGGTTTCGTATATAATGGTAAATTAAACGAATGTCAAAAAAGGGTGCACAGGGGACATCACTTTTGGCTTTGTGAATGTTAAACAGTCCTTAATGTGTGAAGTTGAAAGCTGCTTTTTTATCCACTGTAACTCCCTTTCAAGGAAAATAAAGTATAATCTCATTTTATTTAAAAAAAGAAAGAAATCTGACACTTAACAACTAAAAAGTTGCAAAGGGGACATTTTTTGGTGTATAGACATTCATCAAATGTCTGAGAAAGTTGCTCTATTAAACAAAAAAATCATACTGTGTCTTCACAGCTGAAAGGATAAAGATCTTAGAAAAACATTAGGACTTTAGAAAACTAATGGGGTTATGAAATTGTAGTGTTCCACATTTAAATTTTGTACTTTTTCACTATATTTCTGTGAAGAGGGTTCCATCACAAGATGTGAAATATTGGTGAGAGTAAGATGTTGGTAATGAAAAAAAAGTATTTTGCTTTAAAAATGTGCAGAGTTTAAGCTTACTGGAACCACTATCGAGTCCGCTTCCTGGAATAACCAGTACTAGTGTCATATGAGAAGTCCTGACCCCACTGGGGCTCGAACCCACGACCCTTGGATTGAGCTGAGCCAACAACTTAATTCCACTAGACCACCACTCCCCTTACATACTACATAATTTAACATAAATCAATGAGGAACTCGTGCGGACGCATTGGTCGATAGGGCTAATACGCTGTCCTGCGGACGTGAAGGCCCCAGGTTCGATTCCTTGCTACTCCCATTGCGGTGTGACCTTGGGTAAGGCACTTTATCACGATTGCCTTAGTCGACCCAGCTGTAAATGAGTACTCGCAAATTGCTGGGGGTAAGGTATAATTGGTTTTAACTTTTCTTTAAAAAGGGTCGCTCAAAAGCTCTACAGAGCTTATATTCATTGTTTCACAAAGCGACATTAGATAAAATTTACCTTTAACCGAATCCCCTTTCGATAAATGTAAGTTTATTTTAATTTAATTTCAAAATTGTGACACAATGGGCATTTAAACCTATAGAATTTAAAGGGTCAGCAGCGATGAAAATTTTATCAGGAACGGCTTCCAATATTTTGGTCTTTCGAGTGTTTAACACAAGTGCGGACATTGCCCATCAGATCTATTGTAAAATTATGTCACTCTGCCAGTCTTTGGCTGAAGAAGTCTTAAGAGCATCCACACTAGGTGTTATTAAACTGGTTGTATGTAATCTACTAGATCCATATTATATGTGGAAACAGATAAATAAGATAAACAAGTGACTGTCAATCAGAAAGATCTAGAACCTACAATATTTTATTTCAAAAGTGCAGATCTACTTATTTTCGATTTCGCAAGCTCCGCCATCTTGTCTCTTCAGGCGGCGAATTATGAAGTTAAAACGTGCGAATCACACTTTTCTCCAAAGGTGTAATTACACCGATAACAGATATTTACCCATGGGTATGTCAAGCAAGTTATTAGAGTCTTAAATTAACAAGAAGTTTTACTGAAGAATAATAGGACAGTTTTGAAATGAGCAACTCATTATTTGCACATCACGGCCATGTTTTTCGTAGATTTTTAGACAAAAAGGTCATTTTCAGAGCGTGTAAATCTTATTATTTTGAGTAGCTATTTACAAACAACAGTCCCAGGCACAATATTTAACACCTCTAGCAAGTTTTAAGACAATCTGATTCGTGAAAAAGCTAAGTGACTGTGTTCTGCAAGTTTTTTCAGAAGCACCATAAAAGCCGGTAAAATACGTCAAATTGGGCATATTCAAATCAATATATTTAAATTTCAGGAATATAAAATCAAAATCAAATTATGTAAGTTACAAAAGCTATCTTTGAGAATTTAATATGCAAAATTTTGCAAATATTGGACAAAGATTAAGCATGTGGGCAGGTTTTGAAAAACATATATAAACCGTGGACCTGGTCACGACCGTGTGATAATCACGCTACACCGTAACACTGCACTAAATTACAGAACATATTGACTGGATGTTCAGCATATTTTCGAGTTTGAAGGTCAGGAGTGGCTTCGATTTTCACATTTCATGATCAAATGCTGTATCAAATGTAAACACTAAATTTATGAGGTTTCTAAATTAAAGGAAAAAGTTTTTGGTCCCACGGAACAGCTTGATGTTTAACTTACATCTTTTTATTTAATGACAAAGTCAAGTTAGTTCTAATGAATTATTTAAAAAGTTACCTAAGCATTTTATTGTGGGCGTACAAATTTGGTTATTTTCTAGCTGAATTAACTGCATTCTGTCATTGCTGTAGGTAGTGCAACGAAAGTGAGCCTTGCAACTGGAAAAGACTCATTATGCATAAGTGTCAGAGGTAAATTATCATTCACAGACTTTTTCAAAAAATGCGTCATATTTGCTCTTTATGTATAGATTTCGGTTTGTAGAAGACAGACTAAACATAAAAGAACAAAGTTCAACTATCTGTAAACTTGTGCATGAAATATGAAGGGAAAAACAGACTGAGTTTCGTAATATGCCAACTGTAGTATTTTTGAGATTCTATTATCAATAGTCATACACGACCGTATAAAGCAAAATATATTTCACGAAACCAAAACATGCAAAAGGGCTTGGTACGGATTACATAAAAAATGGCCTTTCATGCAAATTGCTTAAATTAAGACTGTAAAATGTACAATCCGTTTAAATGATAAAACTAAAAAAAGATATTACGAAATCTTTAAATTTGTCCATTGTACCTGCTATCTTCAACCCAACCATCAACACGAAAATATCACTTTATGCGTCATTTTGACGTTTCGTCAAACGTAATTCAGTCTTTTGTATAGATAGACCAAGTTTCCGTTGCTTTTACAAAAATAATAATACGCAGGTGAACATGATATTGTTCATATTAAAGTACTTAACCCCGATAAACCAAAGCTATTTCTGTTGTTGATGGTATATTCACGACAGTACCTCAATGCCGTGCAAAATCAATTTGCTGAGTCTATACGGCTCACGTGCATTTCTGTATAAGTATCAATATAAGGTTGCTGTTTGATATATGTACGAGTACGCGTACGTGAAGGATATATAGAGGATATTACATGAGTGTCTTTTCATATTGAACTTATTAAACGAGTTAAACAAATTAATAAAATGCGAGGCTCTGCCGAGCATTTTATCAATTTTATTCGACGAGTTTAATAAATTCAATGCGGAAAGACACAAATGTAATATTCTTTTTATCCCATGTAAGCTTTTTCTGCTGAAAATCAAAATTTCTTCTTTCTTTACCTATAATAGACCAAGTAAATTCGACCAACGTCTCCTATACTTGAAACGACGTCAACGTCAAAGCTTTATTACACTAGTGTATTATCAAATTTATGTTATGGCTTTATTTCAATCCCACGACGTCAAACATGTGATAATATTCTTTGTTTCAAGTAGCATCTAAGGTGTCAAATGATTTTGTTTAACTGAGGCTGGTCAGTGATTTTAGACCATTTCATAAGTTTGATACATCAGAACCTGATTTCAAAGGACAATGTATTGTCATTGTTGGCTTTTAAGTAGGTTTTGATATTCGGAAGTAGTGTTTGCCTCTCCGTTTTATCTGAAAGTATATGAATATGTAAATGATGTATATTGTGAACAATATGAGAGCTTATGTGATAATAATTTATATGTGATAATTTGTAACTTCAAATTGAATGTGCATGGCTGAGACTTTAGTTAAGAATTAAAAAAATCGAAAGGCTTGTACTACCAAATAATGAACGATGCACCCCCTAAAGGCAAATCTGGTGGTTTGTTTTCAGCCAAACATTTTTCTTTAAACGTCATTTGCGCGTACAGTAGATCGATCGTTAAGATTTACATCAATAAAGCATAGTTAAAAGTAGTTATTGTCAAACATTGAAGGTCGAAAAACTCACATTTGTCGTTTTCTGTTCTTTTTGTTGTTTCTTTTTGCATTTTTAGCTAAAAATCTTGACTAAAAAGTTTTTTCTCATCCAAAACATCATCGTGACCTATCATTATTTTATACAATTTAATAGAGCATTATATGCTTGGGTGAGGAAGCCATCCAGCTGGCTTACGGAAGGTCGGTGGTTCTACCCAGGTGCCCGCTCGTGATGAAATAATGCACGGAGGGGCACCTGTGGTCTTCCTCCACCATTAAAGCTGGAAAGTCGCCATATGACCTATCATGTGTCGGTGCGACGTTAATTCCAACAACAACAGAAAAATATATGCTTGGATCTAGAAATTTTGAAATATCTGTATATTCATTTTTAAACAGAAAATTTTTACATGTAAATTTGGCATTTAGCACGAAAATGGAATTAAGTCATATATAGTTTATCATTTTGGCCTTTCTGTCGTTTCGTATTCTTATCAAATCTGCTTAAGTATATGTATGAATTATGTTAGCAACTTATAGAAGACCAAATAAACACCGCAAACTTTACGTTTTATTGGTTATTTTGATTCAGTTGTAGAAATCTTCAAATAACAAAATGCCAGAAAAGATTTATTAGGAGGAAATCGCCAGATGTATCCAAAATACTTCTTAATATTCAATTTCAGTTTATTTTTTTTTTCGAACTTGGAACCTCTCGTTAGACTTGTGTCTTTATCTTTTTTTGAGTTTTATTACTTAATAAGTTAATTTAATTATCAGCCTTCAAGAAAAACAAATATATTTATAAAAACAATATTGTGATTGTACCTAAAAGTAGTTCCAACGCCTTTTAAAATCTTGTGACATATCCTTATATAATACATAGTAGATGCTAACGAAAAAACCCTCTATGACATTGGATCCCTCGGATCCGCACCACTTGACTTTTGTATAGGGTTTATATTATACTTTTTGACCAAAGTGTTGGTACTTGACCTGACGGAAAGCTCACATTAAACAGACTATGTAGAACTAACTGTGAAGAATCATTTTTTAACACTTCGGCTCGGATCATATCTATACCTGCCGCTTTTCCTAATTTTGCTTTCTCAACAACTTTAACTATTTCCAGAATACTTATATCTGTATCTAAGTCCTCATTTCTAACAAAAACTGAACTAACAGTTTCATCAGTGCTTACAGTACTATTTGTATTCAGCAATGTACAAAAATCTTGCTGCCACTTAGAAAGTACAACTTTAACATCATCTGATATGGTTCCATCTTCTAGAACAACCTGCATAGGTATTAATTTCCTACGATCCGATACAATACCAGTTTTGCCTATACTTTTCCAAAATGTTTCTTGATTATTTTCCAAATCTGACAAAAGGTCATTGTGAACTTTGAACTAATGAAAACGTTTACAACGTTGCACTTCCCCACCAAAACTCTTTCTAGTATCTACATATCTATGTTTAAGTACATTCATCTGTGACCTATTTGTACATTTTAACCATTCACGTTAAACCAGATGTAGATTTTTCCACATGTCTGTTAGCTGGTCATTTCGCCAGGGTTTGTATTTCTTATATCTCTTAGACGAAAATTTATTTACAGTTTTGTAAGACAACTTATCATATATTTCAGATTTAACAATATCACACCATCCCGTATATGCAATATATAGGTCGGACTGAGTTCTCATACCTTGCTCAAGTGTGTCAGTGACATAATTGATTTCAGCCAATATGCCATCATCAGACAAAAACGATTCTGGGACAAATTTAAGGTCACATTTGTCAAAACTTGGGGCAAACTCTGTGTTGTTAAGATGATAAGGTCCATGATAAGACAGAATGGTCAGAATATTATTTGCAAAAACATTGCTAATGGCAATACTATTTAAGATATCACTGACATGGGTAACATTAAAATCAGTAAAATGCTGCAAATTGTCATGGCTTATCAAACAGTAATCTACAACCGAACAGCCTTTGACAGAAACAGAAGTAAAATCATTGTTCGTGAAGTTGCGGCCATTCAGCATACACATTTTGCAGTCAATAAGAAATTGAATAAGATGATCCCCGTAGGCATTACATTTAAAATCAACTACATTACGGTGCATAATGTTGTCAACTCCTTCAATAAAATCTTCGTTATCACCGCAGCGACTATTTAGTCTCCACGTATAAAAGTTAATCCTTTATTTTGATATTCATACATTGTTTGCAATTAAGTATCAAAAGTACCCGTTTACATCAGCATAACGTGAAGAGTTTTCTGGTGGTAGGTAGCATACACAAGAAAACAAAAAAAAAATAACCATCTTCTTTATGTATCCTTTGTAACCATAAAATACCATCATGAGAATAATTTACAACAGAAATATCAAAGTCTTGTAAAAGATAATTGCTAATCAGAAAACCAACCCCTCCCGAACCATGCTTAGCATTCCTATGAATATGTTTTCTATTATTACCAAACCATGTAAAATCATTTACATTTATAGAATCAGATCTTAACAGATGTGTTTCTGCAATTACCATAATTTCTAAATTTAAGTAATTAATGCAGCGTTCTCTTAACACATGATTGTCCGATGTCTGGTTTTTGTTCCACCCTCATTCATCCACATTCCAAAAACCTGTTGCCACCTAGCGCCTCCCACCTCTGTATCCACCGTGCCTGTTATAATTACGCCTATGTGCACCATTAAAAGGGATATCACGCGAATCTCCCCGATGACCTGAAAAAAGAGTGTCTGTCATATTCCTCTTGATTTCCACCTCTAGCATAGCTGTATGTCAAAGTTTATCCGAAGAACTCAACAACACAGTGCATAATAGTCTTTGTTAGAGAAACTCATTATTCAGATGCGCTACGGTATCACAATGGTATACATCGTATGAATTAATCAAATCAATTTATTGGCAAAACGGGGCTATATTTACTCTTAGACAATCTATACAAACATGTAGCATTATTGCAATATGAAAAAAGATTGGAAACATGTCTCCCCCGGATCAAAATACAAAGCATTTAGAAATTGTCTACGATACAGCAAGAAACCTACAATGAATTCAAACATCAAATCTATGCATTTAACCCATTTAGTTAAACAAATTGTTTCAAATTTATATTGTGAAGGAAATAACCGTAGCATTTCCTTTATAACATTTAGAAAAACAACTTTAATTTTATCATACGAAAAACTATACTTTGCTATTACAAGTACATTTGTATTCAACAATGTCCCCCGCATAATAACTCAGTTTTCAAACGGTAGTAATTCAACATATAAAACATATAAATAAAATTAATAAAAAATTAATAAAAAAATAATAATGCCTAAACGTTGTTTTACTAGCGGGCTTAACAATAACACATTCTGACGTTCGAAAATGTCGAATTTCCAGCTAGTTTAATTCAAACTGATATTCAAATTTTCAAGGAATTAGGATTTCGACCTGTTACTGAGATTCTGGCTTTTTTAAGAAAGAAATTCAGAAATTCGAAGCGTCGAAGTTTCAGCCAGCTAAAAGATCGAAATTTTTAATTTTCAAAAAAAAAAAAAAAATAAAATTAAAAAAAAAAAATACTAGTTTAGTTTATTAAGCCACTGGCATTGGTTTTAAAATATAAAACATAATAAAGTAATTATTCCTGACAAAACATAAGTCAATCTTAGGATCTGTCTGCACTTTACTTAAGAAATAATAAATATGTCCCTATATTTTATTAGTTAATAAAATATGGACAGGAGTTCGGATGCGTAATAACTAAATCACGAGAGCATCCATATATCATATTTCTTAAAGCTGCTCGTACGTTGGCTTAAATTGCAAGAAAAATAAGAAATACCGATATTTCAGCAAGAGAAAGGTAATTTTTGATAAAAAAATTATTGATAATATACATTTGTGACATTCCACACTGAACTGATTAAACTCGTCGAATAAAACAAAGAAATATTATTCCACTCGTTTAATAAATTCAGTATTATAAGACACTCATGTAATAAACTCCATATATATGACGGTCTAATTTCCGATATCTTTTTACAAGGTAAACTTCTTCAGTGGTCATTTAAGATAAAACTGCAATAAAGTGCTAACGGAGAGTATAGGGTATGAACGATAACTGCCATATTCTTGATTATCACATCTATAGATTTATTGTCCTGAAGTTTTTATTGGTATTGTCAAATAAAAGTCACGTGAATGTATCTGAAGCATCTGTTCTTAAAATTTATTGGTGTTTTGAATACTCAATGGGTGTGTACGTTTGGCAAATCAAACAGAAATTTCATTAAACTGTATGCTTTAGAGTGATTGATAACATTTCAGAATAACTTCAGAATTCGGAAAGAACTTGAAAAAAAGTTTTATACTTCGCTACAATTCAAACAAGAAAAGAAACTGATTTTAGGTTCGAACAATGACTTTAATTAAGTATAAACACGACTGTTTCGCGGATAGTCTCATTGTACCATACATGTTCATGAACAATATAGAAAATCTATAAAATGAACTATAGATGAAATTGCTTATGTTAATGTATGTTTCTATGTTTATTAAAAAGACTGAAAACATGTAAATGATTGTATAAATGCATTTATTGTACTGGAAAAAGAAAACCTTTTAACATTTAATCATATTCTTCTTATTTAGCTTTTGATATATTTTGATATAATCAAACAAACTTACAAAATGCAAGTTTTGAGAAACGGCACACATAAATAAATTGATAAGTTTACTCATTACTTATAAATAAAACAAAACTAAACACAAACTATATTTCGCCCTTGTAGCTTTCTTTTCATTATATATAATATCATTCTTTTATAATCAAACCTTTTGCCTTACAAACAATACTATACTGAAAATTCACAGCGGAATTTTCAATATCGTTGAAAAAACACGACGTCCAGGAATAATAATTTTCTATCTTCGCTCGATTATGATTATGATGAGGAAGACAAAAACTAATATTATATGAGTATTGCGTCCGGAAGACTCCTTTTTAATAATAATAATTTTCTGTCAAAAACTGCATGTAATACTGACGAAATACAATAAAGTTATATGTATGTATATGTATAATAAAATGCCTTTGTTGGCATACCGCACCTTGTATAGATCAAG
Source organism: Mercenaria mercenaria (assembly GCF_021730395.1). Classification (NCBI taxonomy): domain Eukaryota; kingdom Metazoa; phylum Mollusca; class Bivalvia; order Venerida; family Veneridae; genus Mercenaria; species Mercenaria mercenaria. The sequence continues at coordinate 46,101,603 of NC_069363.1, read as the reverse complement.
ATGATTTTAACGTAAAAATGCCGCGTAGAAGGTATAACTGATACTTGCATTGTATGGAAAATATCCACTGAACGTCATAATAATTGGACCCTTTCAACAATTAATGGTTCATCCCACTTAATAAATACTTCCTTATCTATAATTTATTTTTCTTCGAACATAAATCGGTATTTTAAACTTTTGAATAACGTAATAACTTAATTTTTTATTAAAGTTTCACACAAAATAAATGTAATATAAAAACAATGATTTTACAAAAACAATAATTTGATTGTACCTGGAAACAATTCCAGTGCTGAGACACATATTCTTAGACACAGTATGTAAAGACGATATTCCAGTCAGCACTTTGTCGCGCTTTATCCTTTACGCGCACAGCTCATAATATTCACCACGTAAAAATTATTCACGGTATTTAATGTAATACGATAACACTAGTGTACATTGATTTGAAATCACGGTGTAAGATCAAACCTTTATTTCTTGGATCTGAAGACCTCAATTATTCGGACGTAAATAGAGCATATTTTCAAAGAACAGCAGCAAAACGCATCGAAATATTTTACTTCAGACCTGTAATTTGATTTTAAAGTTACTAACACACGTTTCTACGAGGTTCCTATATAACCTTAAGTTGAAAATCTTCAGCAACGTTTGAAATACTTGCGTTGTTTCAACCTTATTTTCTTTAAAAGATAAAGACACTTTTACTTATAGACAAAGTAAGAGAGAAACAGGATTGTTTCATTGTCATTTATAATTTATAGTTACATACCGACAATATCCATTAAATATATAGTTTTTTTAAGCACACACATGTAGGTTTTTAAAACAAATCAATTGCACTTGTTTTATTATAGAAAATCAAAGGAAACTGAAATTCTGTCCATAATCATCCACAAGTCTATTATAAAAAAGACCCCCTTCCCCCTTTTTATAAATACATGAAATGCAACATATTCACACCCTACCCACCACATGAAAACAAAAAAATTAAAAAAAGAACAGTGCGAGTGTCCTCTGGTGGTGTAATAATGTCGCTGTCACCGTATTAACTAACACAAAATCAACAATTTTAACAATTCTTTCATCGTCGAAGCCACTGCGTGACGTCACAATTTTCCTTCGGGGGATAGTACAAAACAGGTTCAAGTATCAGGTAAGAAATATCTATATATTATGCATTTTTTATAATCACTATATCTTTCTATAAATATTTCATCTTTGAATTTATTTCAAATTTAATTTAAAAAAAATAGCCAAATCATGTTGGAAAAACCCAGAAGTTGGGAACTAAACTCGACCATTGACGCAAGCAGGGAGTAACTGATAACATTTTTTATCATTGCCAGTCAATTATGTCGTTATGTCTAGCGATATGGTATGAGTTTTCTTATATTAAATTTTAATTGTGTTTTAAATGACAATTATGCTATGACAAAAAACTTGGTAACGCTTTTCACAATATTGTACTTTATCCCGTATATGGAGCTTACCGTATAACCGGATACAGGCATTTACACAACAACTTTATTAGCTCCATGGCAGTAATCTGCTTCACCGAATGGTTTCGACGATGAACGAAATGTTGTTGAAACTGTTTATTTTGTGTAAGTTAATACGGTGACAGCAACCAGTAAGCACTGTTCCGTGTTAAATTCAACATTTTTCATTTTTGTCTTATTGGTCGACCTGTTGAGTTTTCTGTTATAACTGTTCGTATTTTATTTCCACACATATTAGGGAATACAGATACTTATTTACAACATAACACCAATAATGTTAATCTAAATATTTGTTTTATATCAGGTAATGAGCCTGGTTTCAAGTCCATCTTGAAATTAAGTAAATTTTACACCAAAATATTGTATTTTTGTAAAGATTATTTATTTCAAATCTTTAATGTCTATCATTGAGAAATCATCGCTCTAAGAGCATGGCTAGTGATGTGCAATTAATTTCGAAATAATACCGATGTTACATCAAAAATTTAATGCACATGGACATTTGTATATTTAGCTTGTTTTTCTTTGTTGAAGTCTGTGTTTTGAATATCGGTTCATGAATTACAGAATACTGATTTGAAGTGTCGGTATTTAATCTATTTTACAGTCGGTATAAGTAGTAGCAGTAATTCAAATCCGAAAGCAATCAAACTTTGAGGTAAAAGAAGAAAATTGTTTGTATTAATTTAATCGGACATTTTTGAAATATAGTCAGTGGAAATGTTCTAACGCACGCGCGTATGTAATTTATGATCGATACAAAATATAAACGCAAATGTTTCTAAAGAAATTTAGTCTATGACCCCATGCTAGTATTCGTTTTACTTTTAAATGCCGAATAAAGTTAGTTTGGCTTAAATATAATAGCTATGGCTGCTTGACGAGTTCACACTGGTGAAATAAGATCAATTAAATGACTAGACAGTCAATATCCATTTGCCTACACCTTCAATAAAAAGCATTCAGCGTTCATAATGATTTTAAAAACATTGAATATAGAGAAGAATTTTTAGTATCAATGCATCACAAACCGGAATTTAAAGCTGGCCACTTTCATGCAAAGCATTTCAATCAGACGGCACAAGGTATGCATTATATGCCAGCTTTGCGAACACTCGCTGGTAAGAAACTGCGGATTTAGTTAACACTTTCTCGTGACACAATTACCCTAATCACTCATTGACCCTGTACAGTTACTGCGATCATATTATGGTATCTTTTCAAGACCTTCACATTGGCACATTGCTCATGTTGCTTCATATTAAAATATTAAAACAATCCATGTACATGATTAACATATATACAAGTGAATAATGCGATTATGTAACTTCACTCAATTAACGGCCGTAGCCCATTTACTAACTAACAAACAAACAAACAAACAAAAATACAGAAGAAAATCTGTAACATAAATGTCAAACTTTCGTTATGCATAATATGCAAAATAAAATGCAGTTCGGTACTTTTTATACTTTTAATTTAAGTGACTTTTAACGACTCGTGCATGAATATAAAAAGAAATTTTATAAGCGCGTTTAAATCATTTAAATTGATGTTCAAAGACAAATTGTTTTTCGTTTACTCAAACCGTACAGTGGAGCGTCTTTCAACTTCATATATAAAACCTCCAACCTTCATCCTCATTTCATACTGGGTTAAATTTTCTTAAATATTGATTTAAATTTTCAGCTTTAACATTTATTTTGTTCAGTAGAAGTAGTTGTATTGATTAAGGTGATGCTTAAGTTTTTGAGCACAAAAAGAACAAAAGGTATAATGGTTTTATAAGCATACATACCTTGTAATATTACGTTTAATTGATATAGAGTAAGCGTATTTAAAGAATACAAAGTAGTATATGTCGGTTAAGATACTATGAGCATATCGCCATTTGAATTGTTAATAAAAGGCAAAAATATAGTAGTGGGGTGCATGTGATAATAACAAAATACACCAGGCAGAAATATCTTCTGAGCTCGGAATGCTTAAATGCTTGCATCCTTATTAATGTAATATCAAAGAATATTGAAATGTCCTTGGTGACATATCATCGGATCTTACACAGACCAAAACCAACCGCAGCTTAACCATGCAACGTTTAACATATAAGTGATACTGCGCATACAACTTTACTAGGAACCAGCGATGCATCCCACTCAAAGGCAAACCTTATAGTTGTTTTTTTTCATCAACATTTTTCATTTGCTTAATTATATGCTTAATAAAAGATGAAACATTAAAATGTGAACATTATATCATGAAGACATTGTAAAAAGTACTTTTAGTCAAACTTTGAAGCTCGAAAAGCTCGCATTTGTCGTTTGTTTATTTTTCTTCTTTTGTTTGGCATTTTTTGCTAAAAATCTGGACTAAAAGTGTTTTTTTACCAAACGAGCACCGTGACCTATCATTTGTATGCATCTTATACATATAACATTTTAATATTTGCTCTAGATTGGGATTTATCTTGGAAAAAATTATGTCTACATGTATATTTTTAAACATCTAATTGTTTTATGTAAAACTGGGCATTTTGCACTAAAATAGAATGAAAGCATTTTCGACCTTTGCTTTGATTTAGTACAGAGGTAAATTCTGTTGGTAGCTAATATAAAAAATTGAGACTAGCATTAAAACGAGATCAAAACATTTGCATGTTTTGGTCGTATTATGTTTTAAAAAGTTACAACATGCAATAAATTAAACGAATAAAGTGACCTATACGTTTATTGGTTAAGTCAACTAATAAACAAAATGTCATAAGGATATGTCTTTTAGAAGGAAATTGCCAAATGTGCCCTTAATCTACCTTATTCTCAATTTCAACGTGAATCAATTGTTTTCATTAGTATTACTTAATTTTAATATTGTATATAATATAAAGACAATAATGTGACTGTACCTGAAACAAATTCCAACGCCTTTTAAATCTTGTCACATATCCGTAGACACAGTATATGATATACCAAAGTTTATCGTAACAATTCAATAACACAGCGCATAAATAGTCGTTGTTATAGAAACTCAATATTCAGATGTCCTACGATATCACATGGGGATATATCGAATGAATTAATCATATATAATTTTATTGGCTAAACGGGACTACATTCCTCTTACCTGTAGAAATATCGACGATACTACTACGGAATCATATTTCCGCCACGTGATAGCTAGCAGCTATAAAATTAAAATAAATTTTGCGATAATTTACATTATTTTCTGGACCAGTTTTGCGTAAGAATTATAAGCTAGTTAGCTGTCTCGATACTTTCAGAAATAATCATGGTATTTCGAACTTTTGTGAACATTTCATCTCGATAGCGACTATAGCCTGAGGTTTTCTGGAAATAAGAAACATATCTATAAAATTATTTATTGTGACAATGTTTTCAGAAAAAAATCAAATCTTTGCTGGAAAGTTTAGAATATTGTCGTGATTGCTAGCTAGCATCTCGTGGCAGTTTCAAGCATTATCGCGAAATTGTGCGCTAAAATATTCCAAGGAAATAAATAAAATGTAAAGAAAATATTTCAGAAAAATTCACACATTTGCTGGAAAGTTGACAATATTTTTGTTATAACTACCTAGCTATATATGTAGCATTATTGAAATTTAAACATGCAAAAAGATTAAAACATCTCATCCGGATCAAAATACAAAATATTAAATAATTTGTCTACGAAACAGTTAAATCTACAATGATTTCAATCATCAGTTATATATATTTAGCACTATTATTTAAAAAAGAAAATTATCCCCCCCACCCCCCACTAAAAAAATTAATAAATAAATTGTATGGAAAACAATCAAAATATCATTATACGAAAAACTATAATTAGCAGCTTTTACTTCCTTCGATTGTATTCAAAAACTTTCCATAATACCTATATTAATGATAAAACGTTGTTAGCTGTGAAATTGTCGGATTTCGAGCTATTTTATAACCAAATTGAAATTTAAATGTTAAAAAAGAGTAAGATTTCGACCTGATACCGAGTTTCTAGTCTATATCAACATAGAACCTCAGATTTTAAATTCCAGTGAGCTCAAAGATCAAATTCGTTAATCTTTGAAAAAGCAAAAATTTAATTCAATGGTTTAAAAGGATAAATAAAACTATTTATTTCTGACGAAACAGAAGTCATTCTTACGCTCTGTTTGTACTTTAGGAGTTCGGAAAAGAAATAATTAAGGGTCGATTGCGCAATACTAGTTAATTTTTCTTGTCCGAAAGACTGTGTATATTTTATTCACTGACAAAATAAGAGAACATTATACAATTATTGACTCTTGAGCCATTTGATATGATGTGATAATCACCGGAAGAGGTTTGACTCTTGAGCTATTTGATATGATGTGATATTCACCGGAAGAGGTCAATATTGCCCACTTCCGGTGAAAATCACAACATATCCAATGGCTCAAGAGTCAATAACTGTTTTATTATATGGGTTCAGGTTTATGAATAAGTAACAAATATTTGTTGCAACATATTTGATGTTTGAAAATAACAATAAATAACTTCCATTCTATTTTTAGAAAGTCATGTTTAATGAGGAAAATCCATTAATCAATCTTTTTTTAAAAAAAAAAAAAAAATGAATTATTTTCATATTCTTTTAGCGATATAATCTCAAGAATAAAAACACATTGAAAAAAGAAAAAAATGCTTGTCCTCAGCACGGAGCGAACCCGCGGCCCTGACAAAAAAATGTTTATTTTTGAACCAACGCCTTAGCTCTCTCGGCCACCGCTGCAGTTGACTTAAGAATGAGTATTTTTATTATAACCACTGATGATATCGTCTGTGTCCCGGCTCTGTTGGTAAATTTCTTTGCGCAACATCAAGCTCGGATCTATTCTCGTATTCCTTGGACAAGCAATTTGTGCTGAAACGCTCGGAGTTAGTTGTTTTTCGTTTTGTGTGTGTGTGCAGAGCTTCCATCTTGAATTTTTGTGCGAATGACGTCATTCAATTATGCGTCCTTCCGAGTTATTAAGAACTGTCATCGGAAAGACCCGCTGATTAAATATGTAAACACTAGAAGTATTTTGTCACTATACAAAATACTAAACCGCGTTTTGCGGCGATTATTTTTCGAAGGATAAAGTGTCAACATGCTGTTTCTGTACCATTTAGGGAGCTCTACAATCTGACAATGTATCGTGGTCTTCTTTTTAAGGAAAATAATGCTATTTCAGAGAAATAATGGGACTTTAAAGTTGCTTGTACTTTCGAATACAGATTCCGATATATAAAAATGTTCATATCTCTCTAAATATAATCTAAATATATTCATAAATACAGGCATTCATGCTAGGGATCCGAAATAGTGCTAACACACATAACGATTAGTCGAATCTTTTTTAAGGAACATCTGCATTTAACTGCTGCTTGTCGCAGCAACGTCTGTACGTCTGTGCATGATCGCCATACCCGCATTCGTTTTACTTGTGCGTGCGAAATAAAGTAATTTTGATTGTTACATAATATTATACACTTACTGAATGACTTAAAGTAGCTTCGGTGAGTGTCAAGCCTTCACTGATAAAAATGCGCACTCCACTTCTCTAGAGAGTTTGAGATTTCAAACTTCGCCTTCCCCTTCAACGTCTCTCATATACATTTTGGGTAAAGCGTCACCGATATGCGTGTATTTTATTTATATCACACGTTGCTACTAAAGTTTTCCATGTAATATCACGTAAGCCTAAGACTTCTCTTTATTACTATGCGAAATAAAAAGCTTAGTTTCAGGATTTCTGCTTATTAAGTTATTTGATTATCCATATATATAATTAGACTAAATTTGATGCGAAACACTATCAATAGATATAAGAATAATGAAGTTTTGTATGGCTAATGATTTTAACTAAATACATTGAATTGAACCTGGAAGTATGAAGTTATCAACTGATTTTGAGAAACTTTTAGATTTTGTTCAAACTTTAACTTCTACGGCATATTTGTGTCCCCATGCGGTATCGATTTTACCAGATGGGCCTTTTTGTCGTATGAAGTGAAGTTTTGAACGTCCGAATATGTGATATCACGAAAGTCGAAACTTCATTCTTTTTACATCTACTCTGTCCACATACTCGGCATCAAGGACTGAAATCTGGATGGAGGCACATGGCACGACAGTCATTTTACTTGAAAAATAAATAATTACGCGCGATTATCATTTGGTGGAACATTTTATTTTCACATCCAAATAAAATCAATCTGTTTCTGTCGGACACTTGATACGACAATTGCGTTTTAATTATAAACATAAAATGGTACTAGGAAGACGGAAAATTCTTCTGAAGTATCAGACAATTTCAGATCTATGTTATCATGATGAGAGACGTTTCCTGTTAGCCGTATGGGATAACTCCATTCTTTAAATGTACGGAACCAGAGCCTGGCAGAGGGACATTGTGGGTTAATTCCCCCTTTGATTCTTACATTTTACAAAGAAAGTCGGTCTTGAAACTCGGTGTGACCCTACCCTACCCCCCACCCCATGAAATGGGTGACCGCCTCTTTAATGTTGGTGTCCCTCTAACCAAAATTCCTGGATCCGCAGATGCTTTACTTATAAAATAGTATATTAAAATCATATTGTGCTGTCTTAGAGTTTGGCATTATACAGAGTCATACAGAGTGTCATTATCACATTGATATGATCATTATAGGTTATTAACTTTGTATGTGGATATATGCACGAGTTCTGCAGCGGTAATATTGCGCGACTTTAGGAGCGCAATATTGTCCGCGAAAGAACGAGTGCACATATCCACATACAAAGTGGATAACCTTTATATTACATATCCACTATCAAATGATTAATTTATATCTAAATTATAGTTCTGTCACGAAAGACAGGAAAAAATACGGAAAAAAATTCTCCGAAAACGCAATAAACAAATCAAATTGATGCGCATTAATATTTTCCGCGAAAATGACGTCAACTTGTTGTCGCAACGTGCGCGGGGACGTCACGCGATTCTTTCCATTACAACGTTAAGAAAACATTCCACATCCACAAGTCCAACCCATGACGTAATTATAACTTTCATTTCATTTCAGTGTGATAAATTACTACGTGCCAGTATCTGATAGGTCAGATTAATCAAAGTGTAAAAGTAAACAAAATGTTGCATAAATTACAAATTAAACAAACACACAATAGCAACAAAAATCTACAGAAACGAGATCCGCAATGGACGGACCGTCAGGGGAGGTAACTAGAGTCACGGATTGGGACTAGTCCGATATGAAAGCGTTCAACGTCATGATATGGAAAAATATTGCACGATCGCGGTCCATTGAAACCCAATGGAAAATAATTTTTGGTAATATGTAATAATCATTTTTATTTCCTCTCATATATGATTTACAATCGTGCATTGTATACTGACGTAATTTTATATAAAATCTAAATGTTTGGAGCTCAGTTGCAAGACTAACGTGTTTTTACATTGTTCACATTCTTTTATCGTTTTATTTTTTTTTATTTTTTTTTTTTTGGTAATCGCTCTAAAATCCATGCTGTGATTATATTAAATGAAATGTTTTTTTATTTAATTTTCATTTTTTCATTTTTAAAACCTCTTGTAAAATTCCTGCCCTTTCGGACAACTGGTATCAAAATGCACGAAAAGAACGATCATAATTACGGATAAATTGAATGGGCGGATTAAAAGAAGTAAGGTTCATTCTAATGTTTGAAATCTCAAGGAATTTTAATCGAACTTCAACTTCATACGTTAACTTCGCAAGAGACGTTGAAGGGGAAGGCGAAGGTTGAAATCTCAAACTCTCTATTGTCTGCTGCTATCTTTCCTTACAACATGGTAGCCATCAATCTGAATGTCCGCATCAGTTACGGAGTTGTCCAGTCAAGATTCATTAGTGCTAATGCAGCAAAATTGCAAGTAAAACAAATGTGTCTAATGTCTGAAATAATGAAGTCATTTAACAGTATTGAGTACAATTCTGAATTCTATTGGACAAGTACACAACAGTTACAATCCATATTTGGACACCTTATTTCACACCATAAAACAAAAATTCACGCATTTTATCTCAAAATCAACTATACACATTAGTTTAATAAGTTCTTCTTTGATAACACGTAGATCTATGTTAATTTTCCAACATTTATTCCCAGTGCCAAACAATTCGAAAACAACTTTTCGTGAAATCTTGGACCGAAACCATAATCACTGGATATGAAACGTTCTAACTAAGAAATTTAGTGCATACACTTAATGTTTTGTTCAAAAATAAAAAAAAGTTATCGTATTCTTTAATTTTTTACTGCTGCCAATATATACAAGAGAAGTAATTCCAAATGTCTCTTTGTAAGGAATCGGAAGAGTTAACTCGTCCATTATAAAAAAAAGAAAAGATTTTTGGGACTGGAGTCCAATATGAAAAAAATATGGAGTTTGTGGATTGTAGATTTCGGATGTTGCTATATATACTTAAGAAAATGTGTATGCGTTTTAAATCACTCAGTACAATACTGGTTTCTGTTGTATTAATTGTCACATGATAGAAAGGAAAGCTTCTAAATGGTTAAAATATATAGCTGTGAAACAATTTAAGCTAATGTTACCTTACACTAAAAATAAAATACAGTCCTTTCTTCTTAAAACAGTTAAATGTGAAAAATATGCTGATGTGTATACTCAGTATTTTGATCCTGCTCTAAGTTAAACTATATTCTGTTTGGTTACTTTTGTTTTTAGATTTAACGTCACACTGACATAATTTTAGGTCATATGGCGACTTGCAAGCTTTTGACAGTGGAGGAAGACCCCAGGTATCCCCTCCGTGCATTAATTCATCACAAGTGGGCACCTGGATAGAACCACCGACATTCCGTAAGACAGCTGGAAGACTCTTTCACATGGAAAATGCAACGCCCCCAAGTCTGTTTGGTTAAGGTATTAGGCCCATAATAGAGTACCTCCTTTTTGAAGAGTATTCAATTCCTACCATAAACCTACTTTGACAGCAATTATCAGGGTGGCGTAGGTTCAAGCCCTACTGGGACCAATTTTTTCCCCCTTGTTTTCCTTTTTTTCTAGTAAGTTTTTACTTCTTTCAAGACTTGTTATTGATTTATTGTAAAAAATGGAAAAAATCATTTGATATGCGATTTTCTTGCTGTTAAAAGTGAATTACCTCTAAACAGAAGGGGTGAGTTAGACATTCTTTAAAATACTGAGTCACATGCGGAAAAAGTTCTCTAGTTTGCCTTCATTCTTTAGATTACATATTGTGGAAGAAACGTAGGTAGGTTTTACTTCTGCCCCAAGGTTATTTTTGAATGAAGTGAGCAAAAGTCAAAACAGACCCGCAGGATTCGACCATTATTTTTCAATATTAGAGTTGGAATTCTGTCTGATTAAATCACCCTAGAAAAAATGATATTGACAGTTTTTATTTTAAGTTTATGATTGTTTACCAATTGTTTGATGTTTCTTTCATAAAAAATAATGGAATAATAAATTCTCTGAAAACGTTTTGGATAAAGGCCACCACTTTGTCATTTGTCTCTACTTCAGCTTTAGGAAATACCATAAATTACATAAAATTTATACAAAACGGCACGGTAAAAGTTTTTAAAAATTTGCATTTAAGTGCGAAGCACGGTCAACTGTAAGAATATACCAAGCAAATGCCATTTTTTAAACATCACTATTAGGGGCATAATACCTTAAATTGAAAGTACACAAAACTTCATTTCTGACACAAAAACTTAAACTGTCACTGGGGTTTTCATATATTAAATATGTGTCAAATTTTCACAGAATTATCACAGCTGATAACTATTCTACAACTAGTAAATCTTTGTCACAGATTACATAAGGATTCCTCGGTTGTCTCCCTCTCGTCTTGGAATGAACGTTGTCGCAGTCTTTATCAAATACGATACTCAGTCCCGAATGTGGATGTACATCATCAGTTGCCAATAGAAATACTAAAAACAAATATCTTGAGTTCACTTTTATTTACCACATTTGTAAAATGGTAACTTCGCTCTTCAGGCATACGAAATGACTGTTGCCCAAAATGACAGAAGAATAAATTCACAGGTTAAAACGTCATTTTGGTTAAAATCAGTACAGTTTATAAATGTCATTTTACGGGTCAAAAGTTGTTGTTGATGATAGCTTCTGCTTTCTTTAAAATTAAAGTTAAAACGAAGGTTGTAAATAAATCGCGAACTGTTGCCATTTTGACCCTTGGCCCTTATATTAACATTGTTGACCTTGCTCCAAAATAATATTAAAGATAGCCTTATATGAGTGTTTACCATTATAAAAACAAGTTTGAGGTTCAAATTTTTCATCCCAGTGTAGTAAAAAAAGCAACACGAGTGTAGTAAAAAAAGCACACGATCCTATCTTTTTATCTGCCGAATTTTCTACAATCATTTAGTCTGAAATTTTGAAAATCACGGTTTCATAAAATTCTACATTGTAGAAATAATTGTGATCGGACCGTGCAGAACTAACTTAAGATATATAAAATTACATATCACATTCTGACTAATAAAAACAAAAATAGCAGATAATATAGTTACAAGGTAAAAAATAAGCTTGTAGCAAATTATAACAAATAAACGAAGAAGTACAATAAAAGGCATGGCTTTTTATACAACACTACCTTCTAACAGAAGCGTATTTAAATGAAGCGTGGAAATGCACTTTCGTTAGCAGGAACAACATGGCGCACACAGAAGTACATTGCTCCGTGTTTAGTTTCATCTGTAGCGTAACGTAACTATGTATTTAAGAAATAATGTATAGAAAACCCGCGTTTTAACGTTTTAACAGGTTATATGTCAGCGGAATAATTTCACGAGGGCACAGCCCGAGTCAATTATTCTGGCGACATATAACCGATTTTGAGCGTATTAATTTAGGTAAAAGACGATTTTGCTATATTATTATTTCGATTCTAATATGCCCTTAATTTGAAACAGTAGATAAAATATAGAAACGCTATTTCTTGGTCGCAAGAAAACCCACCAACATTGACGTCATCGCACGTTAACGTGACGTCATTTTAGCGTAAACGTGTTTTTACAGAAACAAACATATTAGAATTTTATATTAACACTTTAAATCGAGAACGAAATATATTTTAAGGCACAAAGCGCAGCTATTAAAGTATTTGATTAAAATTATTTGTTTACTTAAAACAAATTAAGATACACGCATCCACTAGACAGTTTCAAATGTAATTGATATGGTATTATTTAAAGCATGAAAATAATCTTACATTCTAACAACGCCGGTGTAATATGAATGAGTTTTCTAACATCTGTGAATACATAGGAAATTCCTGTCCTTTATGCAAGAAATTAGTTACATGTTGTTCTGCTTGAATGCAAATCATACTGACAAAGCATATGTCAATGACGACCTTCCAGTTTAAGGGGTTGGGGGGGGGGGGGGGGGAAAGAAGGATCCCATGCGGATTCTTAATGAATAATACTGGTAGTGTTTAAAAAGCTATCTATAAGTTCAACATCAAATGCATCCTTTTTCGGTTCATTTCGCTTCGTTTTGTATCTAACCAATTCTTTCAACGATACGTATTTAATACCATAGCAGTAACCGAAATTGTTAGGATCATAAAACAAATCCAATTGATCCTTTGGCCCGAGTTCACTAAAATGATCCTCACCCCATGCACGCTCCTTTGAAATGGAATTGTTTTTAAAAGCATGAGCTTGAATTGTGATTCCATAGCGATTTCCAAGAACAGACTTATCAATATCGCGTAAAAATAAAAGGTCAACATCTGTTCGTTTACGCAAACCAAAAAATCCAAGCACTGTTCCCGAGTCAATCATGACATCATCTCTACCCACGTATATACCTGGCAGTGTCTTTATCGGTGCAACAGATGAACGACGGGCAACTTCTTTAGCAATTCGCTTACAGTCGGATGCATTTTTAGCGTGATTCATGAATTGAAGTGAATTAGGATTAAGTATCATTTCTGAGAGAATTAAATTTTCTTCAGGATTATCTGGAATGTGAACTGTTGATTTGAAAATTTTATCATTGTAAAGCTTTCTTATTTCATTTTTGCACTGAACTAGATCCCTTGTATCCTTCGCTTTACACCAAGAGAAACAAAGATTGTATGTTGAATTAATTTTGAAAGCATTTTTTTGAATTTTTGCCTCACCAAGACGCTCTCCGTACATATGGGAAATTAACTGCCTTGCTCCTTGTTTTGATATGTTATAGTTATCTCGTATAAAATGCCATTATCTTTTGAACACATTTCTTTCAAAATTTTACGCATTGCTTCTTCTTTCTATCGTTTGAAAATATTGAAACATGGAAGTGAACGTGTTAAAATATGGCAGCTTCATCTGTATTTTCATCCATTCTAACATGACAACATTGAAAGATTTTACTGACATTCCCAAACCTTTGAAATACTTATATCCCCAACCAAAATGTTGCTTGTACGTGTGATGTTCGAAAGTTGCATTCTTGGATAAAATTACGGAGGCCGACGTCCTATGTGCGCCATTGTTAAGAAATCCGTTTCTATCAACAGGAATCCTTGACACGCTTGAATTAAACCCATACTTTTTAATAGTTTCTATTGTATTATGGAACGATGCAAGAAAATCCGAACTGTTCTGTTTTGCAGTACATGCTATTTTTGAATCATACCAAGATTTTCTCAAGTTACACCCTTCCTTAAAATGATTCCATACTCTCAAATGTTCGATATATGCAGTTTGAATCACAAGTGGTACTCGGTTTTCAAAAACATAATAATATGCATAGGCCATTTTGACTATTAAGTCAAATCTATCCGAATGTAAGTAGTTTGAAGGGTTTTCAGTCAATGGATATACTGTGTTATTTGTTTGTGAACTTTTAATCGGTCTTATTCGTAAACAGTCCGGATGAATATATGTTTTATTGGACTTGAAGCTTAAGTCTAGAATTAGTATTCCTGTACTATTACCCTTTTCATTCATTGTAATTAAACCAGAATCGTCTTCTCGATGAATAGATTGTATAAATTGAGAGTCCGTGACTCGTGTTGTACTGCCATTATACGTGTCAATATATTCAAATATATGTTTCCCGCCATTTTCCAAGTATGCAACATATTGTCGCGACACAATGTGATTAAAAGCACAGGAAGATAGAGTAAAATGACCTTGTTTTAAACTTGAATTACAAGACAGACCCCGTTTGCCTATGTCCAGTGCAGATTCACATTTCAGTAATGCTATTAAAACAGTGATTTTAGTTTCGTCAAACTTTGATAAAAGATGATGTTCTAACGTATCTAGTTTCACATCCATTGAATCTTCTACATGTATGATCCATCGTGCATTCACTTTTCGTATGGCCCAAGTAAAACTTTCATTTATCTTCTTATGTAATTCCTCGAAAACATCTACATTATTTAATAACACTACGTTTGATTCATTGCGAAGTTTTCTTGTAACTGCTTCCTCTTTTTCTATATATTTTTGCGCGTGTTTCCGATTCACAGATTTACCTTTTGGGATACATTTTCCAGAGATACGGTTTTCTGGTGGATGCGGACAATACAGCTCACTAACCATGAAATAAACGTGCTTATGTCCCTTTGCCCAAGTTTTTCTAATTTGTTCTCGGCGGCTGAATGCATCACGATGACTGAAAACAAGTACAACTGCAGGCGTGTCAAGTTTTTGGAAACTGCGTAAATTTGAAATGTCAAACTTTTGATCTCTAATTTGTAGTTTCTTTCGAATGTAAGAAACTTGCAAGAAAGGCATAACACATATCATAACTCCTACGAGAACAAAACATAATTTAAATAAACAGACCACTCGTGTACGAACTGATTCCATTTTGAAGCGGAACATCTTTTTATTTATCCTTTCTGTCCAGTTGTGATTTAATAATTTACGTATGTAACCTGTTTCCCTGCTTCACCATTTCATTGTGTATCTTGGACATACAGTCTGAAAACTATATAAAATATAAACAAAGTTAAACAGTATTTATTTTCCTAGTGCATGTTACTTTATTTTGTATACATTAATCATGTTCATATTGTCACCTCATATACTTTTCATTGAAACTGACCTACCAGTATAGCATCTCATTGATTAATAAATAAGCGTTACTGTTTATCTATGCAGTCAGGCTATTGGACAGTGATTGTTGGCTAATAACTCTTCTAACAAAATGTCCTTAAATACAAGTTTCTGAGTGCTGAAAAAGGAAAATATAAAATCATAGTGTAGCTAAAAGTAGAAAGAGGACAGTATGAAAATATGGAACAGCTTTATCATTTTTAATATAATACTTATAGGCCTAGAGCTGGAAGGTGAAACCCTCCCCCCTCTAGGGATTTTTGCAGACCCCATTATTTTTGAAGCCCCTTGTATGTAGATCATATTTATGAATTCTGCCATCTGGAAAGCGGGTTCTCTATGAGTTACAGCCTGTTATTTACGTTACCTTAACAATTATTTAATAAGTGATAAAACTGGAATGTGGTGATTTATATGGTAAAATCAACCAAAATCATTAGCAAGTGAGTTTAGTAATGTGCAGAATATGCTGTTGTCAATGTTCCCGCTTAGTTTTTTTCTCTCAATCGATCAAATCATTTTGTAATTACCATATGTTTTATAAAAATACTCATATCAATTAATTCAATAGGTTTAATTGTCAGATATGTCTAAAGTATAGTATTTTCCGATACACATTACATAAGTATTTAAGAATTTATCGTTCAACAGTTTTAAGAACAAGTACGTTATCATTATTATATACGTTACTAAAATTCACGATATAATATTTTCATTTCTAAGTCAATAGATTGTTTATGTAATCCTTATAATGATGTTCAAACTTAGATAATGCGATTATCTTATTAAGTTCCAACTAGTTTGATATAAAAAGCAGATAGCACAGCACTGACATTGTAACCTACGTTACGATATGTTACTGAATGTGTATTTTAGTAACTGAAAAACACACGCTTACAACCGCTTATCTGTTTAAACAAATAAATTCACATAAATCAAAATTGAGAAACAATTAAGTTGCGGGGTTCAGTCACCTAAGTCATCATATTCACCGGCTGTTTCGTATATGGTGTCAATTAAATATATCAACTTCTTCATAGTCATCATCAGAGTCATCAGAGTCACATGTTGCTGATGTGTCACAAATAGTTTCAGCTAGTTCTTGAAGTAAATATTATCGGAACACCAGTCATATTCCAACAAATTTTCTGATTCAAATTTCTATCCACTTTCATCTACTTTTGGAATTTTCAGAATTGGGTAAATTGATAGTTCACACGTGTCATGTGCATTTTAAGTGACAATTGGCACTGTGGAAATAGACTCATGTCCATACCATTATATGTACTCGGGACATTGCCAGCACATACTTGATACTTTGCAAGAAACATGTCATATATAAGTTTGTTGATGTTATTGTAATTCTCCAATCCATATATTGCCACAGACAGTATTTTCGATGCCGTTAAAGAGGTCATCAGATCAACGATGTGTATGAACTACTTCTGCTAATGTTGCAACATACACCTACCTGGTTTTTCTGTACTAATTTTAGCGGTGTTACTTTCCCTGTGCGAACAAAAGCACTGGTTGTGTAAACCAGTCAGACAGTGTATTGCAGGCAAAATTGAACAGATTCTTTCTCCTTTGCTTATAAAGATGTTGTGAGCATTTAAATGGCGTCTCATATTGCCTGTCCCTGTGTAAAATAAAACAGTATTTCGTGTTTTTGAAGATATCACCAATAACACAAACGCGTGCGTTTCCTGTAGTGCTGATAGTACTGATATCTATACAATGAATATTATTCTTGTATCTGCTTCTTCCTTTGTATAGAAACAGTGGTATATAAGGTTGAAATTTGTGCCAATCTTCACTTGTGAGTAAATAATACTTTTCACCATTGACAAAATACAGTAGTCCTCTCTTCATCTTTGGTGCATAGGAATCACATTTTCATTGTTCGAAAATTAGATTGATCAACTGTGTTTTGTTTTCACTATTTGACATGAATGCTTTTCAGTCACGTGGTACTTTGGTTTTCACTCCTGACAAGTAAGAATTTTGGAGCAGATCCACGTCTTCCACGCTGATATGATTTGATCGACTGAGGACTGTTAGTGTCAGTTACAAAATCGACACGAGCTGTTTTAGGTAGTGACTGAACACAGCTTCGGCTACGTCTTGGAATGTTGCAGGGATGGTTACTGCTAATCAACAAAAAAATGTCATCTTTTTGGACGGCTGCAGCCTCTGCATAGTGAAATAGTTTTGACTTGTCTTTTTTCATTGGCATTCCAGTTGCAGTAGCTATAATGGCCAGGTGACAGGTCCTACAGGAAAAGAAAGTGTCAATTCTAGATCTATGTTGTGCTGAACACCCAATAGTACCAACTGTTCATACATGTTACGTTCTGCTCTTATCTGTAGCATAGGTTACTTTCCTTTTAACTTCAGCTGTGGCAAATGTTTTAAGTTTTCTT
The DNA here is from genome assembly GCF_021730395.1 of Mercenaria mercenaria. Lineage (NCBI taxonomy): Eukaryota > Metazoa > Mollusca > Bivalvia > Venerida > Veneridae > Mercenaria > Mercenaria mercenaria. Next base: position 46,083,533 of record NC_069363.1, on the reverse strand, counting down.
CTCTTAATGAGGTATTGAAAAGGAACTGATTTTTCAATCAATCTTCTTTGATAATTCATCCATTGTTTTTTTCACCTATTTTAGTTGCCTTAAGGTCATGACTTCTGCTTTCGCAGGAATACCAGACGACACACAGTAAATTTCATATTTGTTTTTTTTCAGCCTGGAATGTGTTTGTGAAGGATTCTATGCCATCATAACCCTGTTAACTTCTTCTTCACTCCTGCGTATCTGAGCAGGTTATACTTCTTGTGGTCGGACATGTCTGCATTCTGAAGTGTTGTTTCAACATACCTGGCTCTGTAATGATGGGTCATGCACCAGTGGAAATATGCTGCATAGTCTCTACTGAAACCAAGTATGCCAACCTCAGACTTTGCATGTCTGTTAATTGTCTTCTCTGTAGTAATGTCTGCAGCATTTCTCAATGCCGGTACAGAAGACCTAGATACACTAAAATCATTACTTCGGAGTAGCTCTTCTGCACCTGGATCAATATTCATCAATGTCAACAGGCAAACGAGGAGGTAGCAGGCATAATTATTGCGGTCAAATGCCGAAAAACAAAGAGCACAGTTTGTACAGAGATGCTATATGTAAATCAAGAGCATTAATCTGTGTTGCTTTGATGAGCAACATTATCATGTGAATTATGTCTACATACATTAACCAAAATTGAGCAGTTTTGCCACTTTCACCCTTTCTGAATTCTGATTTGAACAGCAGATGTCTGTTGAAATATTCTTCAAAGTCAGGAGAATTATTATTTCAAACACATTTTCTTTGCATGGACTTTCAGTCCATTTCTGTAATATTAGTGTCTTCTGAAATGTTTTCCTTGCGGGGTTCTGTCTCTTCAAACTTGCATAGAAGCAATTGCTCAAGAGCTTCCATTACAGTCCTGTGTACATTAAGGGTATGGTTGTAGCATTTACCTGGTAATACTTTATCAAGTGAACCACTAGAACAAATTCCCGATTCTATTACAGGTTCTGCAAGACCATTGCCCTTCATTAATTTTCCTAGAGGCCCAAATATAGAGCAGAAACGCACCCATTCTAACAATTATGTTACCAAGTCCATCTCTAGACTGCAGAACCAAAGAATTGACTTCTTAGCAACAGCCGAGTCACATGTCACTATAGTATATTTCTGGCCAACTCCATTACTTGCATCTACTGACGTTTTTTACATGATATATTATGCTGGACTGTAGCATTATCATTTATTGAACAATTCGAATGTGCCATATATATGAAGCAAGTTTGAGCACTCACTCTCTGCAAATCATTTTACACATTTGTAATTTATTTATTTATTTGTTTATTTCATTTTATTTCATTTCATTTCATTTTCCACCCAATGAAATCAGTTTCATTTCACATGAAAAAATAATTTTTTGTAAATCTTTGTTGCAAATTCAGTTTGGTGAAAACTATATATAATTTATGTAATTAGTAATTTTCGTTACATAGATTTATAATGTGTGATATAATTATATGTTATAAAATATATACAAATGTAGTACATATTTATGGAATTTGTACATGGTACATATCTGTGTAAACAAATTTTTTTTCCATATCCCAAATATTTTTCGACTTTTAAAAAGAAAAAAAAAATTATTATAAATTTGAAACTCATATTATCAACATGGGGGTTATTGTCAGCTCAAGGTCTATTAGTAGATGGATTTTAATTGTTGATTGACAATAAATTATTGTGAGAGATTGAAGAAAATTGGATTTGCTGGCAGTAGAGAAAACCGTTGTACTGTGGCTCTGATGCGGTTGTGTGTTGGCGTTAAATTTGAATTAGATAAAAGAATGCATACATTGAGGAAGTATTCAATCATTTCTTAACTAACTATCTTCAAATATACAATAAGTATAGCAAATGAGGCAAAACCATAAAATATGAAAACACAGTATTAAAATGGAGTCAATATTAATCAAACGAAAACATGACAACTTGCAGCTAATCATGCTTAGTCTGAGGTCAACAATTATAAGCTACATGCATACACAGTTACAGCACGAGTGACGATCTAAATAAAACTAGCTAGAACATTGATGAAAGGAATGACATTATTTTGTTTACTACAACGATTACAAACAAAAATTAAAAAGTGGGAAAAGTAAATGATTTCTATCATGAACAGGAAAATCTAAGAAAATACTCAAAATCTCTAAACATAAAATATAGTCCAAAACACCACAATGCACATTTAAACAAATTTAATTCAATGGAAAGAAAACTAGACTAACAGTTTGATTATACACAGGTGCCAATACAAAACAATAGAATCAGATATTTCAAGTGCCTATCTTTCAACAGTAGTGTTATATACTAAATGTGATAGCTTATGTATTATATAATAAATTTTTTATTGGTAACAATTTTTTGGCTATCATTACGGCAAACTTTAATTTCAAAATTGCTGCCATATTTTAAAACATATACTGTGATACATTCAATCTAACTTTCCCATAAACTAGATTTTCTCACTTACAAACACAAAATTATATTTCTAAATGATAAAGGCTTGGATTTATCTTGTTTATATAAAGTTTTAGTTAAGCATTGATTTTTATACATGAGATACATAATATTCAAATGCAAATTTAGAAAGGAATTTACATCTAATTCTTAAGATTATCATTTCAAAGGAATGGTATAGCATTTTATTCAAATACATGCTTAAGACAGTCATCTTAAACATATTATCAATTACTTGATGACAATATATTTATACAGTATGAGTGACAAGGTGTAGCAAAAGTCCCTTCTGTAATGAAATACCTATTACAAGAAAGAAAGCACGAATATTGAGTTTGGTTTGTTTCCTTACATGTAAACATCATCATTTATACTAGATAACTCTTAACATGTATCAGTACAGATTTTCTTAAAGCTAACACAAATAAAATAAGTTTTAAGCAACATGAAATAATTTTTTACATTTTGTAGTTTTGAACTGCTTTTAATATAATAGTTATTAACAGTGATAGGAATCACGTGATTTTGAATGACGGTGTGCACGGAAGGAAAAATGGCCGCCATTTCTCTCGCTTCGGCAGGAAAAGCAAGGTGTTTTAAGTTAAAAAACGTTGTTTTAGATACTGTTGCATAGCCTATCATATGCCCCTTACCTTCCAATTTCCTCCGGCGAATGTATTGTCCTCCATGTATTGATACTTTCTGAGAACACTCGGGAAGATTGAATGCGCTTGTCATTTTTTGAAAGGCAGTTTCCACGGACGTACGATATTTATTACAAAAGATTCTAAACCTTTACGATAATAAATAGCAGTACAAAGACACGAACACTTGACTGAGTATACACCACAGAATATGCATAAACATCTGTTGTATGAAAAGATTATATTGAATTAATAAAATGGCGAAGAACACGCACATCAAATTCGTTGGCAGCTTACACGTACAAAAACATATTAAGCATAACATTGAAGGTAAATATAAGAATCACGTCATAAATATAAGTTACATAACACGTGTTGAAAGTCATAAGAATTCAAATTAAAAGTAGTTATTAATAAGTGCTGCAAGTAATGAAATTGTTTTAAGGCCATTGCACACACCGAACTGAGACCGAGTCCGAACATAATGCATTGTTTTCCGTTTTGGAATCGGCATGGGCTTTCATATATATGCGTGAAATTTTGATCTGAATCGCTTAATCGACCAACTTGTGGAAAAACGTGACTGTGCTGGAACAATATCATCTTACAATACATCATACATTCCTTGAGAATATTTACTGGTGCCTTACAAAACTAGGGTTTCAATTCTTTCAGTTTCGTTTTACGTTTCAGCGTATATGTGAAATGGCCCATTGATCGTAATGGATTATATTTTTTCTGTTCCGTTCCGGTTTGGTGTATACGTGAAAAGGCATTTACTCTCCAAACTTTTAAGAAATACAGTACTGTTTGTTGCTGATATATTATACATAAATAACTGTGTTGACAATTACCGAATGTCTTTCTTTTTCTTAAATGCCTCAATTAACCTTAAGTGAAAATCATTTTTACTTAAAATATTTTCGTTTCTTTGTTTAGTCAGTTCGAAAGGGTTTATCATCACGTGTCATAGGCGTTACAAGCCCCATAGGAGAAATAAATTCCGATCGTTCACTTTAAAAAATAATTTGAAGAGTCCAACGCATTGAAACTTTTAACATATGAAAGCAGTATAAATTCAATCATATCCTGTGTTGATAGGGGACCTACTCCCGAGAGCGAATATTCACTATATTTTTTGAATTGTAGTTCTTTTTCTCTTTAGCAATGTTCATGATTTGTTTCCTTGAAATTTCACACAGCTGCTCCGAAAAGATACGTCTGTTAAACCAAAATAGTCAAAGCCTTCACTGATTGTTCATAAACAAAGACATTTGCGTCAAACTTTTTGGTCGATTCTTCAGACTGAAGAACATGTTAGGGAATTTCTAAAATCATAACGATCGTTTTTAGACTATAAGTTGTATATATGAGCCATGCATTTCTTAAAACAATACTGTTAAGTTGATTTGCAACGACCAGCTTCGTATGAAAAACTCAAACTACCCGTTTACATCGGAATTATTTTTTCCGGCGGGCTAATTTGTCCATCTAGTGTCGGGATAGCCAATTACCAAGTGTTATAAGAATCGCGCGTATTTACGTGCATTTGTGATATTTTTGCAGCTTCTTTATTACTGTGTCCATCTTTTTATCACTGCCTTTCGAAATACGGTCTTTTTGTTGTGTGCCTACTTTACGATGCATGGCTCTATGGCTGTATTTGGGATGCTTCCGGAAAATCTACTCTTACCTTTTATCTTTTTGTGTGGGTCAGCAATTTAAACATCTTGGACATTTATATTGCTGTTTAATGACATGGAATTTTCCGCCTTAGGATTTGCGTCAGAAAGCCTTTAGTGCCAATCTGTTGTTGTAAGATTAAATATACAGATGTATTTTAGTTTTTTTTAGTGATGAAAAAGATACAGTTATTTCTTATATAAACCTATGTATCACAGCACATACTTTCATTGGCTATTACATTGACCTTAATGTGACGTATAAGACATTGTTGAATTCTATTTTCTATTGTATTTAGAAAAGAAATATATAAATGTATACATTCTTGTGAACGTTTTTGTTTTACATCGCTCGGCATATAAAACAAACACAGATTATAGTTCTTATGAGATAGCTGGCCCATCATCAATTTCTGACCATGATCTGCAGCTAGAGGTGTCCCCTGCACCCAAAAGTTTGCAATATTCTTTGCCTGAGGGAAAAGTGCCAACGCTTTTTGTCACCTCAATTATTAACACAAAAACCGACATTGTCCTGAGACATTTGTAGCAGAAAATAAGTAGTTTTAATACTTTCCAAGAAGTTGCGGGAACAAAACGGTAAAGAAATTCTAGCTAAATGTTTTATTGCTTGATATTTTAAAATAAATGAATATTTTATTCACCTTATGTTGGATTGTATAAAAAAAAAAAAAGGATATAAAGTACGTTTGCACATTTAGTGCTTTAAAAAAGTGCTCTTTTTATTTTCTTTCTTTCGGTCGATGACATTTTCTAAAGGTAGTTACACAAAGATATTACTATGTGATAGGGTTTTGATTTTCAAAGTGTTACGTATCATTTGATTAAGATGCATTAGCGGACAGCGTTGCTCTTATTTTTCACAAAATTCTCATAAATGTTAAAGCTTGATGCCAGTCTACGTGTAAACTGCCACTGAATGAGATGTACGTGTAAGCTGCCATTTGATAAATTTCAATATTGTCCTTTACACAACATATTTTATGCACATTTACAAATATTCTAACTGTATTGTGGTATTGCGGTGGACGGATAGCTCAGTGGTTTGCACACTGGCCTTCCAATCCTGAGGTCGGGGTTCGATCCCCGGCAGCTACTCGGGAATTTTCAGAAACGCTTTCAGTGTTTCCCACCCAACTAGAGGTGTACTGGTTAGGAACTCAGGCAATCCTTGCGTGTATCAGTGCTATACACTGGGCACGTTAAACAACCAGGGCTGTCTATTCGCAACGAGCTAGGCTAAGTTAGCCGGACAAGCCTGTATCTGATTTCTGATCTCTCTGTCGTGGGGGCTTTGTCTCACTCTGTCCCTATGGTCAGATCGCTCTGTGTCTGTACTAGTAGAGGATGAATTATGCGCCCTTTGTGGCTGCATTTGAACATAATAATAATAATAATTGCATGTTCATTCAAATTTTGATGTTATAGCGCTGCCATTTAAACCCATAAATTTATTAAAAAATGCATTTTCTTTCAAAAATACTGTCGGTCCGTTGAAGGCGTCTTCAGAAAATGACATGTACTTTCAAACTTCCCGAGTGTTCTAAGAAAAATACCAACACATTACGCACATTATGGGTATCCAGAAAAATTGGAAGGTAAGGGGCATATGATAGGGTATGTAACAATATCTAACACAAGGTTTATCAAGTCAAAATACCTTGATTTTCCTGCTGAAGCGAAAGAAAGTAGTGGCCATTTTTCCGTGCACGTCGTCTTTTTAAATCACATGATTCCCCACACTAATTAAGGCATGTCCTTATTAATAAACTGTCTGCAGTATTACATATAAATAATCATAATTTATAGCCAAATGAACTAGTTGGTGTAACATGCATATACTAAATATAGTAAAATAAAAGGTCTGCTTGTATGAAGTATGGAGAATTCCTTCCCCTTTCATTCACACACACTCACTCTACCTTCAGTAACTCTTTCATTGTTTCAAGTTTTGTAACTATTATAGTCTCAAATATTTATATGAACTAAATATCCATTATGCTTAGGAAGATATTAGTCAAATTGTGAATAACCAAGCACTAGCATACAATGCATTTTAGAGATATTTAATTGATAAGAAAATGGAAAATGACTTAATATGAAGCGGCAATTTCAGAATCGAATAGTCGCAAAATAATGACGATAAAAACATATTTCAAAAAGATTTTGAGAAACTGAGAGATTAAACTATCAAAAAGATACAACCTCGTAAAATATAGCAATAAATCGCAAACAACTTCTTTTTTTGAAAATTCGCTATAGGCTATATATATTAATTATTGTTTTCTTCATTCAATGATTAAAATGTAAATTGCTCATAATAAGAAATGAGTGAAAATTAATGATACTGTAATTTACCAATAATAGAAAAATTACATGTTTGGTTAAAACAAGAAATTATGCTACATTTTCATTATTGCCTGTAATACATGAATGATCAATTAGTAATAAACCGCCGTAGAATTATTTTGCAAATTTATAAACATAAGTTATTTAGAACACGTTACTTCAAACTTATGCTTGTGTTTGCATACATACAAAAATGTTTCATTTTATTTCGTAATTTCAGTTCCAATCAGTGACATGCAAAAACGAAATATGAAGATTGTTTTGAAAAATGGTAAGACATATAGTCAGTTCTTCCCTTTTCATACATACAGAATAATTGAAATATCTACATGATCCAAGTGGACCGGAACATACAATGATAATGAAAGTCACAATCAAAATTACACGTAAAGTAGAAGAGCTTATTTAAATGACAAATTGCTTTTTGTAATTTAAAAAATCAAAAGATATTTCAGGAGGTTGAGATGTAAACTATACGATATAACAAGGCTTTTCATGTTGTATACTCTTCCTACATCTGTACTATATTTTGACATCAGATAATAAATGATGTTTGTACAGGTAATATTTGGGGGCCTCCATGTGGGTTCGAGAAGGTCAGTTGTTCTACCTATGTAGACCTACCTCAATGAAACAATTCGCGGAGGCAATTGTGGTATTCCTCCACCACCAAAAGCTGTAAAGTCACCATATGACCAATAATTGTGTCGTAAAACCCAACAAAAATGTAATATTTACCTGTCACGAAACAGATAATAGCAAAATATAGGACATCTAGACAGCTACATGTTCAATTTGTCGTATTCATGTCCTTGGGTAATATTTTGACATTGTTACCAGATTATTCGTATGTCCATAGTTTAAGTGACGTGTCACAGAAAGACCGTGCTCCCAAGTGTGTACATATCTAGGTATAAGACCACTTTATGTAGAAATTTAACATAAAGTACGCTTTTAGTTTTTCTCAAGTTACTTTTACTGTTACCTTTTTGTGAGATTTTATGTGGGTATTTCATGAGTTATCATCTTTGGGTGCATAACAATTGAAGTGATTTTTTATTCAAAATTTAAAGGGTTCTTAAATCTCGTAAGTCATTAATCATTGTGTCATATGTTACCACTGAGTGCTGCTTCAACTTTTACAACAGCCTTTAATTTACGATACCATGTCGAGGGGTGAATGTGAAAGAGTTCTAAGTGCATATAAATAAAGAAGCACTTAGAACTCTTTCGCATTTACCCCTCGATGTGCTTTCGGAAAAATATCTGTTCCCCCCATAAATATATTCAAACTGGTCTTGTTGCAAAAAAAAATTACAAAATCATTTATAACGTTTAAATGTTGTAATTTATTGTTATCAATGATTGAAATTAAATATTTACACACTTTGGAAATTTATTTTTTAACCGACTAATATGCTAATAAAATGCGGCCCAGAGATTTACAGCTTTTTGTAAAAGTAGACTTAACTTTATCAAAGTTATTCAATGGATTAAGTCGAAGAAAGCAGATATTTGTTTACTGCAAGAAGTACATTATCATGAATCCTTTAAAGATATATGGAAAACAGATTGGGGAAAGGGTGATATTATATGTAGTGGAAATAGCTCCAGTCAAACAGGGGTGGCAATATTATTTAAAGAGGGTTTAAATGTAGATGTCAAAAAAACTTTTGAAATAGAAATCGGCCGATTACTGGCTGTTCAAGTAAAAATTCAAAACAGAGATGTTATTATTATAAATATCTATGGTCCAAATAAAGACGATATATCGTTGTTTCAAAACCTCGAAACCTTTATAAAAGACAAGTCAGACCAAAGTTTAATAATTGGTGGAGACATTAATTTACCCATAAACCCAGACATTGACAAAACTGGTGGGAATAGTAATACACATTTGAAGTGCCGTAAACTTTTTAAATCTATTATAGAAATATTTGATCTCGTAGATTCGTACAGAATTCTAAATCCAGACAAAAGAGAGTTTACTTGGCGTTCAGCTGTAAAACCGGATATTGCCTGTAGATTAGACTATATATTTATTTCAAATGATATATTGAACTTAATGTAGAGAGGGGACCGGGTGTTTTTAAATTAAATAACAGCATCCTGTTAGATGCTGAGTATAAAGAAAAGATTTCGAACTCAATAAAAGAAATACGAGACATAAATAAAGACTCAAACCCGCAAACTCGCTGGGAAATTATAAAAAGTACAATTAGAAATGAAACAATTAAATACTCAATATATAAAACGAAAAAGGTGAAGGAATTAGAAAATAATCTTTTAAAAGAGATCAAAAGATTAGAAAGTAAATTAAATGAAAACTTTAATGATGAAACATCCAGAAAACTGAATCTAAAGAAAACAGAGCTGGAAGAGTATTATGATGACAAAATTAACGGCATCATTACAAGAATTAAAAGTTATAAAATAGATAACTCGGAACGAAATATCAAGTATCTTAAAAATTTAGAAACAAAAAGCGCAGAAAGTAAAATTATAAAACACCTTAATATAAATGGCACGATAATAACAAACCAAAATGAAATTTTGAAAAGACAAAAAAGGTATTACGAAAGTCTCTATAATGAAAAGGAACAAACAGAATCAATGTATAACTTTTACAATGAAACTAAAATACCAAAATTAGAAGAAAATGAAAGCCAGTTATGTGAAGGGGAAATTACTGAGGAAGAATGTAAGATAGCAATAAAAGATATGAAAAATGGTAAAAGCCCAGGGTCTGATGGAATAAATATAAAATTTTATAAGATATTTTGGAACGAAATAAAAATGGACGTGATAAATTCCTTTAATTATTCTTTTGAAATAGGTTTCATTAGCCAGCTTCAGGCACAGAGTTTAATAACTTTGTTACCAAAACCAAATAAAGATTTATCTTTCCTTCCAAATTGGAGACCAATAAGTTTATTAAATGTAGACTACAAAATCGTAACCAAAGTAATTGCAAATAGAATAAAAAAGATTTTAGATAAATTAATTGACAATAGCCAGACTGGCTTTATTAAAGGTAGATATATAGGAGAAAATATAAGACTCTTATATGATGTTATTGAATACTCTGAACATAACGATTCTCCTGGACTTCTTTTCTTTGCAGACTTCGAAAAAGCTTTTGACAGCCTTAACTACAACTTTATACAGAAAACATTAGACCTATTTAATTTTGGCACAACTCTAAAAAATTGGGTTAAATTGTTTTATAATAAGCCATCAAGCTGTGTTTTATAAAACGGATTTTTATCAGATATGTTTTATATTAGACGAGGAGTTCGTCAAGGATGCCCTTTATCCCCTTATATCTTTATTTTAGCGATAGAATTACTATCAATAGCAATTCGAGAAAATCAGAATATCAAAGGTATTAAAATGCTTGATATAGAAGTTAAGAATAGTATGTTTGCAGATGACGCTACTATACTACTCGACGGTTCCTGTGAAAGTTTCAACGAAATGATAAATATGTTTGAGGAATTTTCCCATATCTCAGGCCTTAAACTCAACCATGACAAATGTACAGTACTCAGAATAGGCTCAATGAGAAACCAACATGATTTGATTTACTGTAAAAAAAAATTGAGAATATAACTTGGACTTCAGAAGAAGCAAAAACTTAAGGTATAATTTTCTATTCAAATACAAAGAAAATAACAGAAATGAATTATGAATCAAGGGTAAATCAATTCCACACCGATATACGGAAATGGAAATCAAAGCGTTTAACAACAATAGGAAATGTTTCAATACTAAAATCATTAATCCTTCCCAAATTAACATACCTATTTTCAGTACTTCCAAACCCTTCTGAAAAAATAATCAAAATACTGACACAGAATAGTTATGAATCTATTTGGAATTCCAAAAGAGATAAAATCAAAAGAGATATCTTAATACAGGATTATGACTGTGGAGGTATAAACATGGTAGACATTCCAATATATTTGAATTCTATCAAAGCTAGCTGGATAAAAAGGATAAAAAAACAATTCCAATAATGGAAAGTGGAAAGAAATAACAAACAAGAGATTGGAAAAAGTATCTGAGATGAATCTATTTAAATGTAACTTAAATGAAAAAGATATTTTAAAATTAAAATTGGAAAATACATTCTTAAAAGATATACTCATTTCATGGAGTAAAATAAATTTCAACAAAAATCCACAAAACATAACAATGCAAATAATTTGGAATAATTCGCTTATTAAAAATAATAAATCAATAATAAATTTCCCTTTATGGATAAAGGAAAACATAATTTATATTAAAGATATCTACGACGCGGAAACTAAACAGTTCAAAACATTTGATATACTAAAAAACGAATATCATATACCTAACTCAGAATTTTTAAACTATCATAGATTAATTGCATCAATTCCAAAAGAATGGAAAATGAAATTAGGAACAATTGATATAAACGATACAACAGATGAAATAAACTTATATAGATTATTAGAAACAACAAAATCCTGTTACTTGAATAAAAACCTAACTAAAATTAAAAAAAACCCAAAAAACTGTCAGAGGAAAAAACAAAATCTCAAATTAAATGGGAATTATTCTTTCCGGAAAATCAGTTCTGTTGGAAAGATATATTCAAAAATTCTATTACTTGTTGCAAAGATAACAGTTTACAAAACTTCCATTTTAATTTTCTCCACAGAAATATTGCAACAAACAAATTTTTATTTAAATGCAACTTAACAGAATCGAGCCTGTGTGACTTTTGTAATATGGAAGTTGAAAGTATGGAACACTTGTTCTGGAACTGTACAAAGATTCAGAAATTTTGGAACCAAATTTTCAAATGGTTGAACGATTGTGATATTCAGGTACAACAGAATAAGTTCCTGACATTCTTTCACTCAAAAAACAAGGTCATCTCATATATCCTCATGCTCTCAAAATACTTTATATACAAATGTAAAATAAAGAAAATAGTACCAGAAACAACTAATTTTAAACAAAAGCTGATAAATAGATTAAAACTAGAAAAATATACAGCGTTCCGTAACGATCGTCTTGATAATTTCAATAACGATTGGAAATGTTTCCTCCCTTTACTTTAAACAACAAAATCTACATACCACGGTAGTCTTCTTACTTTTCTTTTTTTTCCCCCTTATTGTTGTTATTTTTAACCATTACGTTCCTTAAAATGGCCAACAACTACTATATGTACATGTTAAAAATAGTACAAGATATTTGTATATTATTGAAATGTAATGTAAAATATATTGTGACAAATAAACGGGCCTTAAACGTGGTTCAAAAAAAAAAAAAAAAAAAAAAAAAAAAAGTTATTCAACATATATTTCTGTGCTATCTATGAAATAAGGCATCGGTGTTACCAAACGAATTGTAAAATAGCAATGTGATAAATGGTTGAATCATTGGTCATATATAAAAGATCAATAAGATAGCAGTATCATAATAGACATTTTACTTAATATTATATAACGTTGCAAAAAAACGACAACGAATACATATATATATATAACCAAAGTTGAATGTTCAAAGTTAGAAGTATGCTAAGCTCGTAGTCATTAACTCCCCGGCGGCTTTCCATCTCACCGGTCTCGAAAGTCTTTGTAGCAATTATATATTATTTTGTTTGATAGGAGAAACGTTTAAAATGTTTTTGAAATTATTTTGGACGTCATTTAGAAGTTGATATCCTTACAAACGATTCTGTTTGAACATGTTTAGCCTTAGGTTGCTCTATACACTTTGCTAAATATTAAGTAGTGGTTGTTGTGTCAATTTCTTCCAAAGAACAGAATTTTTTAAAAAGTAGTTCGTGTTAAATGAGCTGCACCGGAGCATGAATTTGGTGTGAATTCGTACAGTTAAATGTTATCGTATTTTCAACGACTATAATTTAAATTTGTTTAGAATTTCTTTAGAGTTGGACAGTTTTTTACTTTAGTTGGAAGATAATTCCGTTGTTTTAATTCTGATGGCGAAAATATATTCGGTTCAACACTACAGTGGTGTTTAGGTCATGTCTGTTGATATTGCTATACACCGGGCACGTTAAAGAACCAGACTGTCTATTCGCAAAGAGCTAGGCTAAGTTAGCCGGACACGTCTGTATCTAAAACGTTCTCTCTGTCTGTTCTAGGGGCTTTATCTCACTCTGTCCTTCTGGTCAGATCGCTCTGTGTCTGTACTAGTAGAGGATGAATTTCGCGCCCTGTGTGGCTGCGTCTGCTATATGTAAAGCGCTATATAAATCTGGTATAATAATAATAATAATAATAATAATAATATTACGGCTAAAGTAAGGTGGGAATCACCTATCTGAGCTAACTGTGCATTTTATTATAGAAAAAATGTTACTTTGGCTTCTTTCGTTTTACACTTAATGTTTCCCATTTCACTTCATTTAAAAAAATATAAGCAAAACCCTTGGTTGGTCCGGTCAGGATATGCGCAATTTCAGTTGATTCGAAGTCGTTTAATTAAGGCAACATGCAATTACCCCAAAATTCATCACTCACTATATTTAGAAAAAAGGATTTTCGTTTCTAGAAGGAACTTAAAAGAACGTATTACTCTGAGTTGTTGCAAAGCACGGGTTGTGTAAAAAATATGTGATTACCATTTACAGTTTGTTTCATAGAATATACCAGTCCTAAAATTTATGTTCTTCCTAGAAAGTTTATTTGTGAGTTTAGATGCCATATGCTGTCAATGCCTTTTGGATGTCGTATAATAATAGTATTTCTTTACAGATATCAAGATGCTCCGAAGTTTTATTGTGATTTGATTTGAGGTTGCTATTATGAAATTAGTTAGTATTGTTAATAATGTTATTATAATTATATGATTATACATATATTTATGGAAACAAAGTTCCATTGAATCTCCTGCACAACTTTGGATCTAGAATGTATCGCAGGTTCAAAGATTAAGTTGGACTGACATTTTTTAAAAAGTAATAACATTAGCATGTTTCCATTTCCATGGAATATAAGAGGTTTGTGAAACAGACTTAAAATATGAGGCAAGTACAATAGAAAAAGTGGAAACTCAACAGGTCGCTCAACACGACAAAAACGAAAATGTTGCAGGCTCGGTTTGATTGAGCCTGTTCATGGAGGGTAGTGGAAATGCATGCTACCGTCCACGCCCTCTAGCCCCGGGTTGAGCAGAACTCAACATTTATACATGATGCAAGTACTAAAATCAATTTAGAAACATCCGCATATGTATTCATACGGCGGTGCACATGGAACCTTCAATGATACACTAGCGTGTAATTCCATGAAAAGCGGCTTATGGTTCCCAGTTAACACTTCTCTCAGCAATGCCTTTTGAAAATTGTTGGCATCATAGCACGTTTATATGTTGCCAGAAATGAAAAAGGCTCGCTGGAAACAAATATGAGACCATTGGGACTTTGATTTCAGCTGTAAATCGGTATCTTAGCAATCGGTCTACTTCATGGTTTGAAAGGGAATACAAAAGCTCCAACGAAGATGGAAAAAGTGTGTAGGTGGGGAATATTTTGAAAAAGAATAAAAACAATTTTTGAAGAATATTGAAAGGTGTTTCAGAAAGAGCTAAAGGTCCGGATGTTTTCCAACCTCCATTCGTATACTGTGTATTCTTCCCTTTCATATGTTCTCAGACAGACTTGTGACGTCCGCTTAAGCCGGAGCTAGGGGGCGTGAGAGGTGTTGCAATATTTCATTACCTCTCATGAACAGACTCAATCAAACCGAGTGTGCTATTATTCTTCTTGGTTGCATTCTTTGCTTCAAAAGGATCTTTTTACAGATTTTTATGTAAATTCTATAAAAAAAGTTATCATTTCTATCTACATTTATAAAAAAAATTCTACACATTTTCTTTCTGGCATTACTTTCGTTTTAATCTCTTCTTATCTGTCTAGTCTTGTATAATGCGCATAATGCATATGACAATTCTGTCACATCAATTTTTTTTATATTTTATTTATATTCAATTTTCTTATTTATTTTTTCCTTTCTTTTTGTCTGATCACAAAGTTTAATAGTCTTGCAGTGTCCATATTTTATATGATGTGTTGTTATGTTTTAGTTATTCCATTTCTGTTATTACATGACTGTTTAATTTTAGGCAGACATAGATTTTTCTATTAATAATATTATTGCTTTTTAAATGACATACATAACATTTATTCTTTAACAACTTGTATACATTTTTTTTATATTCTGATATTGACTAGATTTTACACTCTTTTCTTTGTACTACATACTGTTTATGCCACTAAGGATTCATTTGTTCATAATACGATATTTTAACTGAGTTTTCCTTTTTCATTTCCTCGACGCGAGTTCAAGCCCCCATTATAACAGTCTTCCTTTTTTCATTTTGTTTTTCTTTTGTTGTCTATAACGTGTTTATTGATTTATTGGTTAAATAACACGTTGATTACAGACAACGGATGCACAATATCATAATGGCCGTTTTAAAATCTGAATCTTTCAAAAATATTTCGTAAAATTTTGATTTAAATACTTACGTGTTGCATATAGCTAATACCTGTTTGCAATTATATTTTTATTGGATATATTTGTAAAATTGCATTTGTGATGATGTTAAATGCTATTCTATTAGTAGGACACATTTCGCTTAAAACAGATCAAAAGAGTTTGTGTGCTTATTGGTTAGAAACTACCAATTGTTTTCAATAGACTTCAATTATAACATTATGGCGTGTACGGCCTTCTATAGATCGTAACATGTATATCTTACCACATTTATTTCAAGAACTATCTTAATTCCGCCAAAATAACGAACAGAAAACATATGCATCTTTATATCTTATATGAATATTTTTCGCGTGAATGATATGATCCTCTGTTTATACCGTTGGCATGGCGAGAGAAAACCGTTTCATGAAACTTTTTTCAATGTATCCTCAAATGTAGCAAATATTGTCACATAGTATAATTAAACAATCTAAACGTACTAAAAAGGTTCAGTTCAGAAAACAAATCACTTCTTGGGTTTGTTTACATTACTGGCCAATCAGAATGGACTTAACATTACAATATTCCCAGATAAACGTTTACCTTATTTCCAGTAAGTTTCCTGTACTTTTTTAATTGAAAGTCTCTGACCTTTACTACATAAGACTGGGTTTTATTAGAGCATGCTGTAAGATTTCTACAAAAATTAGTTTTGTATATGTTTGATTAATATTAAAAAGGAAAAAGTAATTTAATGTTGAATGTTTATTGTCTCAATTTGCTATTTCAAAAAGATCTTTGTGATTGATGGATTTTTTATGTGTCTATAGATATGCTTCAGGGTGTCCCAGAATATTTCTTACCATTTCAAACGCTAATAATTCTTATTTGGAGTAAACACCCCATATAAAAGTTATATGACAACATGTGTATACATAATAAAGTTTTATTTGATGTGCATAATACTACAGAATATATTACAAATTCTGAAAATATCATGTAAGTCTATTTCAGCACATGTTCTACATGACGTCCCTTTTGTTTGATAACGACGTCGCAACGTGTCTAAAATTATTGATCACAGCGTGGCAAGTTTCAGTGTTTATACGCCTGCTTTCCCTTCTAATGTTCAACTTAAGTTCTTGCACAGAACCTGGAGAAGGCTTGTACACTCTATCTTTCAAAAATCCCCACAAGTAAAAGTCCAACGGACTCAAGTCTGTTGAGTATCTACACACATACAGTTTTGTATTTCTTTGAAATACCCTATGAAAGTTTTACATTTTAAACATATGAAATCGAGAAGTCACTGTAATACTCCTATTTTAAAAGGACAAATCAATTACTAGTCTTACTTTTTTGCTTAGTTTTATTTCTTTTATTATAAATTTTTAGTGCAATTTTTATTGTTTTCCTTTACCTGTGTGATTCCAGCCCGTGTAAGTCTTGTTTGAAATTTCATACCTCATATTTTTATTTCGATGTAAATGAGATGTGAGAACCCAAAATGTAATACTTTCTGATGTCATATATCCCGTACTGCCATAGTGAAAACAAATAAATAAGAAAAACCTTTTTCTTAAGTTACGACCACGCTCCATTTTTCAAACGTAACAAAATACATACAAGCATTGAACCTTTTAAACAAACAATTAAATTTCAACACAAAAACAAATCAAAAAACGTACGATTACGCAACTATTTTGTCAAAGCTAGGATGAAAACTAAATTTTTAGCATATTTTTAAGAAAACTAATAATTATCCACAACTTTATCTACTAACACCCGAACGGGAAATAAATATGGATGATGGA
This sequence comes from Mercenaria mercenaria, assembly GCF_021730395.1. NCBI lineage: Eukaryota > Metazoa > Mollusca > Bivalvia > Venerida > Veneridae > Mercenaria > Mercenaria mercenaria. The sequence goes on along the minus strand of NC_069363.1, from coordinate 46,066,038 downwards.
CCGGTCAATTTTAGAAATATAGCAGGGTAAAGGTTAAGCATGTATTAATCCGGAAGAATGTACAAGATATAAAGCTAAGTAACTTTTATACATAAATTACGTATTTTACTTATTAACTAGATGAAACTTTAAACAAAGAGTTTTTTATTTACATCCAAAGAAAAACCCGAAAAGTGACTTCCGGTAACAACACAAAATTTCAAATTTGTAGAAGAAAAATGTAAAGATAAGAGATCTCCAGCCCTACCACACGACTACAGATTGATGGAGGTACTATAATAAGAAACTCTGAGTTTATAAAAATGTACAAAAGGAAGCTGAGACGTCGATAAGAATGAGAAATGACACAAATTGGGAAGTTTGATATATCCGAAATCTTGTAGATGTCCGGACATATGATCAGTCAGAAAAGCCTTCAATAAATCAATTAACTTACAATAGAGACAGATTTTTGACACAGATATGAATTAATGTAATGGGTTCAAAACCAAGGCGTAAACTTCATAGTCCAAAGGTAGAACTGAAAATTAGAAGCAGATCATCCTCTACAAAAAGAAAAGTTACTTCCCCTGACGAAACAGTCAATCAAGAGAAAAAATACAAGCAAACAAATCCAATAAAAAGACAATAAGAGCCGTAAGTGATAACACTGACAATTCAGAAAGCAAATCTATGTCGACTAGAAACCTAGAATGGAAGGCAGAGATAGCACTGGCAGTGAAACAATGATTTCTGAAAATGAAGTTTACTCACAAGCTGCAAACCCAAGTTCAACCCAACAAATGGCAATGCGTCCACCAAATATGTATACATCAATGATACCCCGCATGCCAACACCTATACCACACTTAATGACATCTCCTCTTGCTCAATCACATAGTATGTCTACAGGTATCTCTGATCAAGATGTTGTAAGAATTGCCTCCATACTAAAAGAGGCCCTAAGAGAAGAGATCCAAACATTAGTTCAGATACAAGTCAGAGAAGCTACATCAGAACTGGCTAAAGAGATAGGTAATCTTAGAAAAGAAAAAGAATCATTAAAACAGACAAACTTGGAGCTGAATATGAAGCAAGAGGAGGCAGAGCAATACAGTAGGAAAAACAGTGTAAGAGTAGGAAACTATCAAGAAAATCAGAATGAAAATGTTATAAATATTGTACTTGAAATAGCAGAAAAGAGTGGAGCAGATATCACAAGAAGAGATATTGATAACTGCCACAGGGTTGGCCAAAATAAAAAAGACAAGTGTAGAGATATAATAATAAAATTTACAAATTACAGAGCAAGAACAGATTTTATCAAGGGAAGAAAAAAGCTGAGAGAACTCAAAGAGGACATCTTCATTAATGAAGATCTCACTATATATAGAAGTGACATAGCATATTATCAAGGGAAGAAAAAAGCTGAGAGAACTCAAAGAGGACATCTTCATTAATGAAGATCTCACTAAATATAGAAGTGACATAGCATATTATCAAGGGAAGAAAAAAGCTGAGAGAACTCAAAGAGGACATCTTCATTAATGAAGATCTCACTAAATATAGAAGTGACATAGCATATTATCAAGGGAAGAAAAAAGCTGAGAGAACTCAAAGAGGACATCTTCATTAATGAAGATCTCACTATATATAGAAGTGACATAGCATATTATCAAGGGAAGAAAAAAGCTGAGAGAACTCAAAGAGGACATCTTCATTAATGAAGATCTCACTAAATATAGAAGTGACATAGCATATGAAGCTAGGATTATGAAGAAAAGTGACAAAACCAATGTTAAGAGTACCTGGACCTTCAATGGTTCAAACTATATTCAGACAGAAAAGGATGAAGTGGTAAAAGTAAACAGTAAGGAAGATCTTCAGAAATACAGTGTGAAGTCAAGCTAGATTTAAAAGTAGCAGATATTGACTGAGTGACAGATGTTCTGTCTGTAAACATTTCAGAAAATGATACAACACTATGAACAAAGAAATATGACTAAGTCATTATTAACAATTGATAAATCATTAAAAGCTTGATTGCATAACAAATAAAACAAATAAAATGATGATGGTAATGTAATCAAAGAAGTTGTTGATTATGCATGAATATGCAAAATTATTGATTTTGATACTGATGATGATGATGATGATGATGATGTTAACAAAGATGATAAATAACCATACTTAATAAATGTAAATGCACTTTTTTAGCATAATTATAAATTGTTTACTGCTGGTGATAATTATGATGAGGATGATGATGAGGGTGATGATGATGATGATGAATCATGTTGTTGTTGTTGTTTTTGTTGATAATGATGATGATGTTAATCTAAATCAAGAGGATAAAGGCTAGAGTTGAACAATTACAGATGGATATATATCACAGAAAATTGTCATAATTGATGATGATGATGATGATGATGATGTTAACAAAGATGATAAATAACCATAGCTAACAAATGTAAATGCACTATTTTAAACATTATTATAAATTGTTTACTACTGGTGATAATTATGATGAGGATGATGATGAGGGTGATGATGATGATTATCATGTTGTTATTGTTGTATTTGTAGATAATGATGACGATGTTAATCCTAATCAAAAGGATATAGGCTAGAGTTGAACAATTATATAAGTATAAATAAAAAGAAATATGGATATATATAACAGAAAATTGTCATAATTGATGATTATGATGATGGTGATGGTAAGGGTGATGATGATGATGGCCGCATGATGAAAATGATGGTGTTTAACAAAATGACAAAAGCTGTAGTTGAATAAGTGTACAGCTCTATCTAATGATGATGTTCACCAGGATGATGAATATAGTATGATGATGATAATGGTAATGGTAACTCAAATGATAAAAGATATAACTGATACATATATAATTTTATGAATAAATATGTACATATCAAGCTGATGATGATGATGATGATGATGTACACAAAGAGGTATATAAGTATAAGTATGAATATACATGATAATATATATACATAATGTCATAGAAAATAACTGTGTTTTACAACAATGATGATGAACATAGTATTATGAATAAATATATATATATGTATAAGTATGAATATATACATAATGAAATTATAACCTGATGGTGCTGATAATGAAGATGGTGATAATGATCTGTTGAATTAAGTAAACAAATATTGTTGATTAAGTGTCTATGCACAAATTTTAATATATAAATATATATACTTGTAATGAAGATGATATGATGATGATGATGGTGATGTTCACCAAGATGATGATTACAGTATGATGATGATAATGATGATGGTAACCCAACTGATAAAAGATATAACTGATACATGTACACTTTTATGTATAAATATGAATATATCAAATGATGATGATGATGATGCTAAATTATTATTTGTGTGTGTGTGTGTGTTTTGTGTATTTGTATTTGAATTACAATATTAAATTGAAAATTAAAAACAAAATTTACTGTCATCCATGAGTATATCATCTGTAGAAAAGAGAACTGAAGTTTATTATTAAACAATCACTTCTATCCACATATAGATATATCTTATGACAATCAACTATTGCACTTCTTATTACATTAACAGGAAAACACTTGAATGTGTACTATAAGTTGCAGCATGTACATTTATATTTTTTGTTGTGTGTGTGTGTGTGTGTGTGTGTGTGGATATTTTTAACCATGTACATATTTAATACACATGCAATTTTGTTAGTTTTGTGTATTAAGCCTTAAATAGAGGTCTTAGGAACAGCAAATTGATAATCAAGTATGAACTGACATTCTAAATGACAATATGGAACTGAGTTAAGATTATCTATGTTGAATATCAACTGTTGAAACAGTTTTAGAATATCCATGTCTATTTTTACTTGTATTTGAATTATTATTTTAACTTGATATTTAGAAACATAATCTATTGTCATATATGTGTTAAACATCTGTACAAAAGTCTATGCAGTTGGTGATGCATTGTAATATTAAATACATCATGACAACATGAAACTTACAAATTAATAAAGCTTACCTATTATGAATATCATCCATAACTAGATCTAAGATATTCATACCATTTTAGTTCTAATAACATTAATACCAGAAACACTTTGAAACTTCTTATAAAAAACTTGATCACCTGTACAAATAAGTAAGATCTGATTTTTGTTTTGTGATAGAACCATATGATTGTCATTTTTGTATTATACTGCAGCATGTACATTATTATTCTATCTCTATATGATTTCAATCATGCACATGAAATTTTGTTATTTTGTATACTTAAAGCTTTAAATAGTAGTCTCAGATTATATTCTTGAGAACAGCAAAATGCTACAATTCAAGTTCACTTCAACTGTCATGCATGCTATTAATTACTAGACATTTAAAGCTTTATTATATTTATCACCAAAATGCTTGTGCTTGCAATTTGTTCATTTAAACTGGTCGTTAGCTTTTTTAGACAAGTTACACATGCAGTCCCAATATTTGCATTAGTACATTTACTAGCAAAAGAGCCATGGAACTTGATTAAGTCACCTGTGATGATTACACTGTTTATGTTTGTGTCGAAGGCAAGGCCGATAGAATTTTCTATATTTGACAAAAGAAGAAGCGGGGAGTTAGGAGGGCGATAGAATGTACCATAAAGAATTTTTCTATGTATGATTCTAAGTTCTATCCATATACACTCGACTCAAGAAATCTCTAGATCAGATATTCTCATAGCTGGGATATTACTTATCTCCATCGTATTTTTCTTCCTTGGTACCTGAAACTGTTGCGCAAACATCCGTATACAATCTTAGAAATGCCGGCGATTCTAGAAACCTGCACTGTCGTACCCAACATTTTGCTAACTCCTTTCTGCCATCAACTGTCACTGACTGAAACCAGCTACCATTAGGTCACAGGAATTCTCCCACTTATAAGCATATTCAAAAAACAACTTTATTCAGACGTACAGAAAGTCCCATGTCATTATTATGCAGGTGAACGAAAATACCAGATTCTTCATGGGAGACTTAGGACCCACTGCAGCTCTCTGAATGAACATCTATTTTCAAAAACTATTGTAAACAGTCCATTGTGTGAGTGTGGAGAGGTAGAAAACAATATCATTTCTTTTTCAGGTGTCCCTTATACCAAAGGGAACGCACAGATCTAAACATTATTAGGCCAATAACCACTGTTACACTAAATACAATACTAAATGTTATATGGTGATCTCACAATTTCAAGCACACTAAATGAATCAATATTTCTACATGTACATAAATATATACAGAAAACAATGAGATTTGATACGTAGTTTAAATACTTTTTACAATTATAGCTGTGATAATAGCTTAGTGTCCTAGGTTCCATGCCACATTAGCCCTACTACTTTTTCACTTCCTTCTTTCCTATCCCATCTTTTGAAATAATATTAAAATACAACAAGTCGTTAAAGTTCAGATTTAAGTTTATATAAATAATTAAAGTTTATATCCGAAAATGTGTTCCTTTTTATACTACAGTTTGACAAATTTATGTCTCATACCATATTGATAAACGAAGAAACTGCAAGCAGAACATGTAAGATAGATTTATTTAATTTGTTACCGTTGAAATTATATTATGTATAGGGAGAGAGTTTCTAAAAAAGCTATTAGCTTCCTACTCAATCCTCTATGTTGATATATGTAACATTGTAATAACTGCAATTATGTTGAATAAATATTGTTTAAACCAAAAGAAAAAAAATCTTAATTAAGGGAAATACCTATTGGCATGTTTGGAACATGGTGGGGGTAAGAGTGAGGTGAGGTGCACCATAAACCGGTTTAAGCTCCCCAGTGGTGGTTTTGCCACTGACCGTTCCAAGGCGGTGCCCCACTGTGTTCCTGTATCTGTTTGTTTTGTCCTTTGTGTTCATGTTTGTGTATGGTGTGCAGGAGTTGTTCGTGTGTGTCTTTGGGGAGGCTGCGTTTTTTGAACGTGGCTTTCCCTGTTGGATATTTTTCCTTGTTTTTTTTTTATGTATAAAACGGTCATACATTAAACAATCAAGCAATGTGTCTTTACTTTGGAAAAATGACATCATACTGAGAATGCATTTTGTAATTAGGAAAACCTTAAATTTTCTACGAACATTACGCATAAAAATTACATTTTGGAATATTATGTTATATATATTTTTGCATTATATTGCTTTGTTTAGAAGTGTCTTGACTTATGGGTATTTTTTCTAATGCTGATATATTTTGAAGTGCTGATTCCTCAAAATCAAGCAACTCGACCTCTGTTTTTCATTTTTTCTGATGGTATTTTTCAAAAAGGTTACTGGGCTCTAACATGTCTAAATTCTCACGGTTTTAGCATAGTTTTAAGTAGTCCAAGTCTATTTCTTTGATTCCGTCCCAGTTATTGTACGGATAAAATCGTAGAAGAGATCTATAAAGGATTATGCAAGAATTCGTTAACAATTATATTTTCCAAATTTTATGTGTTATTATTATGTAAAAACTATATTAATATAAGTTTAAACATCACTATATTAAGATGCAGTATGTAGCAGTGACGGTCATCTAGTTGTTAAATGTATTCAAAAGGAAACATTAAATATATTTTATATATTCATCGATTTCAAACGTATATAATATCAACTTTTAACATGTTCAACTGTTGTAAAACGAAACACCTATATAATGCTTAAGGGACATAATTAATTACGTGTTAAAATAATGCTTTAACAAACTCAATGTTTACAGGTTTTTAAACAAAAGATTTTACTTAATATGATTCTAATTTTATAAACTTATTTTCAAAATCTAGCTAGTATAAAGAAATAAACTTTATTTTACCAGAAAAATAATTCCAACACAATTTGAAATACTGTCAGAACTTCGTGAAGACCTCTTAAGTGTTTGAACAACATGATTTTTGAGTGAATAACTATATAATATCTTAAGTGATGTTACACGCATTCAACTTTAGTCTCCTCGGAAGTCATTTATAAAAAAGGACAAAATTAAAGGTACAGCCAAGTCTTCATGGCACCTTCATCCGGAATCTCATGGCACCTTTACGCGGAATCTCCTGGCACCTCACGTGGACATCTTGGGTTCAAATCCTGATTTATTATCATCTTTACGTGGAGATCTTGGGTACAAACCCTGATTTATTACCATCGTGGATCCTAATAAATTACTTTTTTAAATTTCCGTTTCTTAAGATCAAATGCTGCCTTAATGCTGTATTGATAAAATATATTAGCGTAACCATGATAGAAATAAAGGTTTAGCATTTAATCGTTAAAATACAAACTTTTGCTGTCATTTCTTTGATATAAAAATGATTTTAGGAGAAACAAATGGAAATGAATTCGATATTCACATTGGTTCCATATTTCATTTTGCCTGACTCTTTATTATTGTTAGTTTTTAAAAACTCATTAACTAGCTCTTTTATTCATTCATGGAAATGAATTCGATATTCACATCGGTTCCATATTTCATTTTTCTTTTCGATTGCGCATTGAGTTGTCTGTTCCAATGTATGTGACACAATCTAAATGTATTTAGTGCATTAAAAGACAGTAATTTTTCTGAAAACAAATTGGCTCACGCCGAAACCGTTATAAAATTTGTGCAAATTTATGCACAATAACCGTAAAATAAAATTTTCCGTGCGGTCAAAGTGTTGTTTATTTTTTAAAGCGTCTGCGGTATTGCTCTCACTTTAATATTATTAAATAAAAAAGGCATGTGTTTCGTTGGACTTTTTGCTAAAAACGTTGAAAATCGTAGTTAAATGTCGCGACGTTTTTAAGGACATTATATCACGTCGTTACAGGACAGGCCGTGACAAGACACGACATTACAAGATATTTAGCAAGTCAAGACTGTAAGAATAAAGATTTAGCAAGCCAAGACTGTTCATTTTCTGTCACACATGGTTTACAAAAGCAATGATTATACATTCCCTCCTCTGCATCACTTGCATTTTCACTTTCAGATGATTATGTAATTCCTCATCTACATTTTGTAGATGTGATGAGCCAGCATTATCTTGTTGTTGCCTTTCTCTAGAACTACTTTTATCAATTTAATAATATCCCAATTGTAATGTAACAGAACTTCAATTGTACTTTTGTGGTCCTCATCAACCAGAATAGATAAAAAATATATCATTTTCTGTCATTTTCCAGCATTATCTTTTTGTTGCCTTTCTCTAGCATTACTTTTACCAATTTCAATAAAACCCCAGTTGTTATGATTAAACACTTTTTTTCCCCTCGTCAACCGGAATAGATAAAAAAATATCATTTTCTGCCATTTTCCATCAAGTTTCCTGCACAATGAAATATGAAATTTAGAAAGAAATGCTCCAAAATATGCCTATAATGGACTTTACTTCTTGTGTGTGTGTGGGGGGGGGGGGGGGGGGGGGGGGGGGGAGGGGTGAGTAAAATGATCTTAAACACTTCTAATTTTCAATCCTGTTTAAATAACCAATTCAAGATTAAAAAGATGCCTCTGATTCGAAATCTTTGAAGTTTTCGTTTAAAGAACGTTAAATATGCACACTGGAAAGTCAGGAAACGGAAACTCATAATTAATTGAGAAAAGGTAACTGTTTATAACATCACCAACTGATTCTACGAAACACTATGTATGGTATGTGGCATCAATTTCTGGTCTGTTCATTGTCATGTAATCCGAATATACATGTAATATAGGGAAATCTACTGCATGTCACTTTCGAAAGCAATTAAGAATAAAAAGATAATAAAATAGTAATCTTTACAATTGCCTTTTACTGACAAAATATAATACTTCATCTTAATTAAATGACAAGGATCTTTGTTATTTTCATGAATATTTCATTATTCAAAATGACGGGGGAGCAGAGAATTTATTATACATTCTACGATAGTTTTTTTTAACTATTTTCATTACAATTTCATGAGTTCATCGTTACATATTCCCAAAGGAAGTATGTGCAAACGACAATGAGCCTTTTGCCATTAAAGATATAATGCCGCAACAAAACGATAATGTAAAGGTAATTATGAAGTGGTACTAGGAATTTGATAGTACCTGATAAATGTGTTTTACTTACTGTAAACGTTTTCATATTGACTGTGCTTACAAACATACAACTAAATTTAATCATCAAGTCTGAAATATTTTCATGCACCAAGTTTCATAGACCGCTGCCGCCCATACAGTAATCCATAGTAATCCACGTACTTTACGTGCACCCAGCTTAATAAGACACTGCCGCCATGGCAAAACGCGAACTGTACGTGCACCCAGATTTGTGGACCGCTGCCACCCATACAACACTCATCATGGCAAAACGTGAATTTTACATGTACCCAGACAGAACATATGTAGCGAATTCATACATATTCACAAATGAATGTAATAATAAAAACACAGATGTAATAAATAAAAAGAAAGAGAAATGAATAAGCCTCACCTGAAAATTACTTCCGTCTAAAACGCAGCATGTTCAACAAATTTATTCCAGGATAGTAAAGTTAATATAGCCGGCAAAGCAAATATATCATATGTCCTGAGAAATAAGTCAATCCATTTTTAAACCTTTTAAAAATTCGACATAATTTTTGTTTAAAAATCCTGGTCGACTGTCATTTCATGCTTTTGTTTCCCTTTCGCATACACAAAACCACTATGAAACACATAAAGAATTAATAGTTTCCTTTGGTACATACACTAAAGATAGAGAATAAAATAATCCTCTCAAAACGATTATTGTCATGCATGTAACGTGAAACTTAGGGTCATAAACAAATGATAAAAGACTGCGACACAGTGGGGGGTGTACACAGCACAGAAAATATTAAGGGTATTTCAAACCTTTAGTGCAACTAACTTATGAGTCTCTTTTTGATATAAACTATAAAGTTAAATAGTTGCGGAAGGCATCAGACACAGAAACCAGTTGTAAAATGTTTTTAGTCGGTAAAAAGCGAAGTGGTCGGGTTTTATCTAAAGGAAAGCATATGCTATGAAAACAGATACCTGTTTACAAGTACGGAAGTAAAGAAAAGTTTATTGTTGTAACTGTTTTTACAATATGTATACATGTTATAATGATATTTTAGTTACATCGTTTTTATATGCGTGGGTAATCACATTTAATGATATAAGCTTTCGGAGATAAGCTAAACAAAAATGTTTTATCTTATAAAATATTTTTAAAAGGTGTAAATGAGTTATTTTGTAAAAATAAGCCTAAGTCCGAATAATTAATCTATATATCTCACACAAAAAACATTGATACTCATGATTTCATGCTTTCACTCTGTTGTATATGATATACATATACAGAGAAACAAGACTGTGTCCAAACAGATGACAAAAATGTGCAATTGTTTTTTTCATTTTAGTAGGTCTAAGAAATTTTCTGAGAAATATAAAATTAATTAAAAACAAAAAAAAAAAAACATGCGGATTTTCAAATTTGCTTTCAGCTACGAGAACCAGAAACTGGAGCAAACAGTACAGTAACTGTTGTTGGTTGTATTGAAGATTAACGAACTTATGATTATTAAATGTATGTTTGATGGTTCAATGGCACGAAATATCATTTTCGATATATTCTTTATGAAATAGACAATATCTACATAGCTATAACACGTATCTAAGCCCACTTCAGCATACAAATCGTTACCTCATTTTTAAAAATTATCAATTTAAAGAGATTGTATTTAATGAGATAACATCTTTCTATTAATCGTTAACAAAATTACGTAACAAAATACAAAAAGGAGAACGATTTTAGCAAAATGAAACCTATGACATACGCTTTGAGTAATGACAGTGAGGAACTATGTGATGTTTTATGAAGTTTTTTATTTATGTTTTATGAATAGTTACTGGACCACTTACAAATTCGAACATTTTTTAAAAAAATATTAAGCACAAAAAGCGGCATAATTTCATATAGACACAGCATGAGTTTCCGGTAAATTGACGTTTTTTTTTAATGTTTTTTCTTAGTTGTATAATGTTTTGTTTAGATGCGATGATTGAGATATTAGCTTGTTCTGAATCGCTACTTTCGTTAATCATTAACAAACCTTCATTTATGATAATCTTTTATAGACTGTAGCCCTGATATTAGCCTCTGCAAAACTATGACAATGGATGGATCCGGGCTGTCAATCAAACTAATTGTTATCTATTACATTGACCAATATTATAACGCGGATTATTCAGTGCGCTTCCCTTGTTGCTAACTGCCATTCCTTCACACAAGCTCTTATAAGTTTGATACACAACATTTTTGTCGGTGGAAGTGGTGTTGAGGTGTGCTTGGGGAATATGTAACGCCGACGAGCGGTACCCGGAAAGGCTAGAAGGGGGGAGATTTATTTTGTTCCGTAAACCAAAGGCAGATTTAGAAAAATGTAAGCCTTAAAAATTGAACGGATGAATAAGCAATCTGCTCAAATGTAATTCTGATAATCTTTATATTAAAACGTGTCTGTCAGTAATGTACATGGTATAATATAATAACATACATAATACATTATGAATCGTCTGTCTGTCTGTCTGTCTTTTCTCATTCGTCTGTGATCGGGATTTTAATTTGAATTGGCTGAATTCATTTTAATTTAGGCCGATCGCGGAATTATTCAGTTCAAGACCTTAGATATATAAGTTATTTATATCTTATTTCATACAAAAGTAATAGCTAACCTTCTTCAGCAATATATTCTCGCAGTTGAAAGTATTATCGATATTTTCGCAATTGACTGTATGTTAACTATACTATATAGCATACAAAAAGCTTTATTAAGCGACCAATTTCTTCTTACACAGAACATTGCTAAGCATAGAGCGAATGAGTCATTAATAAAGTCAAAACATATAAAATAATTTCACATAAAATACCAACATCATTATTCAAAAATATAAATAAGATCTGAACAGTGTGCGGCCTATTAACTTTATTTCAAGACGTTTTCGGAAAAAGATAAAAGGTAAGCTCATTTTAATCAGACATTAATTCAAGAGCAGACAGATAAATATTCGGGAGTGGATTTTGATACTTTATCATTATTTATTCTGTAATGATATTTCTTTCATATTTGTAGACAGCAACTATGACAACGGTATCCCCTCTGTGCGCCGCAAGGTTTTGACATCATTCTGTTCTGTTCTAGGAAGTCTGAAAATTGATAAGTTTAAACTGATTTTCCTGTCAGTTGCTTGCTTTTAAATGCAATTTAAAAAATAAAATATACGCACATGTTAAACCATGCAGTTTAGAATGTCGCTGATTATTTTGTTTCATATATTTATTTTACCTTACGACTATCGTAAACTATTTATAACTACCATTAATACAGTGATATAATAAATGCAAATGGATTTATTTTATCTGTTTCTTTTCTGTTTTTTTTATCTATTTATTTATTTATTTATTTATTTATTGTAAAGGAAGAAATATTTACTTATATGATCTGCCAAAGTGACAGATCACAGGTTTTCGTTTCCTTGTTTCCAGCGGTCTAGCAACAACAACAATGTTAATAGGTATCGGCAAGATCTTTGTCCCTCTTGGTTTGTGCCATTGCTGTGATAGACATGTGCAACTTTGCTGGTCTGGATTTTTTTTTTGATTTAACGTCGCACCGACACATGATAGGTCATATGGCGACTTTCCAGCTTTAATGGTGGAGGAAGACCCCAGGTGATCCTCCGTGCTTTATTTCATCACGAGCGGGCACCTAAGTAGAACCACCGACCTTCCGTAAGCCAGTTGGATGGCTTCCTCACATGAAGAATTCAACGACCCGAGTGAGGCTCGAACCCACATCGATGAGGGGCAAGTGATTTGAAGTCAGCGACCTTAACCACTCGGCCACGGAGGCCCCCTGGAATTTGTTTAATTTATTTTTGGAGTTTAATCGATTGACGAGATTTAAATAGCCCTATGATATGCGAGCAATGTCCGTCCGCACTGAAAAAAGAAATTAATAAGACTACCAAATGTTCAAAATTTTGTAAGTTGGCACGCAAAAGTAGTACTGAAAATACACCAAGCATGGACATATGTTTATTTTTAAGACAACTGCGTGGTATTTTACAAATATACATTTTATTATAATGGGAATATTTAACTTAATTGCTATCACAGCGGTGATCGACAGCTCCGCAATCAGTTGCAACAGCAGCGCGATCGCATTACATACTTGTAAAGTAAAAACAGTAGGGTATTACGCAACGTTAATAAAAAGCTATTGAACCAGTTAATTAATTTCTTTATCTGTTGTAAATATTATCTTGATTTAAGAAATCACTTACACCATATGTGACTGCACATGGTGTTTGATATTTTTATCGCATAAGCCTAGCGTGGAATTACTGTCTCTACGACAGAAGTAGGCTTAATGTTTTAATCAAATAATTTATTTAATAATCTAAGATGTAATTTCTTTTCAAATGTTGCTTAAAAGATAACTAACATTATGATTATACATACCAAACCATGCATCTGCATGAGAACTCAACAATTTTCCTGCCAGCAATATCTAGCGAAAGTGTTCTTCTTTGAGAACGCCAGCATTTGGCGCTAACTTTTACGAGTTAATCTTAATGTCATTTACATATCCTTAAGTAAAACAATTAAGTCCGTTGACAACTTTCTTGGTGCATTTTTTTCTTAATTTGGTAAGTATTTCACAGAAAAATCATCTGGAATACTTTCTAGCGAGTCCGTCGCAAATGTACATTAATCCGCCAATTTGAAAGAAGCTTGTGGGGAGCAGCAACAGAAACTAAGGGGCGGAGTTTATTGATCGATTTACGGATCCATGCATCTGTCTTTTTTTCTTCCACCAGAGACTCTTTTGAAGACACTATTTAGCGTAACATATATATTGAAACCCTCATCATGCTACGTTTTGTCAAATAATGCGTGTATTGCTGTTCGCTTTTAAAGCCTATTTGAATTGGAAAAACTGTTAGCGAACAGCATGGATCCTGACCAGACTGCGCGGATGCGCAGGCTGGTCTGGATCCATGCTGGTCGCAAACCCACTATGTTGGTTTTCCCATGGCACGGCTCATTTCAGTTATATTGTATAACGATTACGTTACAAAAGTTCATTTATCACCTATTTAATCAGAACTCAAAGTGATAACGTTCGAATGTACTCTTCAAGTTACTGTAGTATTTTAGCAACGAAAACTCAATAAAAATATTGAAAACAAAGAAACCGTTGACATTGCATGAAAAACATAATTTCTACTATGATAGAATGTGTACTAGTGTTTCCATGATGGTCATGAGTATCTACACCGTTAGAAAAATCAACACCATTGCACTTGTTACCTATGAGCTTAGTAGGAAAAATGTAGCGTTTCAAATAGTTTATTTCATGGCCAACAAAATGACTTAAATAAGTAATTGAGACATTCACCTGACAAAAACTCGTGGTTTAGTTGTATTATAAACGAACGGTTTCGTGTGAAAAGATATCTTAAAAGTCATTTATTCCATACTTACTAGACCTTTTGTCATTATCTTCTGAACGGTTTTAGAATATCATCGTATTTGAATGTTAGCGTCGCCGTGTGAAAAGCACGTGCAAAATGTTAGGAGTATTAAAATTTTCACTTGTCATTGTCTAAATTTGATGTATTATACTTCAAACAATATAATTTTCAAACAAAATTTGTATGTTCATTGTCCGATACCATCATAAAAGCGTATATGTACCGCTTTTGTCCCTGCACTTCACAATTACTGATGCATTGCAACGCCAATGCTTTCATTCTTTAAGTACAAGATTACCTGAGGGGAAATGCTTATGACAGACTTTTCTTATATGACAAATAAAATATAAAAAAACCGTTTAATAAATATATATAATTTAAGATAGAAACAGGCGTATTTCAGAAAACAGATCAACTAGTTAAACACGAAAATCTGTTTTCTAAAAAAAATCGTTATCATTTCTCTGCATTAGGGTTTTGCGATGATAAGAAATGAGACAAATTGTCCAATAAAATGACTTAAGAATTGTCTGCTATAGTCTGTGAAAAATATGGAAAGCCACTTTGAAGCGATGATGACAGATAGTTACTAGTGCTTACATAAGCTCCATAATGAGGCGTACACCTTATGTAAGCTTTTTAATGCTGATTACAGAAGACGAAGACAAACTGGGTCAGACTCTGTTGCAAAGAGACAATATCGTTTATGAGTTTAATATGATTTAACACCAGCTGTTGTATTAATCGAAGTAACGGATAATATCTTAATTTGCTTACTCGTACTCAAAGAATCACTTGCGAAATAATTGCAGCGTGCATTGATGTTTTAAAGACGCTCGCTACAGTTTCGTAATTTTTTTCTCAATAATAGATTTTGATGAAATGTTTTGTATTCAAAGATCATGTTATGATGTATTGAAAAATGAAATAAAAATACTAGGTCACCAGCTTTGTTTCAATTTAATTTGCCCCTAGATATGGTGGTATTTTAAACATTTTTCAAAATTTCTGTAATCCTAAAATATATTTCAGTTAAGTACAATAATCAGCATAAATTTGATTATCTAAGCATTTTTATAACGGAAAACAATATATCTATTTGAAACATGCTCAGAGAAATCAAAAGAACATGATTTTGTAAAGAAAGGAATACTTGTTCAGCAGACCCAAGGGCTATTTTGCATATTTTTGTCAATTTTAAGTTGGTACTTCTGCTATTTTATCGAGTTTCACATAATAGAATTTAATCAAACTCTGCACATACCTTTGGTTATGTCTACCTAATCTAAAACAAAAAGAAAATTGATAGGTCACCGTATTAGATTTCGCTTAAATCAAATTACAACGAGGTGGGGTGTGACGGGCATTTATGCAACGCAGGTTGGTACGAAATACTCATTCAGTGTTTGAGCAAATGACTTAGAAATACATATATAAAATTATCAAACGGCAGATTTCTTAATAAGCGGATTTTAAGGTGTTTCTGAAGCATTTTGATGGCATAGAACGATGAAAGTTTCCGCCCTTTTTTTTAACAAAACCTATAGTTTACGAATGTACGGTACGGGTACGGTACGGGATTAGAAACAGCTGTGACTCAATGCAGAGTTTGAGCGCTGGTATAAATAACAGACTCCAGTATAGGTCGGACTGAAGCAATTTGAACTAAAAGTACTTGAAATGTATATATTTTGTAACCATGGTGATACTTACCCTTACCTTTAGTCAGTATATTATACATTTTGTACATTAAATGCATGCGAACATACAATTGCCGTACGCGACATTAGATAATCTCTTCCGGGCATGCGCAGAAGACCGCACCAAGTCTGCAGTGAGCTACATCGAAGCCAAATTGGCACGGTGTTGGGGTAAATATCGACCCGTCCGGAAAAACTGTAGCGAGTGCCTTTAAATGTCTGACTGACAGGAATACCAAGCTGACAAATTACTCATGTTACAATAATGTATGTAAAGTAATGAAAAAAAAAACAACACTTTTCTTTTCAAATGATAGCATTACTAAATGTTGCACTTGTAATTAATAATGATGTATTATATATTGTTTCACTTGTAATTAATAATGAGTATTAATAATTAATAAAAACACAATAATAAATGCAAACTAATATTAGTTGAGCCATGTTTTTTTTGGGTAAAATATTAAAGTGTTCTTGAAAAATACGAGTTCGAAATAGATTATTTCCTAATTCTGTGTAAGTGGTGTTAGATATATTAGTATACATAATATCCTGGTACTATCAAATGCTTAATTTGAACTTCGAATGTAGTATAAAAGTGATAAAAAAGGAAATGTAGATTCTGAGGTTTGGTGCACCATTAGCCAGTTTAAAAGCCCAGGTGGTGTTGTTGCCACCAATGCCCAACTACGTTCCTTTGCTTGTTCGTTTCGTCATCACTCATTGTCTATATGTTTTATTGTTTATATGTGTTTATCATGTACACACCTATACATATACTGCTGTTGGTTTGTGGGAGCTGCGTTCTAGGATAGTTATCCTTGTTTTGTTTTTGTCTGTCAAAACAGCAGACCCAATTAGACGGCTATGTCTGAAATACACTATTAAATCATTATCTGTAAAGACTTGCTAAAAATCAGACATTTAAATCTGAGAAAATGAAAAGTGCTCCGAAAATGGAAAAAAGATATATATAATCAGTGTGTAATATTGATATTGAAAAAATAAGATAATATAATAAAAGTCAAAATTAAATTTAGAATAGTATAAATGCTTATGGGTATATAAACACTTTAAATAAAATTTCATCAGAGTAATTACTAATGTACGTGCTTAAGATAATGCAAATACAAATGAAAAATATCATTTCTTTAATAAGCAATAGAAATTCAATATTTGTTTATGATTTCACCTTCCTTCAAAGACGTTGCAGCTATACCGTTTGTAATCCCGCCCGAAAATAATTGAGAAATATAGCCACATATACCAAATTATTTCTAAGACAAAATCAGTATAAATATATCTCTTCTTGCGGCCGCGACTGGATCCGTAAATGACGTCATCAATATGGCGTTTGATTTTGAAAGTAATACTGCTAAATAATGTCTGAATGATTCAGAAGAAAGGCTTATGATATCAGATATAATGCGACGAAACAAGCTAATTTGGTATTTTAAATATTCATATTTCCAATTATAAGAAAAAATATATTAAATCCCTTTTACCGGTTTTCTTTGTACCATATCGACTCAATTTACAATATATTTTTACATGTCGCTATTACCTCTTGATATTCATTATGTTCGAAAGTTCTTGCCGAGTTTAATTTGAAATACGATTATTTCCGAAAGTTACAAGAAATATAACATAAAATAAGCGAATACACATTACAGAAATCTGCTTTAAATCAGTACCTAGAATGAAAGAAAATTGTGAAAATTCTGTACAAATCAATGTAGGCACAAGGAACTTTTTTTATCTATTATAATTAGATTATATGCAATCTGCATGTATTGTTTCGCTAACATTATAAGTTGTTCAGATGTAAATATAATCAACAATTATGTCTGGAGAAGTTTTATAGAAACTAGATATTTGCATTTCAATGCAAATGATATATAAAGATACTTGCATTTCAATGCAAATGTTCGTAATAGTTTCTTAACTATTGGAAATTACTGATAAACTATTTTCATTCAAACTTGACTTCCAACACTCAGTCTACCTCAGCCCCGCAATAACACAGCTATTCACACAAGAGAGTATTTATAAATATATTCATTCATACTTGGCCCTAACACCAAGTGTGTTTTACCAAATTCGTCCTCAACCTAGCCAAACACAGCTATTTACACATAAAATCATGTATTACCCCCGCATATACAATATACTGAGTTTAACATGGATTTTCCTAATTACATTCAGCTATGATGCAGAAGGGCATCATGGGCAGGTGAAACAAAGCAGTCATATCATATCCTTTCTTCCATCTTTTTTCTGCAAATGAGGGCGAACCTCCACACATCCCATACGTTATTGTGATACTTTGCAATTTTCACGTTAATGCAACGTTTCAAGAACGATGACTCTCAACAATACAGCAACGTTTGTATAGTTTAGAGCATGGTAAAAACATGGACAGTTTAAATCATACAATCAACAAGCTCAAAACGTACAAATAAAGGAACATAGTGCAACAACGCCTACAAATACAACGTTGGTGTGTTTACAACAGTTTATTCAGCAAAAATTCTCAAATTCTTAATGCCTTCCGTGTTACAAGGTTATATAACAGCATTCATAAAAGTAACCTCGACAGCTGATTTAATACCTTATACACACATTGGTAACTAAAGACATGTTATAGTATGTCAAACACAAAACTGCTGGTGTATATACTTCTGATCCTTCAAGATTATGGAATCCATTCAATATGATCAATATAAAATTCCGCTCAAGCTTGTGCTAGGGGATGTGAAAATTGTTTCACATTTCTTTACCTGTCATGAACAAACACAGTCTAACCTAGTCCTATCAATTTGCTAAGTTACGTTCTTTACGTCCAAAATATCTTCTCAAAGTCTTTATTAACGAATCATTTACGAATATTTTATTATTTTACCAAATACATTAATAGGGAAAATTGTCATGGAAGCTGTTACGTAACTACTCATAATGGCCATGTTTTCCTATACCTTGTCACAGATGTGACTTTAAACTGCGTAATATGAATAACGATAGTGACATTTGGTAGAATATTCCCGCTGTTGATTATAACGGTAGTCCTGCTAATGCATTATGTAATTCATATGGAAGCGTCCTGGTGCCAGCAGAGAGATTTAAATTTGTTTTACGTACGACTTGCTATCTCCTACGTAGGAGTTAGTATCTCCTACGTAGGACTTAGTATCTCCTACGTAGGACATAGTATCTCCTACGTAGTACTTAATATCTCCTACGTAGGACATAGTATCTCCTACGTAGGACTTAGTATCTCCTACGTAGGACATAGTATCTCCTACGTAGGAGATATTAAGTACTACGTAGGAGTTAGTATCTCCTACGTAGGACTTAGTATCTCCTACGTAGTACTTAATATCTCCTACGTAGGACATAGTATCTCCTACGTAGGACTTAGTATCTCCTACGTAGGAGTTAGTATCTCCTACGTAGGACATAATATCTCCTACGTAGGACTTAGTATCTCCTACGTAGGAGTTAGTATCTCCTACGTAGGACACAGAATCTCCTACGTAGGACTTAGTAACTCATACGTATGGGTTCCCATTTTGCGGCGCTGCAACGTTCTGTGGTCCTACTTGCGTTTCCGGTACATGTGCTAATTGAACATTGCTGGTTGACTTTTTAATTGCGTGCTGATAAAAGGCATTTATTGCAATATTTCATTTATTTTCTAAACTATTTATATTCTTGTATTTTATGTGTTGTCTCGAGAAGGGGCTTAAATGAATAACTTTTCATTGAATTCCGTGAAATAATCTCTTAACCACTGTTTCTAACCAATAACAAAGAACGAATTTATATAGACCTGATTGCATTATACGATTATCAATGTTCTATAAGATTTAGTAAGTTTCAACTAGTCAATTATTCTTTTATCTAGTCACTCTGATCAAACAAAATTGTAAAGGTTATTTCTCATGAAATTAGCTCTAATAAAAAAATAGCCCCTACCGTGAAGAGCGATAAAGGGGAAAAAATCATGTTTACCAAGTTACTCGTCATTAATTTCTTCTCTCTAGGCATAAACTTAACAAAACAAAGGATAACCAGATTTAATGACTGGAATCTACAAATTCGCCGTGATATTCGTTAATTAAAAGATGTTACTGTCAAAAAAAATGCTTCACTTTATTTAAATACTATTCTATTCTTCCTCTTTTTCACAACATATACAAGATATAGAAGAAGCAAAACCGTCGGACCACAAGTTGATATGACATTAGTTTTTCGGAACACTATTATTGAGTGTATTCTCGGGAATAGATCACAAAATTCAGTAGGAAAAAATATATAAAGTGGGCTAAATATAGTACTGTAATTAAGAGAAAATATACAGTAATTAAGACTCTGAGAGAGAGAGAGAGAGAGAGAGAGAGACGAATATTTGAATTTTATATGAATAATGAGACATGTGCAAGATTCACATCCCTAGCTGAAAGGTCAAGGTCACTTTCGGCCGAGACGGAACTATTTTTGTTTGTTCTAGATCGGTATTTAACCAGTCGGGCGTTCAATTCATACGCATCTGAACTCTGTCAGGGTTCCCACGGTCAGGGAAAGTCGGTGAATTTTGTAATTAGTCAGGGAAATTTGGACTTTGGGCAAAAGTCAGGGAAAAGTCAGGGAAATTTTGAGTTGTACATGCGCGAATCCAGCTTATTTTCTCAGAGGGGGTCCGACCCCCTCCCCCACCCGGAAAATTTTGAAATTTAGCGCTTTCAGCATTCTGGGCATTTTAGGAGCATTTAAGAACACTTTCCCACTGCAAGTTTATATATAATATACCCCTTATTTTCACAGTTTTATGTGCTAACTTGTTAAATTCGGGGAAAATGATAAAATCAAGTTTTCTTCAAGGTAGAATTCTTAGTTTCTTTTAGATAATTGATATAAATATGAATTATGTCGGGATCGTATGAAGCAGCAGCCGCATATACTTTTGAATGCGGTCCTAATATTGCCTTTTTCGAAAAAACAAACATTTTTTTTCCTTCTTCTCTTCTTTCCTTTTTCATGGATTTTCCAGAGGGGGTCCGGACCCCCGGTCCCCCACCCCCTCTGGAACCGCGCATGTTGTAGGTCGAAGGTTTTAGGAATCAGTTTTAACATTAGCTAAAAAGATAACATTAGCTTAAAAGATCTAGCAGTGTTTTAAAGCTACCTCTATAGGCAAAATTATTAAGGCACCTTATTTGAAAGATTTAGCTTGTAAACCTTAACCCTAAGACTGCACTGCCTGGTGACCACTTTTGTGGCCCGACTTATTAGTGTACTAAAATTGACAGAGGTCCACTTTTCGAAACCTGCTCATTTTAAGACCGATGTCAAATGTTTTACTCATTATTTAATTGCTCAAAAGAGTTTTGATGAAATTGAAATAGTTGTTATTTTGTGCACATATAGACGTCAGTTCCACCATGACTTCGTCTACGTGATATTTCGCGCCATACATTTTAAATGTACAAAGTAACTCTGACTTTCTTTTTTTTTTCAAGGAAAGTTAAGCATTTGTTTTTCATAAGAATAAAGGATGAATAGCTCAGTAAAATATAATTTCTAAAACACTCGCCTTTAAATATAATTACAGACTCCCAATTACTACTCAGTCATTCAGTTTTTCATATTTTATTGTACATATATACGGAAACATAAACAACAATCACATACATCATATATGTCATATATACAAATGGGTTGGGCTAAAAGTTATTGAAACGTTATGTCGTGCTAATATTAGAAACATCAACGTTCGTAAAGCGACGGTTGTATTTGGATGTCGTCGTGAACGTCGTTAGCAATTTTGAATTTATAGTGTGGCAGCTTTTTTCGCAAGATAGACAAGAAATAAAGAAATGTTTAAGAAAAACCAACTTTTTGACCAACCTAAAAACGCTCAATGTAATTGCTTACAACAGTAAGCTAAGAGCTCTTTTGGTTTAAAGGCAAGCAGCAAGCATTTTCGTGAAACAAGATATATCATAAATTTTATTTGATTTCTCTTAGAGAGAGAGAGAGAGAGAGAGAGAGAGAGAGAGAGAGAGTATACTTTTGTTGATAATTGTATCTTAATTAAAGAGTTATCTGTATAATTAATTTCCTTACCTTAAAAGATATTTCAAAAGAAGACATCTCTCTTGGAGAAGATCTTTCAGTCACAGACAAGAGACAGGTTTAAATATAGCTTTCTCTCAATTAAACTTCTATCCCATCATAATGCAGATATTGAATTGAAACTTCACATGTGTCTTTGTGGTTATAAAACAAGTTGACAGCATCAAGTCCCATAACTCTGACCTGCATTTTAGCCAAATCATGCCCCCTTTGGACTTAGAAAATCCTGGTTAAAGTTTTGCGTGCAAGTACATACAGTACATGGTGCATCTTTGATGAGTATAGGTCACTTCTCAGCCAACTTGGGACGGGGGCCCATCTGCCCGTCCCTGGATCCGGGCATGTTCAGAGATGATTTTAATAAACCTTTCAAAAGGAGAAACAGTTATATGCGAAGAAACAGTTCTATCATATTTGAATGAAATTTTACAATAGACATATTAGAATTAAAATAGTTCATAGCAAAGCTGTGTTTGAACACTATACACTCCGCAGATTATACGTCGTATGAAATATTTTCTCGGTATACGCCCTCGTAAAATTATTACGCTCGGCGTATATAAATAGTGTTGAAACACGGTTTTGCTATAAATCATTTCTTAAATATAACCCGCGACGGCTACATCGACGCCAGGATTATAGTCTAGTTAAAATGTTTATATTGGCGTCTGTTAATATTAAATATATAACTAATATCCATGAACTTTTGGATCAATTCTCGCACATGAACAAAGGGTTACAATAGATGCGTTTACTGGTTCTTTAAATTGTTAAACATTGAAATTGTTCCTGCTTTGCTAATACTGAGATTAACAATGAATTGATTTAAGGACACTATTTAATATGTTTACAAAAATCAGTTAACAGTTATACGTCATTTTCATGTTTTACAAATGAACATGGTCAACTTGTTTAAAATAACTTGTAAATAATGGAGTAGCCTGTGCGTCGACAGACTTCGCCTTATATTGGTTGGTCTTGCATTTAGGCTTAGTACTGGTGAAGTTCATTTAATATTTCCCGTCGGAGAAATTGGTAAAGCAGTGCAGCATCGTCTGCTGTTTTGGCAGGCATCATATTATGGTCCGACATGATGATGGTACACAGTTCAAACACCGTTTCGTCACATGTAACATTTCCCTTTTGAAGATTTTCCTCAAGACACAAGTTCACCTGTGCTTCAGATGTACGACAAAGATAATCCTGACAGCCGAACATTCCAGGACAATGATACATCAAAAATGGTCTTCCGTATGGCTGGTTTGGATTGCTTGATGGTCTTATACGATGGTTATTCCACAGTTTAACTACAGAGTTAAGTTCTTCCTGAAAAAATGTATAGATAAAAGTATAATGGCGAAAGAAAGTAATTACGATGCACGCTATATATAGGCCTGTATTTACACTTTTTAAGACATCGCACACACTTTTAAATGTATTTGTTAACACTCCTTTTAAAACTCTATTAAATTTCAATGGAATCTGAAATGTTATTTTTTTATGTTCAAATTTCATACCGGGTGTGTGACGTCAGTTTCAGGTATATCGTCACGTTTAAAAGTTCTTCAGCGACGATAATTTCAACTTCACTCACGCTTCATAAAAAGATGTGTACCATTTATATAATAATTAAAAGTGAGGTATGCGTAAGTTATAAAAAGAGTACTGTATTAGATTTACATTGGAAAATATGAATTCGTTCTTTTGCGCTCCAAAAGTCGACCAATATTTCCGTTGCAGAACTCGTGCATTGAGAACTTTTTATTTCATACATACCGGTATCTACACGTATAATGTATGTATGCAAAGATAATAACCTTTTTATCACATGCATATCTGCATGTATAAACGAAATGTGAATATTATAAATTTGTTTAATAGTCTGATTAAGACTAACGATACTGAAATAAATAAAATAATTAATGCAACGACAAGCAGTAAATTACGTTACGCACCCGATATGAAATTCAGGCGTCCGTGTATTGAAAAATATTGACGTTTCTGGTACCATTGTAACTTACCACAGGCACGAGTATCGGTCCTGGGACAAAACATATGGCCTTGTTTACATCCTGAATGAGTCCAAAATGAAAACTATGTAGTGAAATATTGGCCCCTTCAAAAGTTACATATATCTACTGAAGGCCAGAATCTCGAGAATCGAGCCTGCGAGCGATGGGTTCACTTCCCGAGCCGTTGTGAAATAAAGTCTCTAGACAATTGAACAAACTACCTATCACAATTTCGCATGTACAATTAGCTACAAATTGAGACCAACCCCAAGTTTCTAGCCCTCCCCGTTCATGAAATATCTATCAGAATGCTGCAAGTTCCAGGTAGATAGAAGTGTGGCACAACGGAACGGTACGAAATTACGGACTAAAAGATGTCTGTCAGCCTAGAACGGGTCAAATTCATTTGCCATGAATAACAAGTATTACTAAATATGTAAATTATGGCCACTCACCACCGTCAGTAGCATCTGCTACACGCGATATTTACTTTTTTATTTTTCCGTCGGTCTTTCGATTGTATTGTCCGCCACTGAAACAGAAATGATAATATCCGAGTAATTTTGTACGAAACGTTGCGGTTCTGTCGGAGGTCTGTCGCTATTGGCCAATCAGAAATTGATAAAAATACTTAATGAATTCTGTTCAATGGCGTAGCATGTGGAAAAAATTTGAAACGCAAATATCGCGTGTTTTGAGTGGCCCTAGTTTATGTATTTAGTTATACTTTTTAGTAATTTTTTTATTGAATTTGAGCCGTAATCGGCAGACAGCTATACTTTAGTCTATGTTTACGTACCGATTCTTTGTGCCGCATCTTTATCTACCAGGGACTTTCAGACGGAAGGCATTCGTTTCCTGATAGATATTTCATGAACGGGAAGGGCTAGAGACTTGGGGTCGGTCTCATTTTGTAGCTAAATGTATACGGGAAACAGTGATAGGTTGTTTGTCTAGAGAATTTATTTCACAACGGCCCGGAACACATTGCTCGCAGGCTCGATTCTCGAGATTCTGGCCTTCAGTAGATATATGTATCTTTTGAAGGGGGCTCATATTTCACTACATATTTTTCATTTTGAACACATTTAGGATGAAAATAAGGCCATATTTTTGTCCCAGGTCCGATACTGGTGCCTGTGCCTGGTCACTAAATTATATATTTTAACACGACCAGCAAATAATTAACCTACATACATGTAGAGCAAAATCTGTTTCTATATAAAGTAACATCATTATACGATGAACGATATAATCGAAAATCCGTGTAGAAAGGTCAGAAATCTGTCATATGTTTTATAAAAAAAAATATAGACGTACCTGAATTAAGTCCATGAAACAAAACTGCAGAACAGCCTTATCAAGGAAGCTTCCGTTGAAATCACCAGTACTTTTCAGCATTGTGAAAAAATCTATCCAGTACTGAACATTTTCATTTCGAAGTATACCCCACCAACGCTCAATTATTTGATTATGGTTACTTGATCCTTGTAAAAAACAGCTGTTTGTTAACTGTTCGTCTCTCTGACCCCTAAGGAAAATGACCATCTGTCGAATGTAAACATTCTCGGTGCCATAATCTGACCTAGCACGCGTTGGACAGCCTTGCAAATGTTTCACAGCATTCATAAAATAACCAGCAATTATCTTAGGATCGCTGTTTGTTTTGTGCACCTCAAGCCATATTATGAAACGAGAAAATCCTTCGATAGCTCCGTTGATACACAGCCCGTACGGTTTCAATTTATCATACCCGTCGATATGCCATAAATAATTAGGTCCAAGATTCAGGTACATCCGACGTTGAAGACGAGTTCTCCTTCTCTGTTCAATACCTTCTTTGTCACAAATATGCATCATCAGGCGAACTGTTTCTTGTGTAACAACATATCTCTCTTGAAGGAGTTTCTGATGCATCATCTTGTATCCAAGTTGTTTGCTGGATTTCATTACATTTTCCATGACATAGAGACCAACACTAAGCTCATCACTTTTATTTATGCGTCTAAATAACTTCATACGTGACAATATCCGTTTAAGGCTTCGTAAAGAAACTTTAAACCCATTTATTTTTTCAAGACAAAGTAATATTTCACGGTATTTCATACCAGATGCAAAATATGTTTTTATAAAGTCATCCATGCCGTGTAGTTTTAAATTACACACGTTTCATTACTAAATAATAGTACACACGAGTATATTGTTCCACTACGCATGCTGGAGAGTTTTTTAGTCAGTGACATACGTACGAGTTACTAAGTCCTACGTAGGAGATACTAACTCCTACGTAGGAGATACTATGTCCTACGTAGGAGATACTAAGTCCTACGTAGGAGATACTATCTCCTACATAGGAGATACAAACTCCTACGTAGTACTTAATATGTCCTACGTAGGAGATAGTAAGTCCTACGTAGGAGATATTATGTCCTACGTAGGAGATACTATGTCCTGCGTAGGAGATACTCTGTCCTACGTAGGAGATACTAAGTCCTACGTAGGAGATAGTAAGTCCTACGTAGGAGATATTATGTCCTACGTAGGAGATACTATGTCCTGCGTAGGAGATACTATGTCCTACGTAGGAGATACTATGTCCTACGTAGGAGATACTAAGTCCTACGTAGGAGATACTAACTCCTACGTAGGAGATAGTAAGTCGTACGTAAGACAAATTTAAATCTCTCTGCTGGCACCAGGACGCTTCCATAATTTCATTAGATTGCATTGAGGACATTTCCATCTAGATACTGAAAGTTTTCAAACTGAAGTAAATCTGTTTACTTCAATCAGTCTTAAATACGGAGATATGTCATTCCAAAGCGATTTAGAAGCGTCCGAATTATAAGTTTTATTTAACTGCATCTCCCAGCATAAAAATCATCAAATATTCGAGCAACAACTGATTATTGAGATTGCATGAATCATTCTAGATTTAGTAACCACATCTGACTGTGTAAATAGTTTAAGCCTTTCTTAACCATAAAAATACTCTGCGACAAGTTAGGTACAAATAGTTCCCACCGAAATACAAATTACCTGTCAGGAAAATTTCACGTCATATCTGGACATAAATGATGTCCAAACGAAAGGAGAGGGTTCTACAAACTGTGTCAAAGGTTAACATGGTAAAATGTTTAACAATGTTGCAAGCAGAAAATCTGTATTAAATTTAAATTCCCGAAATGTAATATTTTTTTCCAGGCAAAATGTGCCTTTAATTAAATCGGCCAGTTTGACATTTATTACATAATGCGGTAAAGTGATATATAGACTATAGAAATCTTATGTATTGACTGTATTTTTATAGGATTTCGCCAGATTCTTTAAAGGTATTTTTTTTCAGAGTTTGGAAATACATTATCGCAGTATCTTTTCAAGTTGTGTTTAATAGCCAATAAGTAGTGGCATAGGATGTTAAATTAGCAATGTAACTTTTTATACAATTTAGGAATTCAATACATATCGGAAAATCGAATATTGCTGAACATAAAACTTTGAAAGAGCAAACTTCAGCGATGTGATTAGAGACCGAATTCTGTTCAGTGTAAGAACAAAAGGTGAAGGTTTTAATAATTTGATGTTCCTTACGTAAAGCATAAATACAGCGCAGGCGTCAATCGATGATGACATTTATTGACCATCTAGTCTGCTGGTACAAAAACATATGTAGAGAATAATTCTTGCGGTTCCTTCTTCAGTTGTCTTAAAGTAAACTCAGGTCTTTACGGAAATATGTATTCTTTGGAATATTTGAATTTAATTGATTCTAATAGGAGAATCGACATTATGTAAATATATTTTTCGTTTCCAAGCTGTTTATGTTTCAGAAACAGCATTCTCTCGGCTTTAATATTTTAAGTGTTTTTTTCTCGATGGATTTCGCATATGGACCACAGTGTCGCCACGTTAGCCTGAACTAACACAAGGTATATAAATATACATGAATATGTTATTTGACGATAGAAGTGATAGATAATCAAACTATTTCTATCTTAATGAAACATGCTGCACCATGAAATAAAAATTTGTTGACTTATTTTCGTTATTTGGTCATTTTGTGACAATTATTTATATTTTTTTCATTGTAAACATAATCAATTGCATCTATCTTTTTTTTTTCTCAAAAAGTGCTTTTATCTGCTAGATCCATTGCTAATATTTTAAGCCAAAAATGACAAAGTTCAGCAAATGTTCCCGACGGCGTGCCTGTCGGGGAAGAACATTGTTTTTAATATTCGGTTAGGCAATACTACTTATTAAAAGAAATTTCACTTTGATACCTTACTTTTAACGCTTTTAATAATAAAATAAAATTGATGAATTGTTCGAAAAAATGCGACCAAGATTAGCCGGTATTTATTAAAATGAACTCCGGTCGATGCATGACAATGCGATACGACATTATGAAAATGTCACTTTGTATTGTCGAGTGTCACTTGCGTGTCGTGTATCGTTTGGAATTGTCGCGCGTCGACCCTCACCCAAACCCGCGACACGCGACATACGATACGACATTTGGAAAATGTCGCTTCGCGTTGTCGAGCGTCGTTTGTGATTATCGCATGTCGTTTGATAATGTCGCCGTCGCGTTTGCAGGGTCGAAACACGACAACGCGAAGTGACATCGCGACATTACGAAGTGACATAGCGACAATGCGATACGACGCTCGACAACGCGAAGTGACATCGCGATACATCGTGCTTTTGAAAGCCGACATTTCAAAGTGGATATCGCGACATTGTCGTTTGGGATTGTCGCCGTCGTTTGCGATTGTCGGGTGTCACTTCGTAATGTCGCTATATCACTTCGCGTTGTCGTGTGTCGATCCCACAAACGCGACGGCGACATTATAAATGGCCCCAACAGGATTCCGTAAAATGAGCAGCCAGCTGTCTGCTCGTGCATACAGTGTACATGTATATAACTATGAGTCATTAATCTTAAACCGACATTGTAATATTATTGCCGGTAATTATTTCTGAATTTGATCTTAGTTCTGTCTGAAACGGCAATCAGTGAGCAAGAAATACGTTTCCGTTTCGTATCAACATACATGTATAAATACATTGTTTTACATGTATAACAAAGGGGTTGAGTATTCAACATGTTAGACACCGGTTTCGATCACCCTAATTGGCTTCGTTGTGTGATACAGCGTGCCTGATTTTGTACAAATGATTCTAACCTTCTCATTTTCAGCTTTTTCAAAGCTCGCCATGCCAATAAAATGAAATCAATATCTATTTACCGAATAGCGTTGAAATGAAATGTTTCTTTTTATTTACAGATGAATATTGATTGCGAAAATGCATTCCTGTACACGCGATTCCTAGCGTTAGGCGTAATTAAGTCTAGAGTCAAAAACAGACGGACAGCGGCAAATTTCTCAATGAAAATTTATACCTTCTGTATAAATTATATAATTCCTGTCCAATTTATAGCTCAATTTCTAAAATAATTCACGGTTTGTCATACATCCGTCTAGAGTACTTAAAGGCACTGACCTCCAGATTTGGCTAAAAGTAATCTTTCTCTCAAATTGAAGTTTGGTCATATTATGAACATTAGAATATGAATCTAAAATATTGTAAAAATTCCAAATCAAGAAAAAAAAAAATGACCGCGTCGGGAATCGAACCCCGGACCACCGCGGCAATAAAGACTTTTACGTCGTCGTAACCAATAGCGCTATAGCGGAATTAGTGAATTATGACTTCAAAATATAGATATTTAAAATCGAACCTTCTTAAGAAATAGAGCATTTATTTTCAGATATTTAAAAAAAAAATTTTTTTGTTGTCGAACGATCTGGAGGCTAGTCCCTTTAAGTGGCAGTTCTTTAATATATTTTGGTTTCACACAAAACTTCAAGTGAATCAAAAATGTCTGCAACTGAAAGATACGGTAGAGTATTGATAGACTGTTGAATCTTTAGCTCTAACAGATTTTGCACATTAACATATATCCTTTTTGTTGTTTTTTGTTCAGTTAAATGTCTTACCGACTTAGTCATAGGTCATATTACGACCTCAAGCTTTTTATGGTGAAGAAAGACCACAGGTGCCACTCCGGGAATTTTTGGCGGGTACCTGGGTAGAACCATTGACCTTCCGTAGGTCAGCTGATCATCAATAAAATGTCAGTTTAATTAGCGAATAAATTACCTTTAATAGAGAGGATTTGCTCTACAGAGATGCCGTTAACAGAGATAAGACTGTGATAAATAATTCTCAGCTAATCAACGACTTCATTTTTTTTTCAAACGCAAAATTTCCGCTAACGCTAATAATAAAGGAATTCTATTATTACTCTTATGTTAAATATGACACCGATGATTGAGACTTTCTTATGACGACAGCATTACTGAGTCATCAATAAAATTGTCGTGAGTGATCACGCCACTCAATATTGTATTCGTTCACCTTTGTAAAGCTTTGTAAATAATTTCCCTTGTTAATAATCCAATAAACGTTTATTGTTTGATTAAAAACATACATGATAAGGATGTCAAATGTTTCTTTTTGCAACTTATACGCGCTTTACACAAATGAAAAGTATTTTAAATTGTTTATTTACTAACCTGCTTCAAAGTCAGTATGAATTACATGTATATTCATTTCAGTACTCGTGTATGCAAAGATTGCATTTTGGCAAATTTGCCATGGCAAAACGCATTGCCTACGTAGGAGATACTAAGTCCTACGTAGGAAATAGTATGTCCTACGTAGGAGATAGTATGTCCTACGTAGGAGATACTAAGTATACGTAGGAGATAGTTTGTACTACGTAGGACATACTATGTCCTACGTAGAAGGTACTATGTCCTGCGTTAGAGATACTATATCCTACGTAGGAAGTACTAAGTCCTACGTAGGAGATAGTATGTCCTACGTAGGAGATAATATGCCCTACGTAGGAGATACTAAGTCCTACGTAGGAGATACTTAGTCCTACGTGGGAGGAACTAAGTCCTACGTAGGAGATAGTAAATCGTACGGAAGACAAATTTAAATCTCTCTGCTGGCACCTGGATGCAGCAATATTTATCAGATTACTGAATCATTTAGATACCTTTGTTGTTAAATACATGATAAAAATTCAACGAAAAGGCATTGTCTTATTCATTTAGCGATTCTACTTATTTTGAAATACAGAGAAATATTTGTTCTTATGCAAGGAGCATACATCATCTATAAGTTTACAAAAGTATAGACATTAAATGTTGAAATACACATAATTAATTATACGCACCAAAATTTATTCAAGAGCAAATCATTGTTTGAGATATATTATTTTAATTCTAACACGTCACCAGGAATTATTATGCACATCCTTGACGACATCCACCAAAGTTTTGCATGTTTTTTTGTGGGTTTCTTTTCCAGCGCGCCGCTATGATGTGTGGCACTACGGCGTAATAATTGTGACGTACGAACAGTGAATTATTGCATAATAACACACAATTTTCAGTCTTCTATGTTTAATAGGAAAACTAATCGGATCGTGTTTGAATGTTCCTTTTTAAATAAATAAATAAATAAATAAATAAATAAATAAAATAAAGTTGAATATAGAGTGGTGCCATCAAAACGTGTAAGTAATTCTGACGTAAAAAATTTAGTTAGACAATAGCTTTAAACGAACATACAGAATATAAACTGTTAGGCTGGATCTTTTCAATCTCTCGCGTCAATGGTGTCATGGGATTGATGTAAAAATAGTCGAGCCGCGCGCGTAGTTAAACAATTTCAATTCCCACAACAATTACACAAAAAGCATTGTTGTTAGATATCAACGGCAAAACAAAAGCGGTCTTATATAAACACTAAGCAATTATGTGTTTTTATTTTATCCAAGAAGAGAAGAACAATTTTGAATACTTTTTATTTCAGATTACAATATCTATAATATTTGTCTGTAAATGATTCACATTAAAAGGACACGTTCATATAAACATAAATCGTGGGTTGTTTCAATTACTGTTGGTCTGATGATTTATAGAAATATCTAGAATTTGTATGGATAAACATTATTCATAATTTGAAGGTCTATATCATCAATATGTTTTCGATGTAATAATTGTTTTGATATTCTGAATATTGAAGATTATTGATAGCATACCTTAAGAGGTCATAAGTCGTCAACGTGCCGATCACGCCATGAACCACTTATTCTATTCATGATTCCACGATACCGTGCTGTAATTGCTGTGGCTTCCGTTCATCTATATATATTTAGTCTCCTGTATCTACTGAGTGCTGCCGCATGAAAATCAATAAAAGTGTATTGTTAAAGAATGACAATATATTTTACATCTTGCGGAAAACACAAATTAAGCACGCGAGTGTAAAGTCATGACGGATACTTGTTTTTTAAATAATTTATTGCAAACTGTAAACATGTATATTTTTGTCGACTTCTTATGTGTTAACATTGAGACGGATGGAAAACATGTCTTTGGTTAGGACTGAAGACTATTTTGCGAGTGATAGGAATATTTATCAGGTATGTAAATCAGTCTGTAAGATCTCTTGGAAGCATAGCACGCTGACGGGCAAAATAAACTATTTCGATACTGTTTCAATTAAAATACTATATTTATTTATTTATTATTATTATTATTATTATTATAATATAAATATATATAAGTTTATAATAATATATTTTAATGATACGAAATAGTGCATGCATTTAATTTTCTGGTGTAAATTGGTGTTCAAAAGTTGTTTGAGTTGAGTTTGAGTTGTTGAGTACATTGGTGTAATTATACCTTAGATTTACCATAATTGTATGCTTTACTTAATATGATCTGGTATTTTTTCACTAATGTTAGAGCCTTTCCCAGTGGGGAATGATTTTATTTACATTGTGTTGTCTAACTTTTTGGAAATAGGGTAAGTGCGAGGTTGGCATGCCCTAAACGCGTTTAAACTCCCACTTTCCCCTATAGGTTACTGACCGTTCCAAGGCGGTGCCCCTATTTTCAACTTGTTTTCTGCCTGTCTTGTACTTTGTGTTGCGTATGTTGTCTTGTTTGTTGTTAGCGTTTCTTTCCTCTTTCTCCTCACTCCCCCTGTCGTCTCCCATCCTTTCCCCTTGCATTTGCGCTCCCTTACTTTGGCATCCCCTCCCCTTTTACTATGAGTAAGTTATCGTGCCCACCTTAATTTTGGCTAACGGAGTCCTAAGGCGTTGTCCGATTATTGTTTTTTCCTGCTTATGTGTGTGCGTTTGTGTGCGTTTGTGTGCTTGTATGTCTGTATGTCTTGGGCGGTGCCCTACAGTGTTTTTATATCTTACTTGTCTGTTTATCTATGTAAGTTAGTTATGTATGTGTGTTTGTCTTTTGTACATGAGTGTCTGCGCTGCTGTGGTTTACGTTGTAGGGTAACTGTGATTAAGGAACGTAGCATTCCCTTTTGAATATTCATCCTTGTTCCACTTTCCCCTTCACCCCCCCCCCCCCCTACCCCTTCCTTCCCCCTTTTTCTATATTTTGCATAAAATTAATATGTACTTGTTGGATTTAAAAGCAACCCGTCTATAATGTTTTCCGTTAAAGATTCTTTTTGTTGTGGGCCTACTTAGCAAATGCATGGCTCTGAGGCTGTGTTTATGGTGCTCTGTGCTTCCGAGAAATCTACCCTTACCTATTATCTTTTGTCCCTACATAAGAGCTGCTTATTGTCTCAGCTATGTTACCACTGGCGGCGTTTCAGTCCCGTTTCGCTTAAAATATCGCACAAAAAATAATTTTTAATAATTTTAGAGAAATAAAGCACTGGGGATGTAGTCTATAAAACATCAGGAACTAAGACCGAAGTACTCCAGTATTTGAAATTAATGAAAGGCAAGTGGTCTACTACATAATTCATTCAAGGGCCATTGGTGTTTTGCATGTAGAATTACATATGGTTACCTGTAACAAAGTATTCTATAAAAGTGTAAAACAAGACAGTAGCCAGTGTTTTCATACCAGGCACAGATTTCCTTCAGAATAATGTAAATAATTTTCATATTGGCCAGTGATCCGCCTCTGACTTTCTCAAGCTAGTTACCTAGGATTTCCTGGTTAGACAGGAGTCAGAGCTACTTAAAAATACATCCTGTCAAATAGTGCAAGGCTTACACATACATTTTACAAGTGGCAATAGTAAGTGGTGCACTACCAAGTTTGTTCAGATCAAATTTAGTATCACAACAGCAGTCATTGTTTTATAACGAGCTATGTATATTTTTTTTCATTTTTCGCCAGATGTATATTCACCAAACTTAGAGAGAAACATCCTTGCTTAAACCGATTTGAATGTTTTTATTTCTTAAAGGGTTATCTTGACAACCAGAGCTAAAATATATGAAAAACTTCTTGCCGCTTTGATTGATACTGCCAAACATGATTTGAAAGAGCACCACAAATGCACCTTTCTCGTGTCTGAAAGGTCATGTTAACGCTCGAGTGAGGGCCATCAAGGTCCTTGGTTTATGGTCGATTCTTGATGCAAAATGTATGACTGTTGGGCCTTTCATTTGACATTACAAACGATTCCGTACACGAACAAATACGGACAAGTGTTGGATTTAATTCTTTAATATAAGCGTTTAAGGGGACCAATTTCAGCAAATATTATTTTAATACAGTTAACATATCCATGTTCCAGATACATTTAAACTAATGTCTGAAAATTTAATCATATCAAAGAACACAATTAGATTCGGACAACTTTTAGCAGATGTTATTACTCTGTATAACAGTTTCCTACACGTGTCCTGAATCTCAGCCGCTCTAATGTCTTCATTGAAACATATCCTCAATAGAATAAAAAAACTAAAGATCAATATGGTTAAGTATCTTACATAATTATCTATCAATAATTAAACTGCTGGTATTCTTCGCACAAAGTGTGAGATCAATAGAACATAATTTACAAGCAGTAAATCATCTTTTAGAAATATTTTTTATATTCATTGCTGGAAAGAAGGAAACTAATGCTAGCTCACGTCAAAATTTTACATAAGAAAAGCTCCGAACATTTCCAATAACAAACAAACAAACAAACAAAAACACAAAACAAGAGGGTCATGATGACCTTATATCGCTCACCTGTTAAACTTGGCCTTGGAATCATCAAGATAAACATTAATCAAGTTTCTTGAAGATAGGGGCATAAACATGGCCACAAGTGTGATAGCAAGCTTTTACTTTGATTTGACCAGGTGACCTCACATAACCTAGTTTCAAACTTGGCATAGGAATCATCAAGATAAACATTCTGATCAAGTTTCATGAAGATAGGGTCATAAAAAAAGGCAGCAAGAGTGTTTACAAACATTTCTTTTGATTTGAGTGGTGACCTAGTTTTTAATCCCACATGGCCCAGTTTCAAACTTGGCCTATGAATCATCAAGATAAATATTCTTACCAAGTTTCATGAAGATAGGGTCATAAATATGACCTCTAGAGTGTTAACAAGCTTTTCCTTGATTTGAACAGGTGACCTAGCTTTTGACCCCACATGACCCAGTTTCAAACCTGGCCTAGGAATCATCAAGATAAACATTCTGACTAAGTTTCATGAAGATACAGTCATAAATGTGACCTATAGGATGTTAACAAGCGTTTCCTTTCATTTGACCTGGTGACCTAGTTGTTGACCCCATATGACCCAGTTGCAAACTTGACCTAGAGATCATCAAGATAAACATTCTGTGCAAGTTTGTGTCAAATCAAAGCATAAATGAAACCTCTATATTGCTGAAAGGGCCAAAATAGAAAAGTGTGCCCCTTTCAGGGGCAGTAACTCTAGAACTCATGATGGAATCTAGCCGGTTTTCGAAAGGAACCGAGATCCTATTGTGACTTAAGTTGTGTGTAATTGTGGGTAAAATCAAATATAAAATGTCACTTCTATCGTGTTCACAAGGTAAACATTAACAAATTTTGGCTCTTTCAGGGGTCAATCAGGGGTCGTAAGTCCGGAACCTATGATTGGATCTGACAGATTCATCATAGAATCCAAGATTGCCAATGCAAAATGTGGTCTCTATCGTGTTCACAAGCCAAAAATAGCAAACTTTGGCCCTTTAAGGGGCCATAACTCTGGAACCCATGACGGAATCTGGCCAGTTTTCGAAAGGAATCGAGATAGTATACCAATACAAGTTGTGTGCAAGTTTGATAAAAATTGTTTGCAAAATGTGGTCTCTATCGTGTTCACAAGAAATTATGGACGGACGACGGACGGACGGACGACGGGCGATCACAAAAGCTCACCCTGTCACTACGTGACAGGTGAGCTAAAAACAACAGCAACAACAACAAAAACCAGGAAGTTCATTGCTTCCAGCTTTTCCTTTCAGTATCAGTATGTAGCCGGCTATCGACAATGAAGCATAAAAGACGACTGACTTATCAAAAAGTGACCAATAGAAGCGGGAAAGACTTAGATATAGCACAAAATGTGCACCCCTGCACAAGTGAGTCCATTTGTAACCTACTATATACATTTGATTACTGGGGTTACTTACTCTATTGCTTTGTTTACTCTGTTTTTTAAAGGTGCAGTAATACACAAAGCCAATGACTATAATAAGTTTTGTTGAGGAAAAGTTGTCTCTATTTCTGGTTACATTGTTAGCCTTCTTTTCTTTGGTTACTCAGGGTTACTTTTGGTTACTAGAGCAAATACCTATGAAACATGCATTGCAAATAATTTGAGAATAAAAAACATGTCTCTTTTTCTGGTAACTAGGTTACCCTTCTTTTCTTTGGCTACTCCTGGTTAGTTACTTTTGGTTTCTTTAGCATATACATGTACCGAAGATATTTTGAGGAAAAAAACATGTCTCTTTTTCTGGTTACTGGGTTACCCTTCTTTTCGTTTGTGTTTCCTGGTTACTTTTGGTTACAGTACTTTAGCATATACCTATAAAACATGTATTGAAAATAATTTGAGAAAAAAAAAAACATGTCCCTTTTCCTGGTAACTGGGTTACCATTCTTTTCTTTGGTTACTCCTGGTTACTTTTGGTTATTTTAGCATATACCTATGAAATATATGTTGAAAATAATTGGAGAAAAAGTGTCTCTTTTTCTGGTTACTGGGGTACCCTTCTTTTCTTTGGTTTCTCCTGGTTACTTTTGGTAACTAGAGCATATATCTTTGAAACATGTATTAAAATAATTTGAGAACAAATATGTCTCTTTTTCTGGTTACTGTTTTACCCTACTTTTCTTTGGTTGCTCTTGGTTACTTTTGGTTACTTTAGCATATACCTATGAAACGTGTATTGAAAATAATTTGAGAAAAAAGCATGTCACTTTTTCTGGTTACTGGGTTACCCATCTTTTTTTGTTGCTCCTGGTTACTTTTGGTTATTTTAGCATATACCTATAAAACACGTATTGAAAATAATTTGAGAAATAAATGTCTCTTTTTCTGGTTATTGGGTTACCCTTCTTTTGGTTCCGATTGGTTGACCAATTTACTTTTGTTAATAACCGTTCGCATTTATAGTTGCAAGCACTGTAAATGAGCCTTTATAATATTTGTTTAATCCATATGATCGTCGATGTTAATATAACGGTACATTGGTGAAGAAGGGATTATATGACCGCAAATAATGGAGTAGACCGAAAACTGCCGAACAGTCTCGACGGCCGATTAACCTGGCCAGATTTTATTATCATCGCAATAGGGGTAAAATGACCTCAAGGGGAGGGGTGCAGTCATGACTGTTTGTTACAATAAGGCTGTTATTATTATTATTGTCATTATTAATATTGTTATAATAATTATTATTATTATTGTGTACAACGCCATTGAATATATCATTGTATAAAAATAGGCGTTTAATCAAATTATTCAGTTTCAGTTTCATTTATTATCGGCTTTTGCGATGACTTTCACGATGGGTCTAATGTACCCATATGATACACGCAACATAATTTGTAAGCTCTTTATGCGTACTTGTGATTTAATCAAGGAACATGACTCTTTAGCCCGAACAAAACCCAAGGAACACAGCTTCACATGCTCAGCTGAATAATATTCCTTTTATGATTCATGATCCTAGGTAAAAAAAAGTTTTAAGATACGTGCGATACAAACTTTGATGCTCCGTAATGCATATTTTTGACCAAGTTGAGGGCCATAACTCTGGTCTTGCTGAACCAATTTCTAACGAAACCCAATATGCTGAATAATATTCGATAATCCTAGATAAAATACTTTTTACGATACATGTGACATAAAGTTATAGGCCCTTTTATGGATATTTTTGACTAAGTCAAGGGCCATAGCTCTGATATATCTGTGTGAGATCCCATTTAAAACACCTTGTGCACAACTTTACATACTCAATAACAATCCTGTGAGGTTTGATGTCTATCGATCAAATATTTTTTTATGATATACACGACAAAAACTCGGACGGACAAGGGCAACTGTACCCCCTTTGTTGGCGGGTGGGGGTTGGGGTGGGTACAAATACATTGAAACAACGTGTTCTTATGAACCAAATGAGGAATCTTTACCAGACGTGATCCCTAGCATCATTTTCAGCATTTCAAAGAGTTCGGCTTATTACAGCTAGAAATAAAAAATCTTCTTATGAAATATTATGCTGACCTTTATTGCATGGAGTCATAGACCTTTCTAAATAAACTTTAATGATTCGACTTTACTGTGGGATGACGTTGTCAGAGCTGAACAGTTTTTAAACAACTTCTCATTATATGGACTATACCCTTTCATTGTGCTATTAATTAGTAACATGGTAGGAAAAAGCTTTATATAACTTATAATAATCTACTTTATTGATGTTGACCACTCGACAAAAACTAAAAAGGTCCTCCTCAGGTGAAACATTGAGGCTAAGTCGGTCCTTTTGTTGTTACTGCATTCCTTTCTGTCCATGCCATGTTGAACGAAATCTTAGCAGTGAATCCTCCCTACAAATGGTTATTCATTATTTATATTGAAAAGAGCATTCCAGTATCATTGCACTAACACTTTCTGCAATGTATAACGAAACAAAACAAAACAAAACCGGGTGACAAGGATTGATACATAAAATCAAATGTACGATTTATTCATTAAATTGTCTAAAAGAAATATCTTTAAAAAAATATTATTTCATCTCATGTCATTGAAAAACATACATGCCCTTTAAAATATCAACCAACATTACTCCTATAATGATATCTATTAAAACATGTATGGACATTTTATGGAAAACATTTGAAACCGTTTTCTCAGTCATCGTTTCCTAAATCATATAATTTGCTCTTT
Organism: Mercenaria mercenaria; assembly: GCF_021730395.1. Classification (NCBI taxonomy): domain Eukaryota; kingdom Metazoa; phylum Mollusca; class Bivalvia; order Venerida; family Veneridae; genus Mercenaria; species Mercenaria mercenaria. The sequence continues at coordinate 46,026,379 of NC_069363.1, read as the reverse complement.
TTTGATTACCCATATATATTTATGATGCATGATTAATAATATTTTTCTATGTTAAAGCATCTCAGCACTTCTGAAAAAGAATCTAGTACTATCATAATACATGTATTTCACTGACTACTCTAAGAAACAGCAGTTATAAAAGTGCCATTGCATATTACAGTTATTCACTACAATCCCGATTTTACCTGCGATTTAAAACAAATAGCCAAGAATGCATACATTCTATGAAATATGTAAGAGCTGGGGCATATTCCTTGCCGTTGACTGATGAATATCTGTATTTTAGCATTTTAAGAAATTTTAAAGTAAATTATAACTGAGAGAAATGATAGATTTCTAATGTCTTTCTACATTAGCACATATACAAATGAATAGAATAATTTTATGCAAATGTAAATATCTCTGTATGGAGTTCAATTAACATGTTTTATTTTATTTCTGTTTTTCAGACTCACGTTATGGGTTAAGAATTTTGTTTCTTCATATATATGCCTGAAGAATTTTGACGTATTTAGGCATGAGAAGGTGATAAATCAACACTTCGGCTATGTGAGACAAGATTGTAATCATTTACAAATCGACGGCTTGTCAGGAATAAAACTGTTACAAAGAAGCTGATACACTGATATTACATAATGAAATTAACAACTAAAAAGAATATGCCTTTGGTTATTTTGTGTATGTTCAATATTAACAGCATTTATAGTCTGTTTTGTATTCATCGTGCCAGATCATCACATGGTACAAATTATTTCTCAAAGGGATCATGTTGAAATAGTGGTAACTAGAAACCATAGTAGCTTAGAAACGAGAAAACAAAGCAGTAGTTCAGATTCTCTATTCGAGAATCCTTCAAATCATTTACAATCGTACAGATTTGATTTAATGTTCAAAATGGTTTATGCATATTTCTATGTTTACAAGAAACGAGTTCCAAGCGTAGTACAAGATGCATATACAGAACATATTCGAGTGTGGAACCATTTCAAAGAATACTGTAGCAGCAATAAAAAGTCCTGGTTCGATGGAAAAATACCATGCAGAAATAAGAACAATCAGTCCGATTTCATTTTATCATTTCATAAAACAATAGAAGCGATAAAAACGAGTGGATTTAATTCTAGCAGATCGAGGATTCCGTTGGACAAAATAGGATTTCTTCTTAATGGTGCACATAGAATATCGGCTTCAATAATATTATCAAAGAATGCATCTTTTGAACATCACAGTTATAAACAGCGTTCCTTTAGTTGGGGATATAAGTTCTTTAAAGGCAGAGGACTTTTGGAGAAGACGTCGGATATGGTCATGTTGGAATGGATGAAAATCCAGTCGAAGCTTCCGTCCTTGAACACATTGGTTTTTATTGTTTCCGTATTTTCAAATAATCGCGGCAAAGATGACGCTATGCGTAAAATTGTGAAAGAACGATGCTCAAAAGATAATGGTATTTTATATGAAAGAAAAATCAACTTCACTAAAAGTGGAATGCGGCAATTAATCACTCATATGTATGGGCAACAAGCTTGGCTGCAGACAAAAATTCAACATATGCTTTCAAAATTCAATTCAACATACAGTGCCATATTTTTATTTGTCTATGCAAAAAGCAACAGAGATTTAGTTCAGTGTAAAAATAAAGTAAGAAAGCTTTACAATGATAATATCTTTAAATCCACTGTTCACATTCCAGATACTGCAGAAGAGAATTTAATTCTAGCAGAAATGATACTTAATCCAAATTCCATACAATTCATGAACTACGCTAAGAATGCGTCTGATTGCAAAGTAATTGCAAAAGAAGTTGCCAGTCGTTCATCTATTGCATCGATAAAGACACTGCCAGGTATCTGCATGGGAAGAGATGACGTCATGATTGACTCGGGAACAGTGCTTGGATTTTTTGGCCTGCGCAAACGAACAGATGTTGACCTTTTATTTTTACACGAAGTTGATAAAGCTTTACTTGGAAATGGTCATGGAATTTCTATTCAAGCTCATGCTTTTAAAAACAATTCCATTTCAAAGGGACGCGCATGGGGAGAAGACCATTTTACTGACAATGGGGCAACGGACAAATGGGATTTGTTTTATAATCCAAAAAATTATGGTTATTGTTATGGTATCAAATTCGTATCATTGAAACAATTGGTTAGATACAAAATGAAGCGAAATGAGCCGAAAAAAGATTCATTCGATGTAGAGCTCATTAACAAATTTCTTGAGACCATTACTTAAAATCTATCTATCTATCTACTACCTACCTACCTACCTATCGGTCTGTCCGTCCGTCTGCCTGTTTATCTGTCTTTCCTATATACAGACTTTCCTACGTACTACCTACTAACTGCTTCAGATCTGTTTAAAATTTATTTTTGAAAGCTGGTTGCGTAATCTATTGTACTTTTTGATACAGGTATCATTGGAATATCAGACTAATTCTTAAAAGTTTTGTCATACAATTACATTAAATTTGAAAATTTCATGTACATAAAATCTAAAAGAAGATCATTTGGAAGCAAAGAAAGCCATCACGCAAAATAATGGCAGACCATACTTGATTGGTTCTGTCCTTCGGACTGTAAACGTTCAAAAGTACCGGAACCAAATTACCAGAAGATATAATTACAGTCCAAGAGTCCAAGTACTTAGTGATAGTTTACGTTTATCAGACGGTACTTTAATATTGCTGTTGTGATAGTGAATAATCTATAAGAATGTTCTTTAGAAGCACGGAATACGATTTAGCAACATAAAAACAAAATCGTTTTGATTCACTCTGTGCTTGAAAGGTGATGAGTTATCATGTAACCTGCCTTACGCGAATTACCATCGGCCTGTGCGGAACTAATTTATACACATACAGTCAGTGAATGTACTTAGGCTAGAAAAAATCACAGAACTGAGTTAAAATACTTGACGGCATTCACGATTAATACAACAATTAAATTATAATAAAAGTTCGTATAAATTATTACATCTGTTTTGTCTGACTGGGTGGCAAACAAAATAGATTAAATTTTAAGTGGTGAAATAGTTTTAAAAATTCTTTTGAAATATACCAGTTATTTTTAATTACATCAGCTTGGTACATTTTATTTAGTCTATTTGACAATTTTATGATATGTATATAATTAATATTAATGTATGTGTAAATATGTATATAATACAAATATGATTAGCTTTGCATCGGGAGATATGCACTCGTTGTTCAGCGGAATTATATTGTACTCCTAAAATCGCGCATTATTTTCGCTAAAGAACTCGAATATATTTCCCGAATGTTAATGCGAGAGGTCATTTTTATTTGAATTATATGTACAGCCAGAATATCAAACAATAAGAATATGGTGACGATTACCATTGACTGAGTGCAGCAATTCCTTTTCCTGTGTATGCTCTTATTTCATGAGTCATTTAGAAAATGTCAACCCATTTGATTGTTACGGTTTGTTTAACAGAAAAGTTAATTAAGCTGAAAATGTAAAATATTGAAAATCAATATTTGGTACTTACAAACGCAGCAAGGAATGTTTATGGACGCTCGCTACAGTTTCGTAATTTTTTTCTCAATATTAGGTTTTGATGAAATGTTTTGTATTAAAAGATCATGTTATGATGTATTGAAAAATGAAATAAAAATACTAGGTCACCAGCTTTGTTTAAATTTAATTTGCCCCTAGATATGGTGCTATTTTAAACATTTTTCAAAATTTTTGAAATCCTAAAATATATTTCAGTTAAGTACAATAATCAGCATAAATTTGATTATCTAAGCATTTTTATAACGGAAAACAATATACTTTGTATGTATTTGAAACATGCTCAGAGAAACCAAAAGAACATGATTTTGTAAAGAAAGGAATTCTTGTTCATCAGACCCAAGGGCTATTTTTGCATATTTTTGTCAGTTTTAAGTTGGTACTTCTGCTATTTTGTCGAGTTTCACATAACAGAATTTAATCAAACTCTGCACATACCTTTGGTTCTGTCTACCTAATCTAAAACAAAAAGAAAATTGATAGGTCATCATATAAGATTTCGCTTAAATCAAATTACAACGAGGTAGGGTGTGGCGGGCATTTATACAACGCAGGCTGGTACTAAATACTCTTTCAGTGTTTGAGCAAATGACTTAGAAATATATATATAAAATTATCAAACGGCAGATTTCTTAATAAGCGGATTTTAAGGTGTTTCTGAAGCATTTTGATGGCATAAAAAGATGAAAGTTTCCGCCTTTTTTTTAACAAAACCTATAGTTTACGAATGTACGGTACGGGTGTAGAAACAGCTGTGACTCAATACAGAGTTTAAGCGCTGGTATAAATAACAGACTCCAGTATATGTCGGATTGAAGCAATTTGAACTGAAAGTACTTTAAATGTATATATTTTGTAACCATGGTGATACTTACCCTAACCTTTAGTCAGTATATTATACATTTTGTACATTAAATGCATGCGAACATACAATAATTTGTGAATTTTTGCCGTACGCGACATTAGATAATCACTTCCGGGCATGCGCAGAAGACCGCACCAACTCTGCAGTGAGCTACATCGATTAGAAACACAACCAAATTGGCACGGTGTTGGGGTAAATATCGACCCGTACGGAAGAACTGTAGCGAGTGCCTTTAAACAGCATCATCTCATTCAAATATATATAACATTATTTCAGGTGGATAAGTTGACATGAAAACCACTTTTATTATTAATGTTTGTAAAAGTTCATTCTATGTTCTCGTGGTAAATTTATTATTCATTTTCTTTGTGAAGTTTTGTGAAGCCGTTATACATGAGGAGTAATAACTCGGTTTTATGTATATTTGTTATCTGATTTCATGCAGTAGCTATTAAAATCTTATAATTCTGATTACAGTTTTCTCGTATTGTTTATTCTGTTGACAATGCCGCTTTATGACTACTACCAGCTTTGAAATTGCATATGAGCAGCGGTTAGAAATATTATACAGGACACTAATATGGAATACATCTATCGTAAACAACGATCTTATGGAGTCTACTGTGGTACACATTTATCGTAAACAGCGATCTAAAGTATTATACATTTATCGTCGGAAACAACGATCTTCAGGAGACTAATGTGGTATACATTTATCGTAAACAAAGATTTTTGTAATAATTCTACTTTTAATTGTCAAACATGTATTTAAGATCTTATTTTTTATGCATTTTGCTGGGTATTTATTGCTGTTTTTATTTCATTTAAATTTTTATTATTGCTAAAGAAAATGATTACCATTTGTTGCTTCCGCTTTACTTCCTGTATTGAATATTCTTACGACGTACCGTTTAGGTCAAAAGTCTGAAAATTGCTCGAGCGGTACCATAAATTAACACGTTGCGCGTGTAATTTACACGCTGATCTTATAATTTACAAGCTAAGCATGCATTATTGTGCCGCTCAAGCGTTTCTCAGACTTTCGATCCAAACAGTACGTCATACATTCGAACTTTACCGTGCCGAACCATTCGACGCCGCCAACATCTGTATGACAGGCACCCGTAACGTAGACGATAGGTATGAAATTTGGGACATGTGTGATCTACATATGCATGATGACATCTTAAGTAATGTTTATCATATCTTAATCGGTTTATACACGGTTACTTAAATATTTCATTTTCATAAACGTGCAAAAATCCTTTATACTATAAGGTTAATCATATGTCTTTCATGATCGTTTAGTAGTCAATGTTTAATCTGCTTCTTACGCAGCTTCTATTATTGTCATAAAATGTAAAAGAAATTACAATAAACGTATTCTGTTTCCAGCTTGTAACGGCAATAAGTGTAGATGGTGCTAATGTTTTTTCTCTCTCATTTCCGATTAAAAGTGCGGTTTGTATCTTCTTTCATTATACAGTAAAACTCACTTATAGCGGACTCGGTTATAAGGAAATATCAGTTATAAGAGACTTGTTTTTCTGGCTCGATTTTCCCCTATGTACTTTATATGAAAACAACATGGATATAACGAACTCGGATATAGTAAAAACCCGGTTTTAAATAGGACATTTCTATGTCTGAACACGATACTTTACTCGTTTATAACAAATATCTTTCATTATACATGCATTTAGAGTGTATATAAACCTGTACATCGTAGCAAAGGTTTTTGAATCTCTAAATAGATAAAACAATCTGATCATAGAAATTTTGACTACAAATATGTAGGCCACTAAATGTTTTGTTTTTTTCACATCCGTGCAGTCTGATCATAATTTGCACTGTTCGCTATTCAGTCAATATCGTTTTGGTAAGCACCCCTTTTAACAGTTAATGGTACTGTCCAAATTGAAAGATGGACAAGGTCATTATAGAACATTAGCAGGGTAAGGGTTAAACACCTATTTCTATACAATGGCATATTCAATGGCGTTGTACATAAACAAACCATAAAATATTAATGGTCAAATATAGAAACTCACATAAAATTAAAAACTAAATTACACATAACACCTGTTGTTATCACATATAAAACAATTATCAATAAACAGTGCCACGAAGTATCTAATATATAGTATCTTAAGATTTTTTTCAAATGTATCTGCAGAAAATGCTATGCACTTTTTGTATGGAACAACATGACGACATTCAGACTTTTTTCTGGAACAATCTCAAACCTTCAGAAGATTTCTGACAATCTCAAACCTTGCTTGCTAGGAACATACTTTGTAAGCAGTTCTGTTAAATACAAAGGTGATCTGCCAATGTGACAGGAAAGTATCTTAAACTCAGTCCTTGCTTTCACCGGCAACAATAATTGTAAGCCACACAATGCTTGTTTGGAACAATCAAATTTCCTCTTGTTAAGGACGTCGCATCTTACTCCCTTCACTCTCAGCTATTATTATACCAAACAATATGTCATTGCAGTAATAACTAGAAACAAAACTCAAATTTCAGTGGCTGCTTTGGTAAAATATTTTCGAATGTTCTTGATTCATTGGTAATTCAACATGGCTGTAGGACTTTTTGTTCAAAGTTCAAAGTTTCAATAAATGCACCAAGATATCTAATCGTGCATTCACGTTTGATGTTATCTACAGCAATTTGTAAAACATATGTTCAATTGGGGTCTGCTATGTAATATATTAAATTCATTTTTAGAAGTGTTCATTTTCAGTTTGTTAATATTTATCCAGTCATTGATTGAACCTGACGATTTTAAAATTCAATTTTGATGCATGTCTTCAAATTCAGTGTATACCCGAAATTGTGCAATAAAAGAGGGACAATAATCTCCTAAGCAATACAACAAAGCTGATAAAAAGACATATATTTGTAAAAATCAATGACACTCTTCCCTAAAGTAGGGAATAGTGCATAAAATGCTGTAAATTTTTAGTCTGAAGGCAGAAATTCAATGCGCAGCTGTAAAGCAGATTTTGTTTCAAGCGAATAATTTAATACAGGTCGAAATCCTCTTGTATAATATTTGCATTGGCGGTATAAAAGCATATCTGGAAAGGATTTGACAAGAACAGATTATTTAAAATTGTTTTTCAATACAATAATGTTATTGATGAGTACCCTAAATGTTTTCATGGGAATTGTATCTTTTCCACAGTTTTCTATGTACAATTTAAAGAAAATTGATACAGATGGACACGAATCCAATTGTTATCTTGGCACGGATTTAAGCAAAATTCTATCATACAGAACACATTAAATGGATTCTGTAATCCCAAAAGACCTAAAACATAACAACACTGAGTCGAGTACGGGGAGATTTTTAACGACCGCCAAGCGACACTTAAAGACTTTAGTTTGACAGTTGATACAAGTTTTCAGAATATACTTCATAAGCATAGAACGCTACGAAGCGAAATAATAGTAGTCTAGGCTCGCTTTATCGGGTACGTTACTTTACTTTACTTTCGTTGTTAATTGCTAAACACAGTTGTTTTTTTTTTAAATATAGTAAGACTAAAATTTAATCACAAAATACGGCGCTGACTTGATGTTTCCATATTTAATTACCCTAGAATATTGATCGTTAATTTAGTAAACCATTTGAAAAGAAATGCATGCATTCCTGAGTAAATTGAACGCGATTCTAGCATCAAAGGTAAACATCTATAATTCAAAGCAGGTCGATAGTAGTCAAATCCTGTGAGAGTATTAATTTGTTCAGCATAGAATATCAATTATTTCTTCTTTTAAAGTTTTAAAAATAAAGCATGATTCGTCATACAGCGCAGTATTTTGTAAATCTGTAGATTTTGGTTTCGCACTCGAAACTTCCATGATATACAAAGAGTAACGTACGAAGTGATTGTCATGGTAATGCACTGATGAACTGTTGAATTTTTAGTTCTTCGAACATATTTTGCGTGTTTGCATATTTTTTTATATTTTGCACATCATGACAATCATGGGTCAAATGGCGACTTCTTAGATTTCAAAGGTGTCCCTCCGGACATTATTGCAGATAGGTCGGAGCACTTGAATAGAATGATTGGCCTTCTGTAAGTCAGCTAGATAACTGCATATTTCATAAAACATGAATAAGATAATATAATCTTGTGTTGTTGTTTTTTTTGTAAAGAGAATAATTAATGTCATAATAATATGAGGTTATTTAACAGTGTTGAGTACAAAACTGAATTTTGTTGGACAATTACACAGCGGTAATAATCCATCTTTTGACGAGGCGAATATTACTGTACGCCCAAAGTCGTTAATGACGAACAATCGAGTGGTCCTTACCGTGGTCGTTTAAACATAGGCATTAGGAGCAAATTAAAAAACAACAACAGAATTTCAACGAACACGTGTTTATACTTGTTACCTTATATCAATTGGATTTATCTGATCCATAATCCTAAAAATGATACATACGATACATACGTTACTGACGCCATGCGCAAGTTTTATACAAAAATTAACAACGCTCGATCGCTTTTAGAGTTAATGACGTATTGTTTAGTAAATGCAAAGAATACATATTCACTAATTACTAATAACTGCTTCATAATGTATATGTTTGTGTTATTACGATTCCTAAACAATAAAACTGATATGACGCCGATGAAGGGATACTTACGTTATGCATCTATTCTACTACGAATATATAAGCTTGACATACAAAGAATAGCGTTTTTATGTCTTTAAAGGTTATTTTTGTTTTGTTACAACTACACGTTATAACATTTGATACAAGATATACTTAGTAGTGATATATTTTTCACTTAAATTTTCCTTATGTAAAGATTCCACTTTTCATGATACAAACGTTACCTTTATTCTAAGACATTAAAAATCACAGCAATTCATGTTGAACTAAGTGTAGTTTTTTCACGCCTAAACAGAGCATGCATTTTCAATAAATCTATTATGAAGCAGAGGTCCTTCTTAATTTAAATGGCATAAGAAATGGCAAAATGATACAAACGTGATCGATACAAACGTGACCAGCCAAATTTAAAATAACATAAACATGAAAGTGACACTCAGTTTTAATTAATTATGCCATCAGTTTGTATCGTCTACGTCATAAGGTGCATATTTCACACATGTAAAGTCGCACATTTGTCCTCGAAGACGTGTTTTCTTTTTCTGAAAATATTCAACGGGCTCCGCTGATAACGTACGGTATAAATTGTAAGTAAATTTGATATGTCTTAAAGTAAAACCTATTTGTGATAACAAGACAATTATATGATTTGTTTGAATTTAATTTGTGTTGTTATACATATTGAGTACGCCATAAACACTGTACAAACTATTGATATATACGTTACGTATGGTAACGTATGTTTCTTTTCATACTTGATATTTTATTGACTCTCCATTCTGTACAACATGAGGCTTCTTCTATTTTTTGAAGTTAAGGTTCCAAGATAAAACACTCGGGCGTTTTAATTTGCTGAAAAGTTTTGTTTTTAACACTTTTTTTGTTCGTGCAAATTCTATATATTTCTTATTATAAGGTTTTGTTTACAAAATTGGTCGTATGTCATAGAATTTTCATTATAAAGATACATGTTTGACATTTTATTGAAAACAAAATGAATGGAAACAGCATACCCGTGCCACCAGTAGAACAGTGATCGGTAACGTATGTATCAATAGATATGTTATTGGTGTATGTGTGCGTATATCAGTAATAATCACTCATTGTTGACTTGTGGTGAGTTGCACACCAGGTTAACATTATTGTAACATCGAGGGCTGAATTTCAAAAGGTGTGTCGTGAACGTGAGAACACTAAAGTCAGTGCGCTCCTTGAAAAGGAGAGAATCAGACAGTGAAAATATTACCGCTATGCTAAATTCTTGGGCAAACAGAAACGGGAGGCGAGAAAATAAGAAAAACAAACTAAGAAACAGACTCTCCAGACTCCGAAAGAAACCCATTACTTTTTCACAAAGAATGTATAATGTCATAATATGACATTATACATTTCTTGTGAAAATGTACCAGGTTTTTTACGGAGTCTGGAGATTCTGTTTCTTAGTTTGTTGATTAGGCTTTGGTTATTCCAGCACGGGTTTAACCGAAAAGATAGTGTCTGTAGTGCTGACTAATTATGTATGCCACCTTTTATTACTTTATTTTCGATTTCTATTAAAATCGATACCTTAAAACGAATCGCTGCCTTAGAACTGGTAGCTTACAAATAAAATAGCTACCTTACTGTTAAAGTAAAGATCTTCCAGTAAAAGGGCATACAATTTTGTTCAAGCATGATACATCTTTAAGTATTTTTTCAAGAATGAAAATAGATTTTGAAAAAGTTTTTACAGTAAATACAGTCTTAATAGAACTGTTAATTCTGAATGAAATTTTATATGCAGAATTGTCGGACTGTGGTGATGTTTGGTGCATGAATGTGGTTGTGCTCAACTTAAATAAAACATCTGTTCTTCTCTTTTAGGAATCGTTCGGACACGGTGACTTGTGGTAACATTTAATTTTGAATAATTGAATAAGCACTTTTTCTGCGTGCATTTCATTTTATACAGCTTGATGTGTGATTCATGGATACAGTGCCAAAAGCACTTGTTATAAGGGCTGCCACCTTACAAATATACAAGAGGACGAGATTATCAACGCCGCCTTTGAAAACACGAATCATTAATTTGACATTCGTAGGAAATAATTAATTTGAATAAATTAATTGAATAAATAAGTATTTGTGCTTTTGATTTACAATGGTCGGCTTTAATTTGATGGCAATCTTGAACACGAAATTTGGTGCCCGCAAATGAATTGATTCGTTATACTTAAGTTGTGATACATACGTTACCATCAGCATATTTCTAATCGGATGGTAAACCAAGATTTTATTGTCATTTTGTGCATAAGGTTATGCTGATTATATGTCAACGGTTTTACTGCAAAAGTATAACCACAACAAAAACGTTTGTTGTTAAGAAGTATTCTTGTAAATTTGTATGTTTTATGTCTTTATCTAATTGTTCAAATGAGCTCTAGTGTGACTTTTGGTAAGGATTTACTTGTTTAACGCAAATGTTCATTTTTGTTCTGTTTGCAGGACAACCGTCCTTCAGTGTTTTCAGCGCTTTGATTTGTACATTGGAATGCTGTCAAATACTTAGACCTGTATCCGATTGGAATGCTGTAAATACTAAAACCTGTATCATACATTTCTTGTTTGTTGTTTTTGTAGTTAGAAACATGGAATTAGTGAATAATTGATTAACTCACGAATTAAAATTCAGGTATAATAATAATAAAAATAATGTCCGATTTTTTGAGTTTTTGTCCCCTTTTTAATATAACTGTATTTACAACGACATCATTATCAGAGACCATTTTGTACCTTGTGTGCTCAATTCCTACAGCCTTCACTTGATAAACATCATTAGCATCAAGTTGACATGCGCATATCGTGTGGATTTTTATATCCGATTACCTTTTTAGTTATGCCTCGTTTTTTTTTTGTTTACTTAACAATAATACATGTACAACTAATATAGTACCTCGAGCACTGAACTCCATCTGCAGTTTTCAATCATTTCAAAAATAACTTGTTATATGTCGTTATCTTGAAGCGGACATGTGCATATTTTCCTGCCTTTATTTCACGTTATGTAGTATTCAAGCATTATCAGTGCGATGTTGACATCGTTCTTGTTTAAATATTCAAAATCATGATAAATGATAATTTAGTTTAGGGTACCTAACCCTTTCCCCTAAACTGTGTCGTCTGTTGTAATAATCATGTAGGTGAATGCTCGCTAGTGATTTACTGGGTCAGGGTCATGTTATAATCAGTCTGCAGGGGCGTACGTAGCCGAGCTTGTTAACATTGATAATCCATTAAGAAAATGCAAAGAAACTCTTTAACTGGTGCTGGAGATTGCCAGAGCAACATTGTCACGATTTTGCGGCACAAAATATTTTAAACAGATTTAAGAACATGACACCGACAATTATTTGACGGGAAAAATCGGCAATAAAGAGAGTGTTGTCACAGTCATGAAATTACTGTCTTTGTCTCAACATTTCTTGTACACACTTTTAAATGGCTCATTCACGGAAATATTGAAACTCTAGGCGTTTGGATCTGATTTATAATGTATATGTCTCAATGAAAGGTTGCTTGGCAGCGTTTTTTTATACGCCTGTCTCTGAAAGAGCGGGGCGTACTATGTGAACACCCTTGGCGGGCGGTCGACGTCTAAAAGCATGTCCGCTCTCTAAGTCAGTTTTCATCCGATCTTCACCAAACTTGGTGACAATGTTTTTGAGCATAAATCTCGGCCAAGTTCGATAACCAGCAAAATTGCACCAGGCACTCTTGGGTTATGGCCCTTAAATAACTCGAAATCTGCAAATTTAGCCTTGTCCGCCCTCTAAGTCAAACAGTTTTCATTCGATCTTCACCAAACTTGGTGACAATGCTTGTGGGTATCTCGGCCAAGTTCGATAACCAGCCAGATCGCCTCTGGCACTCTTGGATTATGGCCCTTGAATTACTCGAAAAACTGCAAATTTAGCTTGTCCGCTCTCTGAATGGAACAGTTTTCATCTGATCTTTCACAAACTTGCAGATAATGTTTGTGGGCATAATATCTCAGCCAAGTTCGATAACCATCCTAATCGCCCTAGGCACTCTTGGATTATGACCCTTGAATTACTCGAAATCTGCGAATTTAGCCTTGTCCGCTCTCTAAGTCGAACAGTTTTTATCCGATCTTCACCAAACTTGCTGACAATGTTTGTGGGCATAATATCTCGGCCAAGTTTGATAACCAGCAAATTCGCCCCAGGCACTCTTGGATTATGGCTCTTGAATTAGGCCAAGTTCGATGACGGGCGTATTTTGTGACAGTCTGTCACTCTTGTTTCTATATTCCTGCATAATACACCAAATATTTCGTAAAAGGCTTTTGCACACTTTCGCATGAAAGCTAAAATTATAATTTTACAGTATTTTCCAGCTGTTATAGCGGATACAGAAGACCTGGCATTTCAGCACGAACTAGCGCCGTGATAGATTCTCGAATAGTTTGAACGAACAGCCGTGGGCAGCATTCAGCTCTTGCCTGGTTCCTACAAACAAGTGTCTAGTGTCTACCGACATATATATATATATATATATATATATATATATATATATATATATATATATATATATATATATATATATATATATATAACTGCATTAACCGTGGTAACTAAAATTCATTCAACAATTGAGTCTTATCTTGGGTCATGGTAATTTTCCAAATGTATTTGGTAAAATTATAAAACGTTTTATTAAAAGAGGTTGCGACCCAACTGTTTTGAGACATACCGCTTACAGTTGGACACTACGCTTCCCTCTTTGATTGTGTCTGACGGAAGAGGGGGAGGATTCTATGATAAGCAGTTTTTTAATCCTACCAGGACTGAACTGTTTTGATATCTTCTTCTGGCGTGTTTCGTTGGGCCCTTAAGGGTGTTTCTCCTGTTGCTCTGTCTTCTGAAAAGGCATTGAGTACATACGTTTTTGGTTCTAAAGGTTTGCTTTTTATATATTTATACACGAGCATTTTTGTGTTTTACATGCCATGCCTTTTTGTTTCCATTACGTGTGTTAGAGATTCACCTGGAGGGGATTACTTTGATTTACACTGTCCCGTGTCTTTGGAACATGGTGGTGGTAAGAGTGAGGTTGGGTGCGCACCATAAACAGGTTTAAGCTCCCCTGTGGGATTTTTGCAACTGACCGTTCCAAGGCGGTGCCCCACGGTGCTCCTTTGTTTGTTCGTTTTGTCCTCATGTGTTGGCTTTGGGTGTGTACGCGTGTATGTACGTGTGTGTGTTTGTGGTGTGCACGTCTGCGTGCTGTGAGTTTCGTTTTGGGGAGGCTGCGTTTTTGGTACGTGGCATTCCCTGTTTGATATTTGTCTTTGTTTTTTACTTTAAAATATTAAGTTTTGTATCGGATTACTGCATGATCTCACTTGCATTTGAAAATAGTTTTTGTGAAAACAAATCTTCATAGCTCTAATCTATATCGTGTTGTATTTTCAGTAATTTCTGAGACGGCCCTCCATTATTCTTTAATTCAGCTCCAGCAGAGCCACCCTGCACAGCTCCGCCAGAGCAATGTTCTTAACCGACGTGCGCGTTGTTTATATCCTCTAGCTTAAAACATTGAGTTCATGGAATTGTGACGTTTTTATCGTTCTTTTTTATCTGTAGCAATGGATAAACAAATTATATGTATAATCAAAAGGGAGGACGGAGGTTTATTTTAATTCATAGCCTCTATCCGTCTAAATAGTATGCTATTTAATTGTGAAGAGGATTGAAATTTATTTACCTTTTTTATAGGAAAGATACTGGAAAATTTTGTCTTGCATGTGAGCTGTTGAAAATGTAGGATAGAGATTTAAGTGTGTACCAAACATCCTTATAACTATCTTAATGTTTTACTTACAAATGTTAGCTGATTTTGTTTTAATTTTCATACTTTCTATCTTTATTTCAGAAAAAGAGTGACAATGTCGTTCGCCACGCAGGGTATCACAGTGTTATGCATTGCTCTTGTGTATTACTATTTTTTCGTTCGAGACTTCGCCTACAAACAACACAGGGAGATTTTGTCGGACAAGGTTGATGACGAATACGATTATGTTATTGTTGGTGGCGGATCGGCTGGTTCCGTACTGGCTTCGAGACTTTCCGAGGACAAGAATTCTAGAGTTCTATTATTAGAAGCAGGAGGTTTTTACGATGAAAATCCACTGTTCCATATTCCGATACACTGGCTTGAACTTGAAAATACCAGACACGACTGGGAATATTACACGGTGCCTCAGAAGGTTTCATGCTTAGGCTTGAACAAAAACAGAGCTTTTTGGCCTCGAGGACGCGTGCTTGGGGGATCAAGCGTATACAATGCTATGCAGTACACCCGTGGCAGTAGTTACGAGTACAATGAATGGGCTGCGAACGGTTGTACAGGGTGGAGTTACAAAGACGTATTACCTTATTTCTTGAAGTCTGAGGACATTCAGATAGATGAACTGAAGTCATCCAAATATCATCACTCCGGTGGTCCCCTGGCTGTTTCCGGTGGGCGTGTTACTCATCTGTCCGACCTGTACATGAAAGCTGGACAAGAACTTGGGTTCAACATCACGGACTACAATGGCGCAGACCAAGAGGGCTTCAACCGGATTCAAGTTACTGTCAGGAAAGGTGTTCGGGACGCAACCGGATTAGCGTTTCTTGGACGTATGGGAAAAAGACAGAATCTTGACATCGCTATTGAAACTTTTGTTACCAAAGTTGACATAAAGAACAAAGCTGCAAGAGGAGTGTTTTTTATTCACAATGGTAGGAAGGAATACGTCGTAGCCCGAAAAGAAGTTATTCTGTCAGCTGGTGCAATAAATTCGCCTCAGATCCTTATGCTTTCTGGTGTTGGACCAAAAGACCATCTGCAGTCTTTAAACATCTCTGTTTTAGCTGACGTCCCTGTCGGAAATAATATGCATGACCACCAGATGGCGTTCATGTTTAGTAAGATAAATAAACCAATCAGCTTGTCCGATGATCTTGTGAACGGTTTCTGGACTCGGTTGAGATATACCTTATTCGGCACTGGACCTTTAACAATAGCAGGATCTGATGGCTCGGCGTTCTTTTACAATGATGAATCAAAACGTGGCAAAACTAGTGCAGATATTCAAATTATAATATTCAGTAAGTTCCTTCCCCAGAATTTGAACTATTTCAACTTTAAAGACACTGTTGCAAAGGAATACTTGGCAGAGAACGGTAATGTCGAAGGATTCAACTTTATTGTAAGTGTAACGCATCCAAAGAGTAGAGGTACTTTACGCCTGAAAAGCTCGGACCCCTTTGACTACCCGCTCCTTGATCCCCAGTACCTCACAGACGAGAAAGACGTTGAAGATTTCATTGGAGGAATTCGAATGTGGGAAAAGTTTATACAAACGAAAACTATGAAAGAACTCGGTGCAGATATTAATCAAATGAAGATGTCGTTTTGTTCTCAGCATGAATTCCGATCAGACGCATACTGGGAATGTTTCGTGCGCCACCTAGCTGTGACTGTCTATCATCATTCATGCACGTGCAAAATGGGCGCAGATAATGACCCGACTGCGGTTGTGGACTCAAAGCTTAAGGTTAAAGGTATCAGAGGATTGCGGGTCGTTGATGCGTCCATCTTTCCAACAGTTACCTCGGGAAACATAAACGCTCCAGTAATTATGGTGGCGGAAAAAGCTGCTGATATAATCCGTGGAATAGATTCTGTGAAAAGTATCAGAAAAAATTTACCTGAACAAATTTAAGACATAACTTATTAACCCGTAGTTAGCGAAACTAATATGTTTCTTCATGAAGTATGACTAAGGACATGTCACTGAACGATTGCATTATATTTGTGCATTTCTTATGTAACACCTATAGTAATCTGCCTACATTTATAAAGTAGTCGATGTAGACATTTGCTAATGATATAACGTTGGTAAGTATAAGTATGGTGGCTTGTTTGTGCCTTTTCTGTATTTCGGTTTGCATCGATGTTTGATGTGACCTTTTCGCTAATCAGTGTTTCCGAAATGGCACAAATAAATTAGAATCGTGGTATACTAGTATAACAGCTGCTATATAACAACAAGACAGGTGGACAATTTAAGGCCCTACCTGAGGTATTGTGTTTTCATAACTTATCTGCTGACTCGTTTTACCTCTTTTATTCAGTCAATCTTTTATTCAGTATATTTCATATTATACAGCTGCATTATTATCTTACACTGTGGAAACAAATTGTGGTTTAAACTTAATCAGATACACAAAGTACTGTGCAATCAATAAAACGTTTAGATAGCAAGCTTAAATTGGAAGTAAATAATGTCATTTCTCAATGTTTTGTAGTAGCACAATAGGTGTCAGGTCCTTAAACATTATTTGATAAACACATATTCGTATAACATTACATGAATGTAACAATCTATCTATAAATAGCCATTGTTTATGTTGTTGATGTCGTTTTTGGTTGTTTGAAGGGTTTATCACTGTCTTAGATATAATATAAATGGCAGTTTGTTTAACTAAATTCCACATGTATTTGAAGCTACTAGCTCACAGTTTTGGTAAAGTTTTTCATCATGTTCGAATTCATTTCCACCAGGTTTGGCATAGAAAATATATCTGACACTGAAAAATGATAAAGTTTGAAAATAAAAGTTAGATATGGATAAAAATGCAAGAAGAATGTAAATATTTTGCATGATTTCAAAGCGTTGCAACGGTTTACTACCTTCTGCACAATATTTTTAGTTATTTCTAAGAATATCATGCAAACATCCTATGTCAACAAGTTTGTACGAAAAAAGTTTGTGACGCGCCTAGTTCATAAAGTATTTTTTATAAGTTGATGAAACCTTGCATAAGTCTTTATAATGATATAAACTTGCGCACCTTCTATTTGTCGTCTGACTATGCTCCCTACTTCCCCAGTTATGTCCCCTGAAAAAGTCACATATGCATTTTTACCCTGTGAAGCGCCTAGCTCAAGAAGTATTTCATATAAATTGGTGAAACCTTGCATGAGTCTTTGTCCTGATATGAACTTGCGTACTTCCTATATTTTGTCTGGCTCCACTAGTGTAGGCTATAAGCCGAAAGATTGTGCACTTCTTAGAAGAGTTTTTGTTTTGTATGATTCTTGCGTATCATATCATAATATTACGATTCTGATGTAGAACCCATCGCTGCATGAAGTATTAAAGAAAATATAGGCCGATTTTTATGAAACGTTACCAGTAGAGATTTCAGTTTTAACTTTTTTATTTTTGTTTAATTCTAAAAATATTTTATGAAAATATTCGTCTTTTAAATTGCGACTCCATACATATATTTGTTAGGTGTTTGTTGCAAAATAACCGGAGCGTGTCGAACTTTATTGATTTAAGCAATTCTGCATGTAAAACATGTACACATTGACCTATTTTGTAAAAACACATGTAAAGAACAATGTTGGAGCCGTGCCAACTAGAATTGACATAAAAAATGATAAAATATCAATGTAGACATAAGTAGATTGATCTGAAACATTTTTAGATGACAATTTCATTGCAATTTTCTCACACAATGTTTAGAAGCTTCATGAAAAAAAACACAAATTGTATTCATTGATAGTACTGTATGTATGTATTCGTTTGTAAATACTAAAAAAACTTAAAAACATGCAGATGATAGCCAATAAGACGTTCATATGAAATAAGGTAAAGTGTCAAAGCGAGCTTGACGACTTTGTTACAAGAAAGCTATTTATTACTCAAAAGAAAGCGGAGATTCTTGGGAAAGTATTCAAGGAACGAAGGTAGTAATTCGCCGATTTTGCCTCTGTGGTCACACCGAAAGTAGTCCATGTCAGTTTATAGTGCTATTTTTCCACCTAGTAAATGTAATTTTCATGCCAGATATAAGCTGTATTGATATTTTATAGTAAAGAAGAGTGTGTGTGCATGATTTAAAGCTACGTAACGTTATATTGTTCCATGTTTGTGTAGAACCTGCTGAGTAGAACGAAAGTGAATGTAGGTACCTGCTGATGTCTTCCTACGCAATATTATCGTTTTATCATGTATCTCAGTCACGTGACCATGGTTTCACTGCATTATGGAAAACCCAATATTTTTTGTTATTTATTGATAGACAGACCTTCAAGACAAGGGCTATCTCGCAAGAAATGAAAGGCTGGACATGCTGACAAGAAAATGCTATGCATTGTTATTTATACCCCCGCCAAAGGCGAAGGGGATATTAGAAATGCTCTCCGTCCGTGCGTGCGTCCGTCCGCAACGATCTTTGTCCGGAGCATAACTCCAAAGTACTTGAGGGATTTTCTTCAAACTTCATACACTGATAGAACACATTAGAAGGAAGTGCAGTGTGCAAGAACAATAACTATACCTTGCCTACTTTTTGAGTTATTCCCCTTTATCTTATTTTCTTAAAAACATTTGTCTGCAGCATATCTTTTTCATGCATGGAGGGATTTTGATATATCTTGGCACAAATGTTCACCACCACAAGACAGAGTGTCAAGCGCAAGATCCAGGTCCCTAGGTCTAAGGTCAAGGTCACACTTAGAGGCCAAAGGTCAGATACAAGAATGACTTTGTCCGAAGCATTTCTTCTTCATGCATGGAGGGATTTTGATGTAACTTGGCACAATTATACACCATCATGAGACGAAGTTCCCTTCTTCAGAATTACTTCCCTTTGTTGTTACTTTAAATAGCTTTTATTGTAACTTTTTCATTACTAGTCGTAGGGAAAATGGAGACCACTTTTCAGTAGTATAACATGCATGCTACATCCAATTTTGAGGTGTATTTTGACCAATCTCTACCTAGTAAAGATTTTTGTGTGGACTTACAATTTTTTTTTGGATTTTTTTTTTTTTTTAAAGATTAACTTCCATTAGTTGTTACTATAAATAACTTATGTTGTAACATTTTTATAATTGACCACAGGGAAAAAACAAGACCACTTTTCTGTGGTACAACCTGGATGTTACTTTTCAATTTTAGGTGTATTTTAAGACATCTCTACCTGGTAAAGAGTTTTTTTGTGGACTTAGAAAAACAAAAGACTTACAATGATTACTAAACAACCACAAAATTAAAATTCCATTTGCAAATACAGCTGCTAGAGTAAAGAAATTTGCTGTGACGGGCATATATTGTGACATTCTGGCACTCTTGTTCCCTGTTAGCTTTCCATTCCTTCTTTTTACAGTAGCCATATAGAAAAAACATCATACAGCTATTCTGTTCATGAAAATTAATGAAATTTAGCAGTAAACTATCTCACCACTGAATAATTCTTTCTTCCACATCTTTAAAACCCCTGATGTGGACCACAACTAAATGGTTTTTCAAAGCTTCTCCCAAAATGAATACTTTCAGACACTAACTTGCCAGGAACTTTAGCCTTCAATTATAATATGCCCGGCGGGGGGATTGGCCATGTCTAACATGGCTCTTGTTTTACATTGAAAATAGTAGCGGGGACATTCAGTACTTTCTAACCTATAAAGAAAAATTAAACCTTTGCCATTTCTTACAGGTACGAAGGTAGTAAATGGCTAGATATGCCCCTGGAGAGCCGATTGCACCGTATCGTTATTTGCCATTATTCGCGTTTGTGGCATTCTTTTCCAATTTCATTATAGAATATTTCTTTAAAAATGTTATCATTTTTTTCCATCTAGCTAGAATTTTGATAAGTAATTGATAAGAAACTTTGAGCAACTGGATTATGTTATATCTTATATAGTGACCTTTTCATGATAAACTTCTTCAAAGACGCTTTACATAGCACAAACGCAGCCTAGCAGGGCGCGAAATGCATCGTCTGTACTCTCTACTAGTACACAAAGTCCCCAGAACAGAGTGAGAGAAACCCCTTTTAGACACAGGCTTGTCCGGCTAACTTAGCTTAGCTCTTTGTGAATAGACAGTCTGGTTCTTTAAACGTGTCCGGTATATAGCACCGATACACGCAAAGCCGTCTTACCTTGGAAGAACCAGTACAGGCCTCTTACCGGACGTTATCTCTCCATTGCAAAGAAAACACTTTCTCACCAACAGCTGCCCCTTATTATCTTCCAGTGAAAGTTTTAGAATCCATAAAATGTATGAAAGTTTTTCCGTTACTCGACCTCTCTGTTAAATACGAAATTAAATGTATCTTTTTGTCGCGTTCTATGTATCTTTATCAGTTTTGTTCTGTCTCGTTTGCGCAAATACCAAAACAACACACACACTTTCAAAATTTTGTTATGGTGTGTTGGCACGTGTGCCGGGACGACACAAAGAAGCGTGTTGCATAAACCGCGCGCAAGCCAATGCAACATCACGAAACATTCTAAATAAGCCACAATAGATAAACCAACGACAGCAATTACACCTGACGACATATTGAAATTTCCACGTATATATCGCAGAATATTTTAAGACGAGTTTCAACGACGAATTGAAATTGTTTAACGGGCTGAATACAAAAAGACAAGTTTTCAATAAAAAAGTATACATCAGTTGACATTTTCACTGCAACGTTTTTCGCATTTTTTAAATTAAAATCATGTTGTTTTTTTAAAATTAGAGTAAAGGTCTTGTTTATTTAGTGTCATCCCTTTTGAAAGGGCCAGCCAATTTGGTTTATGAGACACCTTTATTGTGCGTACAAATTTCCTCCCAACTCCTACAACTTTGCCAGGCGCCAGGCAAAAAGAAGTCGGTAACCATTCGTCAAGGTCCTTCTGAGGTAGAACACTGAGGCCAAATCGGTCCTTATGTTGTTACTGCATTCCTTTTTGTCCATGCCATGTTGAATGGAATCTCAGCAGTGAATCCTCCCTACAAATGGTTATTCATTATTTATATTGAAAAGAGCACACCAGTACAATTGCGCTTACACTTTCTGCAATGAACAACGAAACAAAACACAACAAAAGCGGGTGACAAGGTTTTGATACATAAAATCAAATGAACGATTTATTCATTAAACTGTCTAAAAGAAATATCATTTTAAAAACAATTATTCCATCTTCTGTCGTCGAAAAACATACATGCCCTTTAAAATATCAACCAACTTTACTCCTATAATGATGTCTATTAAAACAATTATGGACATTTTATGAAAAACATTTATAACCGTTTTCTCAGTCATCGTTTCCTAAATCGTATCATTTGCCCTTATTGATTATCCATATATACATTGTATTTATGAAGCATGACTAATAATATTGTTCTTTGTTAATCTATCTTTTTGTTGCTGGCAAATGCGTGGCTCTTGGGCTGTGTTTTTGGTGCTCTGTGCTTCCGAGAAATCTACCCTTACCTATTACCTTTAGCACTATTAACAAGAAATATCTTTAAAAATGATGGTCGGCGAATTGTAATAAGGAAAAAAGTTTATGAATTTTTCATCTAACATTCATCTTTCATTTAACATTTTGCAAAACTAAACACCGCACTTTAACAATTTAAATGGTTCTCTTTTATTTTTTCGCAAAGGTTTCGTAGGGTTGCAATTTTGTTTCGTTTACCCTTAGACGAATAATTACAGCAGTAGTTTGATGAAGATTCATGAAGCGGTTTATGAGAATAGGTCATTAAACGTGTTTATATTTTTAGCTAAATTGGTCCCTACCCCCATTTGTAACAAAATAACAAGAGACCTTACGATATTGTTACACATCGAGTTTGATAAAAATCCATTACATTTTAGTGGTTAATGTGAAGAAAGGCATATCTACTTTTAGCTATTATAGTGGTCCCTAATAGGGCCCAAGTTCCTGTATAAATTAATTTGGAAGACGACCTTATAATGATGCTCCAGACCAAGTATGACGAGATCCATCAAGCTGTTCATGAGACGCTGTATAAAGGCATTTCAAGTTTTAGCTCTAGCAGCCCCTAAAAGGGGTTAAATGTTCCAGCTGAAAAAAGTTGGCTGCGGGCCTAATAAAGATGCTACAAATCAAGTTTGATTAGAATACATGAGAAAAAATCAATTAAAGGATTTTTTTTATTTATTATTTTTATTTATTTCTAAAATAGGCCAACTGATCCCGCTTTAACAAATGCATATTCGCTATTCATGAATCTTTAGACAATGACATTACACCTATAAAAAAGTGAAGGTCAAGCAAAACATACAATTGTAATTATTTCAATATTTCTGTTTCATAAGCAAAGTTTGACCGTAGTTATATCACATAGATAAACTGTATGCAGCGTACCTTCATTTCAGTGTAATGAGATTCAATCATTATATAGCATATATATATAATAAAACAGATTTCAACTGAGTTCAATATTTGCATACCATACTAAAGAAAGATATTCATATATAATAAATCAGTTAAATAATTTATAACAAATATATCAAAGCAAACAAGTACTTATTTTAATATGCAAATTGAATAAGTCACAAAAGCAAGAAACTTTTTCATATACAGACGACAATTGTAACAAGGAAAATCTTTTAAAAAGCACTTCTCTACATAAAAGACTCTTATCACACCCTTATTCATGTGATACGCAGACCGTATTCAGCTCTTTCTTTAATTTGATATATGTTGGTATTTGAACAGGTTTTTATCACATTTATTAAACTTACTTATGATTTTGAGATATATCAATATTCTTGCTAAATATACTGAGCCAAAGTTAGCTTTAAAACTGTGAACAGCGTCGTTTAGGATAAACTGTCTACATTTCACTCAGCGTAGCACAATCAACAGAGTGAAAGAAATTGACACTCTCGTCCAATCAGGCAGAGCCATGCATAAATCTTCCATTTTGATAAATTATCTATAATGCGTTATCAAGTAGTTGGATTTGCTAACTGAAGTCACGTGGCATAGGTAACGAAAACGAATTTAGACGGCGTCGCCGAAAAAAAATCTAATTAAATCATGATACAGGTATTTCACTGACTACTCTAAAAAAACAGCAGTTATAAAAGCACCCTTGCATGTTACAGTTATGTCACTACAATCCCGATTTTACCTGCGATTTAAAACAATTACCTTCTATCTGTATTTTTATTTTTTATGAAATTTTGAAGTAAACTATAATTGACAGAAATGAAAGATTTCTAATGTCTTTCTACATTAGCACATATACAAATGAATGAAATAATTTTATGCAAATGTAAACATCTCTGTATGGAGTTTAATTAACATGTTTTATTTCATTTCTGCTTTTCTTTTTCGGACTCATTTCATGGGTTAAGGAATGTGTTTTTCATATATATGTCTGATTTAGAAATGAGGAGGTGATAAATCAACAATTCGGCTAAGTGAGACAAGATTGTAATCATTTACAAATCGACAAAATCTGTCACATAGAACTAAAAAAATATGCCTTTGCAAAACACGAAACGTTTCAAAAGAACGGAAACAGTACTAAACAAACGACTGAAATGGTTATTTTGTGTATGTTCAATATTAACAGCATTTATAGTCTGTTTTGTATTCGTCGTGCCAGATCATCACATGATACAAATTATTTCTCAAAGGAATCATGTTGAAATAGTGTTAACTAGAAACCATAGTAGCTTAAAAACGAGTAAACAAAACTGTAGTTCAGAATCCTTCAAATCATTTACAATCGTACAGATTTGATTTAATAGTCAAAATGGTTTATGTATATTTCTATGTATATAAGAAGCGAGTTCCAAACGTAATACAAGATACATATACTGAACATATTCGAGTGTGGAACCATTTCAAAGAATACTGTAGCAGCAATAAACGTTCTGGATCGATGGGAATCTACCATGCAAAAATAAGAACAATCAGTCTGATTTCATTTTATCATTTCATAAAACGATAGAAGCCATAAAACGAGTGGATTTGATTCTAGCAGATCGAGAATCCCGTTGGACAAAATAGGATTTCTTCTTAATGGTGCACATAGAATATCGACTTCAATAATATTATCAAAGAATGCATCTTTTGAATATCACAGTTATAAACAGCGTTCCTTCAGTTGGGGATATAAGTTTTTTAAAGGCAGAGGATTGTCCGAGAAGACGTCGAATATGGTCATGTTGGAATGGATGAAAATCCAGTTGAAGCTTCCATCCTTGAACACATTGGTTTTTATTGTTTCCGTATTTTCAAATAAGCGCGGCAAAGATGACGCTATGCGAATAATTGTGAAATGATCTATCTATCTATCTATTCGTCCGTCCGTCCGTCTATCTGTCTGTCTTTCACATATACATACCTTCCTACGTTCTATTTACTAATTGCTTAAGATCTGTTCAAAATTTAATTTGAAGTAATTAGTAGGTAGAACGTAGAAAGGTATGCATATATGAAAGACAGACAGACGGACGGACGGACGGACGGACGAATAGATAGATAGATAGATAGATAGATAGAGATCTGTTCAAAATTTGATTTGTCCGCCCGCTTAGCTCAGTAGGGAGAGCGTCGATCTACAAATCGCGGGGTCGTGAGATAGACCCTCGGGCGGGGCGTAAGTTCTCCGTGACGATTTGATAAAAGACATTGTGTCTGAAATCATGCATCCTCCACCTCTGATTCATGTGGGTAAGTGGGCAGTTACTTGCGGAGAACAGGTTTTTACTGGTACCGAATCCAGAAAACACTGGTTAGTTTAACTGCCCGCCGTTACATGACTGAAATACTGTTGAAAACGGCTTTAAACCCAAAACAAACAAACAAATTTTATTTTTTAAAATTTAATTTTGAAACCTGGGCCAAGTTGTTCGAAACTTTAACAGGCTGTTAAACTATCCACTTGTTAAATTTTGATTAAAAATACTAGTCTGATGTTTTAATTTACTGTAAAGCCGATTTAGTGTTCGTAATCCTTAAGCCATACATTTGTTTTTCTAAGTTTTCTAAAGTGCCGAAACATTACCGACTGCTAGCTTAATCAACTGTTAAAGGTTCGAACAACTGTCTCCCGATTGCGTAATGTATTGTACTTTTTGATACAAGTATCATTGGAATATCTGACTAATTCTTAAAAGTTTAGTGATACAATTACATTAAATTTGACAACTGCATGTACATAAAATCTAAAAGAAGATGATTTTGGAAGCAAAGAAAACCATCACGCAAAACAATGGCAGACCATACTTGATTGGTTCTGTCAGTCGGACTGTAAACGTTCAAATGTACTGGAACCGAATTACCAGAAAATATAATTACATTCCAAGAGTCCAAGTACTTAGTGATAGTTTACGTTTATCAGACGGTACTTCGATATTGTGGTGATAGTGAATAATCTATAAGAATGTTCTTTAGAAGCACGGAATACGATTAAGCAACATGAAAGCAAAATCGTTTTGAATCACTCTGTGCTTGAAAGGTAATGAGTTATCATGTAACCTGCCTTACGCGAATTACCATCGGCCTGTGCGGAACTACTTTAAACACATACATTGAATGTACTAAGGCCAGGAAATATCACAACACTGAGTTAAAGTACTTGACGAGGCCACGATAAATATAACAATTAAATTATAATAGAAGTTTGTATAAATTATTTCATCTGTTTTGTTTGACTGGGTTTCAAACAAAAATAGATTGAATTTAAGTGGTGAAATAGTTTTAAACATTCTTTTAAAATACACCAGTTATTTTTGTTTACATCAACTTTGTACATTTTATTTAAGCTATTTCTCAAATTCACGATATGTATATAAATAATATTAATATGTATAGATAAGTATATAAAAAATATAAGCTTTGCACTCGTTCTTCAACGAAATTATGTTGTGCTCGTAAAGTCGCGCAGTATTTTCTGCAGAACTTAAACAAATTTGTCGATACAAAGCAAATAACCCATGAATGCTAATGCGAGAGGTCATTTCTACTGGAATTATATATACAGCCAAAATATTAAACAGTAGGAATATGGTTACCATTACCATAATTCTTTTTCCTGTGTGTGCTATAATTTGAGGCGTCATTCAGAAAATATCAACGATTTAGATTGTTACGGTTTGTTTAACAGAAAAAGTTAATTAAGCTGAAAGTGTAAAATATTGAAAATCAATATTTGAGCCGTGCCATGAGAAAACCAACATAGTGGGTGTGCGACCAGCATGGATCCAGACCAGCCTGCGCATCCGCGCAGTCTGGTCAGGATCCATGCTGTTCGCTAACAGTTTCTCCAATTCCAATAGGCTTTAAAAGCGAACAGCATGGAGCCTGACCAGACTGCGCGGATGCGCAGGCTGGTCTGGATCCATGCTGGTCGCAAACCCACTATGTTGGTTTTCCCATGGCACGGCTCATTTGGTTCTTACAAACGCAGCAATGAATATTTAAACAGCATAAACTCATTAGAATAATTACATTATTTCAGGTAGACAACTGAAATGAAAACAGATTTTATTGTTACTGTTTGTAAAGGTTCATTCTCTGTCCTAGTGATGAGTTTATTATTCGTTTTCTATGTGTGATTTTTTGAAGCAATAAACATGAGAATGAATGACTCGGTTTTATGTATATTTGTTATCTGTTTTCAGTTGACAGCTATTAATATCAGGTTATTTGAGATTGTTCTGTACAATACGGAGATATATTTGGACTCGTACCCAGCTGAGAAAACCATATTGGACGAGCCGCTAGGCGAGTCCAATATGGTTTTCTCAGCTGGGTACGAGTCCATAACTCATTACCTTTCAAGCACAGAGTGATTCAAAACGATTTTGCTTTCATGTTGCTTAATCGTATTCCGTGCTTCTAAAGAACATTCTTATAGATTATTCACTATCACAACAGCAATATTTAAGTACCGTCTGATAAACGTAAACTATCACTTGGACTCTTGGAATGTAACTCGTACCCAGCTGAGAAAACCATATTGGACGAGCCGCTAGGCGAGTCCAATATGGTTTTCTCAGCTGGGTACGAGTCCAGATATATATCGTATTTTACAGTACAATGTTAAATAACATTTTTATTCTATATCTATTTTATCTTAGTTTTAATTAAAAATGTTTCACTGAATATTGTATTCCTGCCTTTTCTGTATTTTCCCAGCTTGGTATGAGTGCAATTATATATTTTACAGAACAATGTTAGCCCTTACCCTGCTAAATTTCTATAATGAACTTGTCCATCTTCCAATTTGGACAATACCATTAACTGTTAAAAGGGGTGCTTACCAAAAAGATACTGACTGAATAGCGAACAGTGCAGATCATGATCAGACTGCACGGATGTGCAGGTTGATCATGATCTACATTGGTCACAAAGGCAGAACCAATCGTGTCCAGCATGATAAGGGTTAGGCCCTAAATAACTTTTTTATTCTATATTTATTTCACTTCATACGTAATATACGTAATTCATTAAATGTTGTTTTCATGCATATCAATTAAATAAATTATATAGTGTAACCTCCCTACAACAGCCATTTGGCGACTTTGGCGGTTATAATACTTGGCTGAGATATTATGCCCACAAACATTGTCAGCAAGTTTGGTGAATATCGGATGAAAACTGTTCGACTTAAGAGAGCGGACAAGGCTAAATTCCCGTTTTTCGAGTAATTCAAGGACCATAATCCAATAGTGCCTGGTATAATTTGGCTGGTTATCGGAATTGGCCGAGATGTTATGCCCACAAACATTGTCAGCAAGTTTGGTGAAGATCCAATGAAAACTGAATTAGAGAGCGGACATGCTTTGGATGCCGCCCGCCCGCACACTGCCATTTAGAATCTTCTCCATTTCGTTTCTTAACCGTTAAATAAAAACGTCTGAGGTAGCTATTCAGACAGTCAGGGCTGATATCTTTCAATTTCTTAGTTTCGTCCGGAACGGCGTCTTTTAGCCACTTTTCAAATATTCCAACATCTTTTTCACAATATTTTTAGGTTTTTGATTATTTACGAACGTGTTAATATCTAAATCAGATAGCATTGTCATCATTTGAATCGTTTTTTGTGTGTTGTGAACAAAGAAACGACAATAAAATCCTGATTTCAAGACGCATAATCAAACTCTGTATATAGAGCGCCTACTTCATCCGATTTACATTCGGAACATTTTCACGCGTTTCGGGCTTTATCGTATCTTTAACATGGGACTGTTGAACTGTCCAAATACAGAAAATACAGGATTTTTTGTACGCACGTGCATCCAAATACAGAAAATACAATATTTTTTTGACGCACGTGCGTCCAAATACCGTATTATATTGTACGGTCATGTGTTGGAAATGAACGTTCGCGATTGGATAGATAAAATAGATAAAGAATAAAATCTTGTATTTTGATTACTGTTTTCTCGTATTGTTTATTCTGTTGACAACGCATCTTCTAATCATGATCAATAAAATTTATTCTAACAATTAACTGAAAATATACACAAGTACCATATATATATATATATGAGTCTATATTTCTGACCTTGTTTAAGGTGGAAAACTTGAAATTTGTGACAATCTTGACAGGATAGACATGCAAAAAGAACTATATTAAAAATCATTAATTCTTTTAAGCTAAATGTCTATTTGGAATGTATGTTTCATTGTCCAGGACCTGACCATATAACAGGATTAAGCCCTAGTACGGGGAGACTCTTCTAATGACGTCACTGGACACTTAAACATTGCTGTTGTGATAGTTCATAAAATATATGAGAACACATTTTGGACATATAAAACACAACACAACTAAGCAAAATAAGAGCAAATTTTGTTTCAAATTGGCTAAAATTTGTTCACTGGAGGCAGTGAAATGTGCAAACGCATTGCGATCATAAAACAGCAAAAAAAAAAAAAAAAAAAAAAAAAAAAAAACGAAAAAAAAAAACGTCTTATGTTTGCTGGGGTATGTTCTCACAAAAATACAAAATATTTATAGTTTATCTAAGTCTCCTCCAAAAGACATGTTACACTTTTCATAATGCACATGATAACAATTATGTATAACGAATGTATCTAACATTTTATTGGTCATTCAATCAATGAATTATATGAGACATAAAATCAGTTTACATTTATAAACTAATTACATAACATAAAAGTCAGATTACCTTCGCTAACCTTTATTTAAAATCTGCCATAAAATATTAGAAGTAATATTCAGACACTGAGATTTGAAAATCCTGGCACTATACTGGGTGCCGACCAGTCACCGGATAGGAATATATACCAGACAAACGTAATTACGGCTTTATTGCGATTATATCAGAGTTATCGGTTAATTGGAAACCTTCGGCATTTTATTTTGACTGTCATATATCAGCATTGATTGACAAGAAGGTGTTGTACCAAACCTCACCTGTGTTTACAAATTACTGTTCTCTGACCTCTGAGACATTGGAATGACAGTACGCATGCGCAACTACTTTTATTTTCAGAGGTACCTAGTGGGATTCAAACAATAATAGCGCAGACCCCTGGAACTACAGAGGACAGTTTTCTTTTTGATTCATTCCTCACAGGCAAAAGAAAAGTTAGTTCATATATAAGTAAAAAAACTGTTTTTACAGAATGAATCAACGTCTGTCATGTGTTATAATACTGCAATAGGGTTGACTAGTGGCCAGAAAACAATATGCTGTTACTTTATCATATATATGTACACCCACTTCGAGCCTCATTTGTATAAAAACATCTTTGTAGATTTCTTGGTTTTCCGAAAGGCAGTGGCTAGGTAGCCGCTTCCGGCTACCTAGGATTAAAGGTCTAGGTAGCCGGCTGTAGATGTAAAAAGACCTAAATCTAAAGGATCGCCGACAATGGACATCATTTATCAAAATATTTTTCCATATAAAACAAACAACAAAAAATCATTAAAATCTTTATTTTAAGAATTTATAAACACGCCATTTAAACACGCCGATGACGATGACGATACTCTGATCATTCGTTGACAACATAATAAAATTTCGGTCGATATTATATAAAATGCGTAAATACGGCGAAATACACAGGTAAATCACAAATCGTAAACAATAAATCACAAGAAATGTAATTTATTTAACTAATATACAGAGTTTATTAAAGAGCCGGCTACCTTGACTTACATGTTCATATACTAGTACGAAATGTAGAGAGCCGGCTACATAGACCTGGAACCGTTGGCTCCGTATAGTGACGTAAGCTCCAAGATATTTTCTGCAGATACTATTTCGTTTAAAATGGTAACACGTGTTTAACACTGCTGTTATATAGTTTGACCCTGAGTAAAGTTTAACCCTTTGAATGTGCATAAATCATGTTTTAGATGGCGCAGAAGACCGGTGACTATTCCACCTTGTTGTTTGACGTAGAGCGTTTTATTACCCCTTTTGAGCCTCCAAATATCCAATGTTTTACGTCCAATTGTTTGGTTTATTTACATTTTCGGATGACAAATGAGCTGAAGTTTTATCCAGGCAAAAATCATTTCTTGTGTTCATTTCTTATAAAATGGCATAGGATTTCTGTTCGGTAACTAGTCGGCACCCAGTATGCGCATTATAAAAATGTCTTAAAAAAGCAAATATCATCCATGATCAGATCAAGGGTGAACTGGTTAGCGATGATACTCTGAACGAAGTTAAACACTTTCGTTTATACATTTCTGTAAAAGTGGTTGTTTACATCTGTATACACTAAAATTCTTATCAACTTAAAAAGGTATGAATATACCAGTTGACACAGCAAGTATATTAACCTTAGCGTCGTAAACGTGTTCCTTAAAGTTATACCGTATGTCATGCTATTAAGAATACATGAATACATACAATACAATTAAACAATTTACCTATATGTATTTATTACAATCTATAAATTTTCCTTATATAGATGTATAAATCGTTTGCTTTTTGATCCTTCCAAGCTAAACAGAACAACAGAGGCTTGTGTGAAGCAAGGGCTACCACCATTAACGTAGTTGCCTCCCCTACAACACAAAGCCCTTACAATCCTCTTCTGCTGAATTTAGACAGATCCAACACCATGATTACTGACAGTGATACAAATATTTTGTTCTATTATCCAACATTGAGTAGCAGGATTTTTGTAGCGGTCTTGGCAATATCAGTATTGTATAGAATAAAAGACAACTGATGCTCATCTGATAAATTTGGAAACCTAATACATATGTCTGTTGCTTTCTTAAACAGTTCATTTCTAATGTCCACATAAGCTGGACATGATAAAAGGACATGAATTTCATTTTCTACTCTATTTCTACAGACTGGACAGATCCTGTCATTTATAGAAAGACCTTCGTATCGGCCTGTCTCCAACTTAATTGGTGCGACACCACAGCGAAATTTCGACAGCGCTGATTTGTATTATACGGCATTAGTACATTAGCATATTCTTCAGTTTCGTATGCAAATTTAGAATTTCTATATGTTCTTACTTTATTAAGCCCAGTGCCATTTAAACTGTTTAATGTATGGAGTAATTCTATACATTCATCACCTGTTCTTGTATTTATCCAACTGTTCTTTCTTTGCACAATATCTATATTTATATAATCACAACAATTAGATCTATATTTTCTAAGTACAAATGTAGTTCTGTTACGATAAAATTCCAGATTTTACAACTTCTTTCATTAATTGCTTGATTATGATTAAAAACCAATTTATTTGTCCTTAATTATTCTGGAGAATCTACACCACAAATTAACTACACATTTAAACTGTTCAGAAAACGTGCAATCCCAGCCCATTTCACCAGCAACTGCGGTATTTGGTGTGTACCTGACTATCTATAAAAAGCGCATTGCTTTATTTTGTATTGCATAAATACATATGAATCTTTTAGTGCCCCAAATTTAGGCTCCAAACTTGGTATAGACATTGAAGGGCATGCCACCTATACTTTTAAACACTGCAATTAGCAGTCCTAATGCTCTGCCAGCCTCCTTTGACACAAACTTTGCAGTTACGTTATAGTCTAGAAATTCGTTCAAAGTGATCCCGAGGTAGGTATATTTATCGGTATACTTAAGCACATTATCTGTACACTTAAACAAATGCTGTGACTAAGGCAAAGAAGTTGTTCTAAAATGTTCTAAAATAACATTACTCTTTGTCATATTAACAGTCATGTGGTTTACATCAAACAAACCACAAAAAGTATTTAATATAGACTGTAAAGTATCTGTTTACAAATAGATACTGACTGAATGGCGAATAGTGCAGTTCATCATCAGACTGCACGGGTGTTCGTCGGCGTTGGTAAAGAGTTTTGTTTAGGGCCTTTTTTCTCAAACACTATAAGGAAGAGCTATATAGCATTTCAACTTTACACACTTGTTTATTCGACGCCGCCAGGAGGCAGCGTCGAGTATATGAGATACACTTTTATTTTGGACCCTGTAAAGATGGTAATGAATAGTTTCGGAACGATAAACTGAACACAGTGAACAGTTTGTTAAAGGACCCACGTTATTGCACAATAGATTTTAGTGAATAAACAAAAAAAAAAAAGGCAAAAAAAAACCCATAGAAAATGTATGTAATGCAACGTATTATGTGATATAAAACAATGTTATTTGTCTTTCCTTTCCTTATTTGTGGAGCAGAATTTTTTTTTTTATTTACAATTTCGTCAAAATTTATTGATAAGGGAGGTTACTCTCTAAGTCAAGTTTTCTATTTCTGACCTTAGTATGACCTACTTACCTATGGTAAAGCGCTCTCTCGTATTCTATAAATAGAACACACCGCAGATATACCATACTGCAACGCGTGAATTGCGGACAAGGGAGCGTTCATGTACTTTACAATAACCTTTCAGTAAACTTCGAAGAGAATATTAAACAAGAGGGCCAAGATGGTCCAAGGTCGCTCAACTGAGAAACACACCATAACAGTGTAAACATGTTTGACATTAGTGACTTCATGGAAACAAATATTCTGACCAATTTTCATTAAGATTGGACCAAAAATGTGGTCTCTTGAAGTGTAAACATGTATTTTCTTCAATTTGACCTAGTGACCTAGTTTTTAAACCAAGGTAACCTACATTCAAACTTAACCTATATTTGATCAAGACAATCATTCTGACTAAATTTCATGAAACTTAATTGAAAAATACAGCCTCTATCGCATACAAAACGTTTTTCTTTGTTTTGTCCTAGCGACCTAGTTTTTGATCCCAGATGACCCATTTTCGAATTTGGCCTTAATTTCATCAAGGCTATCATTTTGACAAAATTTCATGAAGATCATTACAAAATACAGTCTCTATCGCATACACAAGGCTTTTATTTGATTTGACCTAGTGACCTAGTTTTTAAACTCAGATGACCCATATTCTAATTTGACCTAGATTTTATAAAGGCAATTATTCTGACAAACTTTTATACATATCCAGTGTAAAATTCAGCCCCTATTGCGTACACAGGGTTTTTCTTTAATATGACTGGGTAACCTAGTATTGACCCTAGATGATCCATATTCAAATTCAACCTAGATTTCATCAAGACAAATATTCTGATCAAATTTAATGAAGATCTGGTGTAAAATGCAGCCCTATTGCATACACAAGGTTTTTCTTTGATTTGACCTAGTTACCTAGTTTTTGACTTCAGATAACCCATATTCATAACTGGCCTGGTTTTTATCAAGGCAATCATTCTGACAAAATTTCATGAAGATCAATTGAAAAATACAGCCTCTATCGCATACACAAGGTTTTTCTTTGATTTGACCTAGTGACCTAGTTTTTGACCCCAGATGACCCATTTTCAAACTCGGCCTAGATTTCATCAAAGTAATTATTCTGACAAAAGTTCAAGAAGATCAGTTGAAAAATGCAACATCTATCGCATACACAAGGCTTTACTTTGTTTTGACCTAGTGACCTAGTTTTTGACCCAGATGACCCATTTTCAAATCTGGCCTAGATTTTATCAAGATAGTCATTCTGAAGAAAATTCATGAAGATCGATTGAAAAATACAGCCTCTATCGCATACACAAGGTTTTTCTTTGATTTGACCTAGTGACCTAGTTTTTGAAGCCAGATAACCCATTTTCAAACTCAACCTAGATGTCATCAAGATAATCATTCTGACCAAAATTCATGAAGATCAATTGAAAAATACAGCCTCTATCGCATACACAATGTTTTTCCTTGATTTGACCTAGTGACCTAGTTTTGAATCCCAGATGACCCATTTTTGAAGTCGGTCTAGATTTCATCAAGGATCAAGGATATTATTCTGACCAAATTTCATGAAGATCAATTGAAAAATACAGCCTCTATTGCATACACAAGATTTTTCTTTGTTTTGACCTAGTGACCTAGTTTTTGACCCCAGATGATCCATTCTCAAACTCGGCCTAGATTTCATCAAGGCAATCATTCTGACAAAATTTCTTAAAGATCAATTTAAAAATACAGCCTCTATCGCATACAAAGGTTTTTATTTGATTTGACCTAGTGACCTAGTTTTTGACCCCAGATAATCCATTTTCAAATCTGGCCTAGACTTCATCAAAGTAATTATTCAGACAAAAGTTCAAGAAGATCAGTTGAAAAATGCAGCAACTATCGCATACACAAGGTTTTACTTTGTTTTGACCTAATGACCTATTTTTTGAACCCAGATGACCCATTTTCAAATTTGACCTAGATTTCACCAAGGTAATCATTCTGAAGAAAATTCATGAAGATCAGTCGAAAAATACAGCCTCTATCGCATACACAAGGTTTTTCTTTGATTTGACCTAGTGACCTAGTTTTTGAACCCAGATAACCCATTTTCGAACTCGACCTAGATTTCATCAAGATAATCATTCTGGCCAAAATTCATGAAGATCAATTGAAAAATACAGCCTCTATCGCATACACAAGGTTTTTCCTTGATTTGACCTAGTGACCTAGTTTTGAATCCCAGATGACCCATTTTCAAACTCAGCTTGAATTTCGTCTAGGTTATCATTCTGATTAAATTTCATGAAGATCAATTGAAAAATACAGCCTCTATTGCATACACAAGATTTTTCTTTGATTTGACCTAGTGACCTAGTTTTGGACCCTATATGACCCATTTTCAAACTCGGCCAAGATTTTATCAAGATAATCACTCTGACGAAATTTCATGAAGATCAATTGAAAAATACAGCCTCTATCGCATACACAAGCTGAATGTTGAAAGACGACAGACAGACGACAGACGACGGACGCCAGACATCGAGTGATCAGAAAAACTTACCTGAGCACTGCTCAGGTGAGCTTAAATATAAAAATAAGGAAAATTACACTCACTTTGTCTGCATAAATTTCCTTGAAAAAAAAAGTATTAACAAATTAAATAAAGGAATCAATAAGCATATATATATTGAAACGAACGTAGGAAGTACCACAGTTAACTTATTTTTAACCTTTTGTCTAATTTTCTTTGTTGATAGGTACAGTGATGTAATTTCAGAATGCGCACATTTTTGCAAATTCCTTTAACAGTTGTATATTTATATAATTGTTATGGTTACCTTAACTTTGAAACATAGAGTTTCCCATTTGTGACCACATGTTCCACAGATCAGAATATTTCTAAATATTTTATAAACTCATCTTGATTCTGACCTTTGACTTTCATTTTTTTTGCTTATGTGTCATATACATGTACTCATTGTTTACAGATATTCACTGTCAACTAAGGTGTGCAAAAAAGGGCCATCATTTGCCTGCATTTGTCAGTGACAAGTTAATACTTCTTTAAAATGTGGTTAGATCGAAATATCAAAAGCCATGGGACCATAACTTATCAAAGCATCAGTGATTTTCAAATAGATTTCCTTGTTGAATCTACATTTTCTTCAATTTCATATGACTAGTCAGTTGCTCTGGTTGTATTATATCTTGTTACTTGCTTCTTTTCTTTCTTTTTTTTTTACTTTTATAGAGAGTTTGTTTTTTTATCTGTCATTCCTGTCTAACTAAAAGAAAAAAGATTTTCATTAAAACATTTTCTACACTTTGGCAATGGGTTATTATGCTTGCTAAATTTCTTCTAATATCAGATTGAATCTAGACACTGACATATTCTTAGTAACCTTATGGTTCAACCAAAGAGGACTTCAGGTTTACCGTTCGTCCGAAAAAAAAAATGAATTCTATGATATTCCAAAAGTATATAAGAAAGATTCATGACATTTGCTTTGTGTATAGCAGCAATATAAAGATAATGCATGTTATATCATTCTTTTCTTGGACAAAAGTTTTGGTTGCTTTGGCAACGGAAACAGTAAAATGCTGTGTATAATCTGCATCCTGAAATCTATAGTGTAGGTGTCTAAGGTCCATGAAACTTTATCAGTGAATAGAAAACACTCCTTACATTATGATTATAAAAATAATGCTTTCTGTGAACCACAACTTTAAATAATTATCTTTCAACATTTCCTCATTTCCCAACAAACTGCATTTATGTGAAACTTCATAAACATGCTCCTGCATATAAGAACTTTTCGCAGATGCTGACCTTAGTTGGTGAAAAAATTACTTTAATTTTGTATGTAAAGGGACCACCTACTCGCAATGTCAATGTCATTGCAGGTAGAGGATTTATATTGCATGGTAATACTTTTTTATACTGTTTATTCTTGACTGTTTTTAACAGTTTACAACATATATTGTATTATGTGCTAATGTTGATAATTTGTAACCAGTCAGTCTAATACAGTAATGATTAGGTAATTTCTCATATTGCAATAAATGTACTTCAGACACAACATTGGCGGCGTCTTTAATGCTTGCATCAATGAATTTTCTTGTCATCATATGTCGAGAACAAATTTTCTCACTTGCATTTTGTGAAAGGGGGGTGGGGGAGGGGATCGCACTGAACCTTACCCAAACAACAAAGATGGCGGCACTAGGTGAGTTTTCCTAAATATTTTTTTTAAATGCTGGAGAAAAACACCTAGCTAAAAACCAGCTACACATTTTTTGGAAGATAGGTTCTTGAAAATAACCAGTCTTTGTGGCTACACAAAAGCTTTTGTAGTTCTCCAGGAATGCTGGTGACAGGATTCGAATCGAGGGAAAATATAAATAAAATCATACTGCATTTTGTTAAAATAGTACTTTTCTCGAAATATTCACAATTATATGCAGTTTTATCATAAACTACAGGTTTCTGTTATCAATATATACCCAAGGCTATCTGTCCTATGCTAAATAAACTTTTAAATTTCATCAAAATTCAATTTTAATTTTCATAGTAAAGTTCAGTGCCCAAAATCATTGGGTAAGGTTCAGTGCTATTCAAACACACCATTGTAGGGGATCATAATTTCTTGTTTCTTGATGTAACTAATTGAATTATTATTTGAGTGCGTCACAGTAAAATGCAGAGAGACTAATGTATTCAATATTCTCTCATTCTGACACCAGTTAAAGTATTACCAAAGGCATAGCTATAAGATTTACGTTTTTGATAAGTAAATAATTCCATTACATTTCATGGAAAAACCCTTGAAACGATAGAATTACCTGGTGGAATGATAACTGTATGGCTTGACTGTATCCTGACATTATACTTAACTAAGAAAATGTATGACCTCAATGTCACATATTGTGTATTACAAATATTCCAGTACTCAGTTTCTAATCGGCACTAGATTCACATTATAACACAAAGACTGCTGTACATTTCGACACGTGACCTATAACAGAAGGATAATCAGAGATTTTTTAACAATGTGATGCTGCTGTTGTTGGTCTGCCATCATATAGTTGGACCTTATCGAGTATTGCATTATATTCACAGAGGATGTGCCATAAGATAAACACACCTATAGTCCTCCAATAAAAGTATGCAATGCTATGAAAATGCTGTTTCCATTTTTAAATATTACGCTCTTAAATAATGTACTGTTTCGAATCCAAAGCTTCTTCATTCCCTGTGTTGCAAAATCAATGACACCCCCTTTCACTCTTATTTAAGTGTTTTATATCACATAACAGTATCAGTCTTACATTTTATTTAATATTTAATGTGAAAACAAATGTGATGTATGTTTTGAAGCTGTAATATCTCTACACCGCAAGAAAAACGTTTTGAAGGTCTCTTAATTAAAAACAGAAATTTAGAAAGAAGTTTATATGTAATGGACAGATGCAGAAATAACATTGCAACAAAGGCAAACGTTTAGCACAGCTTATTTCTGGTATCCACATTCAGTTAAAAGAAATGGAAAAAACGTTGCTTGGCGTTGAAAATATAACTACAGGGTGTCCGAAAAGAAAGGTAATTCTTTTATACTTTCATAATTTTAAATTAATGTTGGAGAATTTGCATCAAAATAAGCACACATATAAAACAAAGATGTAAGTTTTTTCGGTAAAACAGTGGAGTAAATATGTCAAACAATATCATTTTTACAATTTCTTTTAGTACAAATTAGCTTTTGTGTCAATTGTGTCATTTCAATAATCAATGACGTTCTCAAGATGACGGCCCTTCAGCAGCTTTTCCTGTTTAACTCGCACTATGAAATTGTTAATAACATTTGGAACCTCACATTTCTTCACTGATCTTCTATACTTCCCGTTTGATGTTTTCCAACAGCATATCCGTGCCCACTGGCTTTGGTCTGTAAACAGCCGACGTAAGGTAGCCCAAGAGAAAGTAATCGCACGGGTTCAAATCAGGATTGTGTACGGGCAAATATTGTCCACAATCCTCCACTTCAGGGTATCATCGGGAAATCACCTTATCGCCGAAAGTTTCATGAAGATAGTCTAATACAGTATTAGATGTATGTGCCGTCGCACCATCCTGCATGAACCAGACATTTTGCATAGTTTCCGTTCGCTTTCGAAGCGCTGGAACAAACTTGTTTTTCAAAAGCGACAGGTACCGTTGTGAATTCACAGTGTCCTTAAACACATATGGACCGATATCTCCGTGCGACGCACACCAAACCGTTAATTTCTCACTATGCAATGGTATCTCTGTAAAACAATGAGGATGTTCATTTATCTAGAATCTCATGTTTTGTTTGCACACATGGCCAGACAGCAGAAAATGCAACTCGTCTGTAAACCAAACATCATGAAATGCGTCAGCGTACTTGTCGGCAACGTCAACTGCCCAGCAACAAAAATCAAGTCTTTGAACCTGATCTGTGATATTTAAACTCTGCACAATCTAAATTCTATAAGGAAAGAGTTTAAGGTTTTTCCTTATGTCATGAACGATCTTTAGGAGTCCCGGTCTCTGAGGAAGAACGTCTCACCGACTTTTCTGGGCTATTCAAGAGCATTTCCCGAAACGAACTCACGTTTCTGTCGCTCCTACCGGACCTCGGCCGACCTGCTTTTAGAGCATCCGCTAATAATCCACGTCGCTCAAATTTATGTACGATCTTGTAGACATGTTTCCTGCTTACATTTGTATTCTTAAAATGACATTTAAACCTTCGCTGGACGTCCGTTACACATTTTGTTTCATAATAAAATTTTCAGCTTAATGGGTTATCCATAGGAACATAGTACAATTTTTCTTTTAACTTTTATTAGTAATCTCCCTTTTGTTCATGAGTAAAAGTACGCTATGAATTTAGGTTTTATAGTTTTATATGCAAACTATCGAACTTGTTTTATTTAAACTATCTTGTTTTAATGGCGATTCTTAATATTTGCAACTATTTCTGTTATACTTAAATTAATTTATTGTTTATCCTGCTGTATTATGTACTATGTCCTGAAATAAATAAATAAATAATAGCATAATGTTATTAATCAAGCAATTTCATATTGGCCTTATTATTTGTCCAAGGGTTGTCGTATTGGCCTGAGGCCGTAGGCCGAGGGCCAATACGACTGCCCGAGGACAAATAACTAGGCCACTATGAAATCGCTTGATTAATGATAATATTATTATTCAACTTTCAACTGTTGGCGGTAACAGTATAAGAACTCTGTGAGTTACCTTATGACAGCTATGCATGTTCAGGTGAAAAATCTTGATAAATTGTTTAGACGTATTTTAGAAATCATGATCATTTTCGCCAGTAAAATAGAATGAGTTGTATGTAGGCACTTGAGAATAATTTTGGGAGATATTTTTAATGTGACATAATCAAGAGTAACTAGAACTTACCTTATTTATTTTCTTTAGCGAGTATCTTATCATTTGAACTGTGATAAAAACTGCTTTAAACGTCATTTTCTTTTAGGCTGCAAGCAACGAGACACAAAATTATACACATATGTGTTGATCAAGATAATACCACCAAGCACATATTATATAGTCCCATGCCTCGTTTAATTATTATCCGAAATTGTTTGCAGTTCAAAACTGACACTCTTGTTCGCCAATTTATTCATCCACTTTCCAGCACTTGAATTGCTATTTATCATTGCACAAATAGTCCACACTATCAAAATGTCTGTTAAAGATAAGTCTCATCTTTTTAATTAATCTGAGTTTCCATATTTTCTTATTATTTTCCTTGTCAACTGCCAGAATTTGTGACAGGAAACACTTGCATTTTACACAATATCGAATAAGCGAAAGTACCGTTGTAATCTCTGAAGACGTACATCCCGCTCAGTCATACTTGGTTATTAAATGAACATGTTCGATGATTTTTTTTTTATCAAAATGTGAAAAAAATGTAATCTGTAACTCTGATGTAAAACAAAATGGCGTCATTTAAAAATCTAACGGAAGTGGCTTCTCCGTATTGGCCCTCTCTTTTGAACCAATCAAAATGCTTGAATTCCGTATTGGCCCTGAATTTAGCTCTGTCTGTTTCATATGATGTTTGCAATTGATCTAATACAGTGTGTAATATTGTAAAGTTGAATAATAATAAAAGATAATGCTTGACGATAAATATGCGTTGATCTGACGTCAGTCGCGCCATCTTGAAAATAATTTATATTTTGGATGACGTCATGGCGTCGCAACGTCATTATTTTGGCGCGTCATTTTAACAAGCAGTAAAAACTTCCATTTAAGACCTTTAAATTGATATAAATTTGATAAAAATAGCCCTGGATTAAGCAAAGTTATGAAAATACTAAAGTGTTACCTTTCTTTTTAGACACCCTGTACTAATTAAATTTGATTTTTTTATAAATGTTATAATAAGCATGTTTCATTTATTAGGTTTGCTTCATCCCAACTGTTTCGGCTTATGACAGTTTATAGGGTCCACTTTGAATATTTGTCTAACAGAAATGGATCGGAGTATGTCATAACACTTGACAAAAAATGTACATTTGTATATGTCTAAATAACTACCCAAAGCATAAACTAATATATAAGAACTGAGTTTTGTGTGCGGACAAACCATATATGGAGATATGAACTGTTTACATGTTTTGTGTCCTTACTTAACAAAATTTCAAAACTTTTGGGCATAATATAATTGTGCACTTGTTAAAATGATGACATGTTACGACATTCTCTGTGCAAATCACATTCGGTTGTTTTAATTTCTTCGACTTGAGATGATTCATGAAGGACAGATTACACGGACAAAATGATGGAGAAAATCTTGCAGCTAAGAAATATGCACAATATACAAACTCTGTATATCAACAAAAGGTGTTTCAGATAATTAGCAACCTCACCAACACACAAAACTGAAAACTTTTGAAAAGTAGACATTTTTAAATGGAATATACCGCTTCGAACAATACATTTTATTTGTTTCATATCAAGTATCAATGAAAAGTAAGAGAGATATTAGTATCAATATAATAGGATGAATAAGAGTGAACGGGTGTAACATCAATTTTGCAAACAAAAGGGGTGAAGTAGCTTTTGATTCGAAGCAGCACACTGTTGTACCAAATATTGTACAATAAGCAGCAACTGCAACAAAGATGGCTAGTTAATAAAGAAGTCTCAATAATTCGTTTCTGGTGGTATCAACGCCACAAGGGTTTGAGAGAAAAAAAGTCATTGTTTTCCTATTGAGTGCCTCGTAGAGGAGCTATTGGTACGATTATGTAAAGGCTTTGGTATGACGCTGCCGGTAAGTGAACCTATGACTTAATTCTGACACCCAAACCAGATGATTTACCACTAATGTTTCGGAGCGCTACATGGGTAATGGATAATATCGCATCAAATTCAAATTGAATCTCGAAATTTATTTGTGTAGTAAAGTGTAGTTGTTTAATTAAAAGGTTTGTTGTTCCTGTGTCGGGTGATAGGGTTTATTCCTCGAACATACTGCCGTAGCGCCTACAAGGTGTTGACCACATGTGCCTTTTTCTTGGGCTCCTTAAAACTTCTGCCAGCTGAATGTTCGATCACGGCTATTTCATAGGAATGTTTCTGCAATATAAAAACTAATACATTTAGCAAAAATATTACAAAGTGTTTCACTCAGTATGATTTATGTTTATAAAAATGGTTTGCTGGAGTCTTTAAAATGCAATCAGTACTTTCATATCGTAGCATACGCATAAATAGGAAGATTATGGGAGAGATTATTTTATGGGAAATTCTCTGTGAATATATGCAAAACCCGATAAGGTCGAACAAGATGGTGATCACTTTCTTAATATTCATCTGCCAACAAATGCACAATCACTTTGTTAAAAAATCTCTGATTTAGTCCTTTGATAATAGCCAGATGTGTTTAAATGTAAAGCAGCATTCATGTCATGTTCTACTGTTTAGAAACTGTATGAAGGTTAGCAAACACTATAATATTTGTTTAACGCAATACGTATTTTTTCCATCATACATTTCCTTAGTTCAGTATAATGTCAGCATACGGACTACGAGCTATCCAACTACAATGTACCTTTTTTATCAGGGGTAAGGTTTTCAAGAAATGTAATGAAATTAATTATTTAGATCTACATATAATGTAAATCTTGCAACTATGCCATTGGTTACAGTATAGCTGGTATCAGAATAAGAAAAAAAATGAATAACTCTAGTCTCTCTGCCTTTTGTTGTGACGCACTCTAAAAAATTCAATCAGCTTCGTCCTGAAACGAGAAATTATGAGCCCCTATAATGATGTGTTTGAATAGCACTGAACCTTACCCATTGATTTTGAACCAAACCATAAAAGTTAAAAAGAGTTTTGTTGAAATTTAAAAGTTCATTACCATAAGACAGATAGCTTTTGGCATATAATTAAAACAGAAACCTACAGTTTATGATAAAAGTGCATCTAGTCGCCAATATTTCGAGAAAAGTATTATTTTAGCAAAATGCTCTAAACCTTATCCTATGATTTCAGTTAGATTTTCCCTCGATTCGAATCCCGTGACCAGCATTCCTGAAGAACTACAAAAGCTTTTATGTAGCCACAAAGACTGGTAGATTCCAAAAATTGTGTAGCATGTTTATAGCCGGGTGTTTTTCTCTAGCAGTTTAAAAAAACACAATATTTAGAAAAAACTCACACTTTCACGTTGTGCCGCCATCTTTGATGTTTGGGTAAGATTCAGTGCGACCCCCACCCCCAATTTGGCTTTGAACCTTTGTAAATTTATTTATTATCTTTTAATTACGAGGGTCAATCAATTGTTTCGGCGTAATGCTGGACGAAGTATT
Organism: Mercenaria mercenaria; assembly: GCF_021730395.1. NCBI lineage: Eukaryota > Metazoa > Mollusca > Bivalvia > Venerida > Veneridae > Mercenaria > Mercenaria mercenaria. The sequence goes on along the minus strand of NC_069363.1, from coordinate 45,981,831 downwards.
GCTCTAATGTACTTCTTATAGTACTCTTTATTCACAGTTTTACCGGGTCTTACCCAATGTGTTGTCAATACTCCACAAAAATCTTACGCAAAAATCATTGACATTTTGGCACAGTTTTGACATCGACGGACTTGTACCGGTCTTGATGGAGAATTTTTCGTATGCATGCCTGTTACTACTTTGGCATTTCAGTTCGGATTCGAACGACCGTATTCATGTCTCATCGATTGCGACAATGCGTTTTAACACTTCACCGCCTTCCTCACTATACCTTTGCAGGAGTTTACGGGCAATAGTCACACGTTTTTTTTTTCTATTTTCTGACAGCATGTCGGGCACCCGCCGGACCGAGATCTTTCGCATTTGCAAACGTTCCGCAGTAAGTACGCTAAAAATAAAATCATTTCTTGCATATTATCAGAACTATGGTGCTTTTTTAACTTAGAAAATTAATATTTCTTGATTAGTTTTATTTCTTGAATAGTATAGTCTTGAAACATACATTTTGTCGTCAATATGCGAGTACAGAATGTATAAAAGCCAAGAACCATAAATCTTTTCTTGCATATTGCCTTACGTCAAGCAATTGGAGACAAGCAGTAGCACCGGCAGGCATTTCTCTTGTTTAATTATCCGATTTTAAAATGTCACTTAAATACACATAAGAACCGAGCGAATTTGATTAAAAGACAGGAAAACAGAACAATTCATCTTGTCATATCTAAATAGAAATAAGATCATAAATCAGTTTAAAGTCAGTATCTATACCACTGCCCCAGAATTGTTCAAGTTTCAGTAGAAAATAGTGATGTCTAGAATCAAATTATTGTTACCATGAAAACGAATCCCGTAACCTATAAATTCAAAGGCACTGGTCTTTTAAGGAACACAGCTTCATTTCAATACAATCCATGGGGATAATAATTGCAAGCACAATGATTTTTTCATAAAAATGTCAGACGAGGGGTACTAATGTAAATATTTTAGCTTTGAAATTCGTTTATAAATAAATGCAAATAACACAAACATGCATATATGTTATTCACTTTAGAAACAAAAAGTTTTGAAGCTACCTTAAACGAGAAAGATGATTTTATTTTATATTTTTCGCAGACATTACGATAAGAAACAAAAATAATCGAAAATGAGCCGCGCCACGAGAAAACCTACATTTTGCGTTTTTTAAGGTCACTGATTTAACTATACAATATCATCTCTGATAAACAGAGAATGGGAGCCTAGCACTGGCCTTTCCAAGGAATGATGTTTCGGTAAACAGTCTGTGAAAGTAGCCATCGTTGATAAATCTGGTGAACATGATAGGCACATTATCGGTCTCATGTAATGTCGTGAAAATTCCAAATGTAATAGTATTCTAGTGCCCTATTGACTTTAATACTTCTAAATTGTAACTGTTACTCGGAGCAAAAACATACTTTCCTATATAAAGAATATATAAGCCTCCTAGTGAAACCTTTAATCCAGAATACAACAGTCTTTCCCTTAACCTTCTTTGTGTCTATGGTGTCTTGTGATGAATCCAAGAAAATTCTACTGTGCAGTATTTCTGAAAGGGCACCATATGATAAAAGCAAGAAGATGACACTTGTACTGCAGAAATTGGAAACAACGATGAAATTAACCTCTATTTGCCACTTGTGCACCACCAGAAACAATGCAAACGTAGGCCCACTGTACTTAATCTAATTGTTCAATTGAGCTCTAGTGTGACTTATGGTAAGCATTTACTTGTTTAACGCAAATATTCATTTTTGTTCTGTTTGCAGGACAACCGTCCTTCAGTGCTTTCAGCGCTTTGATTTGTACATTGGAATGTTGTCAAATACTACGACCGGTATCATATATTTCTTGTTTGTTGTTTTTGTAGTTAGAAACATGGAATTAGTGAATATTGATTTACTCACAACGAAGCGTGAATAAAAATCAGGTATAATGATAATAAAAATATTGTCCGATTTTTGGAGATTTTGTCCCTTTTTTTAAATATAATTGTATTTACAACTACATCATTATCAGAGATTTGTACCTTGTGCGCTCAGTTACTACAGCCTCCACTTGATAAACATCAATAGCACCAAGTTGGCATGCGCATATTGTGTGGATTTTTATATCCGATTACCTTTTTATTTATGCCTCGTGTTTTCACTTAACAATACATAGGCGTAGGAGCGAGTTTAACTTTGGACTTCGGTGTGTGTGTGGGGGGGGGGGGGGGGGGGGCAAACCTTTTCGACAAGGGAGGGGGCGGGGGAGAGGGGGCTGGCAAGGGATCTCCGGTGCATAGATGACAAAGCCTTGTCCAGTAACCAAATGGGCCATAGGCCCCCTCTATAGGTGTACGACTACGCGCTGGGCTGCCTGTAATGTAACCTAACCGGTCTAAAAATGAATTGTTCTAATCAAGTGTGCCATTTTGTTTTTATTTCAGTCTTCGGCTGAAGCCTTGAACGCACAATGAAATAGCGCTGCATTTGTCTAATTGTGATATAAAGTTGTGGAAATATTATTTCCCTCGGATAGACAATGAAAATGTAAATACATAACGTTTACATGTCTAAAGTTACATCGTTTTTGCAGACGCTCAAACCGGCACTGTAATGATGCGCTCGATATTATATTCTTTTTATAAAATATAATCAAACAATCCTTGGCGCGTACAGGGTTTCAATACTCACCTAACAGAAACAGACAAGTCAGAATACAAGGAAAGGTCAAATGCAAATCAGAAATCATGTTGAAAAAAAATTGTATTTTTCTATGATACTAAGTAAATGTTATATTTATATATTAGACTGCAATTTATATCTCTTCTCCAAAATATTGGGGGGTGGGGGGGGGGGGGGGGGGGGGGGCACAAACTACAGTTCGCAACCCCCTGTCATAGCTTGCGTGCCCCGGCTCCTACGCCTATGTAATAATACATGTACACTCATTTGTACCTTGTGCACTGAACTCCACCTGCAGTTTTCAATCATTTCAAAAATAACTTGTTATATGTCGTTATCATGAAGCGGGCATGTACATATTTTACTGCTTGTATTTCATTTCTTTGTATGTAGTATTCAAACATTATCAGTGATGACGTCGACATCATTCTTGTTTAAATTTGCAAAATTATGATAAATTATAACCTAGTTTAGAGTACCTAACCTTTCCCTCTAAACTGCGTCTTCTGCTGCAATAATTACGTATAAACGTTTCAATGTGATTTACTGTGTCAGGGTCGTTTATAAATAATCAGTCTACAGGGGCGTACGTAGACGGACTTGTTATTAAGAAAATATACAGAAGCTCTTTGTTTGTTCTGTTTAAGAGGATTGCCAGAGCAACATTGTCACGCAACCTGTTGGAAACAGAACAGATTTATGAAACATGACTCCGCCATTTTTAGACGGAAAAATCGGCAATAAAGCGAGTGTTGTCACTGTCATTAAATTATTGTTTTTGTCTTCAATATGACTCATTTACGGAAATATTTAAACCGATAAATGTTGTATTTCGGTATAGGCGTTTGGATGCTGATTTATAATGTATATGCCTTAATGAAAGGTTGCTTGGCAACGTTTTATTTTCTATATTCCTGCATAATACACCAACTATTTTAAGACTTTGCACACTTTTGCATGAAAGCTAAAATTATAATTTTGCTGTTATAGCGAATACAGAGGACCTGGTATTTCAGCACGAACTAGCGCCGTGTTACATGTATAGCGGATACACTGAGAGGACGTAGTATTTCAGCACGAAATAGAGCCGTGTTATAGCGGATACGCTGAGAGGACGTAGTATTTCAGCACGAAATAGCGCCGTGTTATAGCGGATATACTGAGAGGACGTAGTATTTCAGCACAAAAAAGCGCCGTGTTATAGCGGATACACTGAGAGGACGTAGTATTTCAGCACGAAATAGAGCCGTGTTATAGCGGATACACTGAGAGGACGTAGTATTTCAGCACGAAATAGCGCCGTGTTATAGCAAATACACTGAGAGGACGTAGTATTTCAGCACAAAAAAGTGCCGTGTTATAGCGGATATACTGAGAGGACATAGTATTTCAGCACGAGCTAGCGCCGTGTTATAGCGGATACACTGAGAGGACCTAGTATTTCAGCACGAACTAGCGACGCGTAATAGCGGATACAGAGGACCTAGTATTCTAGCACGAACTAGCGCCGTGTTATAGCGGATACACTGAGAGGACCTAGTATTTCAGCACGGACTTACGCCAATAGCGGATACAGAAAACCTGGTATTTCAGCACGGACTAGCGCCGTGTTATAGCGGATACAGAAAACCTGGTATTTCAGCACGGACTAGCGCCGTGTTAGAGCGGATACAGAGGACCAGATATTTCAGCACGGACTAGCGCCGTGTTATAGCGGATACAGAGAACCTGGTATTTCAGCACGACCTAGCGCCGCGTTATAGCGGATACAAAGAACCTGGTATTTCAGCACGGACTAGCGCCGTGTTAGAATGTTAATCCTTTCCAGACGGCTCTCAAATAGTTGGAACGAGCAGCATTCAGCTCTTGCCTGGTTCCTACAAACAAGTGCCTGGTGTCTACCGACATATAACTCCATTAACAGTGTGTGGTAACTAACATTCATTCAACAAGTGAGTGATACTTTAAAATATTACGTTTTATACCGGATTACTGCGTGTCCTCACTTGCTTTTGAAAATAGTTTTTGTGAAAACAAATCTTCATAGCTCTAATCTATATCGTATTGTATTTTCAGTCATTTCTGAGACGGCCCTCCATAATTCTTTAATTCAGCTCCAGCAGAGCCACCCTGCACAGCTCCGCCAGAGCCATTTTCTTAATCGACGTGCGCGTTGTTTATATCCTCTAGCTTAAAACAGTGAGTTCATGGAATTGTGAGGTTTGTATCGTTTATTTGATCTGTAGCAATGAATAAACAAATTATATGTATAACCAAAAGGGAGGACGGAGGTTTATTTTAATCCATAGCCTCTACCCGTGTATATAGTATGCTGTTTAATGGGGAAAAGGATTATAATTTATATACCCTTTCTATAGGAAAATACTGGAAAATTTTGTGTTGCATATGAGTTGTTCAAAATGTAGGATAGAGGTTTAAGTGTGTACCAAACATCCTTATAACTATCTTAATGTTTTACTTACAAATGCCAACTGATTTTTTTTTTAAATGTTCATACTTTCTATCTTTATTTCAGAAGGAGTGTGACAATGTCGTTCGCAACGTAGGGAATCGTAGTGTTATGCATTGCTCTTGTGTATTATTATTTTTCGTTCGAGACTTCTCCTACAAACAACACAGGGAGATTTTGTCAGTCAAGATTGATGACGAATACGATTATGTCATTGTTGGTGGCGGATCGGCTGGTTCCGTACTGGCTTCGAGACTTTCCGAGGACAAGAATTCTAGAGTTCTATTATTAGAAGCAGGAGGTTTTTACGATGAAAATCCACTGTTCCATATTCCGATACACTGGCTTAAACTTGAAAATACCAGACACGACTGGGAATATCACACTGTGCCTCAGAAGGTTTCATGCTTAGGCTTGGAAGAAAACAGAGCTTTTTGGCGTCGAGGACGCGTGCTGGGGGGATCAAGCGTATACAATGCTATGCAGTACACCCGTGGCAGTAGTTACGAGTACAATGAATGGGCTGCGAACGGTTGTACAGGGTGGAGTTACAAAGACGTATTACCTTATTTCTTGAAGTCTGAGGACATTCAGATAGATGAACTGAAATCATCCAAATATCATCACTCCGGTGGTCCGCTGGCTGTTTCCGGTGGGCGTGTTACACAGCTGTCCGACCTGTACATGAAAGCTGGACAAGAACTTGGGTTCAGCATCACGGACTACAATGGCGCAGACCAAGAGGGTTTCAGCCGGATTCAAGTTACTGTCAGAAACGGTGTTCGGGACGCAACCGGATTAGCGTTCCTTGGACGTATGGGAAAAAGACAAAATCTTGACATCGCTATTGAAACTTTTGTTACCAAAGTTGACATAAAGAACAAAGCTGCAAAAGGAGTGTTTTTCATTCACAATGGTAGGAAGGAATAGTCGCGGCTCGAAAAGAAGTTATTCTGTCAGCAGATGCAATAAATTCGCCTCAGATCCTTATGCTTTCTGGTGTTGGGCCAACAAACCATCTGCAGTCTTTAAACATCCCTGTTTTAGCTGACCTCCCTGTCGGAAATAATATGCATGACCACCAGATAGCGTTCATGTTTAGTAAGATAAATAAACCAATCAGTTTGTCCGATGATCTTGTGAACGGTTTCTGGACTCAGTTGAGATATAACTTTTCGGCACAGGACCTTGAACAATAGCAGGATCTGATGGCTCGGCGTTCTTTTACAATGATGAATCAAAACGCGGCAAAACTAGTGCAGATATTCAGATTATAATATTCAGTAAGTTCCTTCCCCAGAATATAAACTATTTCAACTTTAAAGACACTGTTGCAAAGGAATACTTGGCAGAGAACGGTAATGTCGAAGGATTCACTTTTGTTGTAAGTGTAACGCATCCAAAGAGTAGAGGTACATTACGCCTGAAAAGCTCGGGCCCCTTTGACTACCCGCTCCTTGATCCCCAGTACCTCACAGACAAAAAAGACATTGAATATTTCATTGGAGGAATTCGAATGTGGGAAAAATTTATACAAACGAAAACTATGAAAGAACTCGGTGCAGATATTAATGAAATGAAGATGTCGTTTTGTTCTCAGCATGAATTCCGATCAGACGCATACTGGGAATGTTTCGTGCGTCAGCTAGCTGTGACTTTCTATCATCATTCATGCACGTGCAAAATGGGCGCAGATAATGACCCGACTGCGGTTGTTGACTCAAAGCTTAAGGTTAAGGGTATTAGAGGATTGCGGGTCGTTGATGCGTCCATCTTTCCAACAGTTACCTCGGGAAACATAAACGCTCCAGTAATTATGGTGGCGGAAAAAGCTGCTGATATGATTTGTGGAATAGATTCTGTAAAAACTATCAGAGAAAATTTACCTGAACAAATTTAAGACATAACTAAATAACCCGTAGCTAGCGAAACTAGTATGTTCTTAGACTATTTCTTCATAAAGTAGGAAGGAGGACATGTCCCTGAACAGTTGCATTATATTTGTGCATGTAACTCCAATAGTAATCTGCCTACATTTATAAAGTAGTCAATGTAGACATTTGAGCATAAGTATGGTGGCTTGTTTGTGACTTTTCTTTATTTCGTTTTTTTTTTCGCATCGGTGTTTGATGTGACCTTTTCGCTCGTGTTATGTAACAGCTGCTATATAACTGTAAGACAGGTATACAATTTAAGGGCCTACCTGAGGTATTGGGTTTTCATAACTTATCTGCTGACTCGTTTTACCTCTTTTATTCAGTCATCTTTTACTCAGTATATTTCAAAAATTTAAAAATACAGCTGAATTATTATCTTACACTGTGGAAACAAATTGTTGTTTAAACTTAATCAGATACACAAAGTACTGCGCATTCAATAAAACGGTTAGATAGCAAGCTTAAATTTGAAATAAATAATGTCATTTCTCAATGTTTTGTAGTAGCACAATAGGTGTCAGGTCCTTAAACATTTTTTAATAAACACATATTCGTATAACATTACATGAATGTAACAATCTATATATAAATAGCCATTGTTTATGTTGCTGATGTAGGTTTTGGTCGTTTGAAGGGTTTATCACTGTCTTAAATTATAATATAAATGGCAGTTTGTTTAACTTAATCACTAGCCCACAGTTTTGGTAAAATTTTTCAACATGTTCATTTCCGCCAGGTTTGGCATAGAAAATATATCTGACACTGAAAAATGATAAAGTTGTGAATAAAAATTAGATATGGATGAAAATGCAAGAAAAATGTAAATTTTCTGCATTATTTCAAAGCGTTGCAACGGTTTACTACCTTCTGGTAGTTATTTCTGAGAATATCATGCAAAAATCTTATGTCAACAAGTTTGTACTGCTAGTCACTTTACGAGTACTCACTTTTTAGGCCTATGGATTTTTGCGATACTTTTTGGCCTTAAATGTGCGGGTCTGAATTTGGAAATGTCAACAAGTGATATTTCCCTGGTTTATTATCTAGGATGTATACAGATATAAAAAAATATCTCAAGTTTATTGTGCACCTGCCACTCAGTGAAAAGGCCTTTAACTTTGGTCTTGTCCGTGCGTCCGTGCGTGTGTACGTGCTTGCGTCCGTCCGAAGAAAGTTTGTGACGTGCCTAACCCATAAAGTATTTCATATACGTAAATGAAACCTTGCACGAGTCATGATATGAACTTGCGCATCTCCTATTTGTCGTCTGGCTCTGCCCCCCTACTTCCAGAGTTATGGCCCCTTAAGTAGTCAAAAATGCACATTTTTACCTTGTGAAGGGCCTAGCACAAAACGTATTTCATATAAATTGATGAAACCTTGCATAAGTCTTTATCCTGATGAATTTGCGGACCTCCTATCTTTTGTCTGGTTCACCATGTGAAGCACCTAGCGCAAAAATTCTTCCCGTTTTTAATGGGATTCTTTTCCAGCGCGCCGCTATGCCGCTTGACGGTATGACATAATGATTGTGACGTCAGAACAGTGAATTGTTGTATAATAATTCACTGTTTTTAGCCTTCTTTGTTTAATAGGAAAATGAATCGGATCGTGTTAGAATAATTATAATATAAATGGCAGTTTGTTTAACTAAATCACTAGCCCAAAGTTTTGGTAAAATTTTTCAACATGTTCATTTCCACCAGGTTTGGCATAGAAAATATATCTGACACTGAAAAATGATAAAGTTGTGAAAATAAAAATTAGATATGGATAAAAATGCAAGAAAAATGTAAATTTTCTGCATTATCTCAAAGCGTTGCAACAGACATAAAAAATATCTCAAGTTTATTGTAGCCCTGCCACTCAGTGGAAAGGCCTTTAGATTTGGTCTTGTCCGTGCGTGCGTGCGTGCGTCCGTCCGAAGAAAGTTTGTGACGTGCCTAGCTCATAAAGTATTTCATATAAATTGATGAAACCTTGCATAAGTCTTTATCCTGATATGAACTTGCGGACCTCCTATTTTTTGTCTGGTTTAAACCTCTATTATCAAAGTTATGGCCCCTGAAATAGTCAAAATGCACATTTTCACCATGTGAAGCACCTAGCGCAAAAAGAATTTCATATAAATTGATGAAATCTTGCATAAGTCTTTATCATGATATAAACTTGCGCACCTCCTATCTTTTATCTGGATCCATTCCTATTTCCAAAATTATGGCCCCTGGAATAGTAAAAAGAATTCACATTTTGACGTGCCTAACTCAAAAAAGTATTTGATGTAAATTCATGAAACCTTGCTTGAGTCTTTATCATGATGTGACCTTGTACACTTGGCATTCTTCTTGAGATTTGAGGGTTTATTACAGAGTTACAGTCCTAGAAATAGTCAAAATAGTTGATTTTTGTTTGTGATACTCATAGCTCATAAAGTATATGACTTTGAATAATGAATACTTTATATAAAATGTTTTTAAGGCTATATCCCCTTGAGACTGCAAACATTTGAATTATTGTCCCTTATTTGTGACAAATGTACCAGTTTCGGCACACCCTGTGTCCTACAGACACATTCTAGTTATGCATGCGATAGACACATTAAAGTTATGTTCATCTTGAGTATGACAAAATTATGTTCGTCATCGATTATGATTGATTTATATATACGGTAAAGATTTAGTAGAGTGATTAAAAGAATAATAGTGAGAAGAATGATATGGAAAAAATGAATTATGAAAAATGAAAAATGGGAAAAGGTATGGAAGCATGGACGGGACATCGGATTTTTTAAATTTTAATTCATGTCATGGCCACGAGGTGCAACTAAAAGAACGAAAAACAAAAAATGTTATCTCGTGGCCACGAGATATAACTAAGAAAAAAAACTTCTTAAATCGTGGCCACGAAATATGTCAGGAAAAAAAAAACGATTTCTTAATTTGTGGCCACGAATTATAAGTAAGGAAAAAAAAAACGATTTCTTAATTCGTGGCCACGAAATATAACTAAGGAAAAAAAAACAAAAACGATTTTTGCTACTTCGTGGCCACGAAATATAACTAAGAAAACAAAACAAAACGATTTTTGCTAATCCGTGGCCACGAAATATAAGTTAGGAAAAAAATGAAATACGTTTTTATATTTAGTGGCCACGAATTAGCAAAAAATCGTTTTTTTCTTACTTATATTTCGTGCCCACGAATTAAGAAATAGCTTTTTTCTTAGTTATATCTCGTGGCCACTAGATCAACAATTATTGTTTTTTTTTGTTTTTCTTATTTACTGGGCAGAGATAAATTTAATTAAAAAATCCGACGTCCTCATGCTTCGTAAAAATGAGCTGTTCTTTTCCTTTTTTCTAATTTCTATTCGCGGTATTGATACCCTGTATTTTTATAGTTATATCTCGTGGCCACTACCCCAAACCCCACTCTTCGAAAATATAGGGGTAAATGGCGGTAAGCAATTTGGTTTACGATCAGTAATTCGTGAGCCTTATAGTGATAAGTTTTCATACGCTAACAGCCTGTTGTTACAAGATGATATGTATTGTAGATGTCATAGTGACCTCGGGATCAAGGATCAGGATTACCCGTGGTCAATAAATGGTAGTCGAAATGTTAATAGTTACATAGAGACCTACAACAGTTTCTTATCAACAGCTGGAAAAAAAACTTCGCCTGTCAAATAATAGCATGACTATATATGTTCAGTAGATGTCCCCTATATATGGGGGTCAGTAGTCAAAAGTCAAGGTCAATGTGACATTGAGATTAAAATGGTTCAGGATCTATACCCTGCGGTCATCAAACTTAATAGCATGATCGTCCTTGGCCAGTAGATGACCTCTATTGTTATAGTTCAGAGGTCAAGATCACGGCATACTTGAGCATGAAAATCACATACCCGCGTACCTTCGACAGGCCATCTTGGGGATAGGGGCATTATATGTTTTACGAACAGCTGTTATTTATTTTAAAGATATCGTCATGCAGTCGTTTTAACAGCTAGCTGTCGGTTTGTTAGATCCAGAAAGGTTACATTTACCCTCATAAATATGTTTAGAGAATTTAGCGAATGAAACCTGTTACGGTGTATATTTGATAGTCATAATATGTAAGTACTAGTGTAGCCGCCATACATTCTAGACAATTCACAACTAAGTACTTCCAGAATACCACCTGCTGATACATCGCTCAAACTCCATTACTCTTTTAAATGTTACGACATACTCTTGACATATTTAAGGTACAATTAACAAAATATAACTTTTGAGATAATTAAACAGAACAAGCAATGTTTCATGATATTAAATTTCACATTTATATTCATAACATAAAACTAGAATGCGTCTGTAGGACACAGGGTGTGACCCCACTGGCACATTTGTCACAAATAAGGGGCAATAATTCAAATGTTTGCCGTCTTAATGGGGTATAGCCTCAACAAACATTTTATGAAAAGGATTCATTATTCTAGGTCCTATACTTTTTTAGCTATGAGCATCACAACAAAAAATCCACTATTTTGGCTATTCAAGGCCATAACTCTGTAATAGGCTATGATTTTCAAGAAAATGCCAGATGTGCTAGTACATCACGATAAGACTCGCAAGTTCTGATTCACCTAATAGTTTTGAGCTAGGCACATAATTAGGTGAAAAAGTTCATATTTTTACTATTTCCTGGGCCATAACTTCAAAAATAGGGGGTGGAGCCAGGCAAAAACTTAGAGGCGTGCAAGTTCATATCATGATAAAGACTGATGCAAGGTTTCATGAATCTATATCAAATACTTTTTGAGCTAGGCATGTTACAAGGCGAAAATGTGCATTTTTTGACTGTTTCAAGGGCCATAACTCTGGAAATAGGGGGCGGACCAAAATGAAAAATAGGAGATGCGCAAGTTCATATCATGATTAAGACTCATGCAAGGTTTCATGAATCTATATCAAATACTTTTTGAGCTAGGCATGTCACAAGGTGAAAATGTGCATTTTTGACTATTTCAGGGACCATAACTCTAAAAATAGGGGCGGAGCCAAATGAAAAATAGGAGGTGCGCAAGTTCATATCATGATAAAGACTTATGCAAGTTTTCAACCATTTATATATCATACTTTTTGAGCTAGATGCGTCACAAGGTGAAAATGTGCATTTTTGACTATATCAGGGGCCATAACTCTGAAAATAGGGGGCGGAGCCAGACGAAAAATAGGAAGTGCGCAAGTTCATATCATGATAAAGACTCATGCAAGGTTTCATCAATTTATATCAAATACTTTTCGAGCTAGGTGCGTCACGAACTTCGGACGGACGGACGGATTCACGGACAAGACCAAATCTATATGCCCCCACCACTCATGGGGGTGGGGGTGGGGGCACAAAAACTTTCGTTATAAAACAGAATGCGTCCCCCGGCTTACTTTCCTTTACTTAATGCATTATGACATTAGGTGTCTGCCTCTATTTAACCAACCATATTAACATGTATATTTTTGCTGTTGCTACTTTGTTGTTTGTGTGTGTGTAGGACAAATGCGTAGTAATTACAGCAATATAGAAATAAAGGAATGCTGTTGTCTGGTACATGGTGTTGACATATCTTTTCGTGCATTTTCAAGTAAAATGGATGTTAAAAATCACATAAATTTATACTTGATATTAATTGTGTAGGTTTCTTAATATGACTAATACATGGTAAAGAATATATTTCTCTTATATTAAAGTGAAGCTGTACCAAACTTGATATATTAATGAGAATTACTGTATTCAGGACCGCGTTTATTGTAAAAAATATCTAGAGAAAAAAGCTAACAGACGTACTAAGTTTGGTGGAAGTCAAACAAGCAGTTTAAGTAGCCTTTATTTTGAAAAAAAAATAACTGTCAGGCTCATTTCATGCCCCTGTTTGAAGAATTTGTCAATTGTTCGTCTGTCTGTCGAATGGTCGGTCAGTCGGTAGACCATATGACTTCCAATCAATAACTATGGACTGCTCAGTCCGACATTATAGTCAAAGGGATCGGTAGATGAAAGGTCAAGTGCACTGTATCTTCTAACGAAGAAAGTAAACGAGCGTTCGCTCAAGAATTAAAAAATGCTTCGGCTGTCAGTCTCCACCGGTAACTTGTAGTCAGTAGATGAACCATGTTCTTTTAAGAATGTTTGTTCAAATGTCATAGTTGTTTTCTTTTCCATGGCGGTGTTACGTACGGTGTCGACCTAGTACAATTTCTCCTTCTTTGCTGAATAGTAAAACAAGCATTTTTGGACATGGATTGTGAATTTCACAACAAAATTGCAGCATTGGCAGCTCTGTATTTCTGAAGAGTAATACTATTCCAGTCAATATATCACAGAAAAACACCACCATCAACAATGAACTTTTTTTGCTACACATCAAAGTATCTAGTCCATGTTTAAATTTCCCACTGACATCTGTCATGGCCGCCTGTCTGGTGTAGTTTTTTAATCCTTCCGCACAGAGATGTAGTCCTGAAAAATACAGACAAAACAACTGTTAATGACATCAGAAATGACACAAAATGTACACAGTGTTAGTAAATACATTTAGAATTTAACATGTCAAAGTAGGGATTGCTTTAAACTGGGAACTTCAAAATTTCAAAGAACTACTTCCTAGGATATAACGACCTGGAAGTACTTCAATACCGGGGTGACACCGTATACGGAAACCCGTACCGTCTTGTGTACGGTGTTGACAGCTTCGGCAATGTTTGTAATCAGAAAAATGATGAAATAGCAAACGTTCCGCTGTCTGGACTGGACAACTCGGACAAACCGTACGTCTTCTTTGTGTCTACATCCTGCTCATTTACCAACATTTACACATCACCTCATTATATCGTTTGTTTCATTAAAAATCATTAAATTTCGAGGGTTCAATGCAATAAGGGCATATCTACATATACATATGTAGATACGCCCTTATTGCGTTGAACCCTCGATTTGTCGTTTCACATTAATTCATACAGGATGATAATAAGGATGCAAAAATGTGTAATATGAATTATGGGGCCGCGTCTATCTTCCTTTTGTACAAGCTTGCCCAGTTTGGTCTCGGAAGCGTTTTAATTTATACCATTATGTCCACTTTCTTCGCTTTCAGCAAAGTATTCTTCTTTGATCCGACCTATTTTACGTCATTGTTACCCGACAACCCGTTCCCCTCGTTATCTGATGATAACACAGAGATCATTTGTGTGGGAAAATGTCCGGATAAAGAAACGAAAGTGATTGATTTCTACAATAATGAAGGCGTCAATCTTTGCCTCTATGACGTCACACCATACGAAGATGACGTCAAGAAATGCCCCGCTACTCCGATACAGAAGCAGTAAGTATACAGGTTGGATTTAGAAAAACGTATAGTACAGTCGACCATATATTTTCTTGGAAAATGTTAATAGATATGTATTTAGCTCAGAATAGAAAGTGATATTGTTCATTTATAGATTTTAGGAAAGCGTTCGATTCTGTGAACAGAGTGGCCTTATGGCAGAAGTTTCTCACTTACAATATTGATGGTAATTTTTTCAAAATAATATATGATATGTATGAAAAAGCCAAATCTTGTGCCAGAGCTAATAACAAATTATCAGACTTCTTTGCGAGTCAGTCTGGTGTCCGTCAGGGTGAAAACTTATCACCCGTATTATTCTCATTGTTTTTGAATGACTTAAACGAGTTTATGTCCCATCGTTACAGTGGTCTTAAGTTTTTATCTGATAATGTTAACACTATATGTTAAGTGATGATGATATAGAAGTTTTTCTTAGACTGTTTATGCTTTATATGCAGACGATACTGTTATTTTAGCTGATAGTGAACTTGAATTACAACTAGCTTTGAATGCTTTGTCTGATTATTGTAATCTTTGGGGGCTGCAAGTTAATTCTGCTAAAACTAAGATTGTCGTCCTTTGGAAAAATAAAAGGGGTCTAAGAAACATTCCAGATTTTGTATTAGATAATAATATTTTAGAAATTGTTGACCATTTTACTTACCTAGGTGTACAGTTTTCTTACAATGGTAAATTTGGCTTGACAAAATGTTGATATTGTTGATAGATTCCAACTTAAATATTGTAAACTCGTTCTAAATCTTAAGCGGAGCACTCCAAATTGTATGATTTATGGCGAGCTCGGTATAACCCCTTTATCATGGTAGTCGTAGTAGTCGTATTCTTAATTACTGGTGTAATGTTCTTAATGCTAAAAATGATAAGATATGTAATATGTTGTATAAAACATCATTTATGCTATACACACGTGAAAATGTGAAAAAATATTTTAGCATTTTGTCATTGGATCTAGCTAATACTTTTGTAAATTTAGATGCATGAATCACACGTTACCTATTGAAAAGGGAAGATTCTTTAATATCGATAGGAATCTTAGAACTTGTAATCTGTGCAACCAAAATGCTTTGGGTGATGAATTTCATTATCTTTTTAAGTGTAATCATTTTACAGTTGAAAGAAAGAAATATTTAAAAGAGTACTATTATAAAAATCCAAAAGCTGTTAAATTTTCACAGCTAATGAACAGCACCGACAAGGTAGTATTAGTAAAACTCTCAGTCTTTTGTAAACATATTATGTCCGTATGCAAATCACTACTATCAATTCTCTCATTCTCCGTTTATATTACTCATATGTATACACATATATAAAGGGGAGGTTTGCTTGTTTCGGTGTGTGGGTGGGATGTCACTTGCGTGCGAGCACCAGGTGCGGTATTTTCACAATGGCTTAGCTACGAGTGGGGATGCGGGATGTGGTGTTTGTGATTGGGGAAATTTGGGTCTCAAACGTGGAGCAGGCAGAATGTCTTTCCTTTTATTGTAGGTTTTGACTAATTTACCTATTTCAGTGAAAATTTATTCTCCTTTAGTATTCCGTTCTCACTGCGAAAATTGCTGGTTATACATCATTCTATTTTCCAAACCTTCACTGAAAACACCCAATAACTAATAATATTTCTTGCTGTCACACTCAATTATCATGCCATCATTGCTGTTCTTTGCCATCTTCATTATTTTGTTACTGTTAATCATTTTATGTTGTTGTTGTCAGATGCCCTTAAAGGGCCATGACTTTATCAATAAACTTGAAACTTGAAACTAATACACAGTACACAGTAATGGTATTACCTTTAACTTCGAAATCTGAGTGAACTTCACCAAAGCGGTAGTGATCTACCTTGGGGAAAGTTTGAAAAGTTATTAGTACACAAATAGGATTGTTATTGACCAGTTATTTTACTTCAACAGCTAGTAATTTCACTGCTTCAGGAGAAAACGATCAGGCAGTCAGTAAGTGTTGTTTCCGAATAGAGTTCCATATACAAACATGTTTATAACGTATATGTTAAAATCAGACTTTTTGAAATAAAGAATAATAAGTTAATACATAATTATATTTCAGAATGTCTGTTGTCGCTACCGATGTATAGGCACGTGAATGGCTTTGCGAGGACAGAAAATTAAAACTTTCCGGATCTTTATTGTTGTTTTAAGCAAACTTATATGTCGTCCTGTGGAACAGGTTACCCACGCATATTGCGACCCTGTCTGATCTTGAATCCTTCAAGCAGGCAGTGGCCCTGTTCCAGTATTAAATATAGCAGTTGTTTTTAACCTTCTTTTAATCTATTGCTGTTTTTAACATTTTAACAATCATGCTATGTCTCATAGTCTCACAATGCCTGGAAGATTTCTTTCAGTTTTACTTTTATTTTTCACTCATACCCGGCGTGTACCCTGCCCATAATACTCGCAAGAGGCGTGAGGCAGTAACCATAGATAGATAGATAGATAGATAGATAGATAGCCTGTAGCAAAATAACCAACATCGAAATTCAACTGATTGAATACCACTCAGTTACATTTCTTTCTATAGTTGCATCTATAAGACTATATGGTCATATTCCTTTCACTGCTCCGAACATACTTTACTCACTCTAAATCAATGGACTATAAGAATTTTGCATGCCTGCCTGTGTAAGACGGGGCTTTCCCTACCCGAGGGACAGTGTGGAATGGAAAACGATTTTATGTGATATTGTATTCCGTCAGAAAATCATTTCGGACATGAAGAATACGTGGAAAGAGATTGGTTACCTGTCAGCAATATCTGTGGGTGTGGCTGTGCTTGTATGGACCCTGGTAATAGCCGTGGTGATGTTCACTTTAGCGTCGTCGGTGTATTGCTAGTAAGTGGTTTTATTGACTATGTATACCATAGAATACAGCAAACTGGAATCCTAAAAGTCGTCGCGTGCAGATGTAAATAAATTCAGACAACCGAACGATTGTATAATGTACACTTATTGAATAACTCTCCAGTCAAAGGTCCGAATTGAGTCTCCTTCCTGTCAACTAATGCCCGAGGTTCAAAGGACTGAGACAGAACTATTGCCCCAGGTTCTATGGACAAGGGGCAAATAATTTTGGTTATTGACCAGCAAGCCATTCAATGAATGTGTTACTACATCAAAAATATACCTTAATATATCTAAATATTTACAATTCAATAGCAAAATCTATTTTTCGGCGATTGTTTATATAGTCATGAAATAACATTACATTTAGCTGAAGTGACGGTATGATATCACATTATAATCTTATTACATACAAGTTATAAACTCCGTTAAGTTACAATTAAACCTGGAACGTCAATATCAATATTTCTCCATATTGACGTTCAAACATATCAGGTGCCTAACGTAAATTATGACGTCAGTTTCATGTATGTCGCCGCGTTAAATTTTCACTTAAGCGGATTTTCAATTGTTCTTATGTAAAGAACATTATGTATATCATTTATTAGTGTAGGTGCATGTATGTAATAATAAGATTATTAGATTTGCATCTGGAAATATGCACCCGTTTTTTTTGCCCTAAAGTTACGCAACATTTCCGCTGTAGAACTCGTGCATATTTCTTGATACAATTCTAATAACCTATAAATCCTTTGCTTTCAAGAAACACGGATTATATGCTGGTTAATAACAGCTTGACGATTCATCAATATATGTATGTAACTTATCATCTTTCCTGTCCAGATACTGTCACAGGTTCCATCTGTGGTCGAGAGGTTAAGGTAGCTGATTTAGCGTTGCTTGCACCTTTTCGATGTATGTTTAATAGAAATTCTTTCATGTGACGAAGGTCGGTGGCTTTTTGAAGCTGCCCGTCCATGCCTGAAGTAATAACCGCAGGGATAGCTAGGAGTTTTTCACCATTAAAGTTGAAAGTTAGAAAGTGTCATTTGGCCTCAGTTTTGTCAAAGGGGAACTTTCATTAGAGATAAAAAGAAATATGTTTCAGATTTTTGTCAAAAGCATATTTAAAGGCATTGGCCTCCAGTTTATTCGGAAAAAAAAAACAACAACAAAAAAGTGTTTTTAGATATCTGGAAATTAATGCTGTATTTCTTAAGAATGCTTTGAAACTTAATTTCTGACAGAATATATGTTACGGAAACACATGAGAATTAGTTGTTTTTACTTCTTTTTACGATGAAAATTGAAAAGCGTTTATAACGCTTTACTCGAGGCAAATTTGTAGAGAGGTTTTTGTTCTACAGTTTAATTAACTTTCTCATGAATGAACTAAAAGTACTAAAAAACTTTCTCGGAAATGCAGATTCGTCTTTCGTAGAGAGGCTTTTTTCTTCAGTTTAATTTAACTTTCTCGGAAAGGAACTAAAAGTACTAGAAATCTTACTCAGAAATGAAGAATCGTCTTTCGTGGAGAGGTTTTTGTTTTACAGTTTAATAAACTTCCTTGTGAAGGAACTAAAAGTACCAGAAAACTTCCTCGGAAATAAGAATCTTTTTTTGAAGAGAGGTTTTTGTTCCACAGTTTTATTAACTTTCTCATGAAGGAACTAAAAGTACTAGAACATTTCCTCGAAAATGAAGAATTTTAATTCGTAGAGAAGTTTTTGTTCTACAGTTTAATTAACTTTCTCGTGAAGGAACTAGAAGTACTAGAAAACCTCCTCGGAAATGGAGAATCTTCTTTTGTAGAGAGGGATTTGTTCTACAATTTAATTAACTTTCTCGGGAATGAACTAAAAGTACTAGTAAACTTCCTCGGAAATGGAGAATCTTCTTTCGTAGAAAGGTATTTTCTCTGCAGTTTAATTAACTGTATCGTGAAGGAACTTAAAGTACTAGAAAACTTCCTCGGAAATGGAGAATCGTCTTTCGTAGAGAGGTTTTTGTTCTTCAGTTTAATTAACTTTCTCGGAAAGGAACTAAAAGAACTAGAAATCTTCCTCAGAAATGAAGAATATTCTTTCGTAGAGAGGTTTTTTGTTTTTGTTATACAGTTTAATTAACTTTCTCGTGAAGGAGCTAGAAGTACTAGAAAACCTCCTCGGAAATGGAGAATCTTCTTTTGTAGAGAGGGATTTGTTCTACAATTTAATTAACTTTCTCGGAATGAACTAAAAGTACTAGAAAACTCCTCGGAAATGGAGAATCTTCTTTGTAGAGAGGGATTTTGTCTACACAGTTTAATTAACTTTCTCGGAAGGAACTAAAGTACTAGAAAACTCCTCGAAATGGAGAATCTTCTTTGTAGAGAGGGATTTGTTCTACAATTTAATTAACTTTCTCGGGAATGAACTAAAAGTACTAGTAAACTTCCTCGGAAATGGAGAATCTTCTTTCGTAGAAAGGTATTTTCTCTGCAGTTTAATTTACTGTATCGTGAAGGAACTTAAAGTACTAGAAAACTTCCTCGGAAATGGAGAATCGTCTTTCGTAGAGAGGTTTTTGTTCTTCAGTTTAATTAACTTTCTCGGAAAGGAACTAAAAGTACTAGAAATCTTCCTCAGAAATGAAGAATATTCTTTCGTAGAGAGGTTTTTTGTTTTTGTTATACAGTTTAATTAACTTTCTCGTGAAGGAATTAAATTACTAGAAAACTTCCTTGAAAATGAAGAATCTTTTGTAGCGAGGTATTTGCTCTACAGTGTACAAGTAATTGACTTTTTCGGGAAGGAACTAAATATACTTAGAAATGAAGTATCTTATTTTAAAAAGTAATTTCCCTACAGATGTATCGTTAACAGTGTTTAGACTGTAATAATTCATCAGAAATAATCTTAGTAAACACAGGGTTTGTTATTACTATTATTATGGGTAATATTTAATTTTGTTTTAGTTAATGTAATAGTAATGTGGGTAAAACGCAGTTAATTGATGATGGTAAAACGCGTTAATTAATGACTCTCGCTTTTTTAAACGCAAAAGTTTGGCTTTTTTTATTTTGACATTATTTTCCCCCCAAAAAATTCCTTATTAATGTCTCCCACCACACAGTGATGTGGGAGACATATTGATTTACTCCAGTGTGTGTGTGTATGTATGTGTGTCTGTGTGTCTGTCTGTCACTGTCACAAAGCTTGTCCGCACTCTAAGTCAAACATTTCTCATCCGATTTTTACCAAATTTAAACAAAATGTGCTTGACCATAAGACGTTCGATAACTAGCCAATTCGGTCCAGGCATTTTGGAGTTACGGCCCTTGAATTATCGAAACATCGGCCTTTTTACTCTTGTCCGCACTCTTAGTTGAACATTTCTCATTCGATCTTCACCAAACTTAAGCAAAATGTGTTTGACCATGAGACCTCGGCCAAGTTCGTTAACTAGCCAAATCGGTCCAGGCATTTTGGAGTTACGGCCCTTGAATTACCGAAAAATCCGCCTTTTTACTCTTGTCCGCTCTCTAAGTCGAACATTTTTCATCCGATCTTCACCAAACTTGAACAAAATGTGTTTGGCCATAAGACCTTAGCCAAGTTAGATAACTAGCCAAATCCGCCCAGGCACTTTTGATTTATGGCCCTTGAATTACTGATTGGATCCACTCATCCAGACCATCTGATTGGATCCACTCGTCTAAACCATCTAGAGAAACTAGACATTTTTCATAGGGGCAGTTGTGGGAGACATGCGCTTTTCTCAAAAGCATCTCTAGTGTTGAATATGATACCCATGACTGGTCTGGATTTCATCCTTCTACTGTCAATGTAGTGGGTACACAAACATTAGCTTCAGCATATGTTTGTGCATTCTTTTGACGATAATGTAATTCGACAATAAAATTGTCGTCAAAGATCTCGCCACGTTATTAATGATCCGTCAAACACATTTGCACAGATTACTAATTCATATTATATCCGCTTATCTCCCAACTTCTAATTCCCTCATCAATAAACACAGTTAACGTGTATTGTAAAGACAGACACCGTCTAACAGCCTGCACGTACATTGTAATTTATCATTTATAGATTGTGGAAAGCAGGAATTTCAGAGTCACTTAGACTTAAATTTCGTTTGAGGTACGTTTTCACCGACATCTTGTTATGACAGCCTGATACATACAGATTAAAAGCATACATATATTACATGTGATAGGAAATATTTATCAGGTATGTACATATATCTTTTCGAAGAATAAAGTGCAACCAAACTAGATAAAATCTGACTTTGTTTTCAAAAGTAACGGTTAAATTTTTCGGGTTACAATTTGGCTGTTAGAACTAATTACAAAAATAATGATAATAAATATGAAATGCTTCAGAATTTAGTAGATCATATGCTACATAGCTTCACTGACTTAAATAGCAACTGCAGAAGTTAGAAATTGTTCCAGTATCTTAACTTTTAAGTTCCAAATACAGATAACCTTATTTGATTAAGCAAATAAAATAAATAGAACAAATTTTCACGAGAGCTAATTATGGATAGTAATTTGAAATTCGCTAAAAATAGGTATCTTTTGAATTTTTAATCGTAGTGTTAGGTACAAATCTACTATTTTAAGGTAGTGGGTTACACTCGGCAATGTCCTTGTGATTACATTTTCCCGTGTCGGGTAATTCGGAATTCTTCAGACGTATGAATTTCCGGTAAAATCGGACTACAATAGCCTATTTTGTTTCAATTTCTATATGCAATTTTGTTCTTTGCTACATATAAGACAGGATAACTCTCCATTGATAATTTAATAGCCATTCCAGAAATTATATTCTAGAGAGCTTATGATCGAGACAAAAACTCTGATTGCTTGTTTAATATATATTAAGATGACTTAAAGTAAGCCTTTGAAACTTAGAAATAATAATAGAAAGTAAAGAATGGATACCCATTTAAATTTTTACTTTTGTGTTTGGTACATACCCACTATATTAATGTGACATTTAAATACACTAGCCCATTATGATGTGTTTAACATGTTAGTATTATGCAGTTAAATGTCATCTGTACATGTATTGCCATTCTTAAAATGACAAGGAAATCAAATAGTGCAAAAGGCATCATTTTATTCATTTTATATCTCCAATCATTTTGAAAAAATGTATAAAGTACACTCTTTTGTTTTCATTAAAAAAAGAAAAGAAATGTTATTTATGAGGTTACAGAAGTTAGACATTAGATTTTTACTGATATTTGTTTCGAAGTTATGGCAAGATAATGCCATGAAGTAAACGCAATATAGCCAAATTCTACACATCTGTGTGAAGTTTATGACATTTTATAATTGGATATAGTCATTAAAAAATAAGAAAATAATACTTCGATTATTTCATAGGTTTTAATATGTTACTATTTAAAAATTTTTGCTAATTTTCAAAAATGTTCCATCAGTAACAATATGATAGATACTGCAGAAATATCAAGGAGACTAATGGAGATAATAGAAGTGTATTAGACTGTTGTCATTAAATAATAGGGTATAATGTGAAGTCCACACTCATTGTCGGCTGATGAACACAAGATTTGTAATCAAATAATAATGGTTTTACACACAAAATGATTTCAGATAGAATTAAATTATTTTGACTTGTGTTCATGCATGCGTAAACGCCATAAATATAATTCAATCAAATGAGCTTTTTTCCTTCACTGATTTTTCATTGTTCAATAGTTTTGCTCTCCACTCCAAACATTTAAAAAAATAACCCTTTCGTCAGATTTTGAGTCGAAACCATGATCATCGGATAGGAAATGATTTAAACAAGAACGTAAACGCTGATACTTATATCATATGTTCGTTCAGGAATAAGAATGTTATCTTCGTTCTTCAAATATTACTGCCATCTTTCGACATTGGCGCAGATGCGCAGGCTGGTCTGGATCCATGCTGGTCGCAAATGCACTATGCTGGTTTTCTCATGGTGCTGCTCATATACATATTTTTATGACTTTCAAAATTAGCTTCTTTCGAAGATGATAATTTTCCCTTCAATTTTCCTGATGTTTGTTTTAGCTGTTTGGATCACCTTGGCGAATGTTCTGTGTGAGCTTTATCTAGCATTGTGCTTTATAATCGTGTTATGCCTACATTTTTCTTTCATCGTCTTCTATCTAATAAACCGATTGGGAGTCCCATCTCAGCTTCCTTACAATAACTACTACAACAAAAGACTAAACACTTTTGTGCATTGTGCGAGAATAATTTATTCAGAGTCAACAGTTAGATTCTATTGTAACAAATATTTCAACCATACATTGCCAGTTAATGTCCTCGTGATACAACAACTATTATATTCCTCAAAATAAAATATTTTCTTTAGTTAGTTTATAAAACAAAATCTTTTGTTACACAACATTTAAATTTACACTGAGCCTATTTCATTTTGGTGTCAAGATTTAAAACTTAAAATAAAACAAGAGGGCCATGATGGCCCTATATCGCTCACCTGAGTTTAGTTGCTTGCTTGAACAAATTTCTTTGCTTAAACTTCACTAACAAAAACTAGGTGAGTAGGTCATGGTAAAGAGTATTCAAAATAACTTCTGAAATCTGTTTAAAAATAAAACTGGTGGTCCAAATTTCTTTGCTGTAGCTTCAAAAACAAGAAAGTAGGTCAGTAGTTCAGGGTTAAGAATATTAAAGATGAGTGTTGAAATCAGCATCAAAAGTTATAAACGTGGTCCAAATTTCTATGCTGTACCTTCAAAAACAAGAAAGTAGGTCAGTAGGTCATGTTTAAGACAATTCACAATGAATATTTAAATCTGTATCAAACTTGCTTGTGGTCCAAATTTCTTTGCCACTCTTCAAAAATCAGTCTATGTTAAACAAGGACCATCCGGGCGTGGCCTATATTGATCCAAGGGTCATGATTTGAAAAATCTTGGTAGAGAACCAGTAGAGCATAACACATATTAAATATCTAAGCTCTGTGACTTATGGTTTAAGACAAGAATGTTTTTAAAGGTTTTCCTCTGTACAAGTCTATTTAAACGATGCACCCCCCCCGCCGGGGCGGGGCCATATTTGACCCTAGAGGAATAATTTGAACAAACTTGGTAGAGGACCACTAGATAATGCTACATACCAAATATCAAAGCCCTAGGCCCTTTGGATTTGGATAAAAGATTTTCAAAGTTTTTCACTATATAAATCTATATAAACCATGTGACCCCCGAGGCGGGGCCATATTTGACCCTAGGGGGAGAATTTGGACAATCTTGGTAGAGGACCACTAGATGATGCTACATACCAAATATCAAAGCCCTATGCCCTGTGGTTTTGGACAAGAAGATTTTCAGAGTTTATCCCTATATAAGTCTTAATAAACCATGTGACCCCCAGGGCGGGCCGGGGCCATATTTGACCCTAGGGGTATAATTTGAACAGTCTTGGTAGAGGACCATTAGATGATGCTACATACCAAATATCATTTGAAGCCCTAGGCCCTGTGAGTTTGGACAAAAAGATTTTCAAAGTTTTTCCCTATACAAGTCTATATAACCTACGTGACCCCCGGGGCGGGGCCATATTTGACCCTAGGGGATAATTTGAATAAACTTGGTAGAGGACCACTAGGTAATGCTACATACCAAATATCAAATATCAAAGCGCTAGGACCTGAGATTTTGGACAAGAAGATTTTCAAAGTTTTTCCCTATATAAACCATGTGACCCCCGGGGCAGGGCCATATTTGACCCTAGGGGGATGATTTGAACAATCTTGGTAAAGAACCACTAGGTAATGCTACATACCAAATATCAAAGCCCTAGAACCTGTGGTTTAAGACGAGAAGATTTTCAATGTTTTTCTCTATATAAGTCTATGTGAACCATGTGACCTCCAGGGCGGGGCCATATTTGACCCTAGGGGGATAATTTGAACAATCTTGGTAGAGGACCACTAGATGATGCTACTTACCAAATATAAAAGCCCTATGACATGTGGTTTTGGACAAGAAGATTTTTAAAGTTTTCCCTTCCGGTTCTATATGGAATTCAATTCTTTAAACATTTTTAAAGAAGACCATCCAAAGAACATCCCTGTGAGGTTTCATCAGACTGGCCTGGTGGTTCAGGAGGAGATGTTCTTTAAAGGAAAGTGTGGACGGACAGACGACGGACTGACGACGGAGCGATCACAATAGCTCATCCTGAGCACTTTGTGCTCAAGAGAGCTAAAAAGTCAGAAAGGTGTTTCAACCCCCGACTTCCTTGATTTTGCGTTTGTCTGGTTTTAAATGAAAAATGAACATGATACAGGTCTAAACAAATTAAATGATAAATACTCAGATAAACTGAAGACTGCTGAATTGCGCGAATGAAACACTTTCATATACAAAAGCAATATCTAAAACACTCTGATGGTTACTTCTTCTATTTGAAATTCTTTCCCTACACATAAAAATCGAAACCCCGCATAATGATAATATTAACAAAACGCGATAACTGTGGCCTTTATTTACTAATACCGGATCAACCCATAACAATGAAATAGGGAATCAGGTGTACACATTCTATGACAAATATCATAACTTCGCAAAACCGATATAAGTAGCGGCGTGGTCTAGTGGTTAACACGTATGCTTTGTAAGCTTACGGTGCTGGTTCGAATACAGGACGAGTTACTTTTTTTAAAAACTTTTCCAACATGTTTTTACCTGCAGAAGAATACAGGTAAAACTATTTGTATCATGATTTTTTCGTGCACTTATACTGAGTACTTATTGACATTTTTTCGCAGGATCTCATATTAGAATAGACATGAATTTATTAACATTGTAAAATAAATAAAGAAAAGAAAATGACACCAATGTTGCGATCGTTAAAAACATTATGAATAAGTAAAAATAATCACAAAAAAGAAAGGCTCGAACCTACACCATACAAACATAAAAAGAATAGAGGTTCGACACACTGTCCACTAGACTACAAATCAGTTATGAAATGATGCTTCGTATCTAGAGTTAAGAATACTACAATACAAATTAACACCACTTATCGGATAAAACACCTGCTTTACCTGTTTCTGGATTTTACCAAGTACCGTTAAAATAAAATTATCGAGATCCATTAATATTAACAAAACGCGATAACTGTTAGGCATAGGAAATAGAGATCAATATAATTGCACCTTTACTAATCCTACCAGGTGTTCTGTATTACAAAAGTGGATCTATTGTGACATTTTGATACAAGCAAAACTGTATTATCTGTACTATTATTTACCTACTGGTACTTCGTTTTATTATTGGCTTGTTAAAAGTTAATTTTTTACCATATGTAAGTTGACAGAATCATAGGGACCATGTCTTGAGGGGTAAATCAAACACAAATGAATAAATCCTTAATGATTTTGTTGTGCAAAAAAGTATGATATTGTGTCTTAAACAGTTTTCATTTTCCACTCAATTGTGTAATTGCAAGGGAAGTAAACTAATAGATCTCTACTTATAAGTACTAGCCCAAGGCAAAAGTTGTCATTCTTTGTGGATCACAACTTTAAATTAAAAAATAAAACTTCTGTTATTGATATTAACAAAACTATCATAAACTTCACATTTGTGAAATCATTTTTGGTTATTTCAAGGACTTGGAAAATAATTTCTAGACTTTATTTAATGTAATTCTATCACTGAAAATTTTAAGGCCTATCTCTATAACTGTGGCCTTTATTTACCAATACCGGATTAACCCATAACGATGAAATCGGGAATCAGGTAGACATATTATATGACAAATATCTTATTTCGCAAAACCAATGTAAGAAGCGTCGTGGTCTAGTGGTTAACACGTATGATTTGTAAGCTTACGGTGCTGGTTCGAATACATGACGAGGTACATTTTTTTTATCTATCATGTTTCTACCTGGAGAAGGAATACAGGTAACATATACTGAGTACTTACTGACATTTTGCAGAGGATCTCATATTAGAATAGACATTGAATCTATTAACATTGCAAAATAAATAAAAAAAACCTCTTGCAGGGAAAATAAAACCAAAGTTGCGATCGTTAAAGACATTATGAAGGTTAATAAAATATTATGTTTAAGAATATCAATAACATATTTATAACGACTCGTGTGAGCATTTCATTATTGAGGCCAGTGGCTACAGACACTGCTAGCGAGCAGGATGACTACTCAGATACCGACAGTGCTTTTTAATGAACTTCTGTATACATATTTGTCATGACATGAAAAATAAACTTAAACAAATAAATAAAAAATGAAAGAAAAATAAATACAAAAGACGAAATGAATAAGTAAAAATCACAAAGAAGGGCTCGAACATACACCATACAAACATAAAAAGAACAGAAGACAGAAACACTATCCACTAGACTACAAGTCTATTATGATATACCACATCGTATTTAGAGTTAAGAATACTACATCATACAAATTAACACCATTTATCGGATAATATACCTGCTTTACCTGTTTTTGGATTTTACCAAGTACCGTTAAAATAAAATTATCGCGATCCATTAATAGGTGACTCTAGAAAGGTCTCGCTAAAACTGATTACTTCTATTTATATAGCATAATACCACGCCCTTGTCTATACCAAAACAGGTTCTACATGTTTTGTAATGCAGCCAAGATTGGCCAATAATTATCCGCTATACGGTGTAACGCGGATAACTGTAAATTACCACCACACCGGGCCAGGGTCATCCATGCATGGACTTCTCTCAAGTTTGTTCAAATACTTTATGCATTATGCATCAAATGCATTAATGATTTCAAGATTTTCAAATTTTCAAGATTTTATCGATAACACTTAAGTCTGTACACTGATACAAATACATGAGCAATATCATATATAAATAATTCATTCTAACATAGTCATCAATGATACATGGCATACAGTAACCAGAGGACAACAAGATATTAAATATACTAAACTATTTTACGGAAGGCGGTTCTACCAGTGTCCGTTTGCGCCTAAAATAATGCACGAAACGGCACCTGAGATCGAGTCTTATTCCACTATCAGAAGCTGGAATGTCGCCACATAAACTATAATTATGTCGGTGTAATGTTAATCGTAATATTAACGATCAGTCGTGTAAAAGAAATCATTGCCTTTAATTTTTAAGATTTTGTTGAAATTTATATGTGATTTATTGTCATCTTAAAAATGTTTATGTTTCATGTTCGAATGGCGCCCCTCCGCTGTTACCCTGCAATTAACAGCTGTTGCGAAATCTCAGATAAGCTGCACGTAAGATTATAATTGTTTAATAGGCTCCAGCTGCCGACTATATTTGATAAGCTCTAGGAGTTTGTTTATGATAAATAATCTCTAAACAAAACGGAAATAAATACTTTACAAAATTAAACCACAAAGCATGTCTTTTCAATACAAATCATAAATATTTAAATTTTATCATGTGAAAAATATGTAAATCAATTCCTGTATTGACAGACTACAGATATACAAAGTTCAACTATTGTTTAATTCATCTTTTCCATAATAAAATATTCCATGACTTAGATATAAGTCGCATCAATTAATATTATACATGAAAACATAGAACCAGTATAACATCAGACAGTGGGTAGTTATTTCCTACCACTTGGCTTGTTTTACTCAGTTCACTGGAACAACATTTTGAGGTCGTCACCAGAGGTGATGTTTCCAAAGACAAATGAAAATAATCGTCATATTGATCAGTGGTCTACCTTTCAACGGCATTCTTTTTAAACCCGGTCCCTGTGATATTTGGAGCTGCCAGCAAGAGAAAGACATACATCTTGTTAAAAAGAGCAATACTAACACAAACGATATTTTAAAAGTAGCATAAGTAAGTGCTCTGCTACCGATATAATGTCGTGAAATCGAGTTAAGATGTGGTACACTCGAGATAAGATGTCAAGCGCTCAAGATAATCTGGCGTGCGCTATGGATAATATGTCGGGTGTTAGAGGTAAATTTTCCTCATAAGAAAGGACCATGATTGGTCCAGATCACCCGAATTTTACAGCTCGGACAGATATAAATGCACATGTTGAAGAAAGCCACGGCGACTAGCAGTCATGTCTTTTCACATATCAGATAGTGTGAACAATTCTAGTATAAAAATTCCATGACGAATCTAGTGAGATGTATTGTTCTGCAAACGCTTGAATAAGCACATGACGGCCATGCTTTTTAATGTATCAGAATGCCATTAAAACACACATAAGTTCTTTGTAATTATTGTAAAATCGAAAAGGCAGTTTCAAACAACGTTATTTTGCGGAATGGTTCTAAGATGACTTTCTACAGGGATGGGCATATGTTTTACATATGATTGAAGTGAATACTCAGACATTTTCTTGTCTAAATACCGGTAGCTCGTTCAATGTAAGAATTAACTAGAGCTGCTTTTGAGAAAATTGCATGTCTCCCACAACTGCCTAATAATCAAAATAGTAAGTCAGTCTTTATATACTCACTTTACTTACTACAAATATACCTTTGAAGAGTAAAAAGGCTGATTTTGGGTAATTCAAGGGCCATAATTCTGAAGTGCCTCGGGCGATTTGGCTAGTTAAAGAACTTGGCCGAGGAGTTAGGCTCAAAAACATTTGGTTCAAGTTTGGTGAAGATCGGACGAGAACTGTTCGACTTCGAGCGCGGACAAGGGTAAAAAGGCCGATTTTCGGTAACTTAAGGGCCATAATTCCGAAGTGCCTGGGCCGATTTGGCTAGTTATCAAACGTGGCCGAGGACTTATGGTCAAACACATTTTGTTCAAGTTTGGTGAAAATCGGAGGAGAAATATTTCACTTAGAGCGCGGACAAGAGTAAAAAGGCCGACTTTCCGTAATTCAATGGCCATAATTCCAAAAAACCTTGGCCGATTTGGCTTGTTATCGAACTTGGCCAAGGACTTTAATTTTTTATGGACAAACATATTTTGTTCAAGTTTGGTGAAGATTGGAGAGCGCACGTAAAGGATCCCAAAAGAACTCCTGTACTACTAATGATTGGTAGTATATTTGTCCTTTTTCTGTCTCAAGACCTGAGCGTTTTTCGGCAATCCAATGGCCATAATTCCAAAGTGCCTGGGCCGATTTGGCTGGTTACCGAACTTGGCCGAGGACTTATTGGCAAACACATTTTTTCAAGTTTGATGAAGATCGGATGAGAAATTTTCGATTTAGAGTGCGGACAAGCTTTATGACAGATAGACATACAGACAGGAATAAATCAATATGTCTCCCACACCACTGTGTGATGGGAGACATAATTACTAACCGCAATCGTTCATTGAACATGGTTTACTTCCTTTATATATATATGTCTTGGCAATTTTCATGTGAACATTTCACAATGACTTTTCAAACTTGCGCGCGACATATTAACTCCATCGCATAAATTCATTTTACCACGACAAACTATCTCAAGCGTTCGAGATTATTTTATTTAAAAGAAAAGGTGCATGACCTACACATACAACCGTATACACGTATTCTAGACATTGTAGCGATCATCTCAATTCGATCTTTTGGATATATCTGAGTAGACGTTATACCTACATGAAGGGTACTACTGTCTACTGTCTACTGTCTTTATAAACAGAATTAAGACTAAAGATCAAATATGGCTGTCTAGATTACAGTATTATCTTTCAATAATCACACTGCTAGTATTCTTTCAACAAGAGGGATCAACAAAATATAGTTTGAAATCTATGAACCATGTCTTAGAAATGTCTTTGATCTTTATTGCTTAGAAGCAGTTATAAGTAGAAGCTGATACAGTAATAGGTACAACTGACAATGTCAAGTTATTAGATATACCTGTGCACAATTTCTTAATATCGTTCCCGCGACAATTTCATGTGGAAGACCAGGTTTGAGACCTTGTTGTTCAATCTCGAATTCTGTTAAATTTTCTGGAGAACGAAAGTTCTGATGATGTTGCTGACAATATCGAAAATTGAAATATTTGTTATATGCCAATATTACCTTGAAATATCTCTATGGAGGTACAAGCTGATCATGGTCTGCACTGTTCGCTATTCAGCCGAGAGCAAATTGACAGTTTAATCAGGTCGCTCTACTTCAATGCCAAATTATCTTAAGATAATTTTTACAGTTGAAACATATATATCATATTTTTAAAATACTATACTGATTTTGATAAGGCATTATGGCCAATTTTTTGTTTGATTATCTTAAATGAAACGAATATTTAACTTTACGTCTTTCGAAGGATGCAAAAATGTAAATGTATGAAAAAAGATGCATGTCTATATGTTTATTATGTCTGAATGGTTAAAACACGAACGGCGTGTAATTATCTTTTTAAATTATCAAATAAGCATCGTAGATTTTACCATCTGTCTACCGTCAAGATTCTATTTCAATTCTTATTGTTTCCAACAAACGAAACACTATGAATTGATATATGGTTTGTCAAGTATTAATCATCAGACAAAGTTCAACATACTGGGGCATCCTTAACATTCAAACAGTCGGGATTGGAAATCCATCCACTTGTTCAATTAAGCAAAGTAAAGACGCAAAAGAAAAAAGTTCTTGAATATTGATTTTTCCTGTTGGACTTTTGTCCTTGATGTTTATTTTCCGCTCTAAATAGGCATTCTGAAGTGTAAGAAATGTCATATCATTATGTATATTGAAAAGAGCACACCAGTGTTATTGCAATTACACTATTTGCAATGTAAAATGGAACGAAGCACATTTGAACAACACACTTTAAAAGCGAAATTTGAAAAGAATTTGAAAAAAAACCTAGTTTTAATATTAATTGATTGCTAAAAAATGTTTCGAACTCGCAAAGACTCTCGAATAAAGAGCGTCGCTTACCCGAATGTGTTATGTAGACTTTCGTACAGAGCTTGTTATTTGACTGAAGAAAGGTACAAGCGTCAATATGATCGAGACATATTAGCACCCTCATACTCAAAAATAGTTTGTCAGCTAAATAGTGTAAGTAAAAACTGTTAATTTCTCTTCAGTGGCTTTGACAAGAGTTGTCAGAAACAAGGCTCAATCAAATATGAGTGTTCTCTTTGGACTTGAATAGTTCCTTTAAAGGCCCAGATCCACTAATATATAAGTGTCCCCCATCCAATAAATAATACAAAAGTTCATAACACGTATGCTTATAGCCAATACAAAATACATGTTCAATGATAAACATATTAAACAGAAATATTATCAGGAATGTTGTCGCAGGTTACACAAGCAATTCTCGAAAAAACACCAATTAGACGAAAGACATAGGCTTTACAGAAATATCAACAAAAGAGCGTTATAGCTATCATAAATGGACAAATTAACAATAGCGTGTTTTGTACGGGAAAAATAACAATGCAGTCATGTAATATAAATTATATTACTTAGACTAAGAAATACTATTCTTTGTTGCAAACTATATATACTTCGCTTAGTTTAAGATAACATTTTTAGACTTTAATGGCGTCAATTTTTCAAATAATGATACTTGGCAAGTGGCAGTAGTGTTTCACTTTAGTTACGGTGCATCGGACATACTAATAAAAAGTGGTACTCATTTTCAATGGTATCCTTATCATACGATTTACAGTGTCTATTGTCGCGGAGTAAAAATTGTGTCTTCCAGTTTCTATGAAAAGAAAATTTGATGAAGTTCTACAGCTTCAGCATAATTTGACAAAAAAATAAAATGTAATGGTAGGTTTCCACGAAACGAAAAGCACCCTAAACACAGCCATAGAGCCATGCATCGCAAAGTAGGCCAGCATCACAATGAAACTAAATCGGAAAAATATAGCAGACGGGTTGTTTTAAAAATCCAAAAGCTTCATTTTAATAATATGCAATGTTAGTTCTTTGTTTATTATCAGGACTATTTTCTTCATTGTTTTCTTTTTAATTGTAACAATCAATCTGATCATTTGGACACACATGCAAATGGGGACACACCTGAAACAAACTCGCCAGACTGGGGATGCTTAACATACAAATGGGGATAAAATCGACGCATACTTATCACTAAAGACACATTTTCGTACACAGCAGTCTAATTAAAACTAGAAAAGGATCATGTAACAGAATGACTTACTCAAATTTAATGATTCTACTTTGAAAATGAGATGCCTTATTGATATGTTGTACAATATGTAGACTTTATGTCTTTATGTTTCATTTATGTTGACTAAATTTTGCAACGACAGTTAGGGTTAATTTGCAAAACAAATGATCAATTGCTCAAACATAATAGTAAAACTTGCACTCCATCTCTTTCATTTGAATGCTGTGATGTGAAATATTTATGTCATGTATTCGAGCTGTACAGGCAATGTAACTGCACCAATGGAATAGCTATTTGGGGAATTTAAGTTTCTCTGTGCATATGTCCTCGAGAAGTATTTAAGTCTGACAAATATTTCTTTCATCATTGCACGGGTCACCTTTACTTTGACATTTTGTCTTTTAAGATTATCGTCCGCCCCGAAATGCAGTCAAGTGAAACCATTTGAACAATTTTTTAAAGGTTCATACAATGATGATTCTGACCAAGTTTAGCGGACAACCATCAAGCAGTTCACGAGAAGTGCGTTAAAGTTTTTATCTCTCCATTTTTAACTTTTGAGGCGCCTAAATTCAGTCAAGTGGAACAATTTGAATAAACTTCACAAAGGTCCATACAAAGATGTTTCTGACAAAGTTTCATCAACATCTATCAAACAGTTCATAAGAAGTCGTTTAAGGATTTTTCTGTTTCTCACTCTGGTCGCCCCTTAATACAGACAGGTTGAACCATTTGAACAGACTTGAGAAAGGTCCATACAAAGATACTCCTAACCAAATTTTTATGAACATCCATATAGCGTATAGCGGTTCATCAGAAGAAGTTTTTTAAGCTCTGACAGCATCTCTTTACAGTCTGAATAAACTGAGAAAATTTTTGAAAGTATTTAAGATAGTTAAAGTTCTTTCTCTCTGCACTTCCTCTAATTGCCTTCTCACATTATGACACTTATTTACATTTTAGTTAATAAAATTTATTGTCTAGACAAAACTGCTTTTTTTAAATATGAAGGTCATGAAGGTTGACCTAGATTTCATGATATTCTGATCAAGTTTCAGGTAAATCAGGCAAAAATGTAGCCTCTGTAGTGTTAATGTGATATTTCTGTGACTTTTACCCCAAATGACCCAGTTTCCATGGCCTGATCAGGATAAACCGAGTTCAAGATCAAATTTTGTATTATATAAATGCAACATCACATTTATATGTGGAAACCCAATCCGTATGTTATAAATCAACAGATACCAAGTAAATTTCCCAGTGGTCAAATTCAATAGTTGTGCTTATGAAATACATGTGTTTGTATGGTTCAGTCTATAAAATAAGTATTTTTGTTGTTTTATTTTCATAATTATACACACAAAATTACATAAATTGTTTAAGTCGTGACTGTGGATTTGGGAAAAACATTCATTCTACCCTTTCAGTCTCATGCATTTATTTTCAGGAAACTCGTGTATTATTTTTCATGAATCCACATTTACTTGTGGTTTCTCCTGACATAAAACATAATGCCAAATAAGAATACTATTTGCCGATGTTCATATAACTTATAACTTTGAATAAACATTATTCATTTAACTTTATCACAAACTTCGAAGTTTGGAGAGTAGTCAGAAACCCTGATTTAAAACAAAAATGCATCCTTTAAAGAGCAGCACCGCGGGCAAAACTGAGTATATTTGTTGTATAGAGTCTGTTGCTCCGAGCAGAACATTTACGTGATCAACTGGCGACATTATCCTCTGAGGTTTTAGCTCTTCTGAGATCTCTTGTACATATACACAGAACAGAAACATATTCCATATAGAATACCTTTTCCAAACATTAAAAACCTATTAAACATAACATGTTTGAGTTGAAAGTGCAGTTACAGTACTAAAACTAAACTGTTAAATATATCATTAAACATAAAAAGAAAGTGTTTTTAAATTGCTTGTTTGTGTTTAGCGCCTTTTTTAGACAGTATTTCAGTTACATTTTGTATATTACTAGCATAACCACTGAAGGTGATTTTTACCTTAACACATTTCGTTTTAAACTGTTGACTTACTGGGGTTTCTGACAACTGACAATCCTGCTGACAAACCGCTCACTGAGAGGGTGACTCTTAAACCCCCAAACTTTTTGTAGGGCATAACAAAATGCAAGTATGTTTATGCATACCTGATGGCAGGCGAATATACTTATTTCATCATTATATTTTCACTGCAAATTTGTTTAATTTGCTATTCAATCTTGTCTATATACTATATATCACAGAAAAGTTTAGCTTCTTTGTTGGAGATGCAGTGCTGCTAGTCGTCTTAATATCTCTTGACCATTGTCCATTAATGTTTATTTAAACATTTGTTTTCTATAAGAGTTCTACATTCCATGTTTGTTTCTGAAGAGAAGTTTCTTCACCAAAATTTTCTTCTGGTTTCCATAATGTTTCTTATCCCTTGCTTGGTTGGCCTTTTACACATTAAAAGAATTAAAACATATTTTTATGTTAACATATCATCGTAAGATTAAAGGGAAAAATAACCACGCCTCCTGGTCGTTTGAACAAGCTTGGTAGAGGATCACAAAAGGACCATTTGTGTGAAATCATTTTAAGCCGGGCAAGCAGTTTCAAACATATTTTTAAAGTTTCCACTATATATAAACATATAGGGAAACCTGACCACACCCTCTGGTTGCCATGGTTTTGACAAATCAGAATAATTTGAACATCTTGGTAGCGAGTCAAACAAGGACCATTAATTTTGTCTGAAATTGTTTTAAAATTGGGTAAGCAGTTTCATACAAAAAGATTTTTAAGTTTCCACTATATACATATTGGGAAAAGTGACTGGAGGCTATGTTTTTTGAAAACTCTGAAAAAATTAAAAAATCTTGGTAGAGGGTTTCATAAGGACCATTTGTGAAATTATATCAAAATACGAGAGTGGTTTATGAGCAAATTTCGTTTGAAGAATTTCGTATTTTAAGCTCTGGCGGCCCCTATGTGCAAACAAGCTGAAATGTTTTTTTTTTTCAATTTTGGAAGAAGACTACCCAAGGAACATCCCAGCCAAATTTCATCAACTTTCACAAAACAGTTTCAGAGGGAACGTCATTTCCAACGGACTGGTCTACGGATGGACCAACATACCGACCGACAGACATCTGCAAAACAAAATCTACCCATTCTTTTTCGAAGGGCGGCATAAAAATAGATCTCAGCTTGTTTACACTGATTGATCAATATTACCATAATGAATGTTGAATGTTATAGTTTTTAACATTTATGTCTGATAATACAGAATGTTTGTACAAAAAATTGTGAAACCAACATCGGGCTTACAGATAACCTTGCCCACTTTAGTCTTTTATTACACTTTAGTCTGTTAACTACAATAATTAGAGTGCTTCACTTGATGGTTTTATCTTAAAGAGTTTGTTTTACAGCGACTTCCAAATTCCTCAGAAATAATATTATGCACTCTACCCATTTCTGCTCTATATTTAAACTAGTTGTGTGTCCATAGGACACTATTGTGCCCACACCCACTCCGTTCCTGTCATTGTACATGATTTCATAACTCTAGGTGAAACATTTTCTAAGATGTATGCAACATAAACGTTTAAGCACTTTATGTATACTTTTAACAAGTAAAGGACCATGACATTGGTCTGGCTTAATGAAATCCCAAACAGAACACCAGACACAACTCCATATGCTATAATTATGTCATTCCTCTGATGTTTTATAACACTAGGTCAAATACTTTTTGAGATATATACTCTTGTGCCTTTAATGCAAATTTTGACTAAGTCAAGGACCTAACTTTGGCCTTGCAGAGTCAACTCCAAAACAAAACTCAGATGCATAAATTCATATGATGAAAATGTTCCAACATGGTTTCATGACTTAAGGCCAAATATCTTTTATGACATACTTATGCAACACAAACTTTTAAGCATTTTATTAACTTATCAACTTCAAATGTTATATATATAACATTCATCTAATGTTTTATGACTGTGAGTAAAATGCTATCTGATCAGTATTGACTGCGTGAAGTATCCTGTAGATGTAGATCATAAAGATCGATGAGCTGAATGAAAAAGGAAATAGTTGTCTGTTCAAATTGATTTACTTTTCATTTACTTTATTCATTTTCAATATATTTATGGCTTAAGGTAAACTGTAACATTGGCAACATGTTTTATCATTTTCAAGATTCAATAATATACAATGACATTTAGGGGAAATATGGACACTCTGTGCAGGGGTGAGGTTTCTTCTTGTTACTGATATATCATAGTGAAAATTATGAAATTATATTTTGTAATTGCATCAAGTCTGTTATTTTATGTACAGGTCTTCTCACCATATGTTGATAAATAAGTATTATTTAAGTACATTGATGTATAATGATATTAGTTTAAGTTAGAAATCAAAAGGGCTGCAGATGGATCCCAGTAGCTTGTAGAGTAACGTCAAATTAATAATCAAAGACTTATCAGTATGGGAACCTTATGTGGGTGAATGAGATCTATATGTATGTGATTGACAAGTGTGAGTTTGTGAGATAGGAAAAGTGACCAATGAATGATAGTTATTAATCAACGTACATGTAATTAGAGTGTTGGGGCAGGAAATGAATGTTGATTGTAAGAGAGGAATATGGGGTTGATTTGAAAGACATAAAGCTGAGAAAGACAAATTAAATACTAGTAGTAGTAGTAGTAGAATTAAGTAGATAAATTTTGGAACTTATTTTGGCATAATTTCATATTTTTTTCACTATGTTATACTGACAGGCATAAAAGTAGCAAAAATGTCTAGTTTCATTTGAGCCACACCATGAGAAAACCAACATAGTGCATTTGCGACCAGTCTGGTCAGGATCCATGCTGTTCACTAACGGTTTCTCGAATTGCAATAGAGTTTGAAACCGAACAGTATGGATCCTGACCAGACTGCGCGGATGTGCAGCTGGTCTGGATATATGCTGGCCGCAGATGCACTATGCTGGCCGCAAATGCACTATGTTGGTTTTCTCATGGCGCGGCTCATTTGTGTTACTATTTTCTTAGATAATTATTTTTCAGATGTTAATGAATCTAGTTCCAAGACAGTATGTTTCCTATCAGATTAGACTTAGTATTTTCTACATGCTTAACCTTAACCCTGCTAAATTTCTAAAATGGACTTGTCCATTTTTCAATTTGGGCAGTTCCATTTACTACTTAAAGGGGGTGTTCACTGAAAAAATTACTGACTGAATAGCAAACAGTGCAGACAAAGATGGTCTTGGTCTGCACTGGTCCCGAGGACAGAATCACTTGCCGGCGGCAGGTTAAAGGTTAAAGGTTCATTTAAGATAAGATGGTACCTGGTAATTTCCTTTTAGATAGAAGCTTCAATTTATTTTCAACATTGTAAATACTCGCTGTAAAAAACTGTAAATAATGTAGGTGAATCATTCTATTTTACTTGTGACACAAATGTGCTGCACCATGAAAAATCCAACATAGTGCATTTGCGACCATGGATCCAGACCAGCCTGCACATCCGCGCATTCTAGTCAGGATTCATGCTGTTCGCTGTCAAAGCCTATTAAGCAATTAGAGAAACCATTAGCGAACAGCATGGATCCTGACTGCGCGGATACACAGGTTGGTCTGGATCCCTGCTGGTCGCAAACCTCCTATGTTGGTTTTCTCATGGTGCGACTCAAATCATATTTTGTAGTTTGAATAGTAAACTATAATTTGGACCTTTTTCTTTCAGAAAATATCAAAGAACATACTTGTTAAAGCTATTCGCCCACAGTTTAAGTGAAATTTTTCAACATGTTCATACCTGCAAAGTTTGGCACAGAATTTATATATGACATTGAAAAATGATAAAATGGATGAAAATTAAAGTTAGATACAGTAAAAATGCAAGAAGAATGTAAATTTTCTGCATTATTTCAAAAGCGTTGCAAAGATTTACTACATTCTGCACAATATTTTTGGTTATTTATAAGAATATCTTGAAAAAAAAACAACAACATTATTTCAATAAGTATGTACCACTAATCGCTTTCAGAGTACACACTTTCTTTTTATGGATTTTTGAGAGAAATTATTCTTTGGCCTAAATATGCGAGTTAGTCCCTCTAACCCTTATGAAGCTGAACACAACTGAGTCTGCCTTTGCAACAAACGTAGATTATGATCAGCCTGCACAACTGTACAATCAGATCATAATGTGCACTGTTTGCCAGTCAGTCAGTATCTTTTTTTGTTAGCACCCATTTTAACAGTTAAATGGTACTGTCCATATTGAAAGATGGACAAGTTCATTAGAGAAATTTAGCAGGATAAGAGTTAATAATTACTAATTAGTGGTAACTGGCCTAGTTGTTATACATACTGATTTTTTAGTTGCCAAAGAAAACAAAATTCAATGTCAATTCCAAGCCAATTTAAATCGATCTACATCTACATGTATATACCGAACAATTATTTTGTAATTTAATAAATATAAACATGTCCATAATATTTCAATTTTTAATAGCAGTGTTCTTTAATAATATGATAAACAGGTCCCAGAAAAGTCACAAATAAGCTATAAACATGTGGCTAAATTTAGCTATATAGCTAGAAGTACCTGTAAAACAAAAAAGCGATAAGGCAAAATATGTCAAAAATCAAATTCAAAATGGTCATAATCACGTGACAAGTCCAAATTGTTTATAAGATGAAAGACAATTCAGCAGTATTTTGCGATAAATCAATGGTGAATGTTTCACTT
This sequence comes from Mercenaria mercenaria, assembly GCF_021730395.1. Classification (NCBI taxonomy): domain Eukaryota; kingdom Metazoa; phylum Mollusca; class Bivalvia; order Venerida; family Veneridae; genus Mercenaria; species Mercenaria mercenaria. Next base: position 45,941,615 of record NC_069363.1, on the reverse strand, counting down.
GTGAGAAACATCGTAGCATAAGACAAATCTAGTATTGACTTTTCGCAGAAATTCGCAACATGTATTGAAACTGAAACTGCATCTGGCCCTACGTTCTTTGTGATTGTCTTTTGTCTCATAAACCGTTCGAATGGGATAACAAGTATTTTATATTTGATATTGACATATGTTGAACAATTCTTATTGGTTTTATAGCTAAACAAATTCATTTTATATGCTGTTATGGATCTCTGATGGATAGTCTAAATAATGAGACCTCGGGCAGATCGATTTTACATTCTGATAGAGGATATCAACCAGTTAAAAAATATAACGATATTCAACTCTTGAGTACAATTATTTGGACTATATATGATGGACGCAACCATTAGAAAATAAAATCTGTGTCAGTTTAATGAAATGATGAAACAGTTAAATTTTATACATTTCTGGTGAATCATGCAAAAATGACTAAACTTGAAAGTTTCAATTACTGGATTACCTCTTTGGATTTATTATATTATACTTAGGTCGCATAAATGAAATAAAGATGATAAAATACGTGGATTGAATCTGACTAAGTAATTGATCTTCTAAACGAAATCTGAGTACGACCCATTCAATTCGTCTCTTAAATGTTGATTTCAGTTTGAAATTTTCATTTATCCAATCAGACGACATTTCGAATGTCAAAGGAAAAAAAAAGTCAGTTATTCCAGGCTCGAACCCAGGACCCCTCGCTTACGTCAAATGTTTACTGGGGTTCAATTATATAAATAACCGATTGCAATCGAATAATTCAAAGGTGGTCGACTTTATCATCTGCCCGGGTTTATCCACAGGAGTCCGAAATTCTATCATTAAGACCCTAGAAGTCTACCTTTACAATTAAATACCCCTATTTATATATATATAGAGGGGGGTACTTTATTGTAAGGGAAATGAAAAAAGAGAGAATATATCAATTCTAGGTTTTTTAAAAAAATATTTCTCTTTTAATAAATGTTATTTTTTATACCTAAGGGAAAAGAATGTTTGTAGAAATGTAATCCATTTAAGCTCAGAGACATATATCTATGTTTAAAACCAGAAGTCATGTTAACTTCATATTTCAATTGTTCGACAGGTTGCACAGGAAATCTTTAACTGAATGCTCGGGTGCCCGAGAACTTTCGAAATTTATTATTATTACGAATTTTATAACAGTGTTCCCGAAGTTTGGCTAAAGAGTGTCATTTCGTTTGTCCAACATACTCTATACCACAGTTATTAGCATTTCATGTAAGGAATTTCAAAAAATGATGAGTATTTATATTGAAAATTCTATTATTTATAATAGAGCGTATTGTCGAGTTACAATTAAAATGAGGACAGCACATACACCTATTAGAATGGCACTTACTATTAATAGGAACTGAATCTTCTATAATCAAGCAACAGATATGTCAATCAATATACTCTGTCGGAACTTTAAACATTTACGCAATATAAACATATTTGAAACGGTTACATCATTTTATAACTGTTTCCTTTATCACATTATTTGCTCCTTGTTTGATGAGGGGGACTCCGTGGCCGTGTGGTTAAGGTCGCTGACTTTAAATCACTTGCCCCTCATCGATGTGGGTTCGAGCCTCACCCGGGGCGTTTAATTCTCCATGTAAAGAAGCTATCCAGCTGGCTCACGGAAGGTCGGTGGTTCTACCCAGGTTCCCGCTCGTGATGAAATTATGCACGGAGGGGCACCTGGGGTCTTCACCCACCATAAAAGCTGAAAAGTCGCCATATGTCTTATAATTGTGTCAGTGCGACGTTAAACCCAACAAAATAAATAAATAAATTGTTTGATTACCCCCATGTATGATGCATAAATTATATGTTTATACAAAAGAATATAGTTGTAGATAACAGAAACCACAGCCCTGAACTCACCTACAAATCAAGGAACTGGACAAAGTTAATATTCATGATAAAGACCAATTGATTTTTAAAGGCGATAACATATTTGGCTATAACCACTCTACAGATGGTTCTCTAACGTATTGAATTAACAATTCTATCATTAGTATTAAATATAGGACATAACTTGAAATAACGTTTAATGAACAAACTAATTCCTAGTGGCAAGAAAGGTATGTAGTTATGGTGGCTGATTTCAGACCAGTTCGTGTATTCTTGTCGACGAGGCGAAATATCGAAGTAACGAAAACACGAAAGGTCGAAATAATGCTTATTTGTCGTGTGTTCGCCTTTCGACTTTCGATGCGAATACACGATGTAACGAAATACTAAAATAGAAAAAATGGAAATTTCACAGGTCGCTCAACACGACAAAAACAAAAAATGTTGCAGGCTCGGTTTGATTGAGCCTGTTCATGGACGGTAGTGGAAATGCATGCTACCGTCCACGCCCTCTAGCCCCGGGTTAAGCAGAACTCAACATTTACACATGTTAAAAGTACAAAAAGCAATTTAAAGACATCCCCAGATGTATTCAAACGGCGGTGAACATGGAACCTTCAATGATACACGTGTTGAGGCGTGTAATTCCATGAAGAGCGGCGTTTGGTCCCCAGATAAAGTAAAGGGTTTGCCCCAAACGAGAAAACAATGGGCAGAACTAAACAAACTGGAATTAAGGAAGGGGATCTGAGGTTATGGAGCCTGCGTATCACATGAACTGTCAAAAGACAAAATTAAAAAGCAGGCGAGCACGCGGACTTTTGCATTAATCACTTTTCGTATCGGCGGGTATTAAAACTTCGTTATTTCGACTTCAATGCTTCGTTGTTTCGTGTATTCGCCTCGGAAGGCGAAAGACGAACACACGAAAATTGAGTTGTTTTCGACCTTTCGTTACTTTGACCCACCGACACAAACACGTGTACGTGTCTGTCTTAATACACTATTATAATGGCGCAAAATGGGGCGTACGAGAGTTGTCCCAGAAAATCACGAACTTTTTTTATTATTTAGAAAATATAGAAAATAAGCGACGCATCAAATAATTATTAAAACAGGTGTTATTTCAATGTATACTCTACAGGACTGTAGAGTTTAAAATTGAACACCTGTCATATTATTCGAGTATTTTTTAGATAATAGACAGCTGTTAGAGCTAGTCGGCTCAGTTTTCCTCCTACAAAAAGAAGCGATTTCCTTTTAAATTCATGTAACTTACCCGATATACATCTCATTGGATTAAAAATTATATCGTCGTTAACGGCAATATATGGCGCGTGATTACAATGCATTTCAAGTCTTTGACATCACCAACGTTAAAATAGTGACGTAATTTTGAAAGTAATGATCGCACACCATTTCAGACATAGCGACGTCAGATAATTTGCGGCGCAGAAAGTATTAGTAAAATATTGTGTAGATCGTGGAATGACTTCTTCACAAACAAAAAGAGAAATACAAAATTCTGGAAGTTTGACAAATGATAGCAGGACGCTTGTCTTAACGTGACACAAACGTTTTAGGGAGGTTAGGCGAGTGGTTCAAGACGAGGGCAAGATAAAACTTTAATACTTTCTGCGCAGCAAACTTATCTGACGTCGCCAATTCTAAAATGGAATGCTACCATTACTTTCAAAATCACGTCACTATTTTCATATAAGTAAGGTCAGCGACTTGAAACACGGCATAATTACACACCACACGTTGCTGTTAACGATGATATCAATTTTATTCATGTGAGATGTATATCGGGCTAGTTACATGAATTTAAAATGAAGCTGTTTCTTTTTGTAATGGGAAAATTGAGAGAGCGCCGACTAGCACTGACTGCCGTCCATTATCTAAAAATACTCAAATAATATGACATTTATTTAATTTTGAACTTTATAGTCCTGTAGAGTATAGAATGAAATAACATCAGTTAAAATAATTATTTGATGCGTAGTTTATTTTTGAAATGATAAAAAAGTTCGCGATTTTTTGGAACAAGCCTCGTAATGTATATATGAATATAATACCAGAACTGAAATACTAGAATAGTGACATGTTTTATTGCATATGACACATTTTCTATTATAAATTGAGAATATTTCTTATAAATGGTAAAACACATTAACTAGAGAGCATTTAGTTCAGGTCGGCGTAATGATATGCCCCGTAAGACTGACTAAAGCTAAATGTACATGTATGTACTAATCTAATAGTGATAAAATATCTACACAACGACCTCGGTTATGGAATATAAATCATTATCTTTCGTTTTAGGACAAATATGATTTTATAAATGGTAAAACACATTATTTAGATAGCATATTCATTTCAGCAGCATATGTGTAATTGTTATGCGCATGCCTACCGTAAGGCGAATACACGAAAGGACGAAATTGCACATTTGTGCATTTGTGTTCGTGTCGGCGGGTCGAAGTAACGAAAGGTCGAAAGGTCGAAAACTTCTTATTTCTCGTGTGTTCGCCTTTTGACTTTCGAGGAGCATGCACGAAGACACGACAAAAGAAGGGCGACAACATGAAGTTTTGATACCCGCCGACACGAAAAGTGATTAAAACAAAAGTTCGTATGTTCGCCTCTGAAAGTTCGCTATTTCGCCTTCAGTGTTTCGTTTACTCGCCTCTAATGTCGAAAGGCAAACACATGACAAATAAGCAGTTTTCGACCTTTCGTGTTTTCGTGTCTTCGACATTTCGACCCGCCAACATGAACAAATATGCATTATTTCGACCTTTCGTGTTTTCGTTACTTCGACATTTCGCCTTGCAGAAACGAACACACGAAATGGCAGAAATCAACCACCATTATGTAGTAGCATGAAACAAATTTAATGTCCAGGCAACATCAGAAGCTAAAAGTATATTCGAGAAGTTAAAGAATAAATGCTGTTTCATATTTGTGTACCTAAACCCGGGAAAATAATAGGATTTCGTAGCTTAAATAGCACCACTATTGTAGTTTTTGAAAGCATAACAAATTGTATAAATTTGATAGCACTGCAAAGACAATTAGTGATCAGACATAAAAAGGAAGAAAAATGAAGAAGAAAAGAATCACAAATATGTTGTGGCAGAATTGCCATGTGATTTGTACACAGCTAAATAGCTAAGAATAGAATAAAACGAAAACACAATTTAGTGAGGAACAGTCGATAAAAAATGGATACAAACCTTCTATGAAAAATGCAGGAGTTTAGCTATGCCGTACGAACATACAAGTTCGTTGCCTTTGCTTGATGAATGTCTTTTTGATATATTTTACACAATTTTGGATAATAAATAGTAATAAATATAACTGAGAGATATTACCTTTTTCAAATGTAGTTATACAAAAACACATCTACAAAGGAATTAATAAATTCTATGTAAATGTCAATATCTCAATATATGGTTTAACTAACACTTTTTATTTCTTTCATTTTTTTCAGACTCACGTTATTGATCAAGGATTTTATTCGCCATTTGAATGCTTGAAGTAATTATGTCAAATTTAGACATGACTGTCAACAATACGACTATATGAGACACAATGTTCGTCATATACAAATCATCAGCTTGTCATAAATAAAGCTGACACATCAATATTACATACTGCTATCAACTTCCTTTACGAAACGTTACATACTGATATCAACTTCCTTTACGAAACATTACACACTGATATCAACTTCCTTTACGAAACGTTACATAGTGATATCAACTTCCTTTACGAAGCGTTACATACTGATATCAACTTCCTTTACGAAACATTACATACTGATATCAACTTCCTTTACTAAACATTACAAACTGATATCAACTTCCTTTACGAAACATTACAAACTGATATCGACTTCCTTTACGAAACATTACATACTGATATCAACTTCCTTTAGGAACCATTACATTCTGATATCAACTTCCTTTACGAAACATGATACGTTTCCACAGAACGGGAGCAGTAATAATAAAACTGTTGCTACGATTCATATGTTTAGTTTTAATATTTACAACATTTATGCTATGTTTTATATCCGTCGTGTCAGATTATCGTATTGCACACAATAATTGGCAAAACAATAAGGTTGGAATCATGGTAACCAGAAACCAAAGCAGCAGTGAATATTCTTGTTTTTTGAATCCTTCAAATTATTTACAATCGGAGAGATTTGATTTAATATTCAAAATGGTTTATGCATATTTCTATGTTTATAAGGAGCGAATTCCAAAAGTAATACAAAATGCATATGCAGAACATATTGGAGTGTGGAATAATTTCAAAGAGTACTGTCGCCGTAAAAATTCCTGGTTCGATAGAAATATACCATGTAAAGAAAAAAACAATAAATCTGATTTCATTTTATCATTTCATAAAACAATTGAAAACCTAAAAACGAGTGGTTTTAATTCAAGTATGTCAAGGATTCCGATAGACAATATGGGATTTCTTCTTAACGGTGCACATAGAGTATCAGCCTCAGTAATATTATCAAAGAATGCATGTTTTGAACATCACAATTTTACGCATCGTACTTTTTACCGGGGATATAAATACTTCAAACGCAAAAGATTGTCGGAGCAGACGTCGGACTTGGTCATGTTGGAATGGATGAAAATCCAGTTGAAGCTTCCATCCTTGAAAACTTTGGTTTATATTGTTTCCGTATTTTCAAATAATCGCGAGAAAGATGAAACTATGCGTAATATTGTGAAAGAACGATGCTCAAAAGATAATGGTATTTTATATGATAGAGAAATCAACTTCACTCAAACCGGAATGTGGCAATTATTCGCTCATATGTATGGGCAACAAGCTTTGTTAGAGACTGAAATTCAACAGATGATGTCAACATTCAATTCAACATTCACTGCAGTATTTTTATTTATCTATGCAAAAAGCAACAGAGATTTAGTTCAGTGTGAAAATGAAATAAGGAAACTTTACAGCGATAAATTATTTAAATACACAGTTCACATTCCCGATACTGCAGAAGAAAATTTAATTCTAGCAGAAATGATACTTAATTCAAATTCCATACAATTCATGAACTACGCTAAGAAAGCGTCTGATTGTAAAGTAATTGCAAAAGAAATTGCCAGTCGTTCGTCTATTGCACCAATAAGTACACTTCCGGGTATTTACGTTGGTAGAGATGACGTCATGATTGACTCGGGAACAGTACTTGGATTTTTTTATTTGAACAGACGAACAGATGTTGACCTTTTATTCCTACATGGAATTGACAAGGCCTTACTCGGAAATGATCATGGAATTTTAATTCAAGCTCATGCTTTTAAAAACAATCCCATTTCAAAAGGACGCGCATGGGAAGAAGACCATTTTAGTGACAGCGGGGCAACGGACAAATGGGATTTATTTTACAATCCTAAACATTACGGTTATTGTTATGGTATTAAATTTGTATCACTGAAACAATTTACAATTGGTTGGATACAAAATGAAGAGAAATGAGCCAAATAATGATTTAGTAGATGTTGAACTCATTAATGTGCTTCTTGAAACCATCAGCTGAAATAATCAACTCTATAGATACATGTGAACATGATTTATTTTACAATCGAATTTTTCAATGATATGACTCGTTGTTATCATTTATAGTTTTCATTCACCTCTGTTTACATTTGCATGTTAGATATGATGGACTTGCTTGAGGTCTGTTAAAAATTTTATTTTTTCAAACCTAGTTGAAAAGTACAAAGTTTAAGCGACAAGATTTAACACTTAAAATAAAATTCATGATCGTTTTTTTTTAATTTTGAAAACAATATCAATTTAAATTCAAAATTTCACAAACATATTTCATCGTCTATAATCAAACAACAGATATGTTAATCAATATACCTCTTTTGGTAATATCTATCAAACTTTAAACATTTACGAATATTTCCTTAAAAAATTATAAAACACATTTGAAACGGTGTCATCATTTTATGGCTGTTTTCTAAACCACACTATTTACTTTTTGTTTGATTACCCCACGTATGATACATGAATAATGATATGTTTATAAAAAAAAATATCTTAGATCTTTTGAAAAAAATGTAATACAGGCACAATGGTTCACCGACCACTTGAAAGAATATAGCAGCTATGAAAATACCATTGCATTTTGTAGATATGACACTCCAATCCCGATCTCACATGAAAGATGAAAGAACTAGCCAAAGATAATAATAATAATAATAATAATAATAATAATAATAATAAATTGATTTAATGATGATAACATATTTGGCTATAGCCAGTCTACATATAGTCCTGTAACGTATTGACATTATTAACAATTAACAATTCGATCATTAGTATTAAATATATAACTTAAAATAACGTGTTATGAACAAGCTAACTACTGATGGAATAAAAGGAATATAGGAGCATGAGAGGAATTTTACGCCCAGGCAACATCAGAAGCTTAATCATGCTGCAAACATGGCCAGATAAATGGCTTAAAATATGTAGTAGGTGGTCTGTGAATGTGCACATCGACATTTGCATAAACCATCATGCCAATTACTAGTCCATTGGCAAAGTAATCAAATTCAAGATGGCAGCTAAAATGGCACCCGAATAAGTTGAACTTGACATCCAAAATAGAATTATTTCATTGTTGTAAATTCATATTGAATAATAATAAAGGAAGAGTTATATATAATAATACACATTTATACACTTTTTTGATAAAAGTGATACAATTACACATTAATGCTTTTTTATTGGACACAAATGGGACAAATGCTATTTTCTTCTTTAACTTGTGTTCATTATACCTTGTTCATGTGTTTGTATTTCCTGTCGTTCCATATACTGAAGAAGAACGTCTATAAGAGGGATATTTAGATATCATATAATATCATTTTTGTTCATTTAGGCTCTTAAAATAGTAAGAATATATTTAAAAGTGTGTGTGGTGGGGGGGGGGGGGGGGGTGTAGGAGGGTGTAAGTTGCTATATAAAATATTGAATAATAGTTGAATTATATAAGTTTAAACACAAATTCTTGCATAAAAACTACTTTTTTCACTGGATCCGCCCATGTATTAACGGAGAAAAATCGTGTGCAAACAATGCAATTCACGTGCTGTTAATACATGATTTTTAATTTTAAAATGCTTTCCCAGGGACTTACATGTATTTGTCCGCAAATTGAAATCTGGTATCACCGTCTTGTTTTCTCCATAACAATCTCTTTTTGTAGCATAAAAGGTGCAATCTAAACCATAGAATGTTTTGTTGTATCAGTTACCAACGCCAAATGCACTGCCCCCAACAATGTTCGTACTCGCTTCTTCCCTTGTTTAACCCCCTGTTAGAACTCAGCGTTGTTTCAGGTTTTGTAGGTAACCATGAATGTTTAAGAATCGCATTTGTTGATTTCGGGGCCCTGGTTATGGATTTTTAAAACATGTTTACCGGTCTAAGAACAACAGAATGGTAATTAAACAAGAGGGCCAAGATGGCCCTAGGTCGCTCACCTGAGGAAACATACCATAACAGTGTAAACATGTTTGACCTCGTGATTTCATGGAAACAAATATTCTGGCCAATTTTCATTAGGATTGGACCAAAAATGTGGTCTCTAAAGTTTAAACAAGAATTTTCTTTGATATGATCTAGTGACCTAGATTTTAACCCCAGATGCCCCATTTTCAAACTCGGCCTAGATTTTATCAAGGTAATTATGCTGACCAATTTTCATGAAGATCAGTTGAAAAATACAGCCTCTATCGCATACACAAGGTTTTTCTTTGATTTGACCTAGTGACCTAGTTTTTAACCCCAGATAACCCATTTTCAAACTCTGTCTAGATTGTATCAAGGTTATCATTCTGACCAAAATTCATGAAGATCAATTGAAAAATACAGCCTCTATCGCATACACAAGGTTTTTCGTTGATTTGACCTAGTGACCTAGTTTTGGGCCCCAGATGACCCATTTTCAAACTCAGCCTAGATTTCATCAAGATAATCATTCTGACAGAAATTCATGAAGGTCAGTTGAAAAATACAGCCTCTATCGCATACACAAGGTTTTTCCTTGATTTTACCTAGTGACCTAGTTTTTGACCCCAGATGACCAATTTTCAAACTCGACCTAGATTTCATCAAGGTAATCATTCTGACCAAATTTCATGAAGATCAGTTGAAAAATACAGCCTCTAACCCCAGATAACCCATTTTCAAACTCGGTCTAGATTGTATCAAGGTTATCATTCTGACCAAAATTCATGAAGATCAATTGAAAAATACAGCCTCTATCGCATACACAAGGTTTTCCTTTGAATTGACCTAGTGACATAGTTTGTGACCCAGATGACCCATTTTCAAACTCGGCCTAGATTTCATCAAGATAATCATTCTGACAAAAATTCATGAAGATCAGTTGAATAAAACAGCCACTATCGCATACACAAGGTTTTTCGTTGATTTGACCTAGTGACCTAGTTTTTGACCCATAATCCATTTTCGAACTCGGTCTAGATTTTATCAAGGTTATCATTCTGACCAAATTTCATGAAGATCAGTTGAAAAATACAGCCTCTATTGCATACAAAAGGTAAATGTTGACGGACGACGGACGACAGACGACAGACAGACGCCGGACGCCGGACATCGAGCGATCAGAAAAACTCACCTGAGCAGTGCTCAGGTGAGCTAAAAATGTACCGGAATTGTAAAGTCATCACATATGAAAACAATACATTTAGTCGTCGTGTTATGTTTCGATCTCGGTCAAAAACAATCCCGCGGGCTTCTGCAGACGTTAATACACAAAAACGTGTATTATCCCAACATTAATCACAATTCCCTCCGTGGCCGGGTGGTTAAAGTCGCTGGCTCCAAATCACTTGCCCCTCATCGATGTGGGTTAGAGCCTCACTAGGGGCGTTGAAATCTTCATGTGATGAAGCCATCCAGCTGGCTTACGTAAGGTCGGTGATTCTACTCAGGTGCCCGGTCGTGATGAAATAATGCACGGAGTGGCATATAGGGTCTGCCTCCACCATCAAAGTTTGAAAGGCGCCATATTATCTGTAATTGTGTCGGTGTGACGTTAAACCCAACAAAGTATATAAATACTATTTATTGTAACATAATTATATGAATTATTACTGAATGAAAATATTCAAGTCAGTTTCGGAATGGCTACTAAGATGGCCGCTGAAAGGATTTTTTAACGTAAAATGTTGTAAATGTTTCAGTTTATTAAGTTTCAGGTAATATGAAATAAGGCACTGCCTCAGTTGGGAATCGATCCGACTTCAACTCATCCCATAACATTTGAAAACATTTGAGGGCCCCGATAATGTTGTTATAACTTCTAGCCCAACCCTTTTGTATATTTACATTGATGTATTTATATATGCTTGTATGTGAGTGTATAGAATATGATTAAACTAATAAAACTAAACATTTGTAAAGAACTATCTAATGACGGCACGCACCGAAGGACACATTTTTCAAATCGAAAGTAAATATCTCATTCGGTATATCGCATGTTACCGTAGAGGGTTCGATCCCGATTTTCGTCGCTTCGCGCAGGATCGATTCCCTATCAATTTAAAGGTAGGTGTTTGAACAAAAACAACACTGCCCATATCTATACTGATGTGCAAGACATTGCTGATCGGACAATTTATGTGTGCGCTTATTAGGCACAAGGAAAAAGCGTATTCTTCCAAAAAATCCGGAGTCAGTCGCTTTGTGCACCTGTCGGAAGTACACATTTTTTGATTCGATGGTATATATCTCATTCGGTATATCGCATATTACCGTAGAGGGATCAATCAAGTAGATAACTTACATACACGTTTTTATGAGAAAAGGTCAAAAATAGGTATGAGTGATAAATATAAATGTTTACCATGCACGTTAAATGCACAGTTACCCAATAACAGGTGCATGATTGTTTTTTAAAACTTTGATTCAGATAAATAAATATATGTTGTCAAAATGCATCATTTCTGATTACACGTGATTACTTGAAGAAATGTATTCGAATACAGCTGATTGCAATGACTGATACGATTACCCCATGTCTGGACCCGTCTTAAAGACCCACCACGACCTAGTGACCTACTTTTTTCACCCAAAAAAACTTCATGAAAATCATTCATAAAATACAGATGATATACAGCTATACTACTAGTTTTCAGGTGGACAATTTAGGCCTTTCCTGAATAAATGTGTTTTGACAATTTCATCTGCAAACTTATTCAGTCAATCTCTTTTCAGCATAGTGTCAAAAATATAGGTGAATAATTAACTTACACTGTAGAAACAAAATATGATTGAAATTTAACTAAAAACACTGATTTCTGTACATATTGCTACAGTAATTCAATAAAATATTAAGACATTACACACATTGTCTTGGCCTAATATATGTCACTGTCAATTTGTAACTAGATACTTGTTGTTTCTCATTTTCTTCATGCAAAGCATGTATAATTACCATCATGGAAATACAAAAGAATACAGTTATGTTGTGGTGCCTCTTTAAGAAGAACTATAAGTATAGTAAAATTGAATGAGGTCCATGACACTAAGTGACCAGAGAACCTAATAATAGCTCGTAAAGACTGCTATCGTGAAGTCACTAAAATCTGTATGAAGATCCGTTGGTAGCATAAAAATAATAGCAGACTTGCTTTGACTGAGTCTGTTTGTGAGGGGCAATGAAATATGGAACATTTCTCGCATTCCCTAGCACCGGTTTAAACCAGTCTCTATTTTAATAAAACAACAAGTTATATTTGTCTGGGCGTCATTAAAAGCATCAGGATTTCAATCAACAACAAATGTTCTGAAACATATTCCAGATTGTCTGAATATTGGTTCCATATTTATTGAAAATATAATCTAGAACATGCCTCCGGCTACTTGCAAGCCAAAGAAGACTTGTAACGCAGTTTCTAGAACTAAACTGAACATTTTGCCAAATATTATTTAAAAGGACACTTTACCCACTATCTATGAGTCGTGATATAATGTTTCAAAGAATTTTGGCTTTTAATTCTGGTAATTGTTTGTTTTCCGGATACAAAGGACTTTCCTGAAAGAGTGTTTTCATTTGAAAACACACCAAAATGAAAACACACCATTGCCTCTTAGCATATATGCGGACACTGGAAAAGATGTCCGATTTTACAGTCTACAATATAATGTTTTATATACTAGTATATATTTTACACATCTCTTGAACGAGAGGACTGTATTTTATTTGACGGTATGACACTTAATCAACTTTTTCAAAGAGAAAAAGTGGAATGACATGACATGGTCAAAGTATTCCTGGACAATATTAGTGAAGTCGAGAAGTAAAATAAGGATAGGCTAATACGTATCATTGTTGACAGTTGCGATAGTATTGAAAACCAAGGACAAAGGTCCGACAGTTAAAACCACAGTCATGGAAATATGGGTATGTGAAACTGTATAAAAGTACACAGTGTCTGAGCACATGTATACAGTAACACATACACTAATAAGCAAGAAGTAACAAACAGACTAAAAACATAAAGGGAGAAGGAACAAAGTAGGGTACAGCCTTGGAACTGTCAGTGGCAAAAACACCACTTAGGAGTTTAAACTAGCTTCTATGTCCCAACCCACTCCCGCGAATACTTCGGCTATCAGTAGGATGTGGATAATAAGTATTTAAAGCGTAAATTGATAACACAGTCAGCAGCCGCTTGAGAGCTTTTAAAAGACATGGCATTTGTTTGTAAATGCATTTGCATGGGGTATGCACCTGTTTGATCAATAGTCAACAATAGTACACAGCAGCATATTCATGCGACGTCAGTACAGGAGACATCGTCTATGGAATTTGTACAAACTATACTCACAAAGCTTGCTTGTATCGGATATTACTGAAAAAGGTAAATTGTAGAATGAAGTTACTGAAACTGTTATAGGCTCACACATTCTGTTTTAAGTATTTCTTACAAGTTGACCGAAAATGCTCAATGTAGCATGTAGATATATATTTGATGCCGTGTAGAAAGATATTTAGCATTATGCTATATATATATATATATATATATATATATATATATATATCTTATTAACTGCCTTCTTTTATATAAAATGTATGATTTTGATTAGCGAAAAAACTATGTTCTACGTTTCCTCCTGTTTTAATTTCTATGCTATAAATGTAAGAAAATATATGTTGATTTGAAATAAATAAACTTATAAAGACATAATTAAGTATTATTATGAATAAGCATAATTTATATTCCTTGCAGATACACCACACCCAATCCGTTTACTGAGTTTTGGATGCTTAAATTCGAAACTATATGACATTGTACGTCAAATTTCATAGAATTTTATTTGATTTTAGTGTACAAGTTGCAACGTAACTATAATCTAGTAACATAATATGTAGTTATTAAAGAAGTGCACATACTGTTTTTTGCGAGGTGGATTTGCCCCATCCACTAAGGTATTTACTTAAACCTTTGATTGTTACTATTAAAATAGATATGAACTTTTATGTATAATTATGTAACAGTTGTAGAAGGCTCTAAACATAGTCTAACAAACTTTTCATAAAATATCACCAATCAAATAAAAGTAATGAACACTATAAATTAATATTGGTGAAATAATGACTTTTCTTTATAATTTTGCACATAATTTCATTACTGTTTTGAAGAACATGTATCTATTTTTACTTAAAAGTACATTATGTTATATTTTCTACTATTTTACAGCCGAAATAAGTACTAAAACCAGGACCATTTCCATAGAATTGAAATATTAAGTGTTGTCAGTATGTATGTTGTGATTTGTAAGTTTTGGCAACCATATTGGCGGCCATCTTGATTTTGAACTTTTTGCCCACCACTTGCAATCTGGCATCAACTAGTTCTGAAAACTATAGGGGGGTCTAACAAATACTTTGGTATATAGTTTGGGATATGCACATTCGTAGACCACCTCCCACACATGAAAGATGACTTGTTTGCGGCAGTATAAAGTATATTCAAGTAGCTAAAGAATAAATGTTGTGTACCCAAACCCGAAACACTCTTCAATGAGAAATGAATATGTACGCGTTGGATTCCGCTTAAAAAGCAAAAATAATGTAATTGATAACACTGCAAATACAATTTCCCTTAGTGATCAGACATAAAGAGGTAAACAATGAAGAAAGAAAAGAACCAAAAATATGTTGTGGCAGTGTGGCAGAATTGTCATGCGATTTGTACACAGCTAAATAGCTAAGAATAGAATAAAACGAAAATAAGGCCACTAAGTACAATTTAGTGAGGAACAAAAAAAAAAATAAGATGCATACCTTCTATGAATATGTAAGAGTTTAGCTATGCCATACGAAAAGAAAAGTCCGTTGCCGTTGCTTGATGAATGTCTTTTGTTGTTACAGTTTACGAAATTTTGAATAATAATTATTAATAAATAAAACTGAGAGAAATGACCTTTTTCTAATGTAGTTCTATCGTAGCGCATCTACAAACGAATTAATAAATTCTATGTAAATGTCAATATCTCAATATAGGGTTAAACTAACATGCTTTATCTCTTTCATTTTGTTCAGACTCACGTTACTGATTAAGTCTTTTATTCGTCATTCGATTGCTTGAAGTAATAATGTCAAATTTAGACATGACAGACAACAATATGACTATGTAAGACACGAAGGTCATCATAAACAAATCATCAGTTTGTCAGAAATAAAGCTGACACATAAAATCTGAAACATTAATATTACACACTGATAACAACTTCCTTTACAAAACATTACATACTGATATCAATTTTCTTTACGAAACATTACATACTGATATCAATTTCCTTTACGAAACATTACATACTGATATCAACTTCCTTTACGAAACATTAAATTCTGATATCAATTTCCTTTACGAAACATGATACGTTTCCAAAGAACGGGAACAGGAATAATAAAACTGTTGCTACGCTTCATATCCTTAGGACGGCCAGCACATATTTATGCAATCTCGCCAGGCACATGTATGTTTTTGACAACACAGAAATTGACGTCACTCGACCTTCAGCTATTTCCGGAAGTAAATAAAATGAAAGTAGAAATGCTAAACTTGAAAACGAAAGCCGCATTTTGATTCGTAGATAGTCAGGGGTCACGCGCAGGGGTCACCCCGTCTAAATGTATGCGCGTGGACTTCTTGTTTTTTTTTTTTGCTATTGGGGAGCCAATTTTCAGCACTTTATTACGAATTGAAATTACCTGGGCTTTAGTACAGCATGTCAGCTTTTAATCTATGAAAAAATATTTGAGCTCTGGATAAACAGAAATCCCACAGGGGTCCGTAACGGACCAAGGGTACATCGATAATTTTGGAACTTCATCAAATCGCTCAAAATGTCATTTTTGATGTTGTCTGAGAGTGTCAGTATATGCCTCAGATGTAAGATATAACCGTATTTGAGAGCTGCAGACCTAGACATTTCAGAAATATTTTCAAAATAAGTTTCGTGTAATAAATGTTGTTTCTACGGAAGCGTGAAAGGGCCATCAGATGCTAATACGTTTTAGTACGTTAAGGCTGCGGAAAGGATATGGTTAATTTCAATTTTTACAGCATTTATGCTATGTTTTATATTCGTCGTACCAGACCATCATATTGCACACAATACATGTATTGCTATGTTTATAAGAAGCTAATTCAAAAAATAATACAAGATGCATATACAGAACGTAAATGTCAACTCGAATACTGTCAATCCGGTATTATTCGCTGTGTTTTAATTTTCTCTATTTTCCGCGAATAGGGTGCATGTTTTTGTTTTTTTGTTTTGTTGTTGTTGTTGTTGTTTCATTTTGTTCTGTGTAAAAATGATACGCTTGTATTATTTTATGTATGAAACAAAAAGCAGTCAAATATAATGATTAAAATAAGAAAATGAAGTAAGCATATAATTGTTTAAACGCGAAAGTCCATTGTTTTTTGGTTTTTTTTCCCTTTTTTTTTGCCTTTTGTTAGTGCTTCTTTAAAACAGACTCTTAGCGGTGACACGGGTTCTAAATTTTTGCATAATATTCACGTTATTCAAATTTGATAAAAAAGAAATACACATACTGATAAAAACGGTGGAAGGTTTTATCTGAGTGTTCGATATGAATACGGTCAAATGCTGACAAAATCATAATCATATTTTTACTCAGTTTTCCTATGTCAATATCAGCCGAATCAATAAACCACTGAAGTGAAAAACCTTTTTCACCGATTTATGCATCAGGAAACTTTGTTGCAAAAATCGATAAATAACTGAAGAGCCCCCAGTTTTTCAAAACCCAAATAAATAAATAAATTTAGCTATTAAATGTAATAAGAATAATCGACCGTTAATTGAATAAAAGATTGAAAGGCTCTATTCAATCAATTTAAGTTGAACAAAAGCAATTTGTGTGAATAAAGTAACAGATTACTAATACGAAATAACCGTTACGGACCATGTACATTTAACAAATCTTTGGCGTGCATAAATTCTGTACGGTATAGAAGAATTGGGCGTTAATGTAATCACGACTTCTGGAATTGGAATTTCGCTAATATTAGATAAGAAACTTCGCGAATTTAAATTTCTGACCCTCCTGTCGGGAATTCATAAATTCGCGAAATAATTCAGGGTGCGGGAATTCGCGAAATAAAAATCAAGCAAATATAATGTGATTTACAGTTAAATGTATTGGCAACAAGCTTGGTTAGATACTGAAATTCAACAAGTGATGTCAAAATTTAATTCAACTTACACTGCAGTATTTCTATTTATCTACGCAAAAAGCAACAGAGATTTAGTTCAGTGTCAAAATGAAATAAGGGAACTTTATAACGATAAAATATTTAAATCCACAGTTCACATTCCCGGTACTGCAGAAAAAATTATTTCTAGCAGAAATGATACTTAATCCAAATTCTATACAGTTCATGAACTACGCTAAGAAAGCCCTGATTGTAAATTAATTGCAAAAGAAGTTGCCAGTCTTCGTCTATTGCACCAATAAGTTCACTGCCAGGTACGTACGTTAGTAGATATGACGTCATGATTGACACGGGAACAGTGCTTTGATTGTTTGATTTGCGAAGACGAACAGATGTTGACCTTTTATTCCTACATTGAATTGATAAGGTCTTACTCGTAAATGCTCATAGAATTTCTATTCAAGCTCATGCTTTTAAAAACAATCCTATTTCAAAAGGACGCGCATGAGGAGAAGACCATTTTAGTGACAGCGGGGCAACGAACAAATGGGATTTTTTTTATAATCATAAAAATTACAGTTATTGTTATATCGGTGAAACAATTTTATAATTAGTTAGATACAAAATGAAGAGAAATGAGCCAAATAAAGATTTAGTAGATTTAATAGCTCATTAATGAGCTTCTTGAAACCGTCAGCTGAAATAATCAACTTTATAGATACATGTTTATTGACTACAGATTGTCAATAAAATTTTGGCCATGATACGACTCACACTTGCATATTAGATAAGGACGTGCTTGAGGTCTGTTAAACATTTTATTTTTGAAACCTAGTCAACATCGTGGTGTCATATTTTAAAAAGTCAAACCTTTGCTATATTCACCTATATGCTGCATGTTCGATGCTCTTAAAATGTATTTTTCATCAAATTCTCGTTGTTTTCCTAATAAATTTAAGATAAAAACATTCGTCTACAATTTCTGATAAGGGTTTCCCGGTTTATAAAAAAACCGGAATTCCCGTCAGCAAACATCACGTGATTATCAATAGAGCGCACACGTATAGGTATCGCACACTATTGTGACGTTTTGAAATAAAAACAAACAAAACAATAATATAAAATGAAGTCAGTACACTTAGTATGTTTACGATGCAGTCAGTGATTTCTCGTTGGCCTAGAGCGGTTACGGTATTCATTTATACTTTTTCGTCGTGAGTTCGATTCCCAGACCCGTTAAATTTTGTCTTTAATTTTTTATTCACTACAATTCAATGAAGACAAAACGAGTTAGTAAATCTAGTTCTAACATGTTCACTAAAATTATATGTCACAACTGACACGTAATTATGTCTAAAAACATCGCCCGGCCATAATTTTTGGATTGATTGATTTATAGATACTACCAATTTTATACGAAAATAAGAAACAAAACAATAAGTTAGAAATCAGAGAAAAACAAACTAACAGAAAGTATGTAATGCAAACTGGGAAAAAAAAATTGGGATCGAACTCCCGACGAAAAGGTATAATACAAATACCGTAACCGCTCAGTCAACGAGGAATCACTGGCTAAATCGTAAACTTAGTATACTGACTTAATTTTATGTTATTGTTTTGTTTTCACTTCTAAACGCCATAATAGTGTGCGCTACCTATAGTTCGGTTTTGCAGTGAGCGATTTATGTACTTTTAATATTGGAACGGTCCGTTATTTAGGTAGTGTTATTCGGTACGATAGTGGTTCTTACCTACATAAGGCGAAGTAAATCATGCTGAATTCCCTAATCAGTAGACGAGTATATAAATTGACCCATCAAACTACATGCGCACTTTTGGTTTGCTGCCCCCGTGTTGATAGCGTCTAAAAATTCTGTCGCGTCTCGTTCTATATTTATCAATGTTTACAAAATAAAGCGTTGAAACGGTTTTTAAAAGTTCATGAGAAAAACTGCAAAAATTCGAATGTTCCTTTAATTCTGGAAACTATAAACTGATCAACTATTATGTTTCATGTAAATATATGAAACAGTGTCGGCATTTTGCCTTACGGTGATAAATTATTTTAAAAATTACAATTCACAGTGTGTGGGTTAGTCGCTTTAAAAGCAAATATATGTCAAGTATCTTAGACATTTTTAAAAGAATGTAATACTGGCACAATGGTTAGAAACAGCAGCTACGAAAATACCAATGAATGTTGTAGATATGACACTACAGTCCCGATCTCACCTGAAAGTTAAAAGAACTAGCTAAAGATAATAATAATAATAATAATAATAACAATATATTATAACATTTATTAACTGGTTTAATGATGATAGCATATTTTGCTACAGCCAGTCTACATATGGTTCTCTAACGCATTGAATTAACAATTCTATCATTAGTATTATATATATGACATAACTTGAAATAACGTGTTATGAACAAGCTAACTACTAATGGAATAAAAGGTATTCTGTTGCATGAAAAAAAATTAACGTCCAGAGAACATCAGAAACTAAGAGTGTATTGAAGTAGTTGAAGAATAAATGCTGTTTATAGTTGTGTACCCAAACCCGAAACACTCGTTAATGAGAAAAGTATATGCACGCGCTGGATTCCGTTTAAAAAACATCAATATTGTAATTACGTCTGCATGAAATGAAATATTTTATTGATAGGAATAGATTACTGAAAACATAACAATTTATACAAAGTTATACACAATTGATAACACTGCAAATACAATTAACCTTAGTGATCAGACATAAAAAGAAAGAACAGTGAAGAAAGAAGAGAATCAAAAATATGCTGTGGCAGAATTGTCATGCGCTTTGTACACAGCTAAGTAGCTAAGAATAGAATAAAGCGAAAATAAGGTCATTAAGTACAATTTAGCAAATAACAGTCGAAAGGAGATACATGCATACCTTCTATGAAATATGTAAGAGTTTAGCTATGCCATACGAAAAAAAAGTCCATTGCCGTTGCTTGATGAATGTCTTTGTTGTTACATTTTACGAAATTTTGAATAATAATTATTAATAAGCATAATTGCGAGGAATGACCTTCTTCTAATGCTGTTATACAGTAGCATATCTATAACGGAATTAATAAATTCTATGTAAATGCCAATATCTCAATATAGGGTTTAACTAACATATTTTATTTCTTTCCTTTTTTTGCAGACTCACCTTATTGATCAAGGCTTTTTTCGTCATTCGATTGCTTGAAGTAATTATGTCAGGTGACGAGGTGATGCTGTCAACAATACGACTATGTGAGACACAAAGTTCATGAAATACAAATCATCAACTTGTCAGAACAGAAGCAGAAACATCAACATTACATACTGATATCAACTTCCTTTACGGAACATTACATTCCGATATCAACTTTCTTTACGAAACATTACATTCTGATATCAACTTCCTTTACGAAACAAATACATTCTGATATCAACTTCCTTTACGGAACATTACATTCTGATATCAACTTTCTTTACGAAAC
Source organism: Mercenaria mercenaria (assembly GCF_021730395.1). NCBI lineage: Eukaryota > Metazoa > Mollusca > Bivalvia > Venerida > Veneridae > Mercenaria > Mercenaria mercenaria. The sequence continues at coordinate 45,920,454 of NC_069363.1, read as the reverse complement.
ATTACATTCTGATATAAACTTTTTTTATGAAACATTACAAACTAATATCAACTTCCATACGAAACATTAATTCTGATATCAACTTCCTTTTGGAAACATGATACGTTTCCAAAGAACGGGAGCAGTAATAATAAAACTATTGCTACGCTTCATATGTTTAATTTCAATATTTACAGCATCTATGCTATGTTTTATATTCGTCGTATCAGATCATCATATTGCACACAATAATTCTCAAAGCAATCAGGCAGCAATCGTGATAACTAGAAACCAAAGCAGCAATGAAGATACACTTTTCGAGAATCCTTCAAATTATTTACAATCAAAGAGGTTTGATTTAATATTCAAAATGGTTTATGCATATTTCTATGTTTATAAGGAGCGAATTCCAAAAGTAATACAAGATGCATATGCAGAACATATTCGAGTTTGGAATAATTTCAAAGAGCACTGTCTCGGTAAAGAGTTCTGGTTCGATGGAAACATACCATGCAAAGAAAAAGTTAGTAAATCAGATTTCATTTTATCATTTCATAAAACGATTGAAACCATAAAAACGAGTGGGTTTAATTCAAGCATGTCACGGATTCCGATAGACAATGTAGGATTTCTTCTGAACGGTGCACATAGAATATCGGCCTCAGTAATATTATCAAAGAATGCATGTTTTGAACATCACAGTTATAAACAGCGTTTCTTTAACTGGGGATATAAGTTCTTTAAAGGCAGAGGACTGTCGGAGAAGACGTCGGATATGGTCATGTTGGAATGGATGAAAATCCAGTTGAAGCTTCCATACTTGAACACATTGGTTTTTATTGTTTCCGTATTTTCAAATAATCGCGGCAAAGATGATGCTATGCGTAAAATTGTGAAAGAACGATGCTCAAAAGATAATGGTATTTTATATGAAAGAGAAATCAACTTCACTCAAAGCGGAATGTGGCAATTATTCGCTCATATGTATGGGCAACAAGCTTGGTTAGAGACTGAAATTCAACAAATGGTGTCAAAATTCAATTCAACGTTCACTGTAGTGTTTCTATTTATCTATGCTAAAAGCAACAGAGCTTTAGATCAGTGTCAAAATGAAATAAGGAAACTTTACAGCGATAAATTATTTAAATACACAGTTCACATTCCCGATACTGCAGAAGAAAATTTAATTCTAGCAGAAATGATACTTAATCCAAATTCTATACAGTTCATGAACTACGCCAAGAAAGCGTTTGATTGTAAATTAATTGCAAAAGAAGTTGCCAGTCGTTCGTCTATTGCACCAATAAGTACTCTCCCAGGTATATACGTTGTTAGAGATGACGTCATGATTGACTCGGGAACAGTACTTGGATTTTTTGATTTGCGCAGACGAACAGATGTTGACCTTTTATTCCTACATGGAATTGACAAAGCCTTACTCGGAAATGATCATGGAATTTTAATTCAAGCTCATGCTTTTAAAAACAATCCCATTTCAAAGGGACGCGCATGGGGAGAAGATCATTTTAGTCACAGCGGGGCAACGGACAAATGGGATTTATTTTATAATCCTAAAAATTACGGTTATTGTTATGGTATAAAATTTGTATCACTAAAACAACTGGTTAGATACAAAATGAAGAGAAATGAGCCAAAGAAAGATTTAGTAGATGTTGAACTCATTAATGAGCTTCTTGAAACCATCAGCTGAAATAATCAACTGTATAGATACATGTAAATATGGTTTAATTTATTGACTATAGGTGGTCAATCGAATATTGTCTATGATATGACTCGTTGTGATCACTTATATCAGTTTTCATTCACCTCTGTTCATATTTGCATGTTAGATATGGACTTGCTTGAGGTCTGTTAAATATTTTTTTTTCAAACCTAGTTTCAATACCTTTAATCTGCTTTCGATAGACATACTTTGCATAGTTAATTCTTGAAATATAAGAATAATTTACATTCAGGGTTTGGCAATTATTTGTGAATAAAACCTGCAAGAAGAGAAGATGATTTGGAGCACAGAAAGTCACTTAGCAAAATAATAGCTGACCGAGTTTGATTGGATCTGTCCATAAATGTTTATATCAGATAGAACCAGAAAATATAACGACACTGAACCCGAATACGGAGAGACATTTGACGTCTACCACAAGGTACCAAAATATTGCGCTTATGTAGAATACTCTGTCGAAGCAGACTTTGTGTGTAACACCCCTCCACCCCTTACGCACTCTAGAACCGTCTCATTTTTTGTTAATGTCACATCGACAAAATTTTATCTCACGTAGTGACATTCCAGCTTTTGATAGTAGAGGAAAACTTTTTGCCTACTAAACCCCAAGTCAAAAGTAATTAATTACTGACGACATTCAGTCATTCTAAGCGTTTTCTAGTCAATGATTTAAAGCAAATTTTATAACATTGTATAAAGGGCCCTGACTTTTGACTTTTATCTATTTTGAATCATCTTGCGATTCTGGAAAATAAAATTTCTAACCTGACAGGAAAAAGGATTGTATTAATCAGAAACCACTTTCAGTCTAATGATCAACGTAACATTGACCTATTATGAACTAGTTTGCAAAATCTAAATAAATTGTTCCTCAAATGTCCACAACCATTTATCTTATGATTCTAAAGTGTATTTAAAGAGCAGTGTTTTTTTTTTCAATACACACACAATCGGCTTAAAATGGCCAAAGAAAAGCAATTACTAGAACAACGTATATTTTGAAACAAGCGTTTAATAACATTAAGTTTAAATTTAATAGAAACATGCACATGGTATGAATATAAAAACTATTGTACTACATTTGTCAAATAATTGGATTGAAAAAAAGTATATATTTGCCGAAATTCATTAGAAACACAAGACGAGATCAACCTTATGTAGGAAATCGTTTGTAGTTTGTATGAATTGAAAAAGTAAAATTCAGGAATTTAGCTGTCCTTTGATTTTACTCCTCAAAATATTGTTTAAGCATGTATATATATATGAACTTTATCGAAACAAATGGTATGGTTACAAGCTCCGCTCATTCACGTCGTTCTTTGTTTTTATGAACACTGAAATAAAATTGCGATTCAAAAGTTTTGCTCTCCGTATCGATTTTACGGAATAGATTGTGCCGGAAATCATTCGTCCTCTTAAGTCTCATTTATAAATGCGAAGTTGCAATTCGAGGGCTGACCGCGAAACTATTGTATCTTATTCTTTGTTTATATACAGTTACAATAGTTTCCCGCTTAGCCCACGAATCTGCTCGCACTTGATTCAGGAATATAAATACTACCATGTTGTGGCTTAAATACTGCTGACAAACGTAAGCCAACAGAAAATAATTATCTAAAATACAAAAGTGAATGTATTACATGAGATAGGTGCACATTTATTTCCTCTCAGTTATTGTCATTCTTTAAAAGTATATTGCTATTTGCTTTTTTGTCCACAGTTTGTATTTTGCATTTCATTACATTTCATGAACAGATTCAGTCAAAATGGACTCAGCTTTGTTTGCTTAGTTGCGTGAAATGTTATCAAATGATCTTTTAGAAATTTACGTATCACAACAGAAGTCTTGTGCAAGGCGGTGGCAATAAAAAGTCTCCAGTGTTGCTATATATGAGGCTTTGATATTATTGAGTTCATCCAATGCATCTGTTAAATACATTACCGCTTCAGTCGATGCTAGGGGCGTGAGGGATATTGCATATTTCATTATCTGTTATGAGCAGACTGGATAAAACCCGAGTCATTTTTTTGTTTTTGTTTTTTGCTTAGCTGTGTTTCTATAAGATTTTCTAAATATTTTAACTAAAATCAGTGACGTGGAATAATGTCAATAAATAAATCTACAGACGGCAAAAGATGAATATAAGATGAATAAAATATTATACAATATTATAATGAATATTTCATTGGTTAGGAAGCATATTTATTGTGCTTGTGTTTTACTCGAAATTACTGATCTGACTTTTCAGTAAACGTTTATTTATTATTATCAGCTGTTAAATCAATTTGTCCAGGGAACTTGGTGACGAGCCAGTTGAAGGAAGTTTTGTAAAACGGATCTAAACATTTTATAACAAAACATAAACACGATAATCATACTGCACGTTTAACGCATAGTAAAATACTAAATCACATTTGTTATGTTTAACATAAGGTCATATTACAATTAAGAAATAAAATATAGCAAAACCATAAACAAAAACATATCGAAACGATACGATGAGATTATATGCATGCGAAAAATGGGCGTAGCCCGAGCAATTATACCCGCGACGTATAACCGATTCGTATATATTATAAATTTCTATATTAATAATATATTATTTCGATTCATATTATGTTTTTTATGTAAACAAGTAGATTAAACAGGATAGCACTATTACATGGCGCAGGAATGGCGCCAAATATATTACGTCCACTAGACGCCGACGCGTAACAGGGTTTTAACAGTGTTAAAGTACGGGAAGTAACACGTCCCGCGGAATAATTTAGGAATGTGTAGACGTCTTGTGAGTTATTCTACGTGCCTAATAACAGACACAGTGTGTGGAATTAAGTGTAACACTGGTCTGTCAATTCTGAAACGTCTTTTATATAAGTCAGTAGATCACATGTGGCGTATTTCGCCAAACAATATGTGAACATGACGTAAAATTTCCGTGTTTTAACGGACATGTGCATGGAGTTTTCATATTAGAAATTGTTGAAAATAGTATTTTGTAAAATACTTAATGATGATTTATGCAATGAATATATCCATGTTATTTACAAGATCAATGTGTTAAGGATACGCACTAAGTCAATTATCCTGCATGTTTTCAAGACCGCTTTCACTACTGTTCTTTTTTAAAGTCAGATGTACATTTTGTATCAAAATGTGTATACATAGCAATATGTCACTATGTAAATCATGTCAATATTTGACATTAATAAAACAAATTCAATATTCAACACGTTTTGTATCGGTTTCATGTTATGTATTTCAATCTTTCTTTCTTCACATTCAAGCTAAAATAAATCGACTAATCAATAACCTATATTAAAAACTGCGTATAATCTTTCCTTTACATTTACTATCCAATCGTTTGCAAAGAGTCAGTGTGTTACGATGTTATGGTAACCCATATCTCAGGAACTATATACTACTAATGAAATTTTAATGGTTTCTAATATAGAATAGTTTTTTTACCAACAATATCTACCACAAAATATCTCTAACGAAATATAATTTTTGAAGATAATATTCGGTAATTAATATATCTATATTACATTATTTTCACACATTCAAAAAGGAACATCAAACATTTTAGTTTGATATTTTAATGTAATACATTCCTGTTAAGAAAGTAAAAAAACTCTTCGTTTAATTATATGACAAAAATGTCTTTTCCCTTTTACTTTCAGTGTTCATCATTTTTGGACAGGACAACATTTTGTATTTAACGTCAAACCAACACACTTATAAGCCATATTGCGACTTCCCAGCTGTTGGTAGTAAACGAAGATATCAGGTGCCCATCCTAGCACTATCTAAGGAATTGACAGGCACCTAGGTAGAATTACAGACCTTCCGTAAGCCACCTGACCACTACATGTACAAAGTGATTCGAAGCCAGCGACCTTAATAACTCGACCAAGGCGGTCTCTTCGATGGACATATACGTTTAAATGTGATCTAATAGCAACCAATCAAATCCAGTCAGAAAATCACACCAACTCTTTATCATTTTTTTTGACTTGATCACTTTATGGAAGTATTTCGAATGCATATAATATTTATTGTTCTTCGGCCATGTCAGTCTAAATTTCGTTTAGTGCTAAACAGAGCATTTTGTTATTTGGATGCATTTTATGTGTGCCTTATGGGGAGATTCGTTTCAAAGAAAACCCATTCTCCCTCCTTAAAGGCATTTATTTAACCTGTTTCTTATAATCCGTCAAAAATGACATTGTTGCCATTTTTGTAAATCGAAAATCTCCGTTTTTATTTAAAAAATGCTTTTGTCATTTAAAACATAATTTGCTTCCTATCGAAAAGTAAGAAAAAAATAATCAATCCTGATCTTCCAGTTATTATAAACTCAAAATTAGATCAGGTTATTTTTGGGACATTGAGTTTTGCCTCAACTTCCGGTTCTTAATGTGCAAGCGCCTTATGATTATACATGCTCGAGTCTGAAATAAACGAACGAATATACTGTCAATAACTTGGGCGCAGTGTTGCCATAGATTCTGATCCTTTGGAATCATGGACACCATCCAATGTTCATATATGAATGATTTGCACCAAAGCCAGTACTAGGGAGTGCGGGGGTCGTTACAAAATTAAAAACATATTCAAGTTTAACACTTTTATGACATTTTCATAGTACATAATAAAAATTATGTCCTATAATTGCTTCAACTTCCAAAATAACGTTCACACATTACATGGTGAATATGCCTTTTGTTAGATATGTCTGGCAGTCTTCCAGTAGTAAAAACACACTTTTCAAGCACATTTGCGGGATAATTTTAGTAATAAATTTGTCATTGTAATACCTTTGATTCCAGGGCCTTTTCAAGCGTTCTTTTAAGGTGTGTGTGGGGGGTAGGGGGTGGGGGAGAGTGGGGTAGGTGGGGGGGGGGGGGAGCCTGTAGTACAATTTGGGAAATGTTCACGGTAAATTGTCAGAAATGTGTCGTTAAATTAAGTAAATTGGGAACTTTAAGCATTTGATTATAACACTTCATGTCTTTAGTTTTCCAGTTTTACTTGCAAAGCTACTAGAAACGAAACAAATGGTCCGCAATATGATACATTTTAATTCAATTAGGTATTTGTTGATTCTAGCTGACAGGATATTAATTGTTTTGTAGATGTTTTCTTTTATGTATCCCTTTGTTCATCTTTTCTAAGTTGCTGAGATACAGACCTATATAGAAAATCATAACAGGCCTTGCAGAAATAATGAAACTCAACTCTTCATTTATCTTGTCTGTAAACTTTCTTCTTTTTCAGGATTGTTGTCACAACAACTACTGTAACAATGGTCCGAAAAGAAAAAAAATGCGTTTTGGGCTCTTTATTCAATAAATTTTAATATATTTTGGAATGTTTTTAAGTATTTTACTTACAAACACATACAGTGAACAAGCAAAACTATTTATCAACTTTTGCCGAAATGCCATGTTATTACAAAATAGTTTGATTTTATCTAGCATCGGAAACACGGCCGATATTCGGTCCCGTGGGACAGATAGAAAAAAACCAGGTCGGCAATTCATCTTTCTTGTCTAACGGTTGAATATGTCCATTAGCAATATGAAGAAACAGCATGTATTGGCTCCGCTATTAAATTTGTTTTCTCGTTAAAAATTTTGTGATTATTACTCTAAATAAATTTGAGGTCGGCGTGTTTTACTTAAGGCTTGTCGGGAGACCCGGAAGCACACACATTTTATTTGGTCTAAGTATTCTATTTATATTCAAGCATAAAAAATCCGAAAAAAATGAAATGTCTGTTCCGGCCTTTATAATAGATTGTTCCATATTCATATTATGCCACTAAATGTACTGATACAGAAATAAAAATGTTTTTACTTTTGATTTATGATTATAATTAGAATAAAAGATACTCCATGTTACTGTTTTATCTATTTATTTAAAATATTGCAGAAAAATGGATGTGTAAAAAAGAAGACATTTACCGTCTCTAAACACAACAGCAGCAGCAGCAGCAGCAACAACAACAACAGTAATAACAACAACAACTGAAAAGGGGAATGCTACAGAATGCAATCTATAAATTTACAAAGATCCATTTGACAAGTGCATATAATCTTTCAGAAAATGAGTTATATACGTCAATAAAGAATGAAATTTTACGAGGGCTATTCAAAAATAATGTAGACATTTTTGTTGACACGCGAAGCGTGTAGAACGTTTTAATTACCATAGCTATGCGTAGCCGGCACAGTCGCTTTTCCATCTGTGATGTTTCAAATTTGACCGCTTATGTTCCCACTGATAATCAGACATTTGCTTATTTATGTAGAAGTTTTGGCAAAAACAAACTGAAATGTATAAACTAATGAAGCAGACGCCATGACAATGTCCGGTCATCTGTGTCTTGTTCTTCGATGGGGAAAACGATTCTTAATTGCTAAAAGACAGCGAAGGTCGAACGAGAACTTAGAAAGTCCGTGATTCGACGTTGACGTCAATTTATAACGCCTTGGATAAAGACCAACTGCTCATGCTGCGCACCCTGTCTGAGATGCTTGGCATAAGTGTTCACACTGTCTTCCGTATTCGAACCAAACAACTTCTTATGACTTAGGTATTTTTATTAGGATTAATTAAAGAATTATACAAATGAGCCGCGCCATGAGAAAACCAACATAGTGGGTTTGCGACCAGCATGGATCCAGACCAGCCTGCGCATCCGCGCAGTCTGGTCAAGATCCGTGCTGTTCGCTAACCGTTTCTCTAATTGCAATAGGCTTTGAAAGTGAACAGCATGGATCCTAACCAGACTGCGCGAATGCGCAGGTTGGTCTGGATCCATGCTGGTCGCAAACCCACTATGTTGGTTTTCTCATGGCGCGGCTCAAATATAGATAAATGCAAACTTAATGAAAGCATCTCGATGAAGTCATGATGACGTTAATGTCGTTGAAACATGATCACCGTGCGCCGGGTTAGTGTAAGTGACTTTGGTAGAGGAGGCGTAACATCTGATTGTATGGTCATAATCACGTCGACTTTGCATTGAAGTTAGTGAAAAGATTGCAAATCATGATGATGTATTTAGTGCTCTGCTTCATTAAAGTATATAAAAGCTAGAGTCAAAGTCTACGTTGTCTCTGAACAGCCCTCGTGTTGATAAGAAACCTATACAGTATGGTGGCTGATTTCTGCCATTTCGGCGGGGCGGCAACACGAAACCACGAAAACTCGAAAAATACCCAATTTGTCGAGTTTTCGTGTTGTCGTGTCGGCAGGGCGAAAAAACGACAAATTTTACGCGAAAACTCGACGTTTAAAGGGCGCCGACACAACAGATTTATCTGTCGAGATCTCGTATTGGTGGGTATAAATTTGTCGTGTCGGCGCCCTTTATTTGTCGAGTTTTCGTGTTTTCGTGTCGGCGGGGCGAAAACACGACAACACGAAAACTCGACAAATTAGGTAGTTGTCGTGTTTTCGTGTTGTCTTGTTTTCGCCCCGCCGACACGACAACACGAAAACACGACAAATACATTTTTTGTCGAGTTTTCGTGTTATCGTGTTTTCGCCCCGCCGACAAGAAAACTCGACAAATTAGGTATTTGTCGAGTTTTCGTGTTTTCGTGTTTTCGCCCCGCCGACACGAAAACACAACAACACGAAAACACGACAAATTCTATTCAGACATCTCTTATAAAATGTAGAGTAATATGAAGTGTATATATAATTGACCTGGTTCCAGAAATATTTCACTGGATACGGGGAGTGGCAACAGTTAAAGAATGAAGGCGGCATCGGCGAGCCGAGTGGGGTTAGGTACGGAAAGGGTTAAACCCTCATGTTAGGTTGGTCAGGGCGTATCTGCCTTTAAATGTTTGAAATATATGTATAAAACGGTGGCCTCTGCTGCATTTTTGAACCCAAATTTTGAGGTACGGGGGTTGGGTATTTCGTGTGAATAAGTTAATCTTCATTGAGGCTCACGCATATAGGTAATTATTTTTCTGTTTGTACAGGCTCGGAACCTGGACAGGGGCCGAGGGCCCTGCCATCCCCCAAACAAAACTTTTTCACAATTTAGACCCAAAAATGCAACAGAGGCCATCATTTCATTCCTATATTTTAAGAATGTCCGTGAGGATACCCTCTGGCCCCCTAAATCGGAGGGCATGATCCCCTAACATATCTCAAACTTTGGAAAAAAATGCAGCAGTGACCACCATTTTATACCTATATTTAAAACAATGACAAGGGAAAGACCCTGTAACTCCACTGTCAGGAGGGAGTTAACCGTACCTCAAAATTTGCAGCAGAAGCCAACATTTTATATATGCATTTCAAACATTTAAAGGTAGACACGCCCTGACCAACCTACACAACTCAACTCGCCGATGCCGCCTTCATTCTTTAACTGTTGCCGCTCCCCGCACCTCAATGAAATATTTCTGGAACAGATTCAGTAATACTTACAGTTTGTATGCTTAAAACGATAACTGACATCTGACATATTATTGTACTGTTTTATAATCTCAAATCTCCTAATGCAGCATTAAGGAATTTAAATAAATTTCGAATTGGCGGTTCGTTCGAATAGAAAGAAAAATGCTTCTAAACCCCTTTACCACTGGCTTCAGAATAACTCCACATTTTATAAGAGATGTCTAAAAAGAATTTGTCGTGTTTTCTTGTTGTCGTGTCGGCGGGTATAAAACACGACAACACGAAAACTCGACAAATAATGTATTTGTCGTGTTTTCGTGTCGGCGGGGCGAAAAAACGACAACACGAAAATACGACAAATAAAGGGCGCCGACACGAAAAATTTATACCCGCCAACACGAAAACTCGACAGATAAATCTGTCATGTCGGTGCCCTTTAAACGTCGAATTTTCGCGTAAAATTTGTCGTGTTTTCGTGTTTTCGCCCCGCCGACACGACAACACGAAATGGCAGAAATCAGCCACCATAATACAGTAAACTAATTTTCCATCAATCAGATTTCGATATATTGAAAGTGTAAGGTACGAGTATTACACCATTTTGAATGTCCTACAGAATGGTTGAAATTTTACAGATCTTAAATGACGTCAACTCCATGAAAAGCTAACTTATAAAAATGAATGACTTGGCTAGTAAAGAGAAGGCAATTGTTTCAGGCTAGTTGGTGTCTGGTGCTTGAAAAAGTAGGATATGTACACGATATCCTGAAAATACATTTTTTTTACGTCAAGCACATATACATTTGTTGTTATTCACTAACTGAATTTACAAAGCGAAATTAAAAACTGTTCTCACTGTTACCTGAGGCTTTTTACCCATTTCATAACATGTCGTGAATAGACTCTCCAAAGCGAGTCTGCTGTTGTTTTGCCCTTCTTTGTGTGTTAAAATATTGTTCAATACGTGTGAGTTTATTTTCGACATCTGTATAGTATTAGGCTTGGGAAGCTAGAATAAAGAAATTTTCTTTTCAATTTGATTAAACACATCGTTTAAATAATGAACAGTGCCATATCAACTAAATATGTATAACTTCATTTTACACACATGTTCCTTTGATTAACCTCTGTTTAGAATTATGAAATAAAAGCAAAATCCATAACTGAGTCATCGCACATTTTCATTGTCAGAAACGTTTTCAATTCAAGGAGAAAAATGACTTGACAATTGCAGAAGTACAAATAGTTCTGTTTTGTTTTGTTTCTGTTGGGTTTAAGGACACTCGCGTCCAAATTTAGGTAATGTAATGATTTTTCCAGCTTTTGATGGCGAAGGAAGAGCCCTGGTACTCTCCACGCATTGTGTAATATATGGATTGGCACTCGGGTGAAATCATCGATCGTATGATAGCCAACTGGATGGCTTTCTTACTTAAAAATTTCACACCCCAATTGAGTGCCACAAAGGTGAGAGGTCGTATACTTTAACCACTCGGTCACCGGGGCTCCTGAATAAAATTGTTGTTGATTAATATGCCTTGCCAATAATCAGCTCAGTTGATAAGACTCTGTTTCAAATAATTTTGTATTACGACCATATAAAATGATAAACGAATAGAGAGTGTATATTTGCATTCCTCAAACAATGAAAGTAGTATTAGAAATACCGATTTTAAAACAATATAACCCCCCCTGACCCCTTGTCCCTATTCTATAAGTGGACTTTAACCTTGCCCTAAACTTAGAATACTAATTTGGTACTCTTAATACCCTAAAAATCTTTTAAATCTTTAGTTAAACCGAATGAAAACCTTTGGTTTAACCTCATTTGACCTTTTGACCCTCGGTCCAGACTGACCAATGCTGGACAATTAAAAAAAGAAAAAAAAAGATTTTAACAAATTATTGTTAAAACCTATAGTAAAATAAAGTAAATCTATTTTTAGTAACGTTTACATTGTAAACGCCTATTTTTAGTAACGTTTACAATGTAAACGCCTATTTTTAGTAACATCTATTTTTAGTAACGTTTACAATGTAAACGCCTATTTTTAGTAACGTTTACAATGTAAACGCTTATCTTTATATTTGAAATACCATGCACAATGTTTGTGTTTATTTTTAGTAACGTTTACAATGTAAACGCATGTCAGTTCCGTTCAAGTTTATTTTTAACATTAATGGAATTTCTTTATGTCTATACTTTTATTTATAGTAACGTTTACAATGTAAACGCATGTCACTTTCATATATTGTTCAACCATACATCGTCGAATGGTTTCAGTTGTTTATACAACATATTTGATCTTATTTTCAATATGCATGTTCATTCGATACAGGTTATACATGTTCATCCGATACAGGTTCATCCGATACAATATTCGATGTAGGTTCATCCGATATGTATAATCTGACGTAACTACCCGGCAAAAGCGTAAATGTTACTTCTGCAGATTCTGAATCGTTATAAGGATGAATATCAAACATTGTTCCATGTAATAGATAAACTTTAATTCTTTTCTTATAAATAGATATTAACCGATCAGTGTCAAAGTCCTCAGCTACTATATTTATTATATTACTGCCAAATATACCAAGAATTAGATCATTATCATCATGCCACCGCCTAAATATAAACTGCGATATTGGACTTTTAATCGGTTTATCCGGTTCACCTAGGGGCCTGACCCCCGTTAATAAAATCTTAATATCTATTATATAAGTTCCAGTTTTTCTGGCCACAAACACACCCTTCAAAGACACATCTGGTACAGCTAGTTTATATTCTTGGTTTATGTGTATAAAATCTTTATAATCTACGAAAATTCCAAATTTTAAATCCATTCCATTTAAATAGTTCAGATCATCCATACCTTCATATGTTGAATGTATTCAAGCACCAAGACGGTTAAAATACTTTTTCATTTTTACATATGTATAAAAACTGTTATATTCAATAAGAAACACTTCATGTCCCACTTCCTCTAGCCTTTTTTCTATTTTTTTGTCTTTCTTTTTAAGTTTAAGAATTATTTCAGCTAAATCATCAAGTCGTTTTGTTGTGGCAACTTCAGAAGCAGATAGATTGTCAACAGTATTCTTTGTTCTAGCTAATTGTGTTTCTTGTTTTAAGAAAGCATCTTTTACTTCTATAATTTTTCCCAATTATTAAGAAATTTTTTCATCATTAGTAGCAATTTCTCCGACATTAGCGTTTATTGCTTTAGTATTAGCAGTAATTACTTGGGTATTAGCAGTGATTGATTCTCCTTGTTTAGCTGATATTTTAACAACAGAGTCCAAATCATTTATATTATTTTTTAATTTTATCATTAAATTTATCATTAAATTCATTATTATCTTTTGTAATAAACCTTTAAGTTTACTTAACTCTTTGTACTTGCTATTGTGACGTGCATCAACATTATAATCAGATCTACAAGTTGTTTCTTCCAATTTTCTAGCTGATTATTAACTGTGTTAATTGCTTCAGTATTAGCAGTAATTGCTTCAGTATTAGCAGTAATTAAACTCTCTTGTTTAACTGATTTTTCAACTACAAAGTCCAGTTCATTTTTATGTTCTTCAACTTTAGCATTAAGCTGCGTCATATCTTCTGTAATTTTTTTGTAATATTACTTAAGTCTGCATACTTTAAATTATGACGGTTGTCAACAATACTAATCCAATTTCGAATTTGTTTTTTTAAGTCATCTATATTTAGAATTGAGCTCTTTTTTTAAAATCCTCTAATGCTGTATCATGATCATCACCTCTTTGTGAAGCTGCCTTTTCCAATTCAGATTTATATTCTGCAAGTTTATTTGAAATTAATTCTAATAAATCTTTATGCTTTTTTCAGTTTCAGTATTTAGTTTATTTATTTCTGTTCTGATTTCTAACTGATACATATTTTGTAACTTTTTCTCAGCTTCAATAATCTTGTCTTTAGTTCTTCATGTTTAATCATACTATCTTTTAATTCTTGAATTGGGTGAATAAAATGTTTAAATTAACTCGAAATACTTCTTTTATGTTATCATCTGTCAAATCTGATTTCTCTTCAAGTTTCTTTAATAGATCACCATAGTCTTTCATTTCTTCTATCATTTTACCATGTAATTCAACTATTAATAATGAATTCTTTTTAAAATCTTTTGTTAATTCTTCAATATTCTTTACTTCTGCTTCTAGTGTTTGTTTATACTTTTGACATCTTCAAGTTTTAGTTATCTATTACACTTTGAACTTTTTTAAACATAAATCGTCTTGAAACTACATCGGTGGATTTATCTGGATTTCCTAGGTTGATTATTTTATTACCTCCCATATCTAATGCTCTGTTCATTGTGTTATCAAGTTCCTTATTTCTGTGAAGAAAATGATTCATGTCCTTTCTAAGCTTTTTATATTGTTTTTAGTAGCATAATCACTTAAATCAATATCAAATTTAACTTTACTTATACTTCAGATTCATTTATTTGTTTTACATCATTAAAAACTCCCATTAATATTACCAGTAAAGTTTTTTCTTAAAAACTTCCTTGGTTTGTCAATATATAAGAAATCATATTTTTGATTTGTTGCATTAGCAAAAGTATCACGATCTATATTTTGTTCATCACAAATCATATTATTTTCTCGTTTACCTGGACTTTCAAATAAAATATAATGTGACAGTTAATTCGAATATCTTTTGGTGTTTTATAGTAAGACTGACTTAAATAAATAACACAACAGTTTTTGTGACGTCCTTGAATAAGTATTTTGTTATTTCATTTTGAACTTTTTATCTTCACATACAAAATCATCAAATATTACTACTTTTGTTTTTCTGATTCAAGATTCTCACAGGTTCAATTTGGTTGGATCAGCTGAATATTCAAGTATTTCATTTGGATCTACTTTAATTTTTTTTTGCAATTTGACTTAAGTTGTTAATTAAATCTTGATATTTAGATTGTTCTAAGTTTTTAGCATACAAGTATAATTTATCATAATATATAAGAGGTTTTCGAAGTATATGCATTAATGTATTTGTTTTTCCAGATCCAGAAGATCCACATATTAACATTCTAAAACATGAATCTGGCATAAAAGGATAAATTGTTAAAGTTATTGGATTTATCACTTTTTGTATCATAATTTGGAATTTCCATTATATAATATTACATTATTTTACATTATTTTACAATATCTTACATTATCTTACATTATTATATTAAATGCAATCAAAACTTAATGAAATAAGAATAAGAAAAAAATTAGTCGGGAAAAGATGAGAGCTCTTAGAGAAGAAATAATGAGAGAAAAAATAAGAAAAGCTAACAAATCGGGATATGTATACTGAAATTTATAAACCAATTACTGAAAAAATAGAAAGTCAAAAAGAACAATTATCAAGTCAGTTAAAAGCATTACCTGGAATTAAGGAGCAATTAGCGTTACTTCCAGAACAGTTTGCTGATAAGATACATGAAATAGAAAATCTAAAAATGGTGACAGAGTTAATGGAAAAACCACCACCTCCGGGACTACAACAACCATTATTACCATTAAAAGAAGAAATGGGAGCAAGACCAAAGAATTTATAGTTGATTTTAATAAAGAAATTGATTTAGATCTTTTAGATACAGAAAAATATAACACACCACAAGAAGTGTTTGATTTTTTTCACACTGAATCTGAAAATCTTGATGAAAAAATGACTAGGGAAGAAGTAGAGGATATCATAGAAAATGTATCAGAGGATATAAAAAAATTGGGTAACAAATCTGGTGCAATAACTAGAAAGAAAAACAAAACAGATCATGATCTGAAGCAACAGGAAGCAATTATAGCTAAGTCGGATAATTTAAGAAAATATAGAGTCGCAATCAACGATATTCTAAAAACAGGAAAAAAGTATATGGGAAAAGGAATAAGATATCATAATCAAAAACAAAATTACACTTTACCAAAAACAAAGTATAAAGTTTCACCAAATGGACAATATGGTAATTTAATTATTAACTTAAATAAACTTTATGGTCAAAATAAGTTAATTGCTAAGGATAGAATAACTGGAAAAGAAGTCATTAACACTAAAGTAGAATGATGATTTAATTGATTTGATTAATAAAAGATATAACAATAATAAAAAACATTCAATCATTCAATAAAAATATTAAAGAATAACAGAAAAATCAGGATTACCTATCAATAAAGATCTATGAAATTTAAAAAAGTAATTAGAGGACAGGGTTATGACGTTTGTCCATGTAATCCAAAAGAATTGGTTAATGACTTGGAGTTAATTTGTGGTTCAATTGATGCTGGAATAATAATGAAGAACTAAAAAATGAAGGTATTAGAATAATTGATGAACTATAAAAATGAATTCACTCTTACCAGAACAACATGAAAGTTATTAAAAATTATTTTTCTTGAATTTACACTTTTATTAAAAGATATGTTTAATAATTATATAAATGGAACAAAAAATAGTATTAAGTTCTGAAACAGTTAAAGATAATAAAAATACTCCGAGTTGATTTTACAATCAGATTTAGTCGTTCTTTAATTTTAGACAAAATAAAAACTTTATGTTGTTGGTTTGGATAGTATTAACACTATGACCTACTCTTGGCATAATATTAGTGATGAATACGACAATAAAAGATTCGTTACAATAATATGGTAAAGAATGGAAAGATATTATATTTACAAATGGTTCTTACAGTTACACAGATATTAATAATTATATTAGAGAAACATTAATAAGTAATGATGATTTTGAATTTAATAAATCAGAAATTGCTCCAATAAGTTTGGAATTTGATTTAAGTAGTTTTAAGATTTTGATTTCAATTACAGATAATTTTATGTTGGATTTAAAATGTCAAATTTTCATACATTGCTTGGTTTTAGAAAAAAGCATTGAGAATCCGAATGGGGAACTACAACACCAAATATAACTAATTCTGTGGATACAATTTACATTTCATTGTGATCTTATTGATAATTCACTTGTTGATGGTAATTTCAGTGATATTATCTATGCTTTAAGTACTGCAGATTTAACAAGAGCTTATCCATTACAAAGAACCACAAAGAGTTGGATATTCTGAAATTAATAAATATATTATAAATTCAATAAAATATATATTACAGATGTATTTGGTAGAATAATTAATTTTAATGAGGTTTGAAACAAGTTTTACACTAATTTTAAAGAAATTATTAAAACTAAAGTTTTAAAACTTTAATTATGAAATTATAAATTTTAGTTTTTATAAATGTACAAAAAAGTTTATGACAAAAATAAAGGAATATTTATTATGTTGATGCTCAGACCAAAGAAGAAATCATACACGGAACAGGTATCTTTGACACTTTAACGAAATTGTTTTCAAGCGGAGTTGCTCTTCAATTAGCACAGCTGGAAAAAAAGCTTTGGAAACAGCAGGAAAAGCAGCACTTGAAAGTGGAACAAAAAAGGTTGGCACAGAAGTTGGAAATTTAGCTGCTGATAAAATTTGTGAAAAAATTAAAAAGAAACCTGCTCCAGCACGTTGGTAATTTAATTGCTAGGAATTACAAGAAAAGAATAACAGTAAAAATAATGATTAATGAGGAGGATATTAATATAAGATTAAATAGATTATTGTCAGGATCGGGGACGCGTAAACGTATTAACCAGATTATTTATAAAAAATAAAGATTTAACTTTAATAAAACTAAAGTTTTAACTTTAATAAAAACTAAAGTTTTAACTTTAATAAAAACTAAAGTTTTAACTTAATAAAACTAAGTTTTCTTAATAAAAACAAAGTTTTAACTTTAATAAAAACTAAAATAAAAAATAAAATAATATATAATATATACATGTTTAGAACGAAACAATTTGCGAAAGATATGAATTAACTCCTATTCAATTTGATACAGCTTTAATATCTGTCCTGGGAAATAATGTTAAGCAACAAAAAAACGGATATCACTTTACAATTAATGATAGAAGTTCATATTTTGATTGGTTTAATGGTTATTTTGAAGTAAGTTTTAAAGTAAATAAGCTTGCTGATGGTACTAGGTATAATGGAGCCCAAATTGCTCTAATTAATAATGCAGCTTCATTAATTGATCAGTTAGTGGTTAAACAAAATGGAAAAATTGTTTATGATTGTAATAATTTATACAAAGTAATAAATGTAAAAAATTTAGTTGAACTATCTAATGATTATGCAGAATCAACTGGAACAAACGAATATATTTATTTAGATACTACTGCTACTGCTGTCGCTGATAATAATTCAGGTTTTAAATTTAGACAGGAATTAATCCAGGATAATAATGAGGTAAATACTAAGATTCCATTAAATAATTATTCATTTTTTCAGGGTTTAGAAACTAATATTATACCTCCAAGTCAAATTCAAATAACACTGCAGCTAACAGATGATGATGAATTAATTTTTAGAGCTAATACTGTTGATGCTGGTAGAGTAATTGTAACAAAATTAATTCTATGGGTTCCGCGTTTGATTTTCAATGAATTTGGACTTAATTTAATTTCTGAAAGATTTACAAAAGCAAGATGGTCATACCTTAGGGAAATGATGACACAATCAACTGATACACAACAGATTAATACAACTTTTAGAATAACGGCTGGTGTAACAAAACCACAACATGTATTTGTTTATTTACAACGACCTGACAAAAGTAATAATCAAGAACATAACCCACATTTATTAGATACATTTAAAGTTAATGCAGCAGATAATGCTTGTACTTTGAGTTCTTGTCGTCTTGAAGTTGGTAATGGTGTTTTTTATCCAGAAACAGAATACACAAGTATATCAAGAATATACGATGATGTAATTAATTATTATTATAAACAAAATAATAAGACTACTGGAAGTCTGCTAAATAGATTTAATTTTCAAAGTTTGTATGGATTTGTTCATTTTAACTTGGAATATAAAAAGGAAGTAATAACAGAAGATCCTAAACAAATTACATTAACAGTTAAATTAAATACACTACCCACTGCAAGATATCGTATTTACGCAATTGTATTATATGAGGAAACAGTTGAAATAAATACTATTGGAAATGAACTTGTCATTGTTTAAATGAACTTGTCATTGTTTAAATGAACTTGTCATTGTTTAAATGAACTTGTCATTGTTTAAATAAAATAAATATAAATTAAATAAAATAAATATAAATTATATATAATGACATCAAATTATATTGAATATAAAGTTAACCTTACAGATGGACAAAAGAAAAATTTAGCCCGAGCCTACAACAACAAAATTCCACATACTTTTAGATTAAAACATGAACAATTACATGGAAACTTCCCTTTACTATTAACAAAAACACAAATTAATCAAATTAAAAAGCTGTTGCAAATAAGAAGGGATTAGAAATTACAATTTCAAAAAGCCAAATGTCCAGTCAAGGTCAAAATGGTGGATTTTAGAGCTTTAGCTGGTTGTTAGGAAAAACAATTCTTCCAATGGCAGCAAAAAATAGCTCCAAAAATATTAGCCCCTCTAGGCATTGGAGCCCTTTCTGGACTGGCCAGTACTGGTGTTAGTAAAATACTTGGAAATGGTATGATTTCAGTAGCTAATGATAAGAGAATATGATATCACCATATCTTACACCTAATCAAAAAAGCAACTAGTAGGATCTGGAGTGATTAAATTAACACAAAAACAAAAACAAGACGGTGGGTTTTTAGGTATGTTGGCTGCTAGTTAGGAATACCTTTGATTACATCTTTGTTAGTGGTAAGGGACATGGCCAGGGTATACAGATTGATTCACAACGGAGACCTTACAGAACGAATTCCTATAGTAAAAAAAAAATAAAATTTATAAACAAACCTATTTCTAACTTTGAAATGAACAATGGGTAAAAACAATTAAAAATTAAAGCTTTAGGGGTGTATTTAGTAGAAATAATTTACCAAACAACGAAAGAAAAGGACGAATGTGGAATTATAAATTTTGGACGACTTGTTGGTCCTGGAACACATTGGGTTTGTTACTTAATACTTTATACTTTGATAAAACCAGAGGTTTCTGAGAAATGCTTTGTATTTCGATCCATTTGGGCTTCTCCGCAAAAGAAGTAATTAAGTATACACCAAATGTAAAATACAACAATGTTCATATTCAAGAACAAACAAGTATGCTTTGTGGATATTATTGTTTTTTCATTTAAAAATGTTACAAGACAGAGTACCGTTGTATGATTTATTGTATAAAATACTAAAAATTAATAATGTAAAACAAAATGAACAAACTATTATAAATTATTTTAACCAATAAGGACATGTAAATTAAACTTATTAAAACTATGTTTTTATTTAACTGAAATAATTATATAATGGGATATTCAATAATATAAATGAAAAAGTAAATAAAATAGAAAAACAAATAATAAGAAAACCTCCATTGTTTTTAACATGTTATACCCAAGATACTGATGGTGGATTATTTCAATGGAAAACTGTAAATGCTAGTCCTGGTTTAGTTCAAAAAGGTAATAATGTAACAATTAATTTTAATTGCATTTTAATATTCTTGTTGATGCAATTAAATTAGATAAAGGAGAAGCTAAATTACAAATAAAAAATAAAGAAAATGTAATCTTCAAAGTTATCATGTAAAAAATAACAGAAATAATGAATCTATTTCTATTAATTATGCAAATGAATTTAAAATAAATGATGTTATTATATTAATCTTTAAATGTTATGAATATTCAGTTAACAATTTATGGTTCTATAATTTAAGTTTTAATTTAAGAGTTAATTTAAGTTTTAATTTAAGAATTAATTTAAGAATAAGCTAATGTATCAATACCATTATCAAGAATATATCTTTTATCATCATAACATGATAAAGATGTTTTATTTATAACATAACTGGAAAGATTGTGTTTATCAAAACGAATAACTTTAAAGGTGTGATTAGTTTGGGTTGAATTAAACAAAGTATCTTTGTAATTTTTATGAACTATTGTTTTCTTAACAACAAGTTTTTTTAATTCCTTTACATTTTTTAACATTAACTTCATTTTCTAATAAATAAGAATACATTTTACTTCTTAATCCAACAAATTCAACAATGGGAATGCCAGCAGCTTCATCTTTAAATTTTCCAATTACTTTTTTATTATTATCAAAATAAAAATTTTGAATTACTATCATAATCAACTATTATCAAATAAATCTTTATCCTTATAAAAATCCCATATTGCATCTTTGGTTTTATATTTCATAACTAATGAAATCAGTATCAGTGAATAGTAAGTTACAATTACCTCGTACTTTTCCTTAATGTAATTATAATGAAAATCATACATTAAATATTTTGATAAATCTAGAATGCACATTCCAACATAACAAGGTCTGTTAATAACAAACTTTCTTTTATTCTATGAATACCAAACAAATTCTTGTTAAACATCGTTGAACTAACAAATGAAGGTTTGGCTATGTATTTTAATAAAATGTTTTCATCATGAGTTAATTTAATATAACCTCTTGCGTAAATTTTCCATCGTTTTACGAATACAGAATTGTTCATTAACTTAAAAAAGTCCTTTTCAAATGAATTTTTTGCTTTAGATCTTTTTTGAGTATTAAAATCAATATACTTTTTTAACCAAGGACTTTCGTCAAAAGTTAATATTTTATGTATTTTGTTACTTTTAACCCTAATTGTGTATATAGTTCAAGATTTTTATAATGAACTACATAATTTTGTTTTTTCATTAAAGTTGGAACTAATTTTTTTACATTACTTTTTCCTATTTCAAATTCTGTTTTAATATTTTTACTATAATCAGATAGCCATTGATCTGGTATTTTAATTTTTCAGGAGCTAAAGGGTAATCGTTGTGGTTTTATGTATTCTTTTGGATATTCAAGATCACATTCAACTATAAAGTTAGTTTTACCTTTTGCAATTAATTTCTTAAATTGTTTTTCGGATATAAATTTTAAAGTTTCCGAGGGTAAAGGTTGACACATAGCCCAACCGTAAAGTTATTGGTGTCGAGGTACATAATGTATTTGCTTTCTTCTTTTGAATTATAATCTTTCATATATTTATTGTTTGCTTTACTGTATCTGTTTGAAATATAACTTATCCTCCTCTCAGTCCCTTTTCAATAAAAAGATACATATCAATATCAGTTATTAATCTAACTTAATTCAGTCATTTTTAACATTGCATCCCAAGCTAAACCAGGACTACTAAAATAATGACAAGGATCTAATTTGTAGTACTCCAAACATAGTTTTCTAAAATTTTCAATACATCAGCTAAAAGTAATACGTCAGTTTTTAAATATAGATCATGATATTCTCCCATTGTTTTTAATTTTAAATTTTTTTCCAGATATTTTTAGCATGTTCGTATTCATTATCAGATATGTGTGTTTCATTTAAAATTGAATAAAACTCTTCTTTAGAAGGTAATTCTGTTTCTTTGAATTTTTTAAATGAATCCATGTAATCATATGGATAAACACCTTTTGTTTTTAATAAATTAATGTAATCAAATTCTTGAGATAAATATTTAAATTCTGGAATATTTTTTACTAAGTTATCCAATGATTGAGACATAAATTGGAATGAATCAATAAAGACCAAGTCGGAAATCATAAATCCATATATCTTTCCATATTGTTAGGATAACATTAATTTCTTTTTAAATTTCCTATTTGTTGCATAATAAAATGACCGTCATAACCTCTTAAATTATGAAAAATAACAGGAATTTTATGTGTTAGTTTAAATTAATATTACATTCTGAGTGAGCACTTCCTCTGAATTTTCCTGTTATATGACAGTGGTCTCTTACTTTGATTGAATCTTCTATATATTCTTTTTCACAGATATGACAAAATTTTTGTTTTTTAAATTCAATTTCATCTTTTTAGACATTCTTAGTTCTTTGTTAAAGTGCTCTTTAAAATATTTCTTTACAATATTCCTCTTCCTCAAGCATTTTTTCAATAACTTATAACTGCATTAGGGCCTCTATAAATCTGGGTTGGTTTAGTATATTTATCGTCATAACAACAAACAACTTTATAGCCGTAACCACAATCTATATGATTTTGATATGGTTCAGTAAATGAGATTCAGTTGATGGTAAAGCAGTTTAAAACTTTTTTTGTTATTGATTCAAATCAGCATAAATTACAAAAGGTATGCTAAACCTTTATGGTAATTTTTAAATTGTACCTTACTTCCCTCTTTTGGCATTTTTACGCCTTGGGTACCATTAATAGCTAAACAATTTGGAATATGTTCATTTAATATTCTTTCTTGAGTAAAATGTTGTAAGCAACTTTTACAAAAATATTTTCTATGTTGGTCTTTGGTTTTGTTAGTCATTAATCTATTAAAGTCTTTTATCCAAACATAATGTTGGACTACAGTTCTTGGGGGCTTACAGTCATCATCAGTTATTTTATCATTTATTTTATCATTAGTAATTAACAACATGTCACAGTGTTTTTCGTATTGATATTTTGATATGTACAATGGATAAATACTATTTTCTTCATAACCAAATATATTAAATGATATTTCATTTAAAACTTCAATTTTAGGTATTTGATTTAATGTAACAGGAAACTTTATTCCAGTATAATCAAGATCGTTTATATGTTTTTATATTTTGAAACTCTATGAGGGTTTTCTTTAATAGGAAATTTGTAAGCTAAATGACACCATCTAAAACATTCGTTATCATCATTCTTTATATTTATTAATCCTTTCATTGGATGTTGTAATGGTTTTGGTAATTCTAAATAACTTGAAGCAGCCAATGACTATACTTATATCTATTTATATAATGAGCATCAACTGACTCTATTCTCCAGCCACTTCCTTCAGAAAACCAATTACCAATCTATTTATTATTTCATCAAAAGCTTGATGTAAAGTTTTTTTTATTTCGTTTGTGTTAATAATTTCTAAAGCTTGATTGAAAATAAGCTGATTTATATATGTATCAGTTTTATCCATTTTTGCAAAAGTTATTTTAAAACAACGTTATTTTTTATCCTTTTAAAGTTTTAAGTTCAGATTTAAGTATTTCATAAGAGTCGTTTATAGTTAAATATAATTGATTCTTTGGATCTTGTCTATATGTAATTTTAATTTCAAATTTCTTATAATATTGTTTTGTAGATCTCTCGATTTCCATCTATATATTATATTTAGAAAATAAAATTCGTTAAGCAAAAAAGGATTAAAAAAATAATTAAAAAATAATAAAATAAATAAAGTTTTAAATTATCTTTAAGAAGAAATAAAATATTTAAATTTATATCTTTTTCCATTAGTTTTTGATATTCCACATTTTTACTCGGTTTTCTCCTTTGCAGCACATTGTTATTAACCAGAATTAATACCAAGGTCTTTAGACGCTGCATAATTGCTTTTATATGTTTTTCTTCATTAGTATCACAGTCGGTTACAATAACTTTTTTAGGATTGTTTCGAATATTATTTGGTCTGGGACAATCACATAACTTTTTAAAACTAGAGGTTTTAGTACTCGAGGGTACAGCATTTTCTTCTTCAGTTAATGACAACCACAGTTCCATTCAAATAAAGTTCTTTTACGAAGATAAGGATCTATAACTTTGTAATTTATCAATGACATGATTTTTATATTCATCGCTAACTATTTGATCAAGTTTTGATTTAATAACATTTCTTCTTTTAAGAACTTTCTTATATGAATTTTGTCTGGATTCATATTTCTCCTAAAGTGCTAGATAATTTTGACATAATCATTCTATCTACCTTTCTATTAACCATCTATATATAATATACTTATAGAAAAAAATCTCTAAAAACGCACCTAAAGAACATTAAAAAATAGGTAATATTATCTATATCTTTTGAATAAGATTTTAAAGTCATTTTTTCTAAATTGTTATCAGCTGTTAAAATTTAATACCTTCTTGAGACATTCTGTTTAACCATTCTTCGTGTAATTTGTGTAGTTTTTCTAAATAATCTAAACCAACTCTATTTTCTTCCGTTCTGTTTCTTTTTTGAAGCCTTTTAAAGCATATTTCTGGGTTGGTTTAGCATAAACAAATCCGTCAATTGGGTTTTTTTCCGTATGGTTTTATAATATGATCAGTTAAGAAAAAGATTGTATACTGCCCACTCGGGGTCATTTATACACCATTGTCGTGATGTTGTTTTGTAAAAACGTTACTGTTAGTTAAATAACAACGTTCAAGGACAGAAACACCATCAAACTGTTTAGCAGAAGTAACATTTTTATATGACTGTTTAAAGTTGTTAGCTGAAAAGGAAAATAAATATTTGGAAGGTTCTGAGCAGCAAGTTCAAAAAGGTTATATGAATTATAACTTGGGTCCATAACATTTTGCCATTCGTGATTGGTTCTGGAATTATATTAAAATTAGGATTATATTCTTTAATAATATCTAAAAACGTACTTTTTCCTGATGCAATATTACCTTCAACTGATATAATTTTCTCATTTATATAAAATACTTATAGAAAAAAATCTTTAATTTAAGTTAATATAACTCTTCTTTCTTTTTTACTTTTATATCCGTTAAGTTTAAATTCCTTCATATACGTTTCAAAAGGCATTGAATATTTTTTTTCTTTCTGCATTTCTAATAGTATTGTAAAAATATCTTGAATAACTTGTTTCTCTTCTTCTTATTTACTTTTCCCAATCCGTGCTTTTGTTATTAGTTGTTTATTTTGTGATGATGTGCTTTTAAAATAAATTTCTTGTCGTCAAGTTTTAGTCTGTTAGTAAATATGGTAATTACTGAGGAACAGCGCCAGCAACTGCTACAAATATAGGAATAGCTGGAACAAGTGCTAATGCAGCTGAGCAACCAAAGATACCTGCTGGTAATATATATCCGGTACTTACTCTCCCACAAAATTTATAACTTTTTCTGTAAGCAGCAGCTAGTTTAGTTAAGTGAATAATTAATTGATCTATTGTTTCTATTCCATTATTATTAGAAATAAGATTTTTATTACTCATTTATATAATTAAACTTTTTATTTTTCTAAATTAAATTTGTTCAAGATCGCTAAACGGAAACCCAACTATTAAATTCTTCACTATAACCTTTCCATTTTACTAAGCTTGTTTTTTCTTATAGTCTCGTCTAATAACTTTTTCTATTCTAAAAACTTCTTGTGTAGTAGGTAAAAGTTCTGTTCATAAAATGAACCTTGAATTATTTCTTCATTTAAATCTTTAATAGTGTATGTTCTGGGATTTGTATTATTAATTTTATAAATTATAAATATTTCCTCTGTCCAGTTTGGTGTATATCCTTTTTCAAATGTCTTTTAAGTTTGCTTAAGCGAACTCGATCACCAATTTTAAATTTTGTTTTACTCTTTGGTATCTTTAAATCACCAATATAAATTAAAGTAAACAGTACCTTTATTTAAGTTTTACTAGCTTCGGTTGGTGTCATTTTTATACTAGAATGTTTTGTTTTGTTATATTTATCAACCATATCCTGCAATTATCTAAATAAGTATAAGTATTATTTGCTGTAAAATATTTCCACATTATTCTTTTTAAACTTCTATTAAATCTTTCTATTACTACAGCCTTTCCTTCATAAATGTATGGTACATATAAATCTTATTTTTATTCAAAAATGATTCAAACTTTTTATTATAAAATTCTTTTCCTTCATCTACCCATAAATTTACTGGTAATCGTCCTTCTAAAATTATTTTTTCAAATGCTTCAGTAACAGATTCTCCAGTTTTATTCTTTAATGGAATAACCCAAGCATATTTACTAAATATATCAATAACGGTTAACAAGTACTTACTCCTTTATTATATTTTGAAAAAGCTTGATGTCACTAAATCAGCTGACCAAGTATCATCAATATCATTAACATCACTCTCGTTCCTAAATTTCTTTAATTGGTTTGTGTAATTCTTCTGCTAATTCATCGCTCCAATTTATTTCGGGGGTAGTAAAAGTTTGCTCTACCCCTTTTCACCCGTTTTTTGATTTTGTTTTTGTCCGAGACCAAGTGTGTATTTCGTTTGATAGCTGGTTTTACAACTAAATGTTTTGCAATCTTTTCTCCAATGTTTTTGATTTAGTTTTATTTAAATTGGAAAGCATTTGCTTATCACATGTACCCTTTTTTACACCACTGTCATAGCAAAAATCATGGTCCATACATACTGCATCCAGTTCATTGACAGGGGGTCCATTATCTAGGGGATTTCCTGGCCCACAATAATTATATCCTGGAAGTGTTAAACCTTTCTTAGGTAATAAAGGTAACATTGCTTTGTGAATATCTAAATTACCCCCTGTACTTTTAACAAACTTTGATTTTATTTTTCCACAAGATGAACAAGTAGCCTTTATCATTTTTCTCCCGTTTTTTGTTGTAACATAATGAGGATTTATATTATCAGTAAATCTTCTTTCTTTCAAACAATATATTTTATTCTGTAAACTCATCTATATCATATGTATTTAAAACTTTTTAGTTGGTTTAAAACCTGTGAATTTTAAATTGTCCGGCATTGGTCAGTTCGGACCAAGGCTAAATCTTTTTTTTTTGGTTAAACCAAAGGTTTTCATTCGGTTTGACTAAAGATTTAAAAGATTTTTAGGGTATTAAGAGTACCAAATTAGTATTCTAAGTTTAGGGCAAGGTTAAAGTCCACTTATAGAATAGGGACAAGGGGTCAGGGGGGGTTATATTGTTTTAAAATCGGTATTTCTAATACTACTAATGAATTTTAGATCAACCGTTGTATGTATTTCTTTTTCTTTCGAAGTCGACAATTTTGCTGAGCGCAGAATTTATATAATGTTACATTATCGTCGACTATTTTTATTTTCTCTTATCTGTTTTCGTATGTGTAATTAAATCTTTGATTTACATACGTGATTAGATCTTTACAATTTATAAATAAATATTATTTTATATAAAGTCGAATTCATCAAAATAGGAAGGGTACAGTAGTAGTTTCTTGACCAAAACTGAGTTTTGGGGCGAACTATTTTGTATCAAATAGAAGCTAGTGTCACTGAAGAATTTTACTTCAAGAGATGATTCTGTTGCAAACTCATATATTGCTAAACTACCTTAAATTTATTACAAACCTACTTCAGCGCGGACATTGCAGCTGTTTGCTTTAAAACCAAATTGTAGTATAACGTCATTAATGTCATTTGCTTAAGACCCAAAATAACTTTGCAATGAAAGAGTATATAAGTATAGATTATCAAATCATATAACAACCAAACAACTAGATACATGTACATCATTAAATATATCCACGTTGTCATATACGGTAGATATTGAGATTTTTTCATTCCATGTCTCACTGCATATAATTAATCATTGCCCCTGGGCGGGATAAAATGATATTTGTTGTGTTTCATTCATTGTACATCTTGGTCCTTCCTCATCATAATTTGAAAGTATTATATAGGGGCCACATTCCTGATTAGACATTTATCAGAATAATGGTCTTGATAACATTTGAGCTAAATTTGAAACTCATTTCAGATGAACAACTACGTAAGTCTGAATTTAAGCACAACATTGTGTATGCAATACATTTCATTTCACATACCGAAACTTAGAGGTCAATTTCGCATATGGGGTATGGTCAGTCAATAATTAGGTCACTAAATACAACAATAAATCTTGCTCACACTACAAATGCAATGTTTTTTCTCCAACATTCCTGAAACCCCATCAGACTGTCTGTCTGCCTAGGGTCTACAACAAAGACACTAGTATCGTTGTATCATCTCCTGTTCTTTCAGCACTACGTACACTGCTTTGTTTGGCGCGAAGTTTCCTTTCGTACTGGTAAATTATTGAAGATAGTTTAGTAAGTTATAATAATGAAGTTCAAAGGTAAAATTAAAGTCTTTAACGAGATTTATATCAAAATATTTTTTCCGAAGTCATTGTAAACATTAACTAGCATTACAACAATCAAACTTTTGATTACATTATACTGTTTGAAGCTGATCTAACCGCCAGATCTGGAAACAGAATCCTACCTAGGTCAGACCAACCGAAATACAGCGTTTGTATAATTATATCTTAAAACTACACACTCATTCAGTTGTATCTCAAGTAAGACGGACATCGGTTCACGGCCATTCTTTTGTCGTCTGCACGCGATGAATTCCACGAGCTGATAGATTAGAATGATACCACAAGTCGGCAGCTACCCACAAACCAGACCAACCTATCAAGCCGTGTGGGCAGAAAGTTTAGTATTTATAAACGGTTACATGTTTGCTTCAGAATTACATAGCATTTTATCCGTCAGCATTTAAGGTCTAAATTAGCTATACGTTAAACCTTAAAATGTCGTTTTAACACGGATCTGTATAAAAAGTAAACGAGATAAAGAGATTGGAATATAGTTACACTAATTTGCCATTATTTGACTAAACTATAGTTGTCTTAAATAAATGTTGAAATACCAATGTAAGGCAATTCATCGATTTTTTCAAGAATAAGATTTTTATCATTTTTTACATAATGACATCTCCATGATAATTAATTATATTCTATCATTTTCAGCGATCAATATGGTATACCACCATGTCCATTTTGAAGGTACTGAAACTTCGCGTCAGAAGTAGAAGCTTATAAGTGTAACGTCTAAAACATAGTAAAACATGAACGTTAATATCTATTTTCCATTCGCCATTTAACCTTTCCTTTTCCATCAAGGCAGCTTAAGTTCAAACATCAGGTTTAAGAACACTAAAGGAACCATGCAGTGAGGAAGTCGTCTGGTTTAGTCTCTTAATGCCGGGCAGGTTTTTGAACATTATATTTTCTCTTGGGGTGGCCAAGTTTGTATTGTTTTGTTTAAATTTCATGTCGGACGTATTTTTGTCATTTTGGTAGAAAAAAGTGACAGAGAATTTGGTGATGTAAAGCTCAATTTGAGCAGTAATAACAGGTCACAGCAGTGTAATTTTGATGTGATTTGCAGTAACTATATGTCTCTTCATGACACAAACTTTTCTTTTACCTTTTAGTCAGTTTAATGATAAATGAGGTAACTATTTGTATGCTGAAGTTGGCTTAGATATATGTAACAGCTATGTGAATATTGTCTATTTTATGAATTTATCAAGAATGATATTTCTTGCCATTCAACCATCAAAGATACATTTAATGATTATCTTAAGTTTACATATATGTAATAAGGTAACGGTAATATTTTTATAAGAACATTATGTTACATCTTGATTCTTTATCGATATAAACATACTCCCATGTCCAATAAGACTAAAACAGTGAAATTTATAATCATAAGTTCGTTTTTCTTCAATATAACCGACAAATGTACTTATTACAAATTTTAAATAATTATTGCATCGGACTCCTTAAAAACGTATTTTCTCAAATACACGCATCGTCACATCGAGTTAAAAATTGGCGTTGTGACCGTTTTACTAGAAAAGATAATAAACTATTATAACTATTTATGGAGGTAGTATACCTTGATATTTGTATGTGCGCATGCCCAACCGGAAACTAACTTGAGGATTTACGACAACGTTTACGACAAAAATAAATGTGTTTGTATATTCTGAAACAAAGTCATTAACCTATGTCCGATCTGATGCTTAATGGTAAAATAATTCTTAAAAAATTAAAAATTAAATTTAATGAATTAATTACCGCAGAAACAGTACAAAACATTGTTAGCTACAATGACGTCATCGACGTCATGACGATACGTGTCAGTTACCTCGCAAAATTAGTAGATTTTATCTGAAAAGTATGTAATTCCGAGCATTTTAGTTTATTCGAGCTGTTTTTAAAAGCAGCCATTATTTGCCGAAATATCTTTATGAGTCTTTCGCTTTGAATAATAACCAATATTAAGCGGCTTTTATGTACTTATATTGAAATTACATGCAGAATGTAAGAAAATAGATGATGGTAACTGATGTTATTTGAAATATAGCTTAGTGCAGGGTCATTTTCGAATAGAAAATTGGCAGGTTGATTTGTAATACCTATTTTTCCATTTCCATTGATAATTCGGTTTTTGTATTTTAAGTTCTAACATTATTCATATTACAATAGACAATAGTGATATCTTGAACTAAATTAATGTTATCATGGAAATATATATATATCTAAATGTAAAATCTAGTTTCAGCTTTTTATCTGTATTTCAACACTTCCACGAGAATAATAATTGCACGCACAATTACTTTTCCAAGAAAACAGTCAGATGAGGAGTACTGCTTCAAGTATTTTAAGCTTTGATATTTGTTTCAATAAATACAAAAAAAAAACAAACATATTACTAACTTTGAAAATGAAATGTCTCGAAGCTACATTCAACTAGAAAGATAAGTTTATTTAACATTTTCCTAAGGTATTACTGTAAAAGCCAGATATAATATATTTTAAACATCTCTGTTGACATGGTTACTTCAAAAGTTAAGATAAATAGGATACCGTATAAAGTGTTTGCTATTATGCTAATAAAATTACCCTAATATTCCATTCTGGACATAAAGAGTACGGCATTGAAGCTGTGGAATGACCCGTTATAATCATGATAGTTGTTAACAAGAAATATCTTTAGAAATGATGGTCGGCGAATTGTAATAAGGAAAGAAGTTTATGAATTTTTCATCTAACATTCATCTTTCATCTAACATTTTTCAAATTGCAAAACTAAACACCGCACTTTAACAATTTAAATGGTTCTCTTTTAAATTTTCGCAAAGGTTTCGTAGGGTTGCAATTTTGTTTCGTTTATCCTTAGACGAATAATTACAGCAGTAGTTTGATGAAGATTCATGAAGCGGTTCATGAGAAGAGGTCATTAAACGTGTTTATATTTTTAGCTAAATTTGTCCCTATCCCCATTTGTAACAAAATAGCAGGAGACCTTACGATATTGTTACACATCGAGTTTGATAAAAATCCATTACATTTTAGTGGTTAATGCGAAGAAAGGCATATCTACTTTTAGCTATAGTGGTCCCTAATAGGGCCCAAGTTCCTATATAAATAAATTTGGAAGAGGACCTTATAATGATGCTCCAGACCAAGTATGACAAAGATCCACCAAGCTGTTCATGAGACGCTGTATAAAGGCATTTCTAGTTTTAGCTCTAGAAGCTCCTAAAAGGGGTTAAATGTCCCAAAGTTGGCTGCGGGCCTAATAAAGATGCTACAAATCAAGTTTGATTAGAATACATGAGAAAAAATCAATTAAAGGATTTTTTATTTATTATTTTTATTTATTTCTAAAATAGGCCAACTGATCCCGCTTTAACAAATGCATATTCGCTATTCGTGAATCTTTGGACAATGACGTCACACCTATAAAAAAGTGAAGGTCAAGCAAAACATACAATTATTTCAATATTTCTGTTTCATAAGCAAAATTTGAACGTAGTCATATCACATAGATAAACTGTATGCAGCGTACCTCCATTTCAGAGTAATGAGATCCAGTCATTATATAGCATATATATAATAAAACAGATTTCAACTGAGTTCAATATTTGCATACCATACTAAAGAAAAATACTCATATATAATAAATCAGTTAAATAGTTTATAACAAATATATCAAAGCAAACAAGTACTCATTTTAATATGCAATCTGAAGTCACAAAAGCAAGAAACCTTTTCATATACAGACGACAATTGTAACAAGGAAAATCTTTTAAAAAGCACTTCTCTACATAAAAGACTCTTATCACACCTTTATTCATGTGATACGCAGACCGTATTCAGCTCTTTCTTTAATTTGATATATGTTGGTATTTGAACAGGTTTTTATCATATTTATTAAACTTACTTATCATTTTGAGATATATCAATATTCTTGCTAAATATACTGAGCCAAAGTTAGCTTTAAAACTGTGAACAGCGTCGTTTAGGATAAACGCCTTGTCTACATTTCACTCAGCGTAGCACAATCAACAGAGTGAACGAAATTGACACACTCGTCCAATCAGGCAGAGTGTTGCATAAATCTTCCATTTTGATACATTATCTATAATGCGTTATCAAGTAGTTTGATTTACAAACTGAATTCACGTGGCATAGGTAACGAAAACGAATTTAAACGGCGTCACCTAAAAAAATGAGATAAAACGCGTTACCATGGAAACATGAGCCCGGCGACATATACATTTTAAAGTTGATTTAGAAAGGTAACGCTCATTCTAATAAAATTATCAACGAGATAGACTTCTACGAATAGAAGTGAAAACAACATACACTAGAAAGTGTTAAATAACCGTATTTTCCTTATTCTTTCAATGTAAAGTGACTTTGGAGGGTCATGTACTTCAAACCTGGATAAAAACTTTACTTGAAGCATAAAAGATAAACAAACTTGAGATTGTAGCAGTAAAACATTGAATTACACGAAATAACATAATTCGGTACGACTGAATTAATTTGAATCTACCCTGGTTCCAAGGTATACTACCTCCTTAATGCGTCACGCTATATAAACTTCACAAAAGGATTGAAATACTCTTTATAGTTTATGTGCCCTATTGTGTCCCAGTATTTCTTAAGTTTCATGTTGCATACCTGTCAGTAAACATTTTTTCATCCTCAACTAAAGGAAACCATTAATATTTTACGTGTTTAATAGTGGATATGATTTTACATTTTCATTTATAAATAGACAATCGATGAATGCGAAAGGCACACAGTAGCGTGTAATTCTTTCTTATAGAGTTTATTGTTTCCGGCAGTCGGCAGGGATTTGATGTTTTAAAAAGAAGGTTTAAAATGTATTGCCCTTTTTTTCACTTTACTATTATACTGGAATAAAGTTGTTGAACATTCTGCATTTTCCACGGAATTTTCAGGTGAGGCTTTTTCATGTCTATTTTCGTTTTTATTACACCTGTGTCTTTATTATTACATTCATTTTTTAATATGTAGTGCTGTAGTGGCGACAGCGGTCTACGAAGCTGGGTGCACGTACAGTTCGCGTTTTGCTATGTTGAGTCTATATGGGTGGAAGCGTTCTGTTAAACCGTGTGCATGTAAAGAACGCCTGTGGAGTGTTGTATGGGCCGCAGCGGTCTATGAAACCGTGTGCATGCAAAGAACGCCTGTGGAGTGTTGTATGGGCCGCAGCGGTCTATGAAACCGTGTGCATGCAAAGAAAGAACGCCTGTGGAGTGTTGTTTGGGCTGCAGCGGTCTATGAAACCGTGTGCATGTAAAGAACGCCTGTGGAGTGTTGTATGGGCCGCAGCGGTCTATGAAACCGTGTGCATGTAAAGAAAGAACGCCTGTGGAGTGTTGTTTGGGCTGCAGCGGTCTATGAAACCGTGTGCATGCAAAGAACGCCTGTGGAGTGTTGTTTCGGTCGCAGCGGTCTATGAAACCGTGTGCATGCAAAGAACGCCTGTTGAGTGTTGTATGGGCCGCAGCGGTCTATTAAACCGTGTGCATGTAAAGAAAGAACGCCTGTGGAGTGTTGTTTGGGCCGCAGCGGTCTATGAAACCGTGTGCATGTAAAGAACGCCTGTGGAGTGTTGTATGGGCCGCAGCGGTCTATGAAACCGTGTGCATGTAAAGAACGCCTGTGGAATGTTGTATGGGCCGCAGCGGTCTATTAAACCGTGTGCATGTAAAGAACGCCTGTGGAGTGTTGTATGGGCCGCAGCGGTCTATTAAACCGTGTGCATGTAAAGAACGAACGCCTGTGGAGTGTTGTTTGGGCTGCAGCGGTCTATGAAACCGTGTGCATGTAAAGAACGCCTGTGGAGTGTTGTATGGGCCGCAACGGTCTATGAAACCGTGTGCATGTAAAGAACGAACGCCTGTGGAGTGTTGTATGGGCCGCAGCGGTCTATGAAACCGTGTGCATGTAAAGAAAGAACGCCTGTGGAGTGTTGTATGGGCCGCAGCGGTCTATTAAACCGTGTGCATGTAAAGAACGCCTGTGGAGTGTTGTATGGGCCGCAGCGGTCTATTAAACCGTGTGCATGCAAAGAACGCCTGTGGAGTGTTGTATGGGCCGCAGCGGTCTATTAAACCGTGTGCATGCAAAGAACGCCTGTGGAGTGTTGTATGGGCCGCAGCGGTCTATGAAACCGTGTGCATGTAAAGAAAGAACGCCTGTGGAGTGTTGTTTGGGATGCAGCGGTCTATGAAACCGTGTGCATGCAAAGAACGCCTGTGGAGTGTTGTTTCGGTCGCAGCGGTCTATGAAACCGTGTGCATGTAAAGAACGCCTGTGGAGTGTTGTTTGGGCCGCAGCGGTCTATGAGCCTGGGTGCATGAAATATTCACCTTTTGCCATGTAGAGTGCTGTGTGGAAGGCATCGGTCTGTGAAGCTTGGTGTTTGTAAAGTTCACGTTTTGCCATGTGGAGTGATGTGTGGAAGGCATCGGTCTGTGAAGCTTGGTGTTTGTAAAGTTCACGTTTTGCCATGTGGAGTGATGTGTGGAAGGCATCGGTCTGTGAAGTTTGGTGTTTGTAAAGTTCACGTTTTGCCATGTGGAGTGATGTGTAGAAGGCATCGGTCTGTGAAGCTTGGTGTATGTAAATTTACGTTTTGCCATGCGGAGTGCTGTGTGGAAGGCATCGGTCTGTGAAGCTTGGTGTATGTAAATTTACGTTTTGCCATGTGGAGTGCTGTGTGGAAGGCCTCGGTCTGTGAAGCTTGGTGTATGTAAAGTGAACGTTTTCCCATGTGGAGCGCTGTGTTGAAGGCACCGGTCTGTGAAGATTGGTGCATGTTAAGTTCACATTTTACCATGTAAAGTGCTGTATGGGCGGCAGCGGTCTATGAAATAGTTGCGATTACTGCTTCGACAACCAAAATGGGTTAAACTATTTTAAATGCACTATGTTAGGCGTTAATTTGTGTTTAGTTTGCAGAATATTATTGCAGTTCACGATTTAAATATAGAAAGAAATTTGTTTTGCATTTTCATTTTACTAGGTCATTTTCTAGCCAAGGATATCAAGTACCGCCATCGTCTTCGATACCTATCACTTGGATTTAGTATATAATATATCTGACTATATTGTTTTACGTTTTACTTTTTATAAATTAACTCTTTATGTTATTAAATTTTCAAAACAAGTTAAATAAAGGACCGAGAAATTAAGATGGGATGTTCTAACAAACAGTAATATTGATCAAATATCTAGGAAAATACAGACATTCTAAAGTGATTAAATTCAACGATCAGACCAAATGTTTGTAATAATATTTCAGAACTAATGCTCAATTTTAATTGTATGCTTTAAAAGTACAGTCAAAATGAAAACATTTTCAGTAAATACTACACATTTATCAGGTAATATCAAATTCAAAAGGAATGTTGACTCTTTTTTGAGCATGTGGTACCACTTCACGATTACCTTTACATTACCGTTTTGTTGTGGCATTATATCTTTAATGGCAAAAAGCTAGTTGTCGTTTGTACACACGTCGTTCGGGTACATGAAACGGTGAGCTAATGAAATTGTAAGGAAAATCAATTTTGCATTGTCCCGTCATTTTGTCTAGTGAAATATTCATGAAAATACTAAAGCTCGCGATGTGTGTCACTGAATACAGACTTGTTAGTAAAAGGCAGTTGTATAGATTGATATTGTATTTATCATCTTATAGATTTATCATGATTCTACATTTTCTCAAAAAGCAAGCGCTCTTTAAGGGAGTTCTGCACACTTGAAACACAGGAAGTGATGGCCTAAGGTCATTTATCCGTAAAACATAGAATAAAGCCTGGACCCGGCATACGGAAATGAAAATCATTTTATGAAAATGAAGGCAATCGATGAGTAGATAAATTGAAATATAAACGTTGCTGTCTTTCTAAAGACATGATATGAGCCGTGCCATGGGAAAACCAACATAGTGGGTGTGCGACCAGCATGGATCCAGACCAGCCTGCGCATCCGCGCAGTCTGGTCAGGATCCATGCTGTTCGCTAATAGTTTCTCCAATTCCAATAGGCTTTAAAAGCGAACAGCATGGAGCCTGACCAGACTGCGCGGATGCGCAGGCTGGTCTGGATCCATGCTGGTCGCACACCCACTATGTTGGTTTTCCCATGGCACGGCTCATATAATATAAAAATGTTCGACATGTTTAATAATTGAAATTTTGATTTTCCCATAGTCTCCCATTATGAAAACTTGTACGAAGTTCAATGTTTTCAAATCAGTCTAGCTGAAAATCAAGCACATGAATCTATGTTGTTTTATTTGCCGAATTTTCTAAGTATAAAGTGAAGTTTTGAAAAATCATAATTATATAAGGTCGGCATTAATTCTCCCGCGTTGAGTGAATGTACACTGTGAAACCTATTTTAAACCTAACTCGAAGCTTTAGACATTATATTGTACTCTCAATACGTGCGTACATCCAATAGGGGCGATTTAATGTTGGCGGATTATATAACAATGAACAGACAAGTCACGGATTACACATACAAATTGTTTACGCAGATTCAATTGACTGCAGACTACGCAGCACGTGAAATGCGAAATCGATCCATATTATCTTGGAAGCATTCAAGTACGGAAGGCCAATCATTATAACCGGAGCCAGACACAGCTTATGGTACACTTGAAAGTATCAAGCAGTGATAGACAATAAGACACTTCAGTTCTGGCTAAAGACATTAAGGCCAGATGTAAAGCTTTCATAGAAAAGCTTCCTTCTGAGAGAAATAGGCTAACGGAACCTGTAAATCGCTTACCGAATACTAGTCACTCCGCGGTGTTTAACTGGGAATCACAGCTTCTGCCAACATTTCATCTAAATCTTACAATAAAAGATATATTAAAATCGAAATAACTTATAGAAAAACCATGTTTGATTAGTATTTATATACTTTATATACTATTTGAATAGTATTTATAATTATTACGACCGACGTATAACCGCCCATCGTGCATAAATAGTGTTAAAACACGGGTTTGCTATAAATTATTTCTTAAACATCTATTACTTCATTTTTACACGCATGTTCCTTTTGACAAGCCTCTTTTTTTAGAATTAAGATAAAAGCAAAATCCATAACTAAATCATCGCACATTTCCATTGCCAGGCTTTCCATTCAAGGAGTAAAATGACTAGACAATGCCACAAGTACTAATAAATATTTTTGTTTTGTTTTGTTTTGTTTCTGTTTGGTTTAAGGACACCCACGCCCAGAATAACTTTGCAATGAGAAAACGTGTATATCGAGTTTGTAGCGTGCTTGTGGTTTAAGAACAGAACATCATTTTATTTCAGTAACTTATACATATAAAGTATCTCGTTACATACATACATTTTAAAATATAATAGTAATTAGGT
Source organism: Mercenaria mercenaria (assembly GCF_021730395.1). Taxonomy (NCBI): domain Eukaryota; kingdom Metazoa; phylum Mollusca; class Bivalvia; order Venerida; family Veneridae; genus Mercenaria; species Mercenaria mercenaria. Next base: position 45,881,892 of record NC_069363.1, on the reverse strand, counting down.
CACATGATAAACTTATAAAAACAAGGAAAAATATCAAATCTTGACTAGAGAAAAAAAAATCATATAGCATATTGAGGTCATATTAGACAAAAATACATTTTTTTTATATCAATACATTTTAAAATATAATAATTTCTAGGTCACATGACAAACTCATAAAAACAAGGATAAATATCAATTCTTAAGTAGAGAAAAATAAAGAACATATAGCATATTGAGGTCATATATTATGTGTGGAGAATAGACGATAATACATTTTGTTATATCAATACATGCATGGTATACTATGATACGTTGTGCATATTATACAGGTCATACAGTACCAAATAACACCGAGAAACTTTTCACAATTAATTTATACATGCATCAAGAACACTGATAAAGTCAATTGCACTACGGATGTATAATGTCGCCGTATTTTATAGTTTTATAGTGACTTGTGTACATGGTTACAGAATGAAATCTGTTATTTTCATACAAATTTGCATACAGTCCCTTTGGCCGATAAGACACCTTTTTGTTCATGCATTTAAACTACAATACATATTACTCTATTGATCAAAATACACGTCTAACAATGTACATAATTGAAAACGACCAATGTACCCACCATAAGCAGAGGAGCCAAGCCAGCAGGAGTGGGTTGCCTTTAGACCGTCTTCATGGCAGCACACCCTGTGTTGCACAGTGAGCAACACATGTGTGCCCCCTACCCCACGGCGGTATCCACCGCAGGTGTAGGTTCACCATGGTTGACAACTCTACATTGGCAACTACAATATCAATTGCAGCGACTCGTCTCTCTGTTTGCCAGCTAGGCTATTATATTTACCTAAATTTACAAGAATTATTGTTTGACTGCAATAATTCAACTAATTTGTACATACTTAGTCTTATATACTAATAACGTTTAATAAATCTAAGGCGAAATTCTTGATAACTAGAACATACTAAAATAAAATGAAACTCATCCTCGATATCACCTATGTTACATAACTGACATAGTCTTTCATTACGCTGTATCCTATTACGTCCATATCTACCAGTTTCTATGCGTAGAATATGTGCTGATATTCTTATCCTACTGATATTCTTACGGAGAGATTTACAAACAATAGTTCTAAGATAGTGTTCCATGCAAAATTGTGGCTTGATATTTTTATACAAAGTGTTCAACACTTGATTAGATTCTAAATCTGAAAACCATTTTTGTTTAAAACAATCAATAACATTTTGTTTGAAAACGTGTATAAATGTATTGCTATTGACATCAAACGGGTTCTCCCAAATATCAGTAAAACCAAAAGGATTTACATTAAATATAGATTATCAATTCATATTCCAGCCAAACAACTAGATTTATGTCTGCTGATACATGTCGGAAGCTTTTCTCTGTTTGATTTACATAAACAAACAAGCCCAATTGAAATGAAACATGTCATTTAAATAACAAATGACTAATAAATGACTTTTTTTATTACCTAACTGCATAATAGTGCAAAGAGATGAACATCAAACTTAAAAAATAATATGGCACTTAATAAACCTCTTAATATATTGTCTACAACTAGTATGCATGTAAATCAAATGATGGGTACAACTAACCCGATGACTATATAAGTATAAAATAATTACAGAATAGTTGAACATGATGAACATCAAGCAAAACATAAACAAGTTATTTACTAAAATTGACAAATAGAGGATCATTGCTAATAGTGTACAAAGAGGAACATGAAAGTATCTTAAAACATTATTAATAACTTTTGGGGGAGGAGGGTGGTGCCAGTCAAAATGCTTTTTGTTGATCAATGCAAAAAAACAACAACAAAAAAAAAACGTGTAGTTCAAAAATGGCGTAGATACGGATAGTTAAAAACTAAGTGTCGTCCCCAATCTAGATTCGACTAATTTAGATTATATTACATTAAATTATACTGACAAAGCTTATGTAAACTTTAACCTAGTCTCACAGCCATAAAAAAACATTTATTTACAATAAATAAGATTTAGGTCTGCTGATACATGTTGGTAGTTTCTCTGTTTGATTTACGTTTACAAAAAAGACCAAGTGGATTGAAACATGCCATTTTGATAACACATGGCTAATAAATGACAATATTATCATATAACTGCATAATAGTGCAAAGAGATGAACATCAAACTTATAAAATAATATGGCACTTAATACACCCATTATCATATTGTCTGCAACTATTATGCATGCAAATCAGATGTGGGGTACAACTAACCCGCCGCATATTGCAAACTGCAGACTCGCACTGATATTTAGTGTGTACCTGAACTAACTGTCATAACCTGCATTTTGCAATACAGCCCAACAAAATGTCGTTAAAAATATCCACGTTTTCATATCCAGCAGATATTGAGGGGTTGTTTTTTTGGTTTCATGTCTTATTGCATATAATTGCTCATTGATTAAAACACTAAGTTCAAGTCTTGATGTTCTTATATTGTTTGATCCTTTTGGAGCAAGGAGTCCAATCATTCTTGTGTCTGATAGAGTTCTACTTAAGTGCAAGGATGCGTGAGGAGCGCTTCCAATATCTTAATAACCCAAGAACCGAGTCTGCTATTATTTTGAATACATGAATACACTCTGAGTGACAAGATATGTTTTTATAACATGGTGGTGCAATATTAAAACTACGGCAAGAAAATACGTTACTATCAGGCATATCTGAATGAAATTCAATAGTAGAGGCGAATAGAATGGCTTCAGATGGCGTTGCTTCTTTCATTGTTAGCGTCACATCAACTAAAACTAACTACAAATATTTAGGTATATATATGACAGGACATCCCCAGTGTTATAGAGCTCAAGCAATAATCTTTGGCCTGACTTAGTTAAGGGGTTAGCTCTGGTTATCTTCGATATTGCAATACGACAAAACTATGTCTAAAAATCTTAGTTTTATTTTTGTGATCGGGATTGCTGCACCCTGTAAGCCTCTGCTACCTTCATTTCTCATTTTTCAATTTTATTGCAGTTTTGGCATTTAAACATTTTTCAATTTATGGTAAGAAATAATAAGACATATGCTTTTTTTGTGGAATTAACGGCACTGTATACACGGAGAATCGCTGTCTGTTGACATCTCAATGTCTTATCGAAAAGGAAATTAAATTTAAGACAATGAATTAAAAAAAAAAAATTCAGTACTTGAGAAGTGCAGTAAAAACCTGCAAAACGCAAACTAAAAGTTGACATTAATATAAGTGTTCGATACATGTCCTAAAAAAGGTATATCTACAATACAAATGACAAAGGACAAATACGCCAACATGATTCTACTCCTGATTCAGCACTAATTTCTTGCTACTTCAAGAGATATGAAATTCCTTCTAGATGATGGAACTGATGTAGTGACAAATTTGTACAGTGGCATACGCTGTGCATTAAGTCCGGAAAAATTGTTTTAAAACAAGGTGAAATGAACAGTACTGTATAAGAAAAAACCCAGAACAAATCCAAATGAAGAACATCCATGTATGCGTTTTTGTAGATAGAACTAATATTGATGAAACATTAAAAAATCCAAAATTGCCTTATATTTGAAATAATGATTCCATCAACAGAAGCAGTGTGGATAACTTTAGGTTTAATATATAATCTGCAACGGTTACATTTCTACTAAAAGTTTGAATTGCTTTCACGTGTTAAGGTCGGGCAAAATTTCTTCACTCCATTGAACAAAATATGATTTGTACTTTATATGTCGGTCGGTTGTGAAGTAAAAGTTTTAAAGAATACATTTTACAAGATTTTCAACTTTCTCTACACCACAGATATACATAGACATAGGGTCGACTTGATAGAAATATTTCTGTATAAATCAGAAACAAGCAAATATCCTTTATTTTTCCTGCAATTTATTTGCACTAAAGTTTTTTTTCTAAAGTATGTATATATGTATAGATTTTTATGTATGTGTATGTTATTTAATATTTAAATATTTTATTATTGTAAGCACAGGAAATGCGACTTCGGAACATAGGGTAACTATGATTAAGGAACAAAACATTCCCCTTTCAATATTCATCCGTCTTCCACTTTCCCTTTACCTCCCCCCCCCCCCCCCCCCCGCTCCCTCTACCTTTACCTCTTTCTTCCCCTTTTTCTATATTTTGAATAAAATTGAAAATGTACTTGTTGGATTTTTGAAGCAATCCGTCTATAACATTTTCCGATACAGCTTCTTTTTGTGGGCCTACTTTGCAAATACGTGCCTCTGTGGTTGTGTTTGTGGTGTTTTGTGCTTCCGAGAAATCTACCCTTACCTTTTATCTTTCGTCAGGCAACAGTGTAGTTACAAGCCGCAGGAACTAGCAACCATGAGTCTCCTTAAATTGATCATACTACACAACATGACAGAGGGCAAGATGTCATGCACTCTTACGATCAGCTAATACTTATTAATGACACAATGTCACATTACTACTGTAAAAATAAATTCAGAAGGTATGCACTAAATTATTGAGTGTCACGGGTATGTGTCATTATCAGCCAATTATCATGCGCGGTTTTGAGATCTGAGTTATGAAAGGCTCATATCAGTTTATTATCTTTCGATACTTTGATACTACCAGTCGGCAGCTACCCACAAACCACACCAACCTCTAAAGTCGTGTGGACAGAAGCTGTGATGCGCGGAGTGACTGCTAGTATTCGGTAAACGATTTACACGCTCCGTTAGCCTATTTCCCTCAGAACGAAGCTTTTCTATGAAAGCTTTACATCTGGCCTTAATGTCTTTAGCCAGAACTGAAGTGTCTTATTGTCTATCACTGCTTGATAGTTTCAAGTGTACCATAAGCTGTGTCTGGCTCCAGTTATAATGATTGGCCTTTCGTACTTGAATGCATCAAAGATTATATGGATCGACTTCGCATTTGACGTGTAGTGTAGTTAGCAGCTATTAGTACGTCGCCAAGGTTCTTTTGATAAATAACGAAGTCCGTTTGGTTTATTTTCACTACAAATTTGTTTAAGTATTATTTCCCTCTCATCCAAATTAAATCTTAAAGGAATATCTTGTTTCCAAAGTTTCCAATACGTTCTTGCACGCTTTGTACCACAGGTTACAAGGTACCACCAGGTATCTATTTCCTACGACCCTACATTTCGTACAACTGCCATTTCTGCCGCTTTGTCCCTTCTGTCAGTTATGCCACTAACACTTCTAGAGAAGGCTGTATTTATACAAAATGTACATAGCTAGCTCTGTCTTATAAAATATTCATAATATATGGTGCAATACCAACCATAGTGACAGTAACATAGCAACATAGGCTAGAACAAGCTTATTAGGCAAATTTCAAAATTAAGCAATGCGCTCTTCATGAGGTAAATTTATTTATAATTATTACGGTAACCACGTGGTAGGCGTTGGCGCGTACTTACACCACAACACCATATTTGCGATGGATTTCGCAATCCAATTGACGTCACATTGACGCACATTTTACGTAACTTATGAATATTAATTAACTGCGTGAAAGAATGAATATTAACGCCAGTTTAGAAATAACCATACCATGTAAATACGTCTTACGTCAATGACCTGGAATAAAAGATAAAAGGTAAAAGCAGAATTCCCGGAAGCGCAGAACACCCCAAACACAGCATTACTTCCAATACTATTACGAAATAAACATTGTCTAAAAATATAATTGACCTGGTATAATTCCAGCGCTCTTACGAGACGAGCATTATCTAAAAGTATAACAACCTGACTAAGAATATAACAGCCAAGTATATGAAATAATACAAGAATATAAAAGTATAATCAGCCGCTTGATGGTACAAAAAATAATCATTAACACGACCAGGCATGGCCCAGCTTAATTAGAGAAATCATTCATTCTGAGATTGGCTGTGATATATGGACCTGTTTATGTTCAGTAATCGTCCATGATATAGTCAAATATATTGGTCTTCGCCTAGGGGATGTGTTCTTTAAGTCATTAAAATGTCCATTTTTCTGTAATTGTAGTGGGCATGTTATGCTTTTTTTACTAAAATCTGCATGTCCTTTAGGTAAATACTTATTTTGATATATCATTTTACGCCAGAATGAGGCTTAAAAGTACATAAAACATGTTACAGGACCAGCTGGTGACATCAAAGTTGATTTCATTAACATCTAATTGAATGTTTTAAAAGAAAGACAATTCTTGTCGTGTGCCTTTTCCCTTCAAAATTCCAATTCCCAAGGCAATTTATCCGCAAAGTAGGTCTAATCGACTTTGGTTTGCGATGATCTTGTATAACGTTTCTTGTACGTCCCTAAGTTACAAGATTTTGAAGGAAAATGTTGGCTAAATTAAAAATTTACTTAGATATAGGTGTTACCGGGTATATCATTTTACACCAAAATAAGGCTTAAAAGTACATAAAACATGTTAACACCAGCTTGTGACATTACAGTTGATTTCTTGAACATCTAATCGAAAAATTTTAAAGGAAAGACAATTCTAACTTGTTATGTGCCGTTTTCCTTCAAAATTCCAGTTCCCGAGCCAATTTATCCGGAAAGTAGTTCTAACGTTTGAAATGTTTCTGTAGTATAGACTTTGGTTTGCGATGATAATGTCTTGTATAACGTTTCTCGTAAGACCCTAGGTTACAAGATTGTGAGGGAAAAGTTTGGCTAAATTAAAAATTTAGTTAGATATTGGGGTTACCCGTTATTGAAGTACTTCCGATCGTTTTATCCTAAAAAGTAGTTCTTTGAAATTGTGAAGTCTCCATTTTGAAGCCATACCTATATTGGGCGGTTACATTTCAAATGTATTATCTGTGCTTCCGAGAAATCTATAATTACCTTTTCTCTTTTATTGCCATTGTGTAAGTTTTGTGTCATTCCTGATGTCTTTAACAGTTGCTTTGTCTGTTTTCTGCACACTTCTGTGCGGAAAGATGAAGTACTCCGTCACAGACCGCCTTGACAGATAGGAATGAAGATTTGTACAGTGATTGTAAACATTGAAATGTAGCAAAAAGTTCATTGTTCATGACAGTTGTGTTCTAGTCATTAATGACTTGAATAATGATAAACTTTAGAAGTACAGAGCTGCCATTGCTGTAATTTTGTTATGAAATTCACAGTTCGTGTCCAGAAACGCCCATTCTATTATACAGCAAAGAAGGAGAAATTATACCGGCCGACACCATACCACGTTATGTAAATGCCGTCAAAATGATTAGATATTCTCTACGGTAATTTCAGCAGGTATTCCAAATGAATTTAACCGTAAATTCTAGCTTTAATTATAACTTTCACAAGAATTGTTTTGATTTCAGCTTAAACATTTTGATGCTAGTTTTGGACGATTTAGTTGAACCGAAATGTGCTTTTATTCAAACGTGCTAAGAATCGAGAAGGAAATTTAAGATTTCGTTGCATGCATGATGAAGTCACAATTTCAGTCTTCTTATTTTTTTTAATAAGAAACACATATGTCCGTGTTAGAATGTATGCTATATGTATGACATGTTCACTTAATGTTGACTCGCATAGCAACCTTAATGTAAATTATCCATTGACGGTGTGGGTATAAGGGGTCAATTTCATGATCTTTGTATGATGTGGAGGTAATAAATATCCCCGTTTTACGGCAGTAATTAATGCTTTGCTGAATGGTTTTAAGTATCAGGTTACAGGTAATATCCTCCTCTTCCCCCCCCCCCCCCCCCCCCGCCCATCCATTACACTTGTAACTAATAAACCTAAGCTTAAAACATCGGATATATTTGTTTTGTTTAGAAATGAAACAGATTTGAGGCGCGGATTTGTTAAACATGCTATATCTTTTTGAAGGCAGGTCTCTGTTAGGCTTTATGTTTGTCAAATTTAGACAGTGTCCACAAGTTTTCTTTGCGTTCACCTTTAGATATCTAAATTGATAAAATTCTTCTTACATACTTCTGAATTATTAGATATCATACCCTACAAAATCGTCAAATTTCGGAGGCTGTTGTAACAGACAACGTTAATTCGTCGCGTCACATTGCACGCTTTCTGTGCTTAACGTTCCTTATTAAAATGCATATCTCCTACGACGACGTGACGTATGCAAACAATTGTAGTCAGACAAGCGTTTTAACAGATGGACTTTTTTCCCGTAAAAATCAAAACAATATGTATATGATTTCATTTGTAATTGCGCCTATGTTCTATCTTGCAGAAAATATCAAACATCGTTTAAAAAAGTACTTTCTCTAACTTTGTCTTCAATTTATTATCTAGGTACTCACGGTAAAGGATATTGATTCTAACAGGACCCGATTTACTTCATTTTAAACAAAGAAAACTGAAATTGTGATGTTATTATTCATTCTAACCCGACTTGACATCTTGATATTAAGCATTAAATTTCAACAAGTCGTGCTGTCGATTTACAGGTTAAAATATCACCTGCCGAAATTATACCCTACCGCGACAAGATGACATTTATTGCTCAAATTTCGCTTTGTCCCACTAGTATGATCTGATGCGAAAAGTAGAAGTTCAAACTTTAAAGGTTCTACTTTTCGCCCTACAAGTTTAGCTGACAAGTTGACGTTTGCGCGACAATTCTCGTTTTGTAAACTTCAACTTTTCGAGGGAATATCTTGGTGCGAGAAGTTAAATATCTACTTTACGTGCTAAATTTCGGTCGATATGTTGAAACGCCAAGTTTTCGACTTTTCGCGGTATGCTAAATTTCAAGTTGTCGCCTGTTTATATGGTCGAAAACTTGATGGCGGAAACAGAATTCGGCATTTTAGGTCATTTTATTGAACAATTTGTCTCATTTTGCAGTATCTCAAAATGCTAAAAGTCTGCTAAATGTCAGAAAAGTATTGACGACTCTAGGGATAGCTTTTTTCCCCGAAAAAAAAAACAACACGAATTTTCCTGATTAATTAGTTGATGTGTTTTATGATTGTTTCTCTCTTAGATTTAGCTGTGTATTAGATCTAATTCATCACATCAGATAAGTCTGTCATAGGCATTTCCCCTAAGATAATCTTGGCGTTAACTAAGCAAAGTGTCAGTAATCGTTAAGTGCAGGGACAGATGCATTATACATATTATCAGAATATAATTTATGTAACAACAAGCTATAATTATTTATATTTTTACGAAGCTATGTGCAGGTCCGAAGACATATAATGGAACAACCCTGCAAATTTCCGTATTTTTTAAACTCAGTTTCGAATAATAGTAACATTGTTTATCCTACTGGAACACCAAAGTAGGGATGAAGCATGTTTTTTCGTGTTATAACGTCTGCAGAATCCCGAGGGATTGGTTGGTGCCCGAGCCCGTAGGGCAAGGGTACCAACGTATCCCGAGGGATTCTGAAGATGTTATAACACGAAAATAACATGCGCTAACGCTATTCTAGCATAAAACGCGAAAAAACGAATAAATGAATACATTATCCCTCAACGTCATTAAATTTCCATGAAATGCGCGGGAATATCCGAGTTGTTTTTTCACGTTGACGTCATTTCAATTTGAATTATCCGTTTTGGGGCCGTAATGCGTTAACGCTCTGCCACGGAACGCGCATATATAAAAAGGTGTTATAACAGCACGTGAGCGCGAGAATCTCCCTGTTAACACACGTTTTCTCTCCTGTTAAAAGACCCCCAAAAAGTGACAAGAACAGCAGTTTTATGCTAGAATAACAATTATAAATTGATTGAGAAATTTCCAACGTGGACAACCACTGATCTAATGGAACACCATAAAAGTTCAAAACTGTCTTTGTATAATATTGATGCAACATTGACAATGAATATTCATAAGATGTAACGTCATTGGTTAACTAAAACGTCAGTTGGAGACAATATATTGGTGACTTGAGCATTCTTACTCTTAAGGCCATTGATAAATCAAAGTGGCATATGACAGTGTATCTAATTCAAAAGTAATTCAAGGGTAGGTGTCAATTTAATGTGACTGTTTGGAACAACAACGTTTGGGTCAGGGTATACAATAATAGCTGACAATGGTTTTATTTTGTAAGAGTCAGAATTAGTTTATTTGTTCAAAAATGTTGTTTGTTTGTAACAAATGTCATCTCAAACCTTAGATAGTATCAGCTTAGAAATATTGGTATCGGTTAGTTGTTATATAACAAGTTTTACGGATTGTATAATTCATGTTAAGGCCTGTATTGTGTGTGGTAGAATTGGTATGGAAATGGAAATTAACATAGCAATGAAAAATATCTGAAGTACGTACTACAGACCGACACTGTTTAAATATAAAATGAATTTAAGCATTAACTTTAAAGTATAAGACTTTTGTAACAAAGATGCCATATTTTCAAAATATTGTTTTATACTATAATATTAATTTGAGCCGTGCAATGGGAAAACCAACATAGTGGCTTTGCGACCAGCATGGATCCAGACCAGCCTGCACATCCGCGCAGTCTGGTCAGGATCCATCTGTTCGCTTTCAAAGCCTATTGCAATTAGAGAAACTGTTAGCGAACAGCATGGATCCTGACCAGACTGCGCGGATGCTCAGGCTGGTCTGGATCCATGCTGGTCGCAAAGCCACTATGTTGGTTTTCCCATGGCGCGGCTCAATTATTATTCTTCATTTGGGGATTCCTTAACCTAAAATACCTTAGAGCATGATATCAATTGATAAACGATTATAGCTTGGGGTTACATAAAATATATTCTAAAAAAAATTGTAAGTGTGCACTAGAAGATACCTTGTTATAAATATTAACAGTCTGAAGATATTAGGTGAAGTTTAATATTAGTAATATTGATATGTAATATTAGTCAAGACGTCTGGAGAGAAAGTGTTGGTGTGTGTCCATGATCATTTAAAAAAGTTGATCTGATTTTCACGAGATTGGAATTTTTGTCTTATTATGGGTGATTCACTATGTATTTACCGTTAAGACGAAACAAAATCTACATTGTAAAGGCAGTTTATCTAGCATATACTGTAGACATCACTTCAATCAAATTCGTAAATACATGCTATGTTAACATAAACATAAGTGTCAAATTCTTACTGTAATAAAAATTGACATAAATAGCAGTGTCAAATTTTTATTGCAATAAAAAGCAGTAACACTAACTTTCTGATTTTCATGTGCAAAGCACGTATCGTCACCATTGTTGAAAAAAAATAACAGAAAACATTATTTTGCCCTGTGTCTAATTCATTTAATAGGGTTGGGCGGCATGGGGAATGTAAGAGGATGTTGTGGGGGAGACGACACAATATCAAGAAAACAAGCAACTTAATTAAAGTAACAGTGCGTGAGAATGGGGTGGGGGGCGGGTGAGAAATGTTAGCGGGAAGGTGGGGATAATAAGAGACAGTATCTGTCAGAATGGGGCCGAGTGGGGAGGATAGACAGGTGTATGAACATCATTTCTATATTCCCCCTTCCACTTTACATCACGGACTAACAAAATGTATACAAGACAAACGAAACAGAAGCCTGTGTGTACTGTGCATATATATTTTCTTAAGTTGTATAACTTCATAAAAAAGAAAGAGTTGTGGAACTTGTTTTATTAAATTGTTATTATCAAGGCGAAGAAGTGTTTTAAATTTTATTTAGCAGTGATGTATGGTTACTGAGATACTAACTACTTACACGATGTGTTGAATAATTGGTTAAGTACAAACTAAGCACATTTTTCATCGAAGTATAAAAAAGAGTTATTGATCCTGAGTTATTCAGTTGGTATTATTATTGGGAAGTTTCATTCGGTTTTAATGTGTAATAATTGAGATACTAGTATGAGCTTACAAGGTGTCTAAATACGACGCATTGCAATATGTTTTTTGCCACGACAAGGTAAAAATATTGTAAAGGCCTCCAATGGAAGCTGTAGAATTTTCTTTGGAAGTTTGCTGATTGCGAGAGCAATTTAAGTTTAATGACCAACATCGTATGTTCAAGCAAAAATTCAGGTGTAAATTTCCATCTCAAATCAGTATTGTCAAAACTCAGATCTGTCAACATCACGAGTAATGTGTTGTTTTGGTTCCTAAAACCTTATGAGAATCTGACGACAAACTGAGTCAAATTTGCAAATTTTTGAAATATTACGACCGAAAGCACTAAATCGTACACTTGCGATGGATTGGAAACGTCTCAAAATATTAAGTTTGTTCTACTACCGTTTGAAATTGGACAAAATTTGTTTCACTTTGTAAAATTCGATTACATTAATATTTTGCAAAAGTTGACAGACTGAAGTAACATTTGGTCAATAGGAGCTTATGGGAAATCGCAATTTTATTACATTGTCGCTTATGAGATAAAAAAAATCAATGAAAACTCCTACACTTTTGGATTTACATATATCCTAAAACAGGAATCAGATAACATGTTTAGGTGTAATTAGATTCAGTCAATGCCATGGCGATATTATATTTGATATAACATAATTTCTTTTAATATAATGGATCATTAGAATTCATTAAAGTTACCAGGTTCCTCAATTACCTCAATGGCTACTTGTTGCAAAATTTAAGTTACAGTTACATGTGTTATTCTAGATTGTCCGGTTATGCACCGTTTACCCATGACCTCCGCTTTTTCAGACGCGCATAGTAAAAAAAAATTCGGTTTCATTCGGTTTTTACACTGTCAAAGAAATTACGATAAAAAGCAAGATATAAGATATTTTAAATGTCTCTGTTGCCATGGTTACTTTAAACGTTAAGCTAAATAGGGTACCATGTAAAGTGTTGAGTATTCCGCTACTAATATTACCATAATATTCCATGTTGATCATTAACAGAATGGCACTGAAGCATTCGAAAATCCGTTATGATACATAGTTGTTTAAAAATGAGAGAAAATGCGTTACCATGGAAACAGAGCCCCGCAACATATACATTTTAAACTGATTTTAGAAAGCTAACGCGCACACTAATAAAATTATCAACTACGCAAACGGATAACAGTGAAATCGAAATACACTGAAAAGTGTTATATATCCGTATTTTCTTTCTTCTTTCAATATAAAATACCTGTGGAGAGATACCTGTGGAGGGTCATGTACTTCAAACCTGGATAAAACTTGCACTCAAAGGGACAGAGATAAACGAGCTTGAGATTGTACACGAAATACAATAAATTGCTACGGAATGTAACCTAGAGTAACAAGGTAACCTACCTCCTTAAATACAAACAAAAAAGTTAATATTTGTCTCTTCCGCCTCCTCGCGTGCATTTGCGTAAGACTGGGATCCAGTTTCTTTTATTAAAAAGGAAGGTATTGTAAAACCACACTGGTTAAAGTATTTATTTGCCAACTTGTTAAATACGCATTACAAGGGTGTCCTGCTTTTTCAATTGATTGGTATATTCAATGCATCCTACTTAAGCCGGTGCGTGTGACCTATAGCACATCTCAAAACCTCTCACAAACAAACTTTGCTATTAGTTTGCTTTGTTACGGTCTATGCGTCCAAAGTATCTTCTTACAGATTTAATTATCCCTCGCCAAAGGTGGAGGGATATTGTTTTGGCGTTGTCCGTCCGTCCGTGCGTACGTTCGTGCGTACGTGCGTGCGTGTGTGCGTCCGTCTGTCCGAAATCGAAAATACTTATAATTCAAGAAATATTTAAGCTTGAATCATTAAACCTCACATATTATTAATGAGTACTTGACCTTTGTTCACACATAACATTATTCCCATTGACCAGTAAAATCAGAGTTATCCTCTTGATTTGTTTTGTTTGAATAAAAAGGAAATGCTTATAAAAGTATTGCAGCTAGTATCACTAAACCCCATACAGTTATTAATTAGTACATGACCTTTGCTCAAACGTAATATTATCCCCGTTGACTCAGTTAAAACAGTTTGTCTCCTTGGTTGGTAAAACAAATGAAAATGCTTATAATACAAAATGTACTTTAATTAGAATCACCAGTCCTTACATAATGATTAACTAGCACAAGACCTTTGCTCACATAATTTTAGTACTATGCCCCTTTACCTACTCAAAGCGGAGTTTTTCCCCTTGATTTGGTAAAAATTAGGGATTTTTAACTGTATCTAAGTAACCTATTGATGGATCTTCATGAAACATTTACACAAATAAAAACCACTACAGGGCAGTGGTGCAAGCGCAAATTCGACAGGATCTCTTTATTACCCAGAATTATTTCTCTTTAACTACTACAAAGTAATCCATTGATGTTTCGTCAATAAATTTAATACAAATATAGATCACTATGGGGTGGTGATACATGCGTGTCGCATCAGATTCTCTTCATTAACTGCAGAGTTACTGCCATTTAATGAAACCTATAGATCACTAAAGAATGTTCCCCTTGATTTTGTAAAACATAGATACCAACAAACCGCTGAACAGTCCATTTAGTTTATACTAATTTATTTTAGCTCGATTGTGATGAAAGCTTTAAGCTTATTTGAACCACTCTCGAGTCCGCTCTTGTAAAAACCAACACTGATGTTATATGAGAAGACGTGGTAGTCACGCCATTGGGACCCGAACCCACGACCCCAGTTCCTTTTGTACATAACTTGCGTCTATCTGGAAATAAAATTTCTTTTAAAATATACCCACCTCATTCACAAAACAATTTATTTAGCGGGGGGTATAAATTCGCTGGATTTTCTCGTTAATTAATGGTATTCATGTAATTTCAATGTTTCTGCGTTTTGCCGAGCGTGGTTAAACAACTTGCTTACATACTATCATGATCATTTTGCCAAAAAAGTAGGAAACATTATAATAATTCCATTGTTCGAAGAATACGCGTATCTGTCGTAGGTATCCAGATTTTGATTAAAGTTTCGGTGCTCTTATCATCTTTGAAATCACTTACTCTGCTTCAAACTGAGTATTCGTTTCGCATCATCAAATATATCATTTATTACAATGTCTGTAACCTCTTTTTCTATTCTATTGCATAAGAATATAAGGAAATTATGATTAACCATTATTAGATGATATTAGATTAGAAGTCTTCTAAAATTGTTTAGAACAGGAGGCCGGTCACATTGGATATTATTGGGAGTGAGTGAATAATTCTCCAGGATTATAAGAAAATATACAGTGAGTAGAATTTAACAAGATATAATGAGTATGATTGAGTACTTTACTAACCGTTTCAACCAAGATTTTTTTTGGGTATGAATCACCATCAGTTATAGCTCTAAAGTTGCCACACTTCTCGGAGAGGGAGAAACATTCTATCGACGACACATCTACATTTTAATGGCTGATGTTAACATCTCAAGATGGTGTTTAGTTATCTCTTTTATTTATTTTTTTTCAGATTGACCTTTGTTACTTCATCTAGATGATTGAAGGAACATTGTGGCATTAAGTGATGCAGTGAACATTACGACTATGCGAGGTTAAGATTAGGTTGTCACTTACAAACTGATGCCTGCTCTGAACTAAAGCTGACATATAGAATCGTCATTGCATGCTGCGATATACAAGAAAAACGAATATGCCTTTGCAAAACATTATACGTTGTTATAGAAAAGAAACGATAATAAAACGACTGTTATGGTTATGCACATGCTTAACATTCACAGCATTTATGTTGTATTGTATGTTTGCTCTGCCAGTTCGTCACATGACAGGCAATATTTCTCAAAGCAATCAGGTCCGAATCATTGCAAATAGAAACCAAAGTAGCAATACAAACTCACTATATGAAAATCCTTCAAATTACCTACAATCCGACAGATTTGATTTGATAATCAAAATGGTATATGCATATTTCTATGCTCATAAAAATCAAGTTCCACAAGTAGTGCAAGTCGCTTATGCCGAACATTTACGAGTATGGAATAATTTCAAAGAATACTGCAACAAAATAGATAAATCCTGGTTCGATAGAAAATTATCATGCAGAAATAAAAATACAAAATCTGACTTCATTTTATCATTCCATAAGACCATAGAAAGCACCAAGAATTTAGGATTCAATTCTAGCATGTCAAGGATTCCAATAGATAGAAGCGGATTTCTTCTAAATGGTGCACACAGACTAGCAGCTGCAGTAATTTTGTCGAAGGATGCAAGCTTTGAACACCACAAATATACGCAGCGTTTTCACTGGGGATATGAGTTCTTCAAAAGTCAAGGGATGTTGGAGATGGAGTTAAATGTGGTTATGTTAGAATGGATGAAAATTCAATTGAAGCTGCCGTTCTTGAACAAAACAGTATCCATTATTTCCGTATTTTCAAACAATCGCGGCAAAGATAAAGCTATGCGCAACATTGTTAAAGAACAATGCTCAAAAGATAATGACATTTTATATGAAAGAGAAATCAATTTTACTAAAAGCGGAATACGGCAACTGATATCTCATATGTATGGGCAACAAACGTGGCTGGAAACAAAAGTTCAACAGATGCTATTAAATTATAATTCAACATACAAAGCATTATTTCTTTTTGTCTATGCAAAGGATGCAAGAGATCTAGTTCAGTGTAAACATGCAATAAGAAAGCTTTACAATGATAAAGTTTTTAAATCCACCGCTCACATTCCCGATAACGCAGAAGAGAATTTAATATTAGCAGAAATGATATTAAATCCGAATTCTATACAATTCATGAATCACGCTAAGAATGCGTCTGAGTGTAAATCAATTGCAAAAGAAGTTGCCAGTCGTTCATCTATAGCACCAATTAGTACACTACCAGGTATATACGTTGTTAGAGATGATGTCATGATTGACTCGGGAACAGTGCTTGGTTTGTTTGGTCTGCGCAAAAGAACAGATGTTGACCTTTTATTTTTACATGTTATTGATAAGTCTTTACTTGGAAGTCGCCATGGAATTTCTGTACAAGCTCATGCTTTTAAGAACAATTCCGTCTCGCAAGAACGTGCATGGGGTGAGGACCATTTCAGTGACAGTGGCCCAAAGGATGAATGGGATTTATTTTATGATCCTAATAATTTCGGGTACTGTTATGGTATTAAATTTGTATCATTGAAACAGCTGGTTAGATACAAAATGAAGCGAAATGAGCCGAAAAAGGACAGATTCGATATAGAGCTTATAAATAAGTTCTTTGATAACAATTAAATGAATATCTTAACTTGATTTACAACAGATGTATATTACACTTCAACATCGTCAATATCTGGTATGATAATGTAAGGAGTGAACATAACAGAACAGAACAGATCAAACAGAACAGAATTGCATTTCAACACTTATGACCAGAACACATTAATTCATAGTGGTAATATAATGACAGAACAGATGCTATATTTTGCATATATCAACATTTCTATTTCATATTAATTTCTATATTTAATCAGGTTTGATTAATTGCATGGTAAGGTATCTCAAAAGCAAATAAGTTATTTCTTAAAGACAGCATTTGGAATGTTTCGGTGCGTAAATATTTCAACGGGAATCGTGATATACCATGTTAAAATGTATATTCAGTATTCTATATTGTATCTGTTTCATTTTCAATGTCACATCGACCTACTTGTAGCAATCAAGATATGTATGTAACAGAATTGAACAAATATATAACAGAAAGGTGTTTAAATCAAATTAAACATTCCGAATCAGTTATACGACATGCAAAATAAATCACTCTGGTTACGCCTTCGTGAAATTATTCCGAAATGCATACAACTTCTTCGGTTTGTTACACTCTTATGCTTTATCACTTACTAAACACAAAAAGGTTTTCGCGTGGTTTATCGTCTGATTTACTGCAGTTCAAATGGGCAGGAAGTTAATCATAGGGACTTCGGCACCAGTAGTTAAATATCCAAACATTTGACCAATTAACTGTTGAATATCAGATAATAAAACAGGAGAAGATCTTAGTTATTCTCATTTTAATATGCCCATAGGAATATTATGACTAAAATTATGCTGAAATATATTCATCTAAGCAGCAGTGAATCGGACGTCAGGTGGCAGTTTTACGTGAGTGACGTCATAATTGTCATTCACCGGTCCGCGCTCCTAAACCGTGTATATCTGAAAATTTCATTATGCAACGTTTGAAAGTCTTCTTTGATGAACTGACAAAAATCGAGCGATGTTATAATTTCATAATATAATAATTCTAATTCTGCAATATAATAAATCATTTAACGTTTTTGATAGAGAATGTTTAAACAACGACTGTGGTTAGTTGTTATAACTTAATATATGCCTAACAAGAATTTTCATTGTATTTGTTTACTCTGTCAGATGATTATATTTATCAACAAATAATGACCAGAAAGAAATTTTTCAAACTGAATGTATTTTGATTAAAATCAACTTCTTATGTCTAAAAATGCCTAACAATAAGCTGGGTTTATATCAAAGCGATTGTCTAATCATTCATAATACTTAACATTTTAAAATCGGATCACTTTTTAGAATGATATTTTAAAATTCATGAATATTGCTAAATATGGCAGCCACTTTAGTTTGTTTATGACGTCATTTATACTCCGTCGTATTATTTATTTAGTAAGTACCTTTGAAATAGGTAAATTTCTATAGATTCTTGACTTTAAGGTATTGGACCCCTAATAGTAATGTTTAAAAAATGGCATTTGCTTGGTATATTCTTAAAGTTGGTCATGTTTCTCACTGTGTTGAAATCTTTAAACAACTTTTACCGTGCAGTTTATATATATATATATATAAATTTTGTATAATTTATTGTATTTCCTTAAACTCAAATAGAGACAAATTTCAAACTGAAAAAATGGCGGAATAGGTCGAGTAAAAGAAAACACTGAGCAAAAATATTGGAAATTAATATTAAATTGAATCTACATCTGAAACAGATTTAATGAGACAGAATTCTAACTCCAACAGTGAAAAATTAAGGTCGAATCCTGCGGGACTGTTTTAAAGTTTGCTTACTTCATTAAAAAATAACATAGGGGCAGAAGTAAAACCTACCAGTATTTCTTCCACAATAAGTAAACTAAAGAGTAAAGGCAAAAAAGAGAACTTTTACCTTTCAGTATTTTAAAGATGTCTAACTCTGCCCCCTTCTGTTTCAGATGTAGATTCACTTTGAACAACAAGAAATCGCTTATCAAATGAAAATTTTCCACTTTTGTACGATAAAATTAATAATAAGTCTTAAAAAAGTAAAAACTTACTAGAAAAAAGGAAAAGAAGAGAAAATGTTGGTCCCAGTGGGGCTTGAATCTACCCTCCCCACCCCACCTACTGAAAAATTTCAGTCAAAGTAGGTTTATGGTAGGAATTGAATACTCTTCAAAAGGAGGTACTCTATTATGGGTCTAATATCTTAAGATGTTAAACATGATAATTTCTTTCGTTCTAGAATAAACTAAAGAAATACAGTTACAGCAAATATGTAAAAGTAAATTAAACCCGCCTATTCAAAGAATAGGCAGAGCTATTGGACTCGCTCGTACGTCGGCGTCGGCGTCCGCATCCCGATTTGGTTAAGTTTTTGTATGTAAGCTGGTATCTCAGTAACCACTTGTTGAAATGGATTGAAACTTCACACATTTATTCACTGTGATAATCTGACTTACACTGCACAGATACCGTAACTCTATTTTGCTTTTTTTTACAAAATTATGCCCCTTTTCCGACTAAGAAATTTTTTATTAAGTTTTTGTATGTAAGCTGGTATCTCAGTACCCACCAATGGAAATGGATTGAACTTCACACACTTGTTCACTGCCATAATGTGACATGCAGTGCAAAGGTTCAATTACTCTACTTTGCAGTTTTTTTTTAATTATGGCCCTTTTTCAACTTAGCAGTTTTTGGTTAGGTTTTTGTATGTAAGCTGGTATCTCAGTACCAAAACTTCACACCGTCATGAGATGATAAGCACTGCGCAGGTTCCATAACCCTGTTTTGCATTTTTACAAAATTAAGCCCTTTTTTTTTACTTTTGTATTCATTCATTGATAAGGCTGTTAAATAGTTGAGCGTCGCTGTCCTCCGACAGCTCTTGTTTAATGTTTCCATGGATACGAATGACTATCATTTTAATAAATCATTGAAATGATGTTTCTTATTTCTTAGCCGATTTCGAAAATTCTTTTACTGTCTCTAATATTCTAAGAGGGTCTTTCAGATGAAATTAACACTGAAACAACGCTGCCTTTCCTTTTAAACTTGTCTGAAAAGAACCGATCTAATATTTAAAAAAAATCAGTATTCTATAAAATAATTTACATTCTTAAGATTTTTATCTTATTATACCCCCACAATACGAAGTTTGAGTGTGTGGTGGGGGGGGGGGGGGGTATGTAGTAGTGAGCTTGTTGGTATGTCGGTCGGTCTTTGTCGGTCAGTCTGTCGGTCCGTTGGTTTTCATGGTTTCCGAACAATAACTCATAAAAGGCTATTGATTTAAATGAATTTTGGTACACACATGTAACATCGGAAAATACAGGTCAGTTTTGACTTTGAGGTCAGTACGTCAAAGGTCAAGGTCACAGTGACCCTGAATAGTTAAACGGTTTCCGGATGATAACTTGAGAACGCTTGAGCCTAGGAAATCAAAAATCTTGGTACACTGGTGTAACATCATGAAATACAGGTCAATGTCGACTTTGAGATTAGTAGGTCAAAGGCCAAGGTCACAGTGACCCGGAACAGTTAAACGGTTTCCGGATGATAACTTGAGAACGCTTTGGCCTAAGATCATGAAAATTAATATGGAGTTCGATCATGAATAGCAAAAGACCTCTAGTGATTTTGAGGTCCGTAGGAACATTTAAACAGTTTTCGGATAATTACTTCAGAACGCTTGGGCCGAGGATCAAGAAACTTCATAGGGAGGTTGATCATGACCAGCAGATGACCCCTATTGGTTTTGAGGTCAGTAGGTCAAAGGTCAATCAAGTTCAGCTTTGACATTGGCTTACTTCTGTGACAAGGACATATTGCGAGGGTATAATTCGTCACTCCTGTGACAACTCTAGTGTCATCAGTAGTGGTTTGATATAAATGCAGAAAAATCATCAAATATACCAATAACATTGTTGATTTTTTTATCTTCAATTTTTCAAATCACCTGTGTTTAAATGAATATATGATCGCTCAAAACTAACGTCCTGGTTATTTCACCAGGCATGTTAGCGAGTGGTTTACCGAAGAATAGTTTTGAGTTCTTATGCGTAAGAATATATCACGAAGGCCGTAGGCCTGAGTGATATATTGTTTCGCATAAGAACGAAAAACTCACTCGAGTTATTCTACGATAAAATCACACTTGGAAACTTATTATTTCGATTCTTACACGGCATACTAGTATCAGCAGTGTTAGAAAAAATGGTAACTACTTTGTACGACCGTGCTACGCACCAGGATCGGATGACGTCATTGCACACAAGTGGTTTATTGCAGAATAACCAGAGATAAATTTTTCTTTACATGTATCTAGGTTATTTGCTGATCGTGTTAGAATTAATTTTATATGTATCTTGTGCCATTTAGTTTATGACTATCTTCTACCATTTAGTTTATGTCTATTTTGTACCGATTAATTCATGTCTATAGTGTACCACTTAGTGTATGTCTATCTTGGGTGTAGCTTTTGACCATCTTGTTTCATTTAGTTTATGTCTATTTTATACCGTTTAATTTATGACTGCTTTGTTCATTTTCTTTTTATCTATCTTGTACCATTTAGTTTATGTTTATCTTGTACTTTATGTCTACCTCATGCTGTTCATTTTTTGTCTGCATTTTATCGTAATTGATATATACATAACTGCACCTGTTGTGCTTTAACAGACAGTGTTTATCTCTGTTTTACCGGATAACAAGGGATCGACTCAATGTTTTAGAAATAGATACTGCACCACAGATGTATTAACTACATAAATGCATAGAATGAACATTTACACAAAGAATCAAAAGAAAACACAACAAAAGGACATAACTTCATTTGTTTAACCGTTTGTTTTATTAGGCATGATTAAAACACATATACACAAAAAAAATATTGACAAAGCTAAGGACGTTCGATACAATATATCAGAAACAGTTTCAAAACTAAAGAAGAAATGGAATATCTAATGGAATGAAACTAAAGGTTTTTTTTCTTGTTTTGATTTTATAAGAGACCACAAGTTGAGGAGTTTGAATAAGTTTGGATATTTACAATCCGATGATGCAAGGCAACTCGAGAATAATTCGTACTTAGTATTTAAGAAATAATAAGTTCCCAAGTGTGGTTTATCGTAGAATCACCCGTGTTTTGAGTTCTTATACGTAAGAATATATAACGAATGCCGTAGGCCTGAGTGATATATTATTTCGCATAAGAACGAAAAACTAGGGTTATTCTACGATAAATCACACTTGGGAACTTGTTATTTCGATTCTAACACCACATACTAGTATCAACAGTGTTAGAAAAAATGGTAACTAGGCCTACTCTTTTATGACCGTGCTACGCGCCTGGACCGGATGACGTCATTGCACGCGAGTGGTTTATTGCAGAATAACCCGAGATAGATTTTGCTCTACATGTATGTAGGTTATTCGCTGGTCGTGTTAGAATATTGTTTATAACTGATGACGTTTAATTTAATTATAAAAAAACATTACACCTTAATCAATATGTTTACTATCTGTGGTGACGTTCGTGAGAGAAAAAAATCCAGTTATGCATAGATTAACGCTTTTAATAACCCCTTCATTAATTGTATCTATATCAGAAATGAAATGTCTCTTGTCATATGTTATAAACAAATAAACACCTAGATATACTGATAAACTTTCTAGGCAATTTAAAATCACATTCAATCGCGTTAATTTTCATCTAACTAAAACAACAGCTATTTTCAGTAAAATCTTTACTATGTATAAACAAGTGGATATTTAGATTCATTTTGTACGCACTTTCTTCAAATTCATATCAGAAAACGTGTCAGTCAACAGTTACTTTCCCAGGACCAATGCTTGGAACATTCCTGTGAATTCGGTCTATTATCTCAATCTATTGGCTGGGTGTAAAATTATTGTCACGTCCAAGTTACGTAACACTTACGCATAAGTATATATTAGCAAAACCAAAAGTTGAATTATATAAACTTAACAGGAATGAATATAACTACTGGTTGGACTTATACCCAACAAAAATATTCAGCAACGATGAGTTATCATGATACATTCTTCGCAGTGTTCAAACGCTAAATCACTGTGGATATTGAAATATGCGATTCTGAGTATTTGTCTTGTTAATTTCCTAAATGTGAATATGGTGCTGTACCATCTCTTAGCCGAAAAGTTGTTTCCTATAAGACTACCAATTTTTGACGCTGACTAAAAGTTTTAAGCCTTAGAATCTTTTTCAACTTGTAAAATGGACAGGTACTGTGCACTTTTAAGTTAAATGATCGTTGATTTAGATAATCAATTATGTACTCTTAAGCACCGCGTATTGGTTTAGTTTGAACACGCAAATTGAAAGGTTTTATAAAAAATTCCCCAAAACCATGTTCCTACTACCTACCTAATTTTTTAACACTGTACGGAGAATTTCTTTTATAGGCCTAGTGTCAACACCAGTAACAAGTATTATCCCTACTCTACTTACACATGATCAACTCTTTACTCATAATATCATTACTTAACCACCATGTACTTTGAAGTCTATCCAGGAAATTGTAACATGAAAACCACATTGTTGCTTACAACTTTGACACAATCAACAAAATGACCATGTGTTTAAGAATTTAGTACTAGTCAAATCATTTTGTTTTTATTCATTCTTATTACAATCGTGTATCACTTTCATACCCTGTCGTTTCTACGTTTAAATTCTTGTCAGGCGGAAATAAATCTTTCACAGATAAGGCGTTTCAAAGAGGAGGAGGAGTAAACAATGAAGAGAAACATTCCTGCATTTCATGAAGACTATAAGATGAAAGTGTTAAATTAATGGTAACTAGATAAATTACAATTGTAATTATATATTTTTATTAAACATCTTGTTGCTACATTTCTGTTTATGAACAGTAGAATGTTCTTCTTGAATTTAGCTCCGCTTAGATACATCTTATCTGTGACAAGCACTCCTATTTTATTGAGCTAGACTATGGAGAAACGAAGTTTGACCAAGTGATACCGACCATAAATAAAATAAACAATGATTTGTAGTGCTAAATTCCTTAACCGATGAGACAGATTTGAACTGATTTATATAAAAGCTGAAAAAACATGGGATTCATTTATGTTAACAATTTTTCCATGTTAGACGTTCACAGATGACGTTTACAGATTGATTCAGAGAAGTTCTGACAAGTTGTAGCTGGATAAGGTAAATACTAGGTCTGGTTTCACTTAAACATAAGAGTAATTTTCTAATTAAGTGGTGAGGTTCTGGATGTTAGTTGATGGGGCATTTCATATAGAGTCAATCGATTTAGACTGGCGAAGTCGTGTGGTTGGAGTCAAAAGTAGTTAGCGTCTGGAGGTAATTTTTTTTCTGATTACATGTAACTACATATTGGTTTTCTTGAATTTTGATTTTATTGGAGAATTTTTTTTAAATTTGGGGAATTTATGACCTTTTGCAAATTATTTTGGGTTTAATGACAATGGCACTAACCAAATATAGGGGTGTTATCCCTTTGAGGAGCGGTATCGGCTAATCGAACTGGATATATTCTGAATCACCTGAGTAACATTTTACTAACATTATAAAAACAGTGCTATGAATTCAGGCTATTTTGTTTGTTATTGAGGTAAAAATAAGGCCGCTAGATCAATAATAAACCATTTTAGCACTGCAGATGATAATTTTAGCTAATCGTTACCTGAAATCTGCAAAATTTTTATACCCTAAGAAATGGTAACAACCGAAACATTATATAATTATGTAAATAGTCTAATGAGGTTTTGATTACAAGTCATAATTTCTAATTTTCCATATTATCCCAGTTCCTCAGCTGATTTAGTTACAGTGTTTTGACACGTTTAAGAAAAATAGCATATTTAACCACCGAGCCAATTAGCTGTCGAACAATAAAGTTTGCGTTGTTTGTTTCCAGACATCATAGAACTTATGCATATATGGTTCCAGCTGGCAGGCAGAACTGTCCGCTATTGTCATTGTGTTATATAGTATATTCCCGACTTTATAGGTCCTTTTCATGATAACACTTCGCCTTACATAAGCAACTGCAGCTCAAGGGCGCGAAATCTCTCTACTGATACAGAATTGAGGATTGACCAAGGGACAGATGAGATATATGAGCCCCAAAATGCATCAGAGAACTTTTCAAGACGTTGCCAGGCTATTTTAGCTAGCTTTTTTGAATTGACATCTGGGTTTTCAACGTGCCGGTGTTAAATATGATCCGATACAACCAATGCGTTTTACTGGGAGAACAGTACAGGCTCTAGTTAGGTGGTAAGACATTGAATTTTATTATTTATTTCAAATCATTCGATAAGAAAGTTGATTTGTTTTAAACTGTGCTAATAAGAAACTTTAATTCCAATAACTCAAAAGATTTGTGTTTGGTTTGTTTATCTGAAAAATAAAAAAAAATCATTTTAAAATTCGTGTATTAAAACAAATTTAATAAGGCTTCACTCACCTGATCAATTAATCCGCTCGTACGTGTCAAAATCAACCCATTGTATTCTATAAGAACATGGTATGACGGGTTCATTTTATTGCGACCTGCAATCGTAGCAATTATCCAACCATCAAAATTCCAGGAAATGTGTACTACGATTTAAACAAGTGTATGTATCTTCAATTTGCCACTCGCGATTTTCATCATTTTCATTTTGGCCCGATCTCGTAATATTTTTTCGTTGACCGAATCGTATTTTAACGAAAAGAGTGCGTGCAACCTCCCAGGATATGAACAATCCGGTACATAAGGGCCGAAGTACACATTGTTTGGAACTGTTAAAACAATACAAAGCCACAAATGTCAATTAGATTCACTCCGCGAAGCTCGGAAATTAAGACTGAATATCTTTTGGCATTTTGAATGAATTCATAATATTATAATTCATCATGTGGTAAATTTTGATAATAGCTTTGCAATCTTTCAGGGTACCACTCAAAAATTCTAGCAAGTATAGTTTAACAATGGCGACTGCATACATTTGTAAGCCAGCCAATTCATGAAATGCACACGAAATTTTTATCGCAGGAATTTCAAGCAATTTTTTGTGTAACCGGAAGGTAACAAATAATTGTAAATTAATATCGTTTTTCTAATTGATGAACTAATTGCTATTTGTGACCAAAAAGGAATAAATTATCACCATAATCTATGCAATATACACAATCCGAATGCGTGTTTTAGATATGATATACGCGATTGAAATGGGTTTTTATATTTTCCCGTTCACGACCATGGTTTCTTATAGAACTATCTAGGGGTAGGGTATAACATGTACAGAGGCATTTCTTTCTGATCTGGCGCCAGTGGTTTATCACATTAAACACTAAGAGGTCACATTTTACCTAATGTAGCTGGGAGGTTCTCAGATTGTTAGTCTACGATGGCAGGCATTTCCACTACCGTCCACGAAAAAGCTCAATCAAAGCGATTTTACGAAATCTAGGCGAAGTCCGAAAATGTGTTATAGGGAGTCAAAAAGTAGATTAGCATGTCTGGAGGCTACATTTTTTTCTTGATTTACATGAGCTACATTTTTTTCTTGATTTCTTGATTTACATGAAATTGGCCAGAATGTTTGTCTTAAATTTGGTGGAATTTATGACAATTTTGCAACAGTATCATTTTGGGTTTATGACAAGGCCACTAAGCCAAATCATAGGAGGAAATCTTGTTATCACCTTTGAGTGAGCTGGGTTTTACGGCGAATCGACACAAAATGGTCATATATTGCTGAGTATCACCTTTGAGGCAACATTTTCTACTAACATTTATAAAAAACCAGTCGCTATGAATTCAGGCTATGTTTTCGGTAGTTGTTGATTGGGGTAAAAATAAGGCCGCTAGATCAAATAATACAAACCATTATTAGCACTGCAGATGATACATTTCTACCTAATCTACATGAATCTTGGTCAAAATTTTGCTGATAACCCAAATCGTAACAATGGAACATCCGAAACATTGTAATAAATATGTAAATCTGTCTTTCACATGAGGTTTTGTATACAAAGTCAATAACTTTATAAAAGATGTGTGCCTTACTTTATCCTAGTTTCACTCAGACAGATTTAGTCTAACAGTGATTATAAACACGTTTTAAAGAAAAAAAAGCAACATTTAGCCACCAGAGCCTAAAGTTTTAGCTGTGCGAACAATAAAGATGTTGCGTTGTCTTGTTTCCCAGACATCTATTAGAACTTATATGCAATATAGTGAGTTCCGACAGCAGCAGTGCAGAAACTGTGCCGCTATTGTTCATTGTGTTATATTATTATTATTCCCGATTTATATAGCGTCCTTTTCATGATAAACACGTTCAAAGGCGCTTTACATATAGCAACTGCAGCCACACAGGGCGCGAAATCATCCTCTACTAGTACAGACACAGAGCGATCTGACCAGAGGGACAGAGTGAGATAAAGCCCCCAGAACAGACAGAGAGAACTTTTCAGGTACAGACGTGTCCGGCTATTTTAGCCTAGCTTTTTTCGAATAGACAGTCTGGGGTCTTTAACGTGCCCGGTGTATAGCACCGATACACGCGAAGCCGTCTTTCCTGGGAAGAACCAGTACAGGCCTCTAGTTAGGTGGGAGTAT
This sequence comes from Mercenaria mercenaria, assembly GCF_021730395.1. Classification (NCBI taxonomy): domain Eukaryota; kingdom Metazoa; phylum Mollusca; class Bivalvia; order Venerida; family Veneridae; genus Mercenaria; species Mercenaria mercenaria. The sequence goes on along the minus strand of NC_069363.1, from coordinate 45,854,154 downwards.
CTGACATTGAAGTTTAGGGTGAAATTACCTCTTATTTAAATCATTTCATAAAAAAAATTGTTTCGTTTCGTCAAAGCAGTCTAATATAGACGACCTACTTTCGATTTCAAAAACTACAAGAAAAGACAATTTAATGTTTCGCCGATTTGTTTATTTCTCGAAAAATAAGAAATAAAATCATTTTTAAAATCAGTAGTAATTAAACAAACCAATAAGAGCTTCTTCTCCTGATAATTTATCCGCTTACTGACTGCAAAATTCAACCCATTTGTCATCATGAAACGCAGAATGGGTGACGGTTTCATTTTTTTGCGACCTGAATCGTAAGCAAATTATCCGAACCAGTCAAAATTCCAGAAAGGTTACGATTTAGAACGAAGTTGTATGTAGACGTTTGCATTTTCGCCACTCGCGATTTTGCATCATTTTGATCTGGCCGATCTTCGTAATATTTTTTTCGGTGAACCGAAGTCCGTATTTTCAAACGCAAAGTCGTAGAGGCGTTGCAACCTCCGCGCAGGAATATTGTCAAACAATCAACTGTACCGATAAGTGGAAGTAACACTGTATTGGAGTTTGGAAGCGTTGTTATAAACAGGTCACGTGTGTTCGCCGACAAGTGCCCATAATGTAATTAGGATTCACCCGCGAAGTCTCGCGGAAGAATTAACGTACTGCACATATCTTATTCGGGCCATTTAAAATGAAGCTGTCATAATTTAATTTCATCGATGTGGTAAACTCTTTGATAAGAGACTTTCCAATGCTTTCAGAGGTACCCGACTCAATGAAATACTAGCAGTATGTTCTGGAACTATATTTTGTCTTTCGCTGGATGTTACGCAAGCTTGGTAAGCCAGCACAATTCATGAAATGCACAGCGCAATAAATTTGTTATTTGCGCAATGATTTTAAAGATTATTTTTTTGAAACGGACAGGGTAACAAATGGATAATTTGGCTAATAAGTTAATATGCAGTTTTTACTTGAATTTGTGAACATCATAATTGCTATTTTGTGACAAAAAGGCATAAAATTAGTCACCATAATTATATGCGCAAATGTATTACCAAATCCCGCAGAATCGTTATACGTGTTTATGCTTAATGAGTTACCGCGAAAGAAAATACGTGGCTTTTTTCGAGTATTGCACAATTACACTTCATAAATTTGACAGATTACATCGTTTATTAGTCATAGCAAATGGGATTGACATAACTGAACTTCATCCGGTCAATGAACTCTTTGAAATTAGAGACAATCTAATGGAACTATTAAACTTTCAGCGTTTAGCCGACTCAAAAATTATTAAGTGCTCACATAGGCGTCGTGTCGCTTTTAAGATTCAACTGTATTTAAACTGTATGATGTAGAGAAATAAAGTAGCGTAGAAAGAAAATATGTGGACTGTGCAAATTTCTGGTAAGTACCATTTTAGAAATGGCCGAACATTTAATAACAAATTTTCCTGTACTTGTGGAATACAAAATGTCATATATGCAATGAAATGTTCCAGATGTTCATAAGTCTGTTTGAGAAACCTCTAATTTCGGAATCAAATAACGCTTCAGTGACGTCCTTGAAAAAACTCCAAAGAGTGACGTCTCACAATATAATGACGTCATTACCGAGCGACGTTACTAATGTCAACAGCACATTATCACTCCTACAGATTCCGTAAACTTGTGAAACCATTCGAGTTATATTATCTTATAATTTATTTAAATGGATTAGGATAACCCAGTTAAATTAAAAATTAAATGCATCCCAATTTATCTTTTTTTTCATATAATATATAATATCCGTTTGCACCGACAACAAACCCGAGAAACAGGTTTCCTCAAATTTCATATAGCTTTAGGACAAATAATATTTTACCGACTTTCGTTTTATCGGTAGTGTAACTTTAGCAAGCACTTAGCAGTTTAATCATTCCATGTTGTTGCTTTTACGCTTTTATTAGATGTTTATGGTGCAGGGTATTACATTACATCTAAACTTTACCTAACATACTCGTTTTTGTAATATAAACAAATAAAAAATAAACTGTTATTTGACATAAAAGAATAAAAAATGAACACTGGTTATAACTTTTCTTTTATCCATTCCTAAATTAAACATGCACACCTGCATTTAATGACACTACTGTATAATTCTTCCTCCAAGTAATTGCATGCGGCAGAAAAAAAACCTTTGTTTAGTTAAAGATTACCAGTTGTACAGGGAACACTTGAGAAAAAATGTTTAACGCGCTTGTATTGGTTGAATTGATTGTAAAACGAGTGGGGCAGCTGAGTAAAGACTGGTGTGGATTTCGGAACACGTTACATGTCATAGGACTTCACAATATTTCAGACAGACTTAGAATTGGTTATTTTCGGTTGCGATTTGATGAGATATGGGTCGCCGTGATAAAAGAATTGAGAAATATATTGAGACCTATACCACATTGTAGACTGAAGTGAGGTATCGAAATTTCCGATGTATCTCTTTCCAGGCACGCGACTGGAAAAAGTTGTGACGTCATAAATATGGCGGCTTAGGTTAAAATAAGGAATGCAGAAAATACATGACTGCTGAATAATTGCAGGTGACAACGTCCTCCAATACGATTTTATAATTGTAATTTTGATAGAAGAAATTGAGTTTAATGATTATTATAGCAGAAAAAAAGAACTTTTTGAAAAAAAAAAAGATGAAATTGATTATGATTAAAATGACAAAAATATCAAAAATTGTAACAGAATGACTAAATAACGAAATTAAATCAACAAATCTTTATTTCATGGTGCAGCATGTTCGATTAAGAATAGAAATAGTTTGATGATCAATCACTTCTATAGTGAAGTAATGTTTTATGCATATTTATAAGTAATGTTTTATGCATATTTATATACATTGTATTAGTTCAGGCTAATGTGGCGACGCTGTGATCAATGGCCGAAATCAATCGAAAAATCAACACTTAAATATCTTAGCCGAGAGAATGCTCTTTCTGAAACACAAACTGTTGGAAACGAAATATAAATATATTTACGTTATATTGATTCTCCTATTACAATCTATTAAAATAATATATTCCAAGGAAAACATATTTCCCCCACGTTTAGATTTTAAGACAACCGAAGAAGAAACCGCAAGAATTATTCTCTACATAAGTTTTATGGTTAAGAAAGGCTTAAACGTTTTACCCGGTCAGATGCGGTTACTAAATCTAGAATGATTCATGCAATCTCAATAATAAGCTGTTGCTTGAATATTTGTTGTAAACTTTCAGTATCTAGATGTGGATGTTTATAATGCAATCTAATGAAATACATAATGCATTAGAAGGACTACCGTTATTATTCTACCAGCTGTTACTATCGTTATTCATATTACGCAATTCAAAACCACATCTGTGACAAGGTATAGGAAATCATGGCCATTTTGAGGATACGTAACAGCTTCCATGGCAATAATTTTTCTTTATCAATGTATTTGGTAAAATAATAAAATATTCGTAAATGATTCGTTAATAAAGGATCTGAGAAGATATTTTGGACGTAAAGAACGAAACTAAGCAAATTAATACGACTAGGTTAGACTGTGTTTGTTCATGATAGGTAAATAAATATGAATAAACTTTCACATCCCCTGCGGAATTTTATATTGATCATATTGAATGGATTCCATAATCCTGAAGGATCAGAAGTATACACTCATAGACTTTTATAATCGGTCACTGTTATGATTCTGATAATATCAAAATTACACGACTGAAATTTTCTAGATCACCTTTGTTCCCATGTGCTGTTTATTCGCGAGGGTAATTTTCAAATGAAATGGCTTAAATCAAGCATGCTTGGTATACTTAATTGTTATATTTTCAGCGTAGTCTTAACGGAATAATCATAGGTGGCCGATTATAAACGTCTATCAGTGTATACACCAGCAGTTTTGTGTTTGACTTTCTATACCATGTCTTTATGTCATTACTTACCAATGTGTGCCAGCTGTTATATAACCTTGTAACATGGAAAGCATAAAGAGTTTGAGAATTTTTGCTGAATTAACGTTGTGTTTGTAGACGTTGCGGCACTATGTTCCTTTATTTGTACGTTTTGAGCTTGTTGTCTGTATCATTTACACTGTCCATGTTTTTACCATGCTCTAAACTATACAAACGTTGCTGTATTGTTTAGAGTCATCTTTTTAGGGTGAAAATTGTATCAAAATAACGTATGGGATGTAGGGAGGTTCGCTCTCATTTGCAGAAACAAAGATGGCAGAAAGGATATAACATGATTGCTTTGTTCCACCTGCACATGATCCCGTCTGTAATAAGTTGAATGTTATTTGGAAACTTCATGTTAAACTCAGTATATTGTAAATGAGAGGGTAATAAATGATTTTTATGTGTAAATAGCTGTGTTTGGTTATGTTGAGGTAAAACATACTTGGTGTTAGGGTCAAGTATGAAGGAATATATTTGTAAATAGCTGTGTTATTGCGGGTATGAGGCCGACTAAGTGTTGGAAGTCAAGTTTGAATGAAGATAGTTTATCAGTAATTTCCAATGGTTAAAAACTATCATGAGCATTAGAATTGAGTTAAATATTTCTATAAAACTTCTCCAGACATAATTGTTGATTATATATACATCTGAACAACTTATAATGATAGCGAAACAATACATGCAGATTGCTCATTATCAGATTTCTGTAATATGTATTCGCTTATTTTATGTAATATTTCTTGTATCTTTCGGAAATAATCCTATTTCAAATTAAACTCGGCCAGAACTTTCGAACATAAGGAATATCAAGAGGTAATAGCGGCATGTAAAGACATATATTGTAAATTAGAAGGATGGGGTACAAAGAAAACCGGTAAAAGGGATTTGATGTATTTTTCTTATAATTGGAAATATGAATAATTAAAATACCAAATGAGCTTGTTTCGTTGCATTAAAATCTGATATCATAAGCCTTTCTATTGATTCATTCAGACATTATTAAGCCGTAATATTTTCAATGTATTATAATCAAACGCCATGTATCGGTGACGTCATTTACGGGTTCAGTCGCGGCCGCAAGAAGAGATACACGTATACTGATTTTGTCTTAGACTAAGAAATAATTTGGTATATGTGGCTTTATTTCTTAATTATTTTCGAGCAGGATCACAAACGGCGGTGCTCTATAGCGGCAACGTCCTTGAAGGAAAGTGAAATTGTGAATTAATATTGTTCTTCTTTTGGTTATTAAAGAAATTATATTTTTCATTTGTATTTACATTATTTAAGCATGTTCATTAGTAATTACTCTGATGAAATGTTATTTAAATTGTTTGATTAAGATCAAACCTATCTTAAGGAGTCAATTTTCTAAATACTAGATTTCCAAACTGATAAGACTGTCAAACAGCTGTACAAGTTCATATTCAAAACTCTGAGCAAAAGAAAACTAAAAATACGATGACGCTCACAGAAAAGTAAATCTAATTTGAATCAAAACTTAGAACATATAAATCCATTTTACATTATTCTAGTAAACGTAGTCCATGCAAAATTATTTTAATAAATTCTGTATTTTGACAATTAAGCCTATATATCAATAAACATTTATATTATTCTAAATTTAATTTTGAATTTATATCATCTTATTTTTTTCAATATCAATATTACAAAGTGATTGTATATATCTTTTTCCATTTTCGGAGCACTTTTCATTTCCTCAAATTTAGATGTCTGATTGTTTAGTAAGTCTTTACAGATATACAGATAATAATTTAAGAGTGTATTTCAGACAAAGCCGTCTAACTGGGTTTTGACAGACAAAACCAAAACAAGGATAACTATCCTAGAAATCGCAATGTCTCAAGAACGCAGCCTCTCAAACCACAAACCAACAGCAGTATATGTATGGATGTGTACATGATAAACACGTTGAAACAATAAAACATATAGACAACGAGAGAGAACTTTTAAAAGCGACGACATACGTGAAACTGACGTTACAAATGACGTCACACACCCGATATGAAATTTGAACGTGAATATGGAAAATATTAACGTTTCAGGTTCCATTGAAAGTGAAAGGAGTTTTTAAATGAGTATGTAATAATTATAGGTTATCAACTTTGTATGTGGATATATGCACGAGTTCTGCAACGGTAATATCCAAAATAGATCCAGTCTATGGTGGAAGAAAAATATAGATTGTCAGGGTTACTGTTCTATAAAAGATGTTCATAGATGAACGTTTGTTCATGCTTAACGAAAGTAGCGATTCAGAAAAAGCTAATATCGTAATCATCGCATCTGAACAAAACATCATACATGCCCTAGCAATCGTGATTTAAAAAAATAACATATCGCTTTAATTATATTGATTTTTTATAACTAAGAAAAACATTAAAAAACGTCAATATACCGGTAACTCATGCTGTGTCTATACGAAATTATGCCGCGTTTGTGCTTAACGTTTGATAGCAAGTAAGGTCCAGTAACTATTCATATTTTTTTAAAAATATCACATAGGTCCTCACAATCATTACTCAGAGAGTATTTTGCTAAAATCGTTCTCCTTTTTGTATTTTTCACATAATTTTGTTTATGATTGATAGCAAGATGTTATCTCATTAAATACAATCTCTTTAATGATAATTTTTAAAAATGCGTTAACTATTTTATGCTGAAGTGGGCTTAGATATGTGTAACAGCTATGTGAATATTGTCAATTTTATAAAGAATATATCGAGAATGATATTTTGTGCCATTGAACCATCAAAGATACATTTAATGATTATATTATGTATAGATATATGTAATAAGGTAACAGTAATTTTTTATAAGAACATTATATAACATCTTGATCATTTTTCGATATAAACATACTTCCATGTTCAATAAGACTAAGACAAAGACATTTATAATCTTAGGTTTTTCTTCAAAACAACAAACAACAGTTACTGTACTTGTTTTTTATATTTTATTTATTATAGTCTCATCAATGTACACATTCAACACATCATAATAAAAGCAAAAGCATAAAATACAGTACATTGCCATTCAGTTATTGAATAACAAGAGACTATTAACAATTTATATACATAATAAAACTATATTAATTTTTTATAAATTTATCTTTACCATGCAAATGATGTTAATCATGCAACTACATAGTTCGTTAAAACCTGCCTTAAATAAAACAGTAGCCTTTGTAACAGTACCAGTGCGCTCGACTTTTCTCAGTGCCTAACCATAAACTAAGAGCTTTGCCAGTATAAACTTCCTAAAACTCTATCAAAATTCAAATCATAGCTATGGGGATTGTCTCTCCAGGTGTAGACTTAGATATTAAACAACTGTTTTAAAGTTCAAGCCAAAACTTGACCAACAAGTCTAAAATAAAAAGGGGCATAACTCTGTCAAAACTCAACTTGTTACAATTTTCACTTTGCTTCAGTTTCTGGTTCTCGTAGTTGAAAACGAATTCGAAAAGTCGCATGTTTCTTTTTTTTCTTTTTCTTTTTATATTTATATTTCTCAGAAAATCTTAAATCTACTAGAATATAAAAATGTATTTTTGTCATTTGTTTGGACACATTCTTGTTTCTCTTTATATGTATATCATATACAAAAAAAAATGAAATCATGAAATCACGAGTATCAAGGATTTTTTTTTGTGAGATATATAGATTAACTAATTGGATTTATTTTTACAAAACTTTAACATTTTATCAGATAATAGTTTTTTGTTTTGCTTATCTCTAAAAGCTTATAAGCATGAGGAAGAATTGACCTCATGACCGATATTGCAGAAAATCGATATCAGGGGAGACAACAGCTATATGGTATTGGTAACAGGTGACCGGTATTGCGATGTCGATATTTATTGCCTCCGGGTATTGTCACCTGGATGTTTATTTCAAAATCAAGTGTTATAAAAGAGAAGGTTTTTTTTCCATAAGATAATTAAACAAGCTTAAATGAAATGTCACTTGAGTTACAAACTATGGAGAAGGGATTTTTCATTAGAAATAAAACAAGTCATTTTTACCAAAAGAACACTTAATATGTAATTTTCTGAATCATGGCATTATAGAAATGCTATTTAGACATGCTATTTTATAATAATTAAATTAAATTTTTATACCCAAAATAACATATCTTTACGTAATAAAAACCATATTTTCTAATAAAAATCATATTTTCATACATATTCTTATATAAGAAGAATGTATCTTTCTACACTTAAATTTTAGGAAATCTAAAATAGGGCTTTGCTCTATTGCTCATTTTAACATAAAACGCTTCATACTTAGTAATAAAGTTACTGCAAGTCTGCAACTGTTCATATATCTAACATATTTACATTGTGTAAACTTTGACAAATATCATTGTTTAAAATTGACATTTTCTACTTATGAAACCTCATTGAAATATCAGTGCATACACATATTGTGTATGTGCATAAACATTTTGTGTATTTCTTGACTATTACTGTTTTGACATAGACTGTTTCAGTAATTCATACTGTTTTTCCTTTTTTCTAAGTTTTGTTTTAATACCTGATTAATCCAATTTCTGTTTGATATCATTTACTGACAAATCATTAGCATCACACATAGAAATGACCGTTTTCTGGTAAGTCACAAAAATACATATATAAGTTGTGTTTTTTTTTTAAACAGTTGATCACAATTTATAATAACACAAGTGTAGGTTTTGATTTTTTTACTCTGAAATGTTTGAATATCATACGTATATCAATTCAGTAATTCTTAACATATTGGCAAAATAGGAAATTTAATGAATCGAAAAATATATCATGTTTGTAAAATTAAAACAAAAAAAAAACAAAAACAAAAAAAGATAGTGGCAATGAGCGTGGTACAGGTATTTTACCGTATTCAAGCAGACATTTCTCATTTTAATATAACTACACATATTTCATCAATGTATGAAAACTGTTTGCAAAATAAAAAATATGCAAAAGAGTAAAATGGCGTGATAATTATATCTTGCAATTACAAAAAAAAAAAAAAAAAAAAATAAAGAATACCCGTAATTCATAACGCAGCCTTATCAGTGTTGTAAACGTCTGTGTTGTTTTAACGCACTTTATTTAAAGGTTATTGGCAAGTTTTATTACAGGTCCCATAATCAAAGCACTGAGAGAACTGATGTGGGCAGCGGTTGACAGCTTCTGGTAATGAGCATGAACAGTTAGCTTAAGTTTAGTAATTCTAATTAAACAACTTTTGATTAAAGTATTTTCAACCTTTCTTTTACCAAATCAATGGGTAAAACTCTCATGTGCTTATTGAAAATTTTGTGAGGTTTGGTTAATTTTGCTCAAAATCTTTTTTGAATTATAAGCATTTTCTTAACAAATCAATGGCAAACACCGTGCTTTTATTGGAACAAGGGGGATAACAGTAAATGCGAGCAAAGGTCAAGGACTAATTGATAATTATGTGATGTTTGGAGAATCTAATTTTAACAAGAGCTTGTCGAACACTTGCATGAAGTAACTGACAAGGCACAGAAATAATTTGGTCACTGCCCACTGGACATTTAACGCATTGACCTTAAATCAATAATTATGGGTCATTCACCAGTCTTAAATGACCTCCGTATCAAATGCAATCTTAGACCAAAGCATAATCTAGTTTTCTGGCAAAAAAGTTCTATTGTCAATGTGATATTGACCTTTGACCTACTGAAATCAAAATCAATAGGGGTCATTTGCTGGTCATGATAAATCTCCCGATCTCATGATCCTAGGGCCAAGCGTTTTCTAGTTATCATCCGGAAACTGATCTGTCTACAAACCGACCAACATCCATCATCAAACATCATTATTTACAATATACCCCTCCTCCTTCGAAGAAGGGCAATTAAGTTTCAAATTAGAAGATGCCCATGTATCCCTAGTCTCCCAATGCATAGTCGTAATAGGCAAGAAGTCAATAGAGGGTAGGAGAGAAAGACAAAGAGACACTTATGCTCGGCTGCAATATAGATCATCTACTTGGCATGTCCAATCACCCTATGAAGTTACAAAATTCTGGGTCAGGTGGTTCTCAAGTAAACCGTTTTCCATGTTCAGGCCCCCGTGACCTTGATCTTTGATCGAGCGAGCCCAAAATCAACAGGGGTTATCTACTCTGTATGTCCAATCATCCTATTAAGTTTCAATATTCTGGGTCAAGTGATTCTCAAGTTACTGATCCAGAAAGAGTTTTCCCCATCTTCATGCCTCTCTGACCTTTCCCTTAAGTCAAGTGACCCCAGAAATATTAAAGGTCATCGGCTTTGTAATTCCTATCATCGTGATTGAAGGTTCTGGGTCAAATGATTCTAAAGCGGTTGTTTGGAAACTGTTTTCAAAGTTCCGGTTCCTGTGACCATAACTTTTGATTAAGTGATTCAAAAATCAATAGGGGTCATCTACTCTACATGTCCAATCATCCTATGAAGTTTCAACATTCTGGGTCAAGTGGTTCTGAAGTTACTGATCAGAAACGGGTTTCTATGTTCAGGCCCCTGTGACATAAACAGGTGATTTTTTTTTATCTTTTTTTTCTTTCAAATGAGATTTCATATTGGTAAAAGCAGGCGACGAATATATTATACATAAATTACATAGAAAGAAGGACACTTCAGAATAGTTCTTAAACTAAAAGCAACCATAAAAGAATATTTACAATGAAATTAAATGTTTCATTCAATTTTGAAATAACCAAAAAACTACTACTGTCTCCAATATCAGCACACATCATGGCTTCGGATTGCATTCAGTCATTTTTCAGTTGTAGATTAATATAATATACCTCATAATCATGACAAAATGCATGTTTTAGTGTTGTTATATTTTCTGGTCCTTTCGGACCATGGAGTCCATTCAACATATGTAGTATTTCGCTTTAGCCGGTGCTAGGGGGCGTAAGAGGTGTTGCGCATTTTATTACCTCTCATGAACAAACTCAGACAAACCGAATCTGCTATTAATTCTTCTTGATGCATTCTATGCTTTCGAAGGATCTTTCAAGTTACAAATTTTTATTGTTAAAAATGCAAATATGGAAAATGTACATTTTTCTAATTTAGTTTGAATTATCTAGTCACCAACAATATCTGTGATATTCAAACTGTGTTATAACAGGGTCTTTCAGAAATGAATTTTAAGTGACCCTGGTTATGATATGTGGTATATAATTTTTGTGTGATCTATCTATCTCGATCGATTATCTATGATTTCATTGCAGTCTTCCGAATCCCGCAATTGATTGTATGATTATCTATCCAAGAAGAAATCGTATGCCATGCAGTACGTGAATATTTGGGGACGAAAACACCGCAAATCTCCCGGCGATTAAAAGGCGAACTTGATAAAAATAATGTTTCTTTCGAATTAATTATACCATTTAAGGATATGTCAATCACAAACACCAGCTGGAATGTAAATATTAAATCAAATTGAAGTGCATAAGTTCGTATTTGCGGAAAAAAGGTTCGAATTTTTCGCCCCCTCCGTTACGGCTGCAATTATTTTCCTAAGTCGTAAATATTATGAAAGGATCATATCTTTTTCTATGAGAAAAAAAAAGATAACACTCTTCTGTTGATTGCATGCAATATTATGTTTCCATAAGTCCATTTCTATGCTACAAAGTTCATATACACGATTGCAATTTTATCCGAAGGCAGTGGCTAGACTCGGAACCGGAATCGGTTCCCTAGACAGCGAACTTATGCGTCTGGAACCGGTTCTCTAGCCAATATACCGTACTACGATAGTTTATATCATTCCAATATGGCGGACAGTATGCGGCGAGTACACTTCTGGAGACACAGTACACGTAGACAAATGCAAAAGCATGCTTTGCTGATATTATAAGTAAAATTAATTAAGATAATAACATGCACGATACCACAAGAAACAGAGCGAATTTCGGCAGCTTTATGCATAGAAATAAAATTCCGGTTCCCTAGCCTATGCACGGTACTTTTGCTAGAGAACCGGTTCCGGACGAATAAGTCCGCTGTCTAGGGAACCGGTTCTCTAGCCACTGCCTTATTCGAACGCACGCCGTGCTAGTTAGATTTTTTCTGATCACGTGACCAAAACAAGCTCTTTGGTGTTGTTATAATAATAAAATTTCGATTAACTTTTTTTTAACAAGAGCTGAGTTTTAATTCAAAACGTTTATAATAGTGGCAACTTGGTTTTAATACCGATTATAATTCTACGCGGATGGTGCTGAAGTACACATACGATTTTTACAGGTTATTTATAGTTTATTTTGGTCACGTGATGATGAATTGTTTTGGTCATGTGAACAAAGCAAGCATGCTCATTTTCATACGCGTTGTTTTTTGTTATAAAGTAAAGATTACGACAAATATGTACTTAAGCAATGCATTTTTGATAAAGCTGAATCTCGGAAGCTTTCTGAAAGTTAAACAGACTTGAATTACTTAAAATTTATTGAGGACATGGAACTACTTGTTCTTCGGTTTCGGATAAGCGTTTTGACCGTAAATTTGTGGTATGGTAAATCTGTGGTCACGCTTCGCTGCCCACAAAAACTATTTACGCGTGATGCATACAACATTCTATTACTTCTGTAAACTATCAGTCAATAAGATTCCAGTATACAAATGGGTTTCATGTAAAATTATCTTGAATTGAACATGAACTATGAAACTAAGTTAATCACGCCGGTTATATTATTAAATGTGATAACCCACGCAGACAACAACGATGTGACTAAAATATTATTATAACATGCATACATATTGTAAAAACAGTAACAACCATAATGCAATACTGTATTTTTCTTTTCTTCCGTATCTGTTTTCATTGCATATGCTTTCCTTTAGATAAAACCTAGCCTGGGAAGCCGTTGATAATATTTGTGCTTTGTCAGAAGAAATCATACCTAATACCTATGCATTAAAGATCACTTAATTTGCGCTAATTAGTGTTAATTGACATTCATCGAGTTTCTGATATTATCAACGCCTGGGGGAAAGGTGAAGGAGTTTCCATGTTACTACCGATTATCGATTTTTTATAATTAGTCTAATTAACATGTGATCAGATTTGCGCTTGTTTGAAACGGAAACGAGGCAATGATGCCGAAAATTCGGCAATTTCCGTAGATCACTAGGTCTGCATTAATATAACTTCTTGATGGCTATGACGCAAATTTAAGTTTAAACTGATATATTTAAAAGTTGTTACAACTTGCTGGAAAAGCTATGGGAGGTAAAAACTGGTATTTGTCTATGGCCCGGAGATGGTCGGAAACCTTCGAAAGTACACGATTCCGATCTGTCTTTTCCGTGAGAATTCCGTTTCTATTTTTAGCCATGGTATATTGCTTTCAGAAGTTATCGTTCTTTATCAAACACCTGCATATTTCGGGTGTAATATAGGTGGCGGTGCGGTTGGAAAACAGGTTTCCACAGGCTGTCAATTTGCAGGTATTAAAAAAGTTAGAAATTGTCAGACTGGATTCCCAGGCTAGATAAAACCCAACAACTTTGCTTTTTACCGACTAAAACAATTTACAACTGGTTTCTGCGCCTGATGCTTTCCGCAACTATTTAAGGGGACGCATATTGCTACATTCACAGTTCATACAGAAATGGGAAGTGGTGCATATTCAAGAAATTGATGGTGGGAAGATAAAAAAAAAACATAGTCCTAAATTGATCTAGTACTGATGGACACCTGTAATAGTCAGTACTTTGTGGAAAAGGATGTGGTACTATTTATGTAATAGGAAAACAGAGGTCTTTGTGAAAAGTACATTAAACACAAAATATTAACCTTTTGCATAAGGAAAAAACAGGTTTTTTACAATACCAGTGTAACAAATAATGTTGTAGGGATGAGAGTTTCTTTCTAAAGCACCAGGTTTGCTTAAACATGTAAAAGTTTAACGCCACGTCATTTCAACTTGGGATGGACGCCATCTTTCTCATTGACAAAAAATGTAAACAAAAAATTCAGAGTGGGATTAGCATTGCAATGGCATAAGTTATTAACATGACATTCTACACAATAAATACCTTAGTACAGATATCTGAGATGCTACACGGGTCTGGTGGGTTAAATGCATAACGTCGATCACTTGATATTGATCTAGAAAAAGCGGTTAATTTTAGTTTATTTACATGGTTTTTAATTTTCCCACGCCTTCTCGGCGAGTCACTGCAAAACGTATTACTGCGCCGGACGAACGGTAACTCTAATGATCAACGGGAGACAACTTAGGTGTCAGCACGTGTATGATTTAAAAAAAAAAACCTGTCGATGTTTATAATTTCAAATAACGAATCCTATTCAGAAATTCGTCTTTAATATCAGAACATTATTAATTTCTATGGACATTTATCAAAAATATTACTTACAGTGGACTATTTTGCGAATCGAACTCATTTCCGCTTTCAGTTGTGAGGTACTTCCGTTATACTTTTTGACAACAATAACAAATACAAAATGAATTAATAAAGTCACATATAAACCGACTGCTACTCAGACCAGTGTAAGTTTACTTGTAATTACAACATCATACTTGTTCATTACGTTATGAGATTAAGTTATTCTTGAACTTCATTCTCAATTAATTACGTTTAGATGATATTGCATTTACAACTTGTCTGACCCCGTTTTTTACGTGAATGACAGCAGTATCGTTCAACTCGTGCCAACAAAGTTAAGAAAAGTATGGTGGAGAATTCATGGACACATTATAAATGGCATTAAAGTGAGGATAATTGTATATTCGTCCAGTTTTGATCATTGACATTCCTGCTGTGTATTAGTAAGTTTTGTGAATGAGATTAGAAAGTTACTTTTGCACATATACACATTGGTTGGACCTCTCAACCAAATTTCATACCTTATTTTAGGGATTTTTAAGATAATACATTTTCAAAAGATTGTTGAATGTGTTTTGATATTTCAGTTGATTGTAGTTCATGAATACTAAGTTGAAAATTAATAATGGAACCATTTCTAGGCCCTTATTACAAGTCACTTGACTTCTGTAACAATAAATGTTTAATGTATTAAGGGGAATATACTCTTTTGGTTTTGGAATGTGGCCTTCCTTGACCACCATTTGTAAACAAACTAAATGCCTTTATGCTACGCAATAAACTTAGGTAAACTTACAGATTTCGTAATTTTGTACTTTCGATTTTATTTTGCAAATTTGTCAATGTTTTACAAGTGAATACCTGAAAAATCACACTTTTTCCTGACCCTGTTGGCAAAACAGCCAAGTTATCTTTAAGATTATAGAGGCTTTCCATTGCCTCAAGTTGTTTATCACTGAATTCAAAGGCTATTTTCAGACTTTTCTTAGCATACTCAATACTTTTCTGGAACGAGTCCGCCATCTTGTTTGTTTATGTTTTTAACATGTGCGTTGAAAATATTAGATGATGATTATTCTACAAATATATTTGACATTTCTTTAATAATATGATCCATAATGAGCGTAGCAATAAGAAAATCTAAAAAAGCGTTAAAATATCATTTTTATTGACGGATACATAATCTGTTACTTCCAAGCGAACGAAGACGAACATTTAACTCTGGCGAATAGCGTTGTTGTATTCTAGAGCTATACACGAGGTGTAATTTACCAGAGAATACGGAAATGCCAGATGTTGCACGATTGAAACTAAATACTGTGTTTTAGCTAACATATGCAAAACGAAAAAAAAAGACAGTGAACTTATTTCACTTTTTTTTCTTTAAATTAGATTCTGTTGGATATTGATAAATTTTTGGACAAGGTAAAGCGCTATTATTTTCACACAAAAAATAATTGTTGACTTTGAATGTACACAATAAGTCGTATGTAATTCAACAATAACTTTCTTGTTTGAGTTTTTTTTTCATTTTTATTTTAGTGGGCAATCCTTTGTGTACTTATAACAGTTGAAACAGTATCCATTTCATGTACCAAAACTTTGTACTTTTTTGCAGGTAAATTTTATCATACCCCGCCCACATTTTTCTAATTTCAAAGTCTGCGTCCCCTTAACTTTATAGTTTATATCAAAAGGACAACCATAAGCCAGAGACTATCTGTTGCACTAATAACTTCTTAACAGTTTCTGCGCGGTGCGTGATAAAGAGCCAGAAAAAAGTTATACGAAACTGATGTGAATATCGAATTCATTTTCATTTCTTTCTCCTAAAATCATTTTTATATCAAAGAAATGACAGCATTTTTTTTTTTAAACAGAAAATTGTTAAGTTTGTATCTTAACGATTGAATGCTGAACCTTTATTTTTATCATGGTTACGCTAATACTAGTACATTTTATCTATACAGCTTTAAGGCAGCATTTGATCTATAAGACTGAAATTAAAAAACCAAAAAAAACCCCCCCAAGAATCTGCGATGGTAATAATCAGGATTTGAACACAAGATCTTCACGTAAAAATGGTAATAAAACAGGATTTGAACCCCGAGATCTCCGGGTAAAGGTGCCATGGGTGCCATGAGATTCCGCGTGAACTCTTGGCTGTACCTTGAAGAATTTTGTCTTTTTTTATAAAAAAAAGCATTTTCCGCGGAGAACTCAAACTGATATGGCTCTCAGTATGCTTGGATAGCTACCTGCTATTTCAGAAATCGATAAACAAAAATTGAATTTCCTTCAAAACTCTGCACCTTGTGTCCAGTTTTACAAGTAAAATATTTAACTTTACACTGCAGTTGTATGCGAATAGATATTTTACGGAACAGACTGGACATATTCCTGATGTTTGCAGAATTTTGAGAAATACAATCTTTTTCATGTTATCGAATCTTTAAAACTGCAAAATGTCCTGGTAAATTCGAATGGAAACGAATAGTGTTAAACGCTATACGCATGTACCATACTCAGCAATGGTCAGAACGATTAAACAACGATGACGATTTTGTTCGTTTCAAAACTTTGCACACGGATATCAGCCCTTGTGGAGGCACCCAGACTCTCTAAGCTCAGTGAAATATGCTTTACGTACTGCTAGAATTGTTGTTCAAGCTAAGCAAAGTGATCTAAAAACTTGTAAACATTGTAATACACAAACCACTGACTTAAATTTGCATTTAATATCAGAATGTACATCTCATAAAAGGTCTCGTTCCACCTTTCTGTCTTGTATCGAAAGACAATACAGTATTGAAATGAGCAACTTTCAACTTCCTTAAAGATTGTGATGCAGAAACATTTTAAGGAATATACTTAATGTTCATGTGTTTTATATTTATTGCATAGATGAATTGCTCCACAAAAATCTCATACAGTGTGCTTGTAAATTTATACCTGATGTATATCCGATAATGAACTAGTCTAACCAACTTGTCTAATAAACAGTCAAGTAGTTTGTCAAGCTATAGAAAAGTAATAATATCAAAACATTATCAGTATTACCTGCCCTAAAAAAGCTTATATTTCGTTCCGATAAGCTTTAGGATTCCAGATTCAATATTGAAGCATCTTCATTGTATACATCAAAAGGAAAGATGTTCTGATAATTATGGAAACGTTAATTGGGCACCCAAATGTTGAGTTAATGTGGTTTGAAATCGTCTTGTTGTTTGTAGTATTGTCCACTTTAACACGGTATCTCATAGATTATTTGTCTACTTGATGCATTAATGTTTCTGCTTTTTCCAATTATTTTGATCCTTAATGTTGTTATGTTTAAGCAATACTAGTATACCAGAAGTTTTTTTAATACAAAACTGTTCTTTATGACATGTAGATATAATGGAACAGGTCTTGACGAGAAAAAGGATCGCCTCCTGGCGACATGATTGGGTTATATCGACATCTGTTTTTGCAGAATGCCGTTATAATCTAAGTAACTCCAGATATTTTAAGATTATAACGGCATTCTGTAAAAACAGATGTCGATATAACCCAATCATGTCGCCAGGAGGCGATCCTTTTTCTCGTCAAGACGATTTATGTCGCTAAGAATCCTTTATTTTGTTATGAGATATGACTGCTTAAAATGATTCTTTAACATTTAATTGTACATCTATATAAATTCTTTAATACACAGTCAACTGTCCATGATATTTGTTAAAAATTTGTTAAAAATAGATGTATGTATATTTCTTATCAATATGTACAATACGTTATATATGTTTCTTGTTACATATGCTGAAAAGCGGAAATAAAGAGTATAATTATATAACTGACTTCCGAGGAGACTAAAGTTGAATGCGTTTAACATCACTTAAAAGTAAAATAAAGTTTATTTCTTTATAGCTAGATTTTGAAAATAGGTTTATAAAATTAGAATTATATTCAGTAAAATTTTAAGGTTAAAAATCAGTTAAACATGAGTTTATTAAAGCATTATTTTAACACGTAATTAATTATGTCCCTTTAGCATTATATAGGTGTTTCGTTTTGCAACAGTTGAACATGTTAAAAGTCGATATTATATACGTTTGAAGTCGATGAATATATAAAAATATATTTAATGTTTCCTTTTGAATACTTTAACAATTAGAACCCTTATAGGCAAAGCTGTCTGGGAGAAAAGGTCAAACAAATTCCTTCACAAGAGTATTTATTATAAAAACGAAGATAAATACGAGTGTGATAACATACTAAAAGTCCTCAACAAAATCCCTAGGCGTTACTTGAAAAAAGACGTATTTAATCTGCAAAGTACTGTACACAATGTTATGTCTCGAACGTCCTGCCATACTCCGCAGTAAAGTTCACGGTTAGGAAATATAACGCTATACCGTGTAAATAATTTGTCTCGGAATCGGACAATAACTGAAAAAACAATTTAAATCATTGGCAGTCATCGAACATTCTGCATGTGGTAAGTTTGTTTATGATAATATTTCTTGGGGAAATCCATAAATATGTCTTCAGTACGGAAATAAATGAAAATCATGAAAAGTTTATGCTTGTTGCGGTCTAGCAGACGACGCAATGTAAAATGCGGTTTATGCACCTAAAAAACATTATTTGCGACTGAAATGGGAAAAGTATTGAATTTATATATATTTGATATGCTTACAAAAGTAGCATGTAGAAAAAAAATGAAAAAACCCGAAATATAGGATGTCCCTCTTTTCGAATTTTTTAAAACTATGGAACGCCATCGCTGACATAAATTTTATAAACTATATAATATCATTTTTTTTTTTTAAATAGTCATGTACTTGTAACCAGAATTAAAACAACTTCAATTCCTTAGTATATTTATGTTCCTGATGTCACTGAGAATTTTGTTTACTAGTTGGATCCTATAATAAACTTACAACTTATTCATTATTACAGTTGCTGCACAAGAATTCCACACCTGTTGTGTAATATGATCTGAAGTTCAAGTAATTAGGTAGCTACTTTCATAGTTATTTAATCTCATTGTCTTTGAATGGATTTTTATATGATAATAACATTTTCTTTGCTATTAAGCGTAATAGATATATTTGTAAACAGACTTGAAAATAGAATTTCTTAGCATATTTATCTTCTTGATGTCCATGATTTTTTGTTCATTATTTATTTATATTCTTTTGGATCCTGTAATAAACTTATTACTTATTTTATTATTACAGTTGCTGCAGAAGAATTCAACACCTGTTGTGTATTATGGTATTGGTATTTAGCTGAAGTTAAGGTCATGAGGTAATTACTTAAGTTATTAGTTATTTGTGACTGAAATGGTAAATTAGTGAATTTGTATATATTTGATATGCTTTCAGGAGTATCATGTAGGGAAATATGGGGAAAAAGCAATAAAGAAAGTCTCTCTTTTTTATTATTTAACTATGCAACGCCATCGTGGACATAAATTTTATGCATAAAATAATGTCCATTTTTTATTTTTGTTTTTAAATAGTCCTGTACTTGTAACCAGTACACTTTCTTAGCATATCTATGTTCCTGATGTCACTGACAATTTTGTTTACTAGTTGGGTCCTATAATAAACTTTAACTTATTTCAGTATTACAGTTGCTGCAGAAGAATTCCACACCTGTTGTGTATTATGATCTGAAGTTCAAGTCATGAGGTAGTTACTTACATAGTTATTTAATCTTATTGTCTTTGAATGGATGTTTGTATGATAATGTTATTTTCTTGGCTATTAAGCATATAAACTATATTTGTAAACAGACCTAAATACAGTTTCTTAGCATATTTATCTTCTTGGTGTCCCTTATTTTTTGGTTCATTATTTATTTATATTCTTTTTAAACTTATTACTCTTTTTAATTATTACAGTTGCTGCAGAAGAATTCAACGCCTATTGTGTATAATGATATTGGTATTCAACTGAAGTTCAGGTCATGAGGTAATTACTTAAGAGTTATTAGTTATTTAATTTCATCATCTTTGAATGGATTTTTGTATGATAATAACATTTTCTTGGCTCTTAAATGTACATAGAGATTGTTCTATGATCTTTTGAATTTCAAGTAACTTTTTCGTATAAAAGTATAGATTATTTATACATTTGTATTTCTATTCCAATTGCAGTACTTCTGATGAAAACACTTGCGTTTTATGTGGCGTTAGAGACGATAACCCCACTTCAGTTCTCGGCGACAGGGGATGCCAGAGCATCATAGCAGCCAGCAAGAATAAGGGTTAGTGCTTCTTAAAAGCAAGTATTTAAAGGGTCTTGTGTTGTAGGCTCTCCTGAACTATATATATCAGTTTAATATTTCGTACTATAGTGTCATCTAGTATAACATTATCTAGGTAGCACAATAGCAAAAACTTGTAAAATCGTTTCTTTTATACTTACTAAAGCTGAAATGAATTCATTCAGTATTGTCTATGATTAAACTATTGTCACACACACGCGCACACATGCATGCACATACGTGTATTATCCAAAATATATTTCTTCAGCAACATCAAATATGTAAGGGAAATGAAATTCTAAAATGAAAGCATAAATAAAGATTAATGTAAGGTTTATTAGTTATAAATAAATTAAATTTGTATGAATTACAGGTCGAACGTTGGTCGTCTCACCTGGACAGCAAGTTCACAAGGATTGCAGGAGGATTTACTGCCACCCCAATCAGAATCGTCTCAATAGCAGCAGCAAAGAAAATTTATATACAAGTCCAAGTACTAGACAGTCATTAGAATTATCTTTTGACTTTCAAACGAAGTGTTTTTTCTGTGGAACAAACGCAACACATAAACAACATAAACGTAAACGAGGTAGAGATGTTCACCCTGTCTTAACATTAGAGTTTCAAAAGTCTATTAAAGATGTTTGTTTAGAAAGAAATGATGATTGGGGTGATATAGTATTAGGCCGATTAGAATGTGTCTGTGATCTTCCTGCTGCTGAAGCTAGATATCACCAGTCTTGTAGTTCTAATTTTAGGTCTGGATATAAAATTCCAAAATGTTTTCAGTCACCAGTGACAGATGATGGAGCAGCATATGAGACGGACCAGTGCAGCAAGACAAAGAAAGGCAGACCTGCTTGCGTTTGTGCTGACAATGCCTTCAAAACTGTTTTGGAAGAATTTGAGGAAACTGAAATTGGGTTTACCACAATCAGCGACTTGGTACAAAAATTGGCATCCATTTGTGGTGAAGATAACTCTTACAGCACAACATATATGAAAAGAAGAATGCTAGAGCATTATGGTAATAGTATTATAATTACAGAATTGAATGGAAAATCCAATGTTGTCACTTTCAGAAGTAGAGCCCATGCTATTTTACATAACTATTATCACAGACAAAATAAAAATGACAGTGAAAGTGAGAAACTGGCAATCATAAAGACAGCAGGAAAACTGATTCTGAATGACATCAAAGATATGGAGGAAAATGCAGAGATATACCCATCTGCAAATGATATGTCAACTGAAGGCAACAGAAAATATGTACCTCCTAGTCTAGTAACATTATTACAGCAACTCATTGACCAAAAGGACCCAGAGAGAATTATCACAGCTATTAGCCAAGCAATTGTCCAAGCAGCGATTCCTAGAAGTATAATATGTCCTCTCCAGCTTGGATTAGGTGTTCAGTTACATCACCAGTTTGGATCAAGAATTCTCATAGAGACCCTAAACAGCCTAGGCTTCTGCTCTTCTTACCAAGAAGTACAAAAATACGAGAAATGTGCAGCATATACTCAAGGCAATGCAGTTGACAGGAACAATGTTGAACAGTATGTACAATTTGTTGCTGACAATATAGATCACAACACTGCGACGATTGACGGCCATAACACATTTCCATGGAATGGGCATATATTGCAACATTTACACCAAAGGACAACAAAAGACGAGTTGTACCCAGGATACAAGTAACAAATGAAGAGCTTGTCAAAATTGGAAAAATCAATATAAAATATTATAAGCAAAATGACAATGTCCTTGAAAATGTCATATTTGAGAAGCTGTTGGATATAGATTGTGAGGATCCTATACCTGGAAACTTCGAGTTTCTTGTTAAAATTACACGCCCACTAAGACCAATGACACCAAGCTGGTCTGGAATCATGCAAACTGTTCAGAAGGGTGAACATCCAGGAGAGTCCAAAGTCCAGTTCCTTCCATGATAGACATGAACCCAAGTGATATGTCCTGCATATATTCCACCTTGACATACGTTGCACAGCAAGCCCGTTTGATGAACATTGACCCTGTCATAACATTTGACCAACCACTGTATTGGAAGGCCATGACTATCATAACAAACGAACCAGATTCTAGTGAGCTGAAGAGAGCTGTAATCAGACTTGGTGCCTTTCATATGGAAATGAGTTTCTTGGGGTGTATAGGGAAGATTATGGAAAATAGCGGTCTTTCAGAACTACTAAGCACTGTATATGCTCCAAACACTGTTTGCCATATGCTAAGTGGAAAGGCGGTTCAGAGGGCAATTAGAGGTCATTTCTTGGCCAGTGATGCACTTGACCAGCTCATTATGGAGAAGACATTTCCTGAGTTAATGGAAACGCAGTTTACAGATGAGAATAACAATCATGCTGAAACAGTGAGAAGCAATGATGAAGCCTACTCACCTGAACAGAGAAAATTAGTCGCAATTTTTGAAAATGTGCTCGAGCAGAAAATTGATCAACGGCTACTAGTAACTGAAGACAACATAAATCTTAAATAAATGGTTGACAAAGTTGAAAGTACTAAGCATACATTGAAAAGTTCTAGAACTGCAAAATTATGGCTACAATACTTAGAAATGATCAACCTACTGAAACAGTTTATCGCAGCTGAAAGGATTGGGAATTGGCGATGTCACCTCAAGATTTTGAAAAACATGCTTCCTTTTTTTGCAGCTGCAGGACATAATCTGTACACGAAATCAAGCTACATGTACCTTCAGCAAATGAACTGTCTTCATATAACACATCCTGAAGTTTGCCAAGCATTTGAAAAGGGATTGCATGTGGTCCGAAGGTCAAACAGAATGTGGGGTGGTCTTTCTACCGATCTGGTTATTGAACAAGTACTTATGCGCAGTGTCAAGTCTGTAGGTGGACTGACAAGAGGCAGAGGATTGTCAGAGTTACAACGAACGCAGTGGATTTTGTCTATGCCAGCCTGTGCAGAAATAAATTTTGCAATGCAAGAATATACAAACAAGAAATACAATACAAGTGATCAGCACAAGGATATTGCGAAATCTCGAATCGACAGGGATGAGAAAGATCGGCAAGTATTTTTAGAGTTTTTCCGGGAGCGAAACCCATTTTCAGATGAAGCAAACCTGAGAAATATTGAAACGGGAAGTTTAGCAGACGCAAATGTAAACGTGGACTCGGCAAGAAATGTAGGTGAGAAAATACTGAAGAACATGGAAGGGAAAAAAGGTTCTTGAACATTCGTTTAAACGTACCGATCAAGCTGTTACATTGGGGTCCAAAACAAATATCAAAGTTGGTGGAGAAGAGTTCCATGTAGACCCTCAGCTACTGTTCCAAAGAATTATGGCAGTTGCGGACAGCTATACTGATGATCCTGAGGAGATATTTAAGCATGAGTTGTCAGCAAATCCATCAGCACTTTTTGACAATTCAGGATTAATGAGAGAAGCACAGAAGCCTCAATCGCTAACACTATATGGGACTTGGGACAATGTGATGCAACATATATACCGCCCTTGACCGTGTGTCATATTGTTTTGGATGGCGGATCTCTACTTCAACGAATCCCTTGGGAATATGGATCCTCGTTTGGAGCAATATGTAGTAATTATTGTAGATTTGTCGAAACAAACTATAAAAATGCACATATTGTATTTGACGGGTATGAAAATGGGCCTTCTACAAAAGACACAACACACGAACGAAGGACGAAAGGCAGAATAGGAGCAAAATATCCTTCAGCGAGAGTTACACTTGTAAAACCAAAAAGGAATCGATCTTGACAAATAAAGAAAACAAACAGAACTTCATCAAGATGTTAGGAGAAAAATTATTACATACCAATTGTAACGTCCACTATGCGGCAGACGATGCTGATCTCTTGATAGTGAAAACAGCAGTGGAATTATCAGACGAAAAACCGACGGTGGTTATTGGTGAGGATACAGACCTTTTAGTTTTACTGTGTCATCACGCGGAAGAAGGCAGGGAAAAGATATTTTTTAAGTCTGACTCTGGTTCAAAGAAAAAGAAAATTTGGGATATTTCTAAGACAAAGAATGTACTAACTGAAGGCATATGCAGTGTTTTACCTGTTGTCCACGCATTCTGCGGTTGTGACACTACATCGAGGATATACGGAATAGGAAAAGGAATTGCTCTAAAAAAAGCCATGGTCGACACAGATTTCCATGCAAATGCAAAGATATTTCTGAAAGAGTCCACTCACGTAGAGGTCGAAAGAGCAGGAGAGCAAATGATGTGTACGTTGTTCAATGGCAAGAAAATTGAAGGTTTAGATAGGCTAAGATACAGAAAGTTTTTTCAGCGTGTCAGTACAGGCACAACAGTTGTACAAGTACAAAGTTTACCACCAACTTCTCGATCGGCCAAATATCACAGCTACAGGGTGTACCTACAAGTTCAGACATGGCTTGAAAGGATACTACAACCACGGGAATGGGGCTGGTATGAAAAAGATGACAGGCTTACCCCACTGAAATGTGATTTACCTGCTGCGCCAGAGAGACTTTTGAAAATCATAAGATGCAACTGCAAACAAAATTGCGACTCTCGACGATGCACTTGCCGTAAGCATGGTCTGCCTTGTTCTACTGCCTGTGGGGAATGCAATGGAATCGGTTGTAGCAATGTTCAATCAGTAGAAGATGAACTGGAAAATTAAATTATGTGTATGAAGGGATACTGAAGCTTAATGATAATATTTTGCTTGCCCCTCAGTCTCAAATGTTTCTTAGTTGATACTTGTCAACATGAAAAGTACTTGTCAGTATAACATTCTCTGCAAATGTATCTACTAAGCCTGTTGTATACTTCATTACATTTGAAGGCAGGCTATTTTGTATCATAGTTATATAAAAACGTAGTATTAGAAATGAGTTATAATTATTACCATATAATATATATTACTATGTTTCAGTTGGTCAGTACATGCTTGTTGCTTTTTAAAATACTCTGCTAATCAAAGTATTTTGTCATATCACTATAGATTATTAACAAACGATTATGTTGTAGTCACACGGAAGAGCTAATTTCACCGATGTATATAAGTTTCTAAGATCTCACAATTTATTATACAGTGATATTGTACATATAATGAGAATAACAGTAGAAATTTGGTAACAGTGCAAACATATTATTGTTACTACAGCCGAACATGTTCTGTAAAAACCACAAATAGGAAGAACAAAAACTTACCTTTGTTGACTGGTGGTCTCTATTAACAGGTGAAATATCCATTAATAATGGTCTCATGGTAATAAAAAATGGTGCCGTTTGGCATTGCATCAGTGTTTTTGTTAAGGAGGTCTTATCTACAGGTTTGACTGTATATGGATTCTAGATATTACATGATATGTACCTATGTATTAAAGTGGGTGGGGTACAGATCAGGACTTCAATCACATACTATTATGAATTCTATAGCATGTATTGTATGTATCAGTTTTGCAAACAATATGTATTTTGACATAACTGTTTTATTGTTTAACTATTTATATTCAAGATAGATATCTCTAATAGGGCTGAAGTGTATGTTTAATTTGATGAAGTGATTGTAAATATAAACACATATATGAATAAATCTATTATTGCACTACATGTGTTTGAAAAAAAAAACATATTGTTAAAATACTAATACCAGAAAAATGTAATACATGTAATTTGCAGCATTTTATTTATATACAATTTTCCAGTAAGTAATTGCTTGTTACTTATAAACAAAAGTTTTGCTTTATAATGTGCCATCTCGATATTTACTGAGGTTGTTAGTTTAAGTGATACTTTACACAGATAAATATATTTATAAGATCTCATAATTCTTTGTAAAATAAAATTGTATATAATAAGAATAAATGCAACACTGTAAAAATAATGCTATATACACATCATTGTTACTAAATGGAAACTACCTGTTAATTCATATGATTATCTTTATAATATAGTGGGTGGGGTACAGTTCGGGTCTTTATACACATAAAATGTGATTTTTTACATGTTTAGTATGTATTCGAAGCAATAAATATTTGTTTTAATAAAACTGTTTCATTTTTTCTATCAGTATTCAAGATGTCCATGTTTTAGAGTCGAAACAAATAATACAATCTATCTTCTTGACTTCCGTGAAGAAAAAAATCGAGGGACTTGCAGAAAAATAGTAGGGTATAAAAGACATATATTTTTTCATGATTGGACACAAATATTTCTGAGGACTTTTGTAAATTGTTAGTGCAGATATTATAGTGTATGAAAATTAAAATATTTCTTGTGAAGGAATTTGTTTGAGGTTACCCATCTATTTAGGCTATAATGTCTTGACTATAACATAACATTTGGAAAATGCAATAGTTAACAAGTTCTTGCATATTTCTTAATAGATCTCTTCTACGATTTTATCCGTACAATAATTGGGACGGAATCAAGGAAAAGGACTTAGACTACTTAAAGCTATGCTAAACCCATGAGAATTTATACGTGTTAGAGCCCAGTTACCTTTTTAATAACATAAGGTAAGTCATTTCTTAATACATTGATGTTTTCACTTAATTTTATGTAACCCTGAATACATTTTGCTAATCAAACCAACATTAATCTGATTAATGTTGGACCAGATTTCTTACACACATTTTCTAACTGTTGCATAGTTATGCCTGTTTTGCGTTTTCAGTATTTTAAGCTAAGTTTTATGGCAGTTTTTATCTACAAAAGATTAGCGAAATGGATTCAAGTTTTAATTATGTCAAATATATCAAATATGTATAGATTTAGATTACAATAGTAGATGTAAATATCACATAGGGGATTGAATTAGAAGGTATATGTTTATCCTTTAATATAATAGTAATAACCCTTTTGTGATAGCATACAATATGGGGTTATTTTTTCGGCGACGCCGTCTAAATTCGTTTTCGTTACCTTTGCCACGTGACTTCAGTTTGCAAATCAAACTACTTGACTACGCATTATAGATAATTTATCACAATGGAAGATTTATGCAAGACTCTACCTGATTGGACGAGAGTGTCAATTTCTTTCACTCTGTTGATTGCGCTACGCTGAGTGAAATGTAGACAAAGCATTTATCCTAAACGACGCTGTTCACAGTTTTAAAGCTAACTTTGGCTCAGTATATTTAGCAATAATATTGATATATCTCAAAATGATAAGTAAGTTTAATAAATATGATAAAAACCTGTTCAAATACCAACATATATCAATTTAAAGAAAGAGCTGAATACGGTCTACGTATCACATGAATAAGGGTGTGATAAGAGTCTTTTATGTAGAGAAGTGCTTTTTAAAAGATTTTCCTTGTTACAGTTGTCGTCTGTATATGAAAAGGTTTCTTGCTTTTGTGACTTATTCAGATTGCATATTAAAATGAGTACTTGTTTGCTTTAATATATTTGATATAAATTATTTAACTGATTTATTATATATGAATATTTTTCTTTAGTATGGTATGCAAATATTGAACTCAGTTGAAATCTGTTTTATTATATATATGCTATATAATGACTGAATCTCATTACACTGAAATGAAGGAACGCTGCATACAGTTTATGTATGTGGTATGACTACCGTCAAAACTTTGCTTATGAAACAGAGTATTGAAATAATTACAACTGTATGTTTTGCTTGACCATCACTTTTTTATAGGTGTGACGTCATTGTCCAAAGATTCATGAATAGCGAGTATGCATTTGTTAAAGCGGGATCAGTTGGCCTATTTTAGAAATAAATAAAAATAATAAATTAAAAAAAAATCCTTTAATTGATTTTTTTCTCATGTATTCTAATCAAATTTGATTCGTAGCATCTTTATTAGGCCCGCAGCCAACTTTGTTCAGCTGGGACATTTGACCCCTTTTAGGGGCTGCTAGAGCTAAAACTAGAAATGCCTTTATACAGCGTCTCATGAACAGTTTGGTGGATCTTTGTCATACTTGGTCTGGAGCATCATTATAAGGTACTCTTCCAAATTTATTTATATATGAACTTGAGCCCTATTAGGGACCACTATAGCTAAAAGTAGATATGCCTTTCTTCGCATTAACCACTAAAATGTAATGGATTTATATCAAACTCGATGTGTAACAATATCGTAAGGTCTCCTGCTATTTTGTTACAAATGGGGATAGGGACCAATTTAGCTAAAAATAGAAACACGTTTAATGACCTCTTCTCACAAACCGCTGTAATCTAACTGCTGTAATTATTCGTCTAAGGATAAACGAAACAAAATTGCTACCCTGCGAAACCTTTGCGAAAAATTAAAAGAGAACCATTAAATTGTTAAAGTGCGGTGTTTAGTTTTGCAATTTGAAAAATGTTAGATGAAAGATGAATGTTAGATGAAAAATTCATAAACTTCTTTCCTTATTACAATTCGCCGACCATCATTTTTAAAGATATTTTTTGTTATAAGTGCAATTAATGTGGAGTTTGTTTTATATAATATAATCTCTGATATAAATTATATCATGATATATAGTCTCAAGTAACTCAGTATTGAGTGGCAGCATTAAATATGTTTTAAGATATTATATGTAATACAATTATGTACTGTGATTTTATTTATGTGTGCTGATGAGACTTGAATAAAATAAAATAATATTAAAAATAATAACATAAGGTATTTCCCTTATTAATTAGTTTTCTTTTGTATGTAAATAAAAACATCTTTATTTAAAATTTCATCCAGTTAATAAGTAAAATACTTAATATATATGTACAGTGTAACACCTGCATAAGTAAATACTTAGCTTTATAACTTGTACATTCTTCTGAATTATACGGTGGCTTAGAGGGGACATAGGAAATATTTTATTTATCACGTGCGCACGTGTTAGTTATCACGTGCGCACGTGTTAGCAGACAAATGAGAAAACGTGAAAGAGCTGCCATTTTCATAATGGAAGCCGGTTATAGGGAAGTGCTAATCGGTAAATTGTTTGAAAAAGGGTTGAAATACTGGGAAATTCGGCATGTTTTAAATAAGGACTATGACGTTTGCATCAGTCTACGGCATTTGAAGAGAATAATGAAGTTACTTGGACTGAAAAGACGAAATTTTACAGACATTGATAGCGCAATTCACTTTATACAGAATGAACTTCGGCAATCCGGTCAACTGCACGGATATCGTATGATGGCAGCTAGATGTAAGGAAAATGGTTTGAGTGTACGAACGGAAGATGTGCGTATCATTTTACATCACTTGGACCCGGTAGGTGTGTCTCTGCGGAGAGCAAGATGTCTTCGCAGGCGTGCTTATTATGCTGCTGGTCCAAACTTCATTTGGCACTTAGATGGCTATGATAAACTCAAGCCGTTTGGGCTTTGTATAAGCGGTTGTATTTGTGGTTTTTCCAGACGTATGATTTGGCTGAATGTGTATAACACAAATAATAAAGCAGGTAGGTACTACTTTATCTGGCTCGTCGCCAATTGGGCGTTGTAGACTAAAACTTGATCAAGAAGCCAGTCGCAAAGGGCGGCGATAACCGACGGAAAGCCCATCATCGGGCGGTCGCAAGGGCTGGAGAAAATGTGGAAACTGTACTAGGGGTGACGTTGTTAGAAGAACTAGAACCACAAAGTCACTGACAAGGAGTGAAAATCTCTCCATTCTATACAGGATAATAAATGAAAAGCAGGGCCCAGTACCTATGTCCCTAGATTTGGCAGGAACTTAATTGTTGGACAAATGCCCAATACCCTAATGTAAACATGTATTTTTTGACATGTCGGGGGCCCCTAAATAACCATCTTTCCGTAACCAGCCAAGCTCGAACTATTCCAATATTGTCCCAAAGCATGAAAATATTACCCACAATGTTAAATATATAAAGATTTTGAAGTTCCAAAGGGGCATATTTGACCACAATCATGCCAGAGGTAGGGGACTTGATGCTATCCAACTATTTTATACCCCGAGACACATGTAAAGAGTTTCAATTCAATACTGGCATAGTTTGGAGATACTAACTTGTAGAAAACTTAACCATAATTTTTTTAAGTCCAAGGGGCATAATTTGCTCATGACATGTCAGATTATGACTTGACCCAGTGAGGTTGGTAATTGACCTAGACAAGAACAAAAATAAGTTTCAAAGCTATATGGCCTTAAATGATAGCTGTATTACTTGCACGCAAAACTTCCCACTTTGACGATTATGCGACGGCGACGCCAGTAGTGAGTATATTGCTGGACTATCTTCGAATAGTCGAGCTAAAAAAAAAGCTAGTTTATATCCCTGTTGTATTGAACATCTAATATTAAACGTAGCAGGGTCTGGGCAATCATGTTGAACCTAGATTTTGTCTCACAAAGAATTGACAGGACGGTTTCAGCAAGCAATATTGAACATGTTAGGTATTTCTGAAATTGCCACAAAATGGTCATGGTGACGTTGGCATTACTCATCAAATAAAGGAATAATTTTCCTTTTTACATCAATGTCCCTTGAAAAGGTAGTTCAGACTGTTACCTTATGAGAGCTCGCTTATTTGTCCCAGCAGGCACGAAATGCCTGTATATGTTCATACAATTTCAGCCCTATCATGGGGTTGTCTGCTAAAATCACTGTGATTTTGTGGTGCACATAATTGTCTTCTCACAACTTTAGACAATATCCTCGAGCTCTACCTAGGCATTACTTTAAGTCTGACAAATTTACAACCTCCTTAATTCGAGACAATTTTCCTCGAGTTCTGGGGAAAGCGTAAGAATGTCTACATAGGGTTTTATGCCGCGTCAGTCCCATTTGAAGAATACACCATGGTGTTGGACATCATAGTGGCCTGGGCCCATTAAGGACATGTATGCTTCGAAGTTCCATAACATTTCAAATGTCAATTCGCTCAAAGCTTTTCACCATCATGGGCGAAGATCATGTTCCCTCAGGGCTACACAAGGAAGCCTCAGCACATCTTTGCTCAGACCAAAGCAATACAGTAAAAGAATCTTTATCTCCACTGTCCTTTGTACAATATTTCCAGGATGACACATAGGTGAACTACATGGAAGCACTTTGCCAGACAAATATTCAAATCTAAGGTAAGTTCCGAGTCCCGGACAAGTCCATTGTACCATTTTAGACCTTAAATCTCTAAGCGTTGACCTTGACAATTTAAGCTATTGATCGTGTCTTGCAGTGCAACATGTCTCATCCTGGTGAACAATTGTGTTAGTTAATTTGAAATCTTTCTATTCACAAGGATTACAGTCTGACCACATCGGTTTACACACGATGACATTCTTATTAACTGGTACTAATGTTGTCTCTCTTTCTGTTGCTCCCTACTTGTTCGTTTTAAGCTCCACCTAAATCCAAAAAAAGCCACAATAAACCCAAACATTTGAATGACCTCAAGATAATTTTACTGTACTTATTGTTCTCTAAAGCCACTAGACAGATTTTGTCGGGCAGACAAGACAGCGTGGAGCACATACATGTACAAGGACTGCTGTTGTGACAACTATTTAGATCTCATCACAGCGGTTCAACTCAACAAGCACAGGTGCTTCGGCAGAATTAGCGAAACAGAATTCTAAGACTTCTATGTAGCCTACTGTCATTTCTTTTTTCAAAAAGAAGCAAAAAAAATTAATGCTGTGAGAACGGGCATTCAAAAATCAATAGTGGAAGTTACAAGTTTTGATATTGATTAAATGCAAAAGACCTAAGATCTTGCATGAGGTCAAAGTCCAGGTCACAAACAACAATCCATTGTAAAGGACCAATCCTACACTGAGTGATGTCCTGAATTTTCAAGATATTCCTGTCAATGTTTTAAAGTTTAGTACTGTAATATGAAAATCACCAACC
Organism: Mercenaria mercenaria; assembly: GCF_021730395.1. Lineage (NCBI taxonomy): Eukaryota > Metazoa > Mollusca > Bivalvia > Venerida > Veneridae > Mercenaria > Mercenaria mercenaria. The sequence goes on along the minus strand of NC_069363.1, from coordinate 45,821,662 downwards.
AGTGCAAAGGAATAATTTGCTTAAAAGAGCCATGAAGCAGTTATGGTTCCTCATTTCCGAACTTTGTTTTGATGAAACGGATGAAGTTTGAAGGATCAAAGGTGCAGCAACAGGCAATAAAGTGGTGCACCTGTCATTATGTCACACAATGTTTTTATCCATGTCATACTTGTTCTTCTATGAAAATTCATGTCTTCACTACAGTATGAATTTTGTAATATACGAGGGCTATAAAATTTATTGATGCCTTTAATTCTAACAAATTATGTAATGTTATGTTTATCTTTTACGTTAACATACTGAACTGCGTACAAAATGCGTGATCTATATTCACTCCAAGGTTGCACCAGTTCAGACCTGTTTAGTGTGCCAATGTTATAAAGGAAATCCTTTGAACTGTAAGTGGAAGTTGCGGCACAAAAAGTAATATATACATAGTTAAGGCAGATTAACACATGAACAATATACGTCGATCACGGCGTGATAAAAGCCTAAAAGAATTACATTGAAAAGATTCAATTTACAATAATATCAAGCATACTTTTTGATAGTATAATCCATTGTTACAACGCACTGATTACCTGAGCTATTTCTGACATTCAATATCCGGTAATATGAATGTTTCAAGGATCTACTGAGTAAAACGAATAACTCAAAAAAATTCTGTTACATTTGTTATTATTTGAAGTAAGAAAACTCTGAAGGGTTTATGAAGCAGCTGTGAGTCAACAAATAAGCATTTGAACAAATAAATTGAAATGTCAAGAGATATTCTCTCTTTGGACCTCCTTGGTCTCTCATCTACTTCACCATATATACGATTCGCGAGCGGCTGACCATTTGAACGTAGATTTACGAACAACTCTTAACGTCGTTTGTAACACCTCTCCCTTTGAACAACTATTGTTTGTGCTCTGAGGTCTGTTATGCTTTGTCAACCCATTTCTTCAACAGTGAGCTGTCTTTCTCTTCCTTATTGCTGTAAGAATGACATCATTCCGAAATAATGTGCACAACTGATTTTCATATAACAAGAGAGCCCAACAGGCAGAGTGCGCACACTAATTCCGCCTGACCTTAATTGAACGCACCATAGCAATTGTACAATCTTTGGAGGCGACCACCAAAGGCTCAGACTGATATGAGTTTGAGAACTGTTTTCATGCATGACCACGCACACACATACCCATGAGGCAATCAACAGATTGCTCATCTTTACAGCACATGTGATCAATGAGCTAAGGAACATGGCAACCTAAGGATAAGACATTCCACGCTTTTCGGACCTATCAGAGTTGTTATTCCCCTTATCATCTGGTACAAGTATGTATTACATAAAAATGTGACAATTACTTTACGTCTAAACTTCATTAGATTGCATCATAATTTGTTCTTACCTATACAACTTAACAAAACTTTCTTCATGCCAACTGATGTCATCTTGTCCAAAAACTCTTTCGCTGACATAGCATCATTTGTCTGGTTGGAAGACGATCTTCTCTTCTACTGTTTCGGAATCAGGTTCTATAGAGTGGTTTTTGATACTACCCGACATATCAGCGTTTCACGGTATATTACTGTGGCTGAAGTAGACACTCTCTACGCTGAAGGTAATATTTTCATTTTGATTGTACTCCAAGTGAGATGTCATAAAATAAATCCTACTATTGGCAGCCGCACAGACCCCCAATATCAAAACCAAGTTGGTTTTTAACTTCTCAACTGAATTATTTGTCAAGGTAGACCCAGGTTTAAATTAGATGCAGCTTGTATCGGGCGATAGTTTCAATCAACATTAGAAATGAAATTTATTTACTGATTAGGATTCTTACTGTAGTGGCTGTATTAAGAGTAACATCCCCTGATACCTAACAAGTACTAACAGAACAACACGGACCCTCTTATACCCTCAATAATAAGCTAAGTAGACCAGTACTGGTAACAGTTTTTCAGTGTTTCTGGTCATAAAAGTAATTGCATTATTTGATACTTGAAATTCCGTGAAATTAAGTAAACTAGGCCAAAATTATAAAATTTAGAGACAAATCTAGGAAACTCCACCACATTTACGGTAGTCAGCTAGGAAATTGGAACCAAAGTCAACAAATGCAAACCCTTCAATGATTTGTTTGTTTAAAGTTTTCATAAAGTTCTGCTATCTACTTCAGAATATTAACTTTTAGATCGAAAAAAACCAATGGAGATAAGTTTGTAAAACTACAAAACAGGGGATCTTTACAATGTAATGCTTTTCAAAAGTGAGCAAATTTTCTGCAAACATGTGAAATGGGCTTACATTATTTTTGAAATTTGAGTAAAGGCAATGACCCTTGATGTTTGTCAAGTCATGACAATGGAAAGGTCATCCTATACCTACAGCCGCCAGAAATCTGGAGGTGCTGTATGATCATATTCAACTTAATTGCCCTCTCACACTTCACACCAGATGAATCTATTTTAGCAAGAATAATTAATTATTTGACAGTTACTCAGAGATGGCACCTGACGAACGGAAAAGATGGACCACATATATGGATCTTCCTTATGAAAGGATACTTATGGTGGAACTTTCCTTGTTTTCCCCGTTTGTTCTGTTTAGCCACTGAGAGAACAGAATGAAAAGCAATCGTATTTTTCTCCTACTGTTCTTCTACTAGCCACATGAATACCTAACGGCTTGAACAGACGTGGGGAAGGACGGAAAACGGAATACATATCCTTTCCCCTTCTAGCAGGGGAAATAAGCCTCCCACTATACTATGCCCATATCTGAAAAAATTTAAGGCATTCAGCTTATTAGATTCACAACAAGACCAGATTCTGTTCTATTTTTTTTTTTTTTTTAGCTCCTGAGATAATTTAACAGCGATCTGCGACCACTGTAATTTTCAAAGAGAATTGGCCCTGCCTGTTTGAAGTGATTATTTTGACATTTTGTTGAAGAAAAAAGTTGATAACACACCATGTGTATAGACCACGATGAAATACGATCACAATAGCCACAATGATCCCTTTTTGTTGCTAGGTGGAGCACCATAAGATAGGATAGGCGAAAATAAAAATCTATTAGAGCGATAAGCAGACACGCGGACATTGTGCCATATATTTTTCAAACACGGGAACCATATTTTTTAATAAATAAGGCACTGCCAACTGCTCAAACACCGTTCTTCAAATGAATTTAGGGCACAGCAGGACTTGAATTCTTATTTGTACAATTATATGCTTTTATACTACCCAACTAAACTGTCCTTCTCTGACGAGGAGCTGGTATGTCTATAAACTCTATGTCTGCTGTATCCTGCACCACAAACCTCCTAAGAACATAATAAACATTGTTTGAAATTTTACAATAAATCTATTTCATATATTAATCATTGTCCACTATCCACTGGCGTTCTTGTAGAAAGCTTTTTGATAATGATTCGATACTTCAAAAGAGAGGTCTAATACCTACTTTTATATGGAATACACCGCTCATTCTCTTGCAGTACAGGCTCAGCACTTAGCATCTATCCCTCGAATTCTTAGAAGATCCAAGTCCCCGTCAAGCACGTATGTTTTATATAATATTTTACTACTGGCAACAAACTCTTACCATTACGTCCTGCCTATTTGTCACCACAGTAGGGTGTTCTTAATTCAATGTCATCTGAGCAGGTCCCTGAAAGACATTTAGATACTGAAATGACTTTTTTATTTACTTAATGACTATCTCATAACGAATTGTTTGTACATACAACATTTCAACTAGTTGAAGGCTATCAGTATTAAAGTATACTGCTTATAATGTATATATGCCAGATGATCAAGAGATTATGCTCATCATAAAAATACATGACTGAGTAATTTTCTATACTTAGAAATTCCCCTCTACAATACTCCTGTCCTCAGGGTAATCCCTCAACGTCTCATTGGTTAATGGGTGAATATTTGTCTAATCCAGGTAGGTTATCAAACATTGCAATGGTGGTGAGCCTAGAAGGTTCAGATGACACATGAAAAGTTATTGTTTATTTTAATGCTACAACTCTGGAAAGGAAGATAAACATCACCCAGAGGCAGGAATTTTTGCCGAAAAGTAGCGCTTTAATGTTAATATTCCACTGAAAGTAAATCAAACAAAGTTATATGACCTAAAAACGACCATTACTTGAAAGCTGATTTGTGTAAATGTAACTGTACAAAATTACAACGGACCATTTCTAGCCGATTTTGGGACAACTGTTATAACAATTAAACAAGATTAACATTATTACTGTCGAAACGCCTGGAGTGTCTCTTATCCTGTGTGACTCCGCACTGTATACCAGAAGAGGGAGGGTGACGCAGTCCTGCAAATCTGGCAATGACACTACAGTGGCTTGTAGCTCATCGGACGAAGACTGAAATTAGAATGATCCTGAGGCTATTCATATTCCATAATGAGCTTTATATCAGTAACTGTATGGCCAAAGTCAAAGTAGGTAATCTGCAATAAAAATGAAATATATATCACAAACATCTACAATTCAGCTACACTTCAGGTATGGGATCATGTGTAATAAAGACCAGTGTTGCATGCAAATCACAGCCAAGAACCAAACAGACCAACTGACGAACCAGACCATACATTTGTTTATTCCCATGATAGACACATAAATGCACGTCGGCGTTTTCTTTATATGTGTTTGTTCATCACCCCGAAGAATATTTTTAATTAATCTGTTTTCTATTACAGTTATAATTCATTATGTCGATATCGCTTATGGTCGAAGTGCCTGATATTTCGAAATATCACACGGGTTTTTTTATTTACAAGCTTGATATATCACTTGTACAAAATTGTAGAACTGAAATATGACAAGGACAGCAACATTTGGCCTCTCTGTCCAGTGGCATCTACATCTGCCAGCACATTTATGTCAAATATTTACTAGATTCACATATTCTAGATTAAATATGAGACTTTGAAATAAACAGTCTGTTGATAGGCACCTAAAGTTTTCAATTTCACACCCTATGTCCTACCATGCACTCATTAGATTCGAGAAGAGTTGCGCCACGAGCGCAATCGCGCCGTGGTCACAATCTGGACCTCTGTGGTCCACCTCTTTCACTGTACTGGCGGCTTGTTTGGTGGCAGTGGCACCTCTTCTCCTACCTGACAACACAAGAGATAAGACCTTTCTTTAAATGTACCTGTTGGCAAAGTACCTGATGAAATAGAACTTTCACTTATGGTTTCACATTAACTACCCCAACAATACCACTTTTATCAGAGCAAGCTGGATCAGTTTACACAGAAAATATTTTGTAAGCATTCTATGATAGAATTATGTTGGCGCAGAATGGTGTGGTGTCTTTTGTTAGCATGTGGCATGGGATGCATTACTTGATCTATGTCATGACTCAATACACAGCTGCCACATACATTGTAGCATGTGTGGGTATAATAAGTGGATACAAGTGCCTTCTTTACACCTTGGAACTTAAAAAGAATAACCACACAGTATACATCAACATGTAACCTGCCCTAATTCCACTTGGAAAGCTTTAAAGGTTTGAGCGTTGGTTTCCATTCACTAACTTTAAGCAAGGTAAGGCTGAAATGTAGAATGTGAAACTATCCTATCAATATCATGTTTCATGGCATCAAATTTAACAGCCCATTTTTTTCTCCCCCCCATTAAGTTTTTGTTCACCAGAAAACCTAGACTGGCACGGTTTTTCCTACATAGTCACTTCTTTTCCTATAAATATGAAAACCTATCCTGACCAGTACTGTAAAAGCAAATTTTCGCGGGGTTTAAATTTCGCTCATATCAAGCAACGCCTAACATACTAGTATCCGCGAAATAGGTCCAGCGCGTAAATATTCACCGTAATATAATTCAATTAAAGAATGTTACCATTTTCACAATTTGCGAATATTAAACCTTGGCAAACATACTCCAAATTTCAAATTGCGAAACTTTGACCACGAAAATATGTGCTTTTCATTAATCATTAGTACTCAGCGCACACATTATTTCACTATCTTTTCAGTCTTCTTTTGGTATAATAAATATACCCGAAATATCTTTAATTTGGACTCAATATAAGTCCGTTGATTTGTCTTTTCCATAGTGACACACATGCCTTGAATTCTTCAGTCTAACTTCAAAAACTCTTGTCGAATACCACTCGGTGGAACGCCGGATGAAGAAGCATCTAAAGCATGGTTAAGGACGCCTTTAAAGAAAGGGTTTTCTCAACCGTGGAGATGGCGGACCCACACCTCCACATCGTGCCGTCACTTGTCTTATAACACTGATTGGTTGCTGTAATCCATCCACCCTAGTACATCCTTCTTATAGTCCTTTCCGCATAACATTTCATCTTTGAAACCACAGCGCGGAAGAGTAAATCGCTCTTTTTTTTTCCATTTCCCATTTAATTCATTCATGCATTTAAAGCACTGATTACTTTCAGTGCTTGACAGATCACCTTCAGTTTAGAGCTGCATAAAGCAATTGCCACACCGATCACCATAACGCATGTAAGTATGATTTCAACGTATTTCATCCATACAGCATGACACTGCAGTCATCTTACAAAGCATAATGAACAATTAGAACTTTATACTATTATGTCTATCTATACATATATTTATTCTGTATATCACATGTGGCATTGAACATGGCACAACAACACTAACTGAAATTTAAATTACTTTCTTACTGCATCAAATAAGAGGTATCACACGGAATGGTAGGAATACTCTCGCTCAAAAGCTTTGTACACAACACAAAGTGCTTGTTTTGAATACCATACAGAGTAAATGAGGCGGAACTATTGAAAACTGGTCCTGACTGGTCCAATCATAAATGTAGGCTTGTTTTGAAACATGTGCTAAATCTGGTTCTAGTTTATATGTTGGTCAAACATAAAATGTGCAATTGAATTCCTTATAAACTTTAGAAGAAGCTGAGCTGCAACTTGCACACAGTACTAATGTGGTTTATTTCAATCACCAATTGTTATAATTCCTGTTTGAATCACTCTAAAGGCCACTTGAGTATTTGATACATCACTTATATTATATTTGTCAAAAATTTTCATCCAATTACTGTAAACTGTATAAATGAGTTGTACTAAAAAGGCATGCAGGTGTTCTTAAGGAACATAGGGCTATAAATCCTCCCTATAATAGTCGATCAAATAAAACAACAACAGAACACTCATGATAAACATGTCCTGAAGTTTCCTCAAATCCTTTGCAACGTAGAGGCACTTGGCATTTAATATGATAGGATGGATTGGGACAATGACGTGATGTTTGTGACGTTAAAAACAACTCACAACGTCATTCCGTATGCCCCACATCACTTTGTGATGCACGGGTATAATTACACCACTAGCCGTCTGTAAAGACGACTGCTCCACTATCTGATGCGTGCCAGTGTAATAAATCCACCCTGACATGGCAAACATGTTTAAATGCTTAAAGTTTTTCCAATGGGCTGTAGTTTTTGTAACACAGTGATTCCACAATTTGTTGAATAACAGCCTATAGAGTTTTGAAAGACTCTGTGGTATTTTTAATGCATACAACATTATTAAGCAAGAGTGCACTGATACAAATGCACACAAACCTAACTTGCTACAATTTTTTCACGCAAAATTTCATTGGAGCCATTCTTGTAAGCCCATCTAAATTTACCAAACATTACTTGATGTAGTCAAGACGGTTTAGAACCCTCATGTGTAGTGTAATACTATCAATGGTAGCCGAAATAGCACTTAATGCGCTGCACATAACCTTAAGTGAGGTGGTGATGGGACGCTTAATTGTTGATACGGATGAGTTGAAAAAATTTAAGCCTTCCACATTAATCTAACGTATGATTGTGTCAGCTAGTTTAGAAAAATCATACGTTTGGCAAATATAACATCTGGTACTTATTTCTGACACCATTGATAACTCTGTGATAAGCTATACAGTTTTAGATATTCGGTCACCATGCTTTTGGACTTGGCGACCATACAAAATTTTTCACAGGTGTGTTTCCCCCCCAGGCCTACGTGAAGTGAAATAAACCGTAACATAATATCACGCCTGCAGATCTAAATTTCATGCAGATGTTCAAAATCTCTCTACAAAGTAATCACTGTAAATGCAGTGCAGATTAAAGTGAAAGGCTCATTAGTCATTGATTCATCCTTACATGGGGACTCAGTCATGAATTTGAATTCTTCAATGGGCAACTGTTTCTGTTTTCTCAAAAATTTGTAATATTCTCCAAAATCTCTATTGTGATCCTAATACGACTCTATTAGAATAATACTATTAGCATCAAAATGTCCAATTGTAATTTTCTGTCGGATGTAACAACCTATCGTGTCATCTCCAACAACAGCTTGAGGAAAGAATCACATCATCCCCAAGATCCTTTCACTTGTCCTTATATCATTACCCCCCAATATAGCAAATGGTGCTTGTTTTGTCTGTTGTAAACAGTAACTGGCTAACACTGATAATAATAACTAACTGCTCAAAGGGGCCATAATAAATTAAAAAATATGTTTCTATTTGGAGAGTTCAAATATAGAATCTATCATTCTGAACTTATAAAGAAACAGTCACATTTGAAATGTATTTGGTGTTCCTGATAATCCAGATTTCCGTATGCCAGTATGCATAGAAATTATATACCATTGTTATCGTTATATACCTTATCAGCGACACGTCTTGTAATACATCCTGCCAATGCCTCTCTTCACAAGCACATTCGTTAGTTGTCAGACCTACTGCGGCAAATAAAAAAAAAATTTTACATTTAGTTACATTATCCTTCCAGAGCTCAGATGGTCTCTGCATCTGAACCACAGGCAGATTTTCACAACCCATGTCCTTCTGGAAGTACTGTTAATACTTTATCGCCATATACTTGTATACCCTGATCTTGAAATTTCCTAGTCATTGCTGTGGACAATCGCATAGAGAGATAGTACCCCCCCATGTTATAACAGGTATGAGAAAAAGTACTTTTTGACATTTTTGGAACGATTATTTTCTCTAAATGCAGTGGATTCCATAGAACACAACATTAGACTCCCATCAGTCCTTTACACATTCACCATGTCATGATCATTGAATCTTAAATAATTTGGCCCTATAGAGTATCAATATGAATGATTTGCAGCTGAAATGATTGAAATAATGATTTGCAAGGACGATGTAGAACTTCCATTCTTCACTGTTGACTTAACAATGGGAATATGTCAGTAGGGGTTTAGGTATGGTCCTGTCACCCTAAGCTCCTAGTTTGTCCCGGCATGCCTTTAATTCGATTTCTTCTTGCTTTTTTCTCTCTTAATTACAATTGCATGACTTTTTCGCCTTATTTATTGGATATTAGTTGCAAGTTCATTCCTATATTTAGTACATTATTATTTGATAAAATTTGCCATATAATACTCATCTGACTAGATAGGGAAAAGATACTTAAACACAATCATATACATAGTTACATGTTCTGCATATAAACACCCTTCAAACAAACTTCGTAATAAGCTAATTTTACAATATACAAGCAAATCAACAATGATTTGCCAGCTTAACGTGGTCTGTGCGTTTAAACACCTACTTACAATAAGGGGGTCACTAGTTCGAACGATCCACAACCCAGCCAAACATTCTGTTACAAACCTCATTCCGAAATTTTTTTCCACGGTAATGTGTCTGCCACCATTGATTAAAAAGCTGGTTACCTTGTTGTGTTCAACCAAATGTAGGCACTGGTTTATCAGAAAGATTGACGCCGCCTTTATTTTGTCGTTATCGTGCTGAATGGGCACGAACACACCACAGACAACAACCGATTTGTAACGATGAGAAGGGTTGCAACAAAATATATTTAAACTGACTTAAGAAAAGAAAATCAAAGACAAACAGAAGTAATAACTCCGCGCTTGCATAAGATTTTAAGAAGTCAAATAAAGTGAAACAAATATATACAAAATATATCAAACAACTCGTGTTGCGATTCGAAGTCATCCATATGTCTTAACTATATATATTGGCACCATACAGCCTTTTGCGTTCAATGGGAACACAGTTGATAGAGCCTATACTTGTAAAACCTAGTTTCGTGATAACCTCAACAAGACTTTGCCTGTTTACCCTATTGAAATGGACTGCGCTAAAAGTCCAGTTCAGATGTCATGTCCAAACTATACTGTGGTCCGTGATGACACCACAGTTTCTCATGTGTCTACACAAGAACTATAAAATGACATTTTTTTTTTTCTACAGAAGGTCTTCTATTTACTTACCGTTAATTCCTTGGGTATTTTCACATTTCACCATTGTACTAGCCAACTCTCAACTTTTAAACGTTACAGTACAGTGAATTGTCTATACAACCTCAAATCGATCTATACTGACTATATCCAACTTGAATTTGAACCGCTTCTTCAGTCTAGACAAATGGGAATTTCTCAGTGAATAACTTTCACATAATAATGATCATTACAAGACGAAGTTGCAGCAATAAGCTCCAAAGTATTTATTAGCTGTAGTTACCTTTAGTTTATAAAGGAAGTTCTTCCGTCTTTGAAAAAAATGTCTTATCTTCGATTAGTTTCATTGGTCAATTATCACGTTCGCACGTGTTAGCTAACACGTGCGCACGTGATAGCTAACACGTGCGAACGTGATCGTTAACACGTGCGCACGTGATAGCGAACACGTGCGCACGTGGTGCTAACACGTGCGCACGTGATAAATAAAATATTTCCTATTTCCCCTTAATGCCACCGTAGAATTAATACATGCTCAGCCTATAAAAATGGACAAAGATGTGTTCACTGAAGCTTTACAGACTGAGTAGCGACCGATGGGTCGCAAGGACAAAATCACTTGCCGCCAACAGGCTAAAGGTTAATACCAAGAAAAGATATTTGAGCCGCGCCATGAGAAAGTCTGTCAGGATCACATGCTGTTCGCTTTCAAAACCTGTAGCATTAGAGAACCGTTAGCGACCAGCACGATCTGACCAGACTGCGCGGATGCGCAGCTGGTTTGGATCCATGCTGGGGTCGCAAAGCACTATGTTGGTTTTTCTCATGACGCGGCTCATATTTGTTTTGTAAACATCACTGTGGGGATCAAAAAACTGAAACTGAATAATTTGATTAAACGCTTAGTTTTATACAATAATATATTCAATTGCGTTGTACAAAATAATAATAACAGTTATAATACATATTAATAATGACAATAATAATAATAACAACCTTATTGTAACAAACAGTCATGACCGCACCACCCCTCCCCTTGAGGTCATTTTATCCCTATTTCGAATACCAGTGCTCAAAGCATCTGGTACGCCAAGACGGGCTGCATATAGAGGTTCAAACCTCACGGTATTGTGCCACATTACTATTTAAGAAGAAATACTTCACACTCCTACCCATACAGCCCTTTGTGGAGTGCGTTTAAATTTACAAACAATTGGTATTATAAATGTTTCACCTATAAAACCTTTACAAAATTAATAACTATCACTGCTGTTTTTCGCATGATAAAAGTATCAAAAAATTTACAAACAATGCCTCGAATCTCTGAAATACATTGTCTTGAATTTTTTTGAATTGTCAAATGAGTTACTTTTGCATAGTTCTAACGGCGGCAGTTCTTCCCACAGTTTTGGAGCGCAATAGTCCAAAACTCTCTCACTTCTATCACTGAATTTTTGCACTTGTTGTATGGAACAACCTAACGACATTCAGAATTTTAGACGATCTCAAACCTTGTCTACTAAGAAATATACTCTGTAAGCAATTCTGTTTTCAATACATAGTTTCCGCTGCCAGTGTGACAGCTGTGTCATGAAAGAAATCTTGAACTCAATTCTGCTTTCACCCGCCAACCATGTAAGTGATACATGCTTGCTTAGAACCGTCAATTTCCTCCTGTAAAAGACAAGTTTTGCGACACATGTTTGAATTACGTTTTCATCTTACGCACCTCACAGTTAGCCCACCATACAGTATTACATGCATAATCCAAATAAGAAATAACTAACTAGAGACAAAACTAAAATTTCAGTGGCTGCTTTTGTTAAGTATTTTCGGATGTTCTTAATTCGTAGGTAATTCAAAATGGCTGTACGACATTTGCGATTTACATGATCTTTAAAGTTCAAGGTTTCGTCAAGAAATGCACCGAGATATCTAGCTGTGCATTCACGTTTGACATCATCACCGGCAATGTTAATGGAATTTGTAAAACATTTGTTCATTGAGGTCTGCTACCAAACATAATAAATTCAGTTTTGGAAGTGTTCATTTTCAGTTTGTTTCTGTTCATCCAGTCATTGATTATAACTGCGCACCTTTCAATGTCTCCAATCGCTTGTGATTCTGCGGAAACAGATGTAGGACGAAAGCTTTTATTTGCTATATGATCACTAGCAAAACCATACACTGATATGGATTTTGGACTGACATCAAAAAGAGTTAGGAGGCAGTAAACAGTTTTGAGCCGTTAGTGTCGAATTGGCCGGGGTGAAATTTACAAATAAGAGGCAATTTACGGAATGAAGTGCATATTTGAACTTCTAAATTATAATAATTGCTAGAATTGAAGTTTCAGCGGCTAGAATTGAGTTTCACTTATTTAAAAAAAAATCAGTTGAGTAGCCTTGATCTTGATAGTATGACGTAATGACTTGCAGGAGCGTATACATGCTTCCTCTGAGCTAGCTTTAAGTGGGGTTGTCATTTTAGCAGGGACCTCAGGAAAACTGGAACAGTGAAGAAACGGTACGGATGGCACATATATTTGAGCTTATTTTCAGATTTTACAGTGTTACTGGAGTATGGAACAGTGTAGCAGTTGGGGCTATAATTTTCAGGAAATTTTCTGCAGCGATTTAAAAATTGGCAAATTTAGCTTTTTTCGTCATCAGTTTCCGCGACCGGGAGAGCACAAAATTCAGGTCTTGTAAACAGAAAACTAGATATTAGAGATGTATTGTAGATGGTTTGTAACGATAGACATACAGTGATGTTAATGTTGCAATATCTTTATTTCAGGTGTGTGGTTACAGACTTTTGTGTGAGGTTTTGAAAGTTAGGTAGGCGACTCTAGGCTGAGGAGCTCAGAAAACTGTTTACTGCCTCCTTAATGCATAGGTGAGATACAGCCACGTACCAAGGTAACTAGGACACACTGCATTCAAGATGGCGGTCTAATGAATATACATTGTTGATATTAATCTTACAAGTACGAGGCCTGAAACAGGAGTCTAGTCAGTCTACCTATTGAAGAGCTGTATCACAGACGCCATATTGTGCTTTTAGGACATCTAGAAGAATGTCGTGGTCGACAGTGTCAATCGCAATAAGGGTCGTGGCTTCCTGTTTCTCGATCATTGACCAACCGAAGTAGCGCATGAATCACATGATCAAAATAATCTCTAAACAAAAATTATATTTTGAAGAACATGAATAATTTCCTACCAGGACAATATATGAAATTTAAATATATCCTAACATATGCATATGACTAATGAAAGTTGTTAAATTATTATGTAGTTGACAATAATAATAGATATCCTGTAATTAACAAACACTAAGGAAAATAAGAAGTCTCAGTTTCTTGAAGTGTTCTAGATAATCAGGAATTGATTGAAATCTAAGTATGTAGTTTTAGGATTCATCTCTGTTGCCATATGATAGGCTATATTTTAGATTTACAGCAAAAGTTGCTTCAGTTTTATCCCATATAATTCATAACTTTATTTTGGTTTAGAGATTATTTTGATAAAAGTGATTCTCCACAGTGTACATAATCAGTCAAAATTAGGCAAAAAATATAGATAAATATGATAAATTAAAAAAATGTATAAACAGAGTATATCATACAATACCTATAACATATGTTTTCACTGTTTACAACTCTAAAATCCTATTTGTGTTTCATTTATCAACACTTCCAGATGTAGTTTCAGTTTATAGTTTATTTGAGTCTCATCATTGTACAAATATTTACATACATACAAATATAAAAGCCATTAAAAGTACAATGCCCTTCATAATATTGAATTACCTCTTTAATACACATTCCTGAAACTTCAAAATCATATTCACACACTAAAATGTTGAAAGTATATGACATGTTAAGCTATAAGTCTAAAAGAATATCAGCCTGTAAAAAAAAATATATATCTAAAACAACGACCTGCTCCCGAACAAAATAATTGTCTGTCGCTCAGATGCAAACGCTTTAGCCATCAACTGCTGTCCTAAATTTACATGAGGCAGAGCATCCGCACAGCCTGGTCAGGATCCATGCTGTTCGCGAATAGTTTCTCTCGTTACAATAGGCTTTGAACGCGAACAACATGGGTCCTGGCTGGTCTGGATCCATGTTGGTCGCAAATGCACTATGTCGGTTTTCTCATGGCACGGCTCATGTTATTCAGTTTTCGTTTCTTTTACAAATATTTTATAAAACAGATCTGTTGAAAATATTACACGACTTCAGTTACAAGTAGATGGCAGACATTTGCAGTGAAAAACTACTCATAAAAAGGTGTTATAATGCATGTATTGTAGTTAGGTTTTTTTGTTCTTTTTTGTTTTGTTGAAGGTTTAAAATTTTAAACTAAAATGTTCATAAACATAATAAAAGCATGTGCTTGCTCACCAGCTGTCTGATATGTCAAAATTTTAGTAGCTCTAGGCTCTGTTATATTGGTCATAAACTTCAATAAGGTCAGTTAAAGTAATGAAAATAAGGAAATGTCGGCTGTAACATTTACACATAGCAGTCTTTCCATAAATTTAATAAACTAGAATGAAAACGAAAGAGTATGCTGTTAGGACAGTTTGATATGACCTTACACCACTGTAGTTTTGAACCGAATACGTTTTCACCATCAGGATGGAAACAGCGGAATTATCTTTCAACTAAAGAAAAAAAAAACTGTCCAACCCTAAAAAAGTTCTAAACAAATAAAAATTCTAGTCGTTAAAAGTACTATAACATTATCTGTACGAATACACATTAAATCCATGCTCCGGTGTAGCTCTTTTAACACGATCTACGTCGCTAAATTCTTTCTGTTCTTGGGAAGAAATTGACTTAATATTTTACAAAGTGTATAGAGCAACCTAAGGCTATACATGATCAAACAGAATCGTTTGTAAGAAATGACGTCCAAAATAATTTCAATACACTTTAAAAGTTTCTCCTACTAAACAAAATAATATATAATTGCTACAAAGACTTTCGAGACCGGTGAAATGGAAAGCCGCCGGGGAGTTGATGACCACGAGCATAGCACACTTCTAACTCTGAACAATCAACTTTGGTTATCAATATGTATTCTTTATCTTTTTTTGTAACAGTATATAATATTTAGTAAAATATATATTATGATACTGCTATCTTACTGAACTTACAAGTTTGATAAGATGCGTTATTAAATGAATCTATTATACACGGTAAACAGGTGCTTGTCCCTTCTTTATTACTACTATTTAACAAAATTTTAGTGAAAGGTTATTTCCCTCAAAGTTGGTCCGGGGTTTTGTAAGAAACATAAGAAAGGTAGTTTTAATGATGTTAATATTTTCAGAGGTATAACTTTACTTAGCGTCCTGGGAAAATTATTTACCCGCATAATAAATAATAGACTATCTAATTAGGCAGAAAAATACAGTGTATACGTAGAAGCACAAGCAGGTTTTAGGCCGAGTATGGGTACAGTTGATAACATTTTTGTGCTTTATGGTTTAATTTGCCGAAAGATTAATAATAGGAGACACACCTCTGTTGTGCTTTTATTGATTTCACAAAGGTTTTTGATTACATTGTTAGACACAATTTTCGGTATAAAATGACTAAGCTTGGAATAAGTTGTCAAATTTTAAATAATATACGTTCAATGTATACATTAGTAAAAACAAGAGTAAGCTATTGTAATGAACTTAGTGTTGAATATATATGCACACTCGGCGTAAAACAGGGGTGGGGGTGCTTATCTCCCTTTCTTTTTCCATGTTCCTCGATGACTTAGAAACAAAAAAACGATTTTTGGAAAGGTAGTAGATTACCTGCAGATACTCATTTTATGTATAAAGATTTCGTTATAGACATTGTAAACAAATTTACATATTTAGGTGTAGTATTTTCAACAGGGGGAATCGTTTTCTGATGCACAGAATACAATTGCAGGCCAAGCAATGAAAACAATTTTTCAAATGAACAAATATCTATATAGATTTGTAAACATATCTGTGTTACATAGACTGGAATTATTTAATAGACTTAGTTGCCCAATTTTGAATTATAGTAGTGAAGTATGGGGCTTTGTGCCGGGTAATGCCATAGAAAGAGTTCATTCTGCAATATTCACTATTTGCATTGTTCTCGGTGCTTCCGAGGGACTTACTTCCCGGATTATATTTATGACGCCTGGCTTATGCAAAATGTTGGAAATGTTGATGTGATTTTATATGTTGTAAAAACCAGGTCGAAAGATCATTTTGTACAAAATTGGTCAAGTAGGCAAGAAGATTCTAGTAGAGCGCTTTTCTACAGACAAATTTCATGTCTTAAATTTCAGCCATACCTCAATTTGATCAATATTAAAATTTTATTGCGAACTAGCATGTTTAAGAGTATCCTCTCATAGATTGCATGTCGAAACTGGTAGATGGACTAAGCCAAACAGTACACCTATAAACGAAAGAAAATGTTATGCTTGTGGTATGTTAGAAGATGAATTCCATTTTGTATTAGAATGCAATGTATATGCTGATTTAAGAAAACGTTTCATTCCATCTTATTATTTGAGACGACCAAATATGCCAAAATTGATAAAATTGTTAAGGGGACGCATATTGCTACATTCACAGTTCATACAGAAATGAGGAAGGGGTGCATATTCAAGAAATTGATGGTGGGAAGATAAAAAACAGATTTCTAAATTGATATGTTACTAATGGACACCTGTAATATTCAGTACTTTGTGGATAAGGATGTGGTACTAGGAATGTAACAGGAAAACAGAGGTCTTTGTGAAAGTACATTCAACACAAAATATTAAGTTTTTGCATAAGGAAATAACACTTTTTTTTTACAATACTAGTGTAACAAATAATGTTGTAGGGATGAGATTTTCTTTCTTACGCACCGGGTTTGCTTAAACATGTAAAAATTTAACGCCACGTCATTTCAACTCGGGATCTTTCTCATTGATAAAAAATGAGAACAAAAAAAAATGTCAGATTGGGATTAGTATTGCAAGGGCATAACATGACATTCTACACAATGAATACCTTAGTACAGATATCTGAGATGCTACACAGGTCTGGTGGGTTAAATACATAACGTTGATCACTTAAAATTGATCTTGAAAAAGTGGTTCATTCTAGTTTATTTACATGGTTTTTAATTTTCCCTCGACTTCTCAGCGATTCACTGCAAAATGTATTACTGCGCCGGACGAACGGTAACTCTAATAATCAACGGGAGACAACTTAGGTGTCAGCACGTGTATGATTTTTCAAAAAACCTGTCGATGTTTATAATTTCTTATCAAATAACTAATCCTATTCAGAATTCGTCTTTAATATCAGAAAAATATTAATTTCTATGGACATTTAATAAAAAATATTACTTACAGTGTACTATTTCGCGAATCGAACTCATTTCCGCTTTCAGTTGTGAGGCACTTCCGTTATACTTTTTGACAACAACAAAATACAAAATGAATTAATAAAGTCACGTATAAACCGACTGCTACTCAGATCAGTGTAAGTGTAATTGTGATGACAACATCATACTTGTTCATTACGTTATGAGATAAAGTTTTTCTTGAACTGCATTATCAATTAATTACGTTTTGATGAAATTGCATTTACAACTTGTCTGACCCCGTTTTTACGTGAATGACAGCAGTCTCGTGCAACACGTGCAAACAGAGTTATGAAAAGTATGGTGAAGAATTCAAGGACACATTATAAATTGCATTAAAGTGAGGATAATTGTATATTCCTCCATTTTTGTTCATTGACATTCCTGCTGTGTATTAGTAACTTTTGTGAATGAGAGTAGAAAGTTACTTTTGCACATATACATATTAATTGGACCTCTGAACCAAATTTCATACCATATTTTAGGGATTTTTAAGACAACACATTTTCAAAAGTTTGTTGAATGTGTTTTGATATTTAAGTGCATTGTAGTTCATAAATACCAAGTTGAAAATTGATAATTCAGCCATTTCTAGGCCCCAATTGCAAGCCACTTGACTTCTGTAACAATAAATGTTTAATGTATTAAGAGGAATATACTCTTTTAGTTTTGGAAATCCGGCCTACCTTGACTACCATATCTTTTCATATGCACTACTTTGTAAACAAACTAAATACTGTGTGTAAGCTTACATATGCAAAATGAAAATAAAGACAGTGAACTTATTTCTCTTTTTTTTCTTTAAATAAGAATTTGTAGGATTTGATTAATGTTTGGACAAGGTAAAGCGCTATTATTTCCGCATATAAAAAATAATTATTGACTTTGAATGTACGCAGTAAGTCGTATGTAATTTAACAATAACTATCTTGTTTGAGTTTTTTTTTTTCATTTTTATTTTAGTGAGCAATCCTTTGTGTACTTGAAACAGTTGAAACAGTATCCATTTCATGTACCAAAACTTTGTACTTTTTTCAGGTAAATTTTATCATACCCCACCCATTTTTTTCTAATTTCAAAGTATGCGTCCCCATTAATACTGAATAAGAAAAATTAACACGTAATCTTGCAAACTTCTTATTTTATGCTTTTCAGCTTAGGAAAAACTATGTACTTAGTTCGTACTTAATAACTAGTAGAAACTTATGGACGTTAAACATAGGATAATGTTCAGCGTTGCAATATATTTTTATAAATTAATCGAACTGTCTTGCATTCTTCTTGTTGTTTTTGTGTAACAAGCTGTACACGCTTTAAATATAAATTGCATCAGTAAAATGATAAATGAGCCGTGCCATGAGAAAACCAACATAATGGCTTTGCGATCAGCATGGATCCAGATCAGCCTGCGCATCCGCGCAGTCTGGTCAGGATCCATGCTATTCGCTAATGGTTTCTCTAATTGCAATAGGCTTTGAAAGCGAACAGCATGGATCCTGACCAGCCTGCGCGGATGTTGGTTTACTCATGGCACGGCTCAAATAATTGTCGTATGTGTATACCGGTATGATTATGGTTATTCATGTATATTTTGTTGTAATATGTGCTATTTATGTATAAATTTAAACTGAATGTTAACAACCTTCTCATTTTAGATAATTGTCTCGCCATTTCCATGTTTGTTAACCTCATGGACCAGTTGGTCTAAAGGAAAATTTCAAATAAACTTACCAAACTTATTATTTTTGCGACCACCTCGATTTTAAAATGGTCGCTTGATATTAAGTCATTTTCCATTTTCTTATCAATGAAATATCTCTAAAGTGCATCGTATGCATTTGTAAGTAACAGAATTCTAGTGCTTTTTATTCACAGTTTGACTAATACTAGTTTCTTCCTAAGCATAATGGATATTCAATTCATATAGACATTTGAGACTATAATAGTTACAAAACTTGAAACAATGAAAGAGTTGTTGAAGGTAGAGTGAGTGTGTGTGAATGAAAGGGGAAGGAATTCTCCATACTTCATACAAGCAGCCTTTTTTACTAACCTGTGAGATGTGGGACTATATTTAGTATATGTATGTTGCACTAACTAGTTCATTTGGCTATAAATTATAATTATTTATATGTAATACTACAGACAGTTTACCAATGAGGACATGCCTTAACAACCATTATATTAAAAGCAATTTAAAACTACAAAATGTAAAAAAAATAATTCATGTTGCTTAAAACTTTTTTTTTTCAATTATGATACACAGTCTTATTTTATTTACGTTAGCTTTTAGAAAACCTGTAGTTATACATGTTAAGAGTTATCTAGTATAATTGATGATGTTTAAATGTAAGGGGAAAACATCAGACATAATCTCTAATTCAACTCTATATTCGTGTTTTCTTGAATTGTTTTAGTTATTGCATTGCAGAAGGGACCTTTGCTTCATCTTTTCACTCATGATTGGTAACATTTCTTTGGCTATCATTACGGCAATCTTTAATATCAAAGTTGCTGCCCTTTTGTTAAACATATATTGTTACATATTCAATCTAACTTTCCAATAAACCAGATTTTCCCACTTACAAACACAAACTTATAATACAGTTTTAGTTAAGCATTAATTTTCATACATGAGAAATATTATATTCAAATGCAAATTTAGAAAGGAATCTATATCCAAGTCATATAGGCCGTCCTGTTAGCTCAGTAGGGAGAGCGCAGATCTACGGATCTCGAGGTCGTGAGTCCGAATCTGGGCGAGGCGCATGTTCTGCGTGACGATTTGATAAAAGACATTGTGTCTGAAATCATTCGTCCTCCACCTCTGATTCGTGTGGGGAAGTTGGCAGTTTCTTGCGGAGAACATGTTTGTACTGGTGCAGAATCCAGGTACACTGGTTAGGTTAACTGCCCGCCGTTACATAACTGAAATACTGTTGAAAAATGGCGTTAAACCCAAAACAAACAAACAAACAAACATCAAATTCTTAAAATGAGATAATCGTATCAAAGGAATAGTCTCTTGATAATATTGTCAATCTGAAATCAAATCCACCTACTATATAAAGATAAATAAAGCTGTCCCATATTTACACACTTTCGTCTTCAATATGATTTTATATTAACCGTTTTTAGCATTCAGAAACATGTATTTAAGGGCATTTTGTTGGAAAAGTTATTGGCCAGTAATCACTTTCCAATAACCTGAGGGAAAACACTAACTGCATAGATAGACAGTAACGCTTATTTTATTAATCACATTTTGAAATTAACGAGATGCTATACAGGTAGGTCAGTTTCAATGAAAAGTATATGAGGTGACAATTTTAACATGACTAATTTAAACAAAATAAAGTTCCATGCACTAGAAAATAAATACTTATTTACTTTGTTTTTATATTATATGGTTTTCAGACTGTATATCCAAGATACAACAATGAAATGGTGAAGCAGGGAGACAGGTTACAAACGTGAGAACGGTTTTCAAAAGTGATGTACTCTTTCTTATTCTACCGAAGACGACAGTGTTTATCAAGCACGAAATATATTGTGGAAATTATTCATTCACAGCTGGACTGCAAGGAAAATAAAAAAGGTGTTCCTCTTCAAAATGAATTCAGTTCGTACACGAGTGGTCTGTTTATTTAGATTATGTTTTGTTCTCGTAGGAGTTATGATATGTGTTATGCCTTTCTTGCAAATCTCTTACATTCGAAGAATAATACCAATTAGAGATCAAAAGTTTAACGTTTCAGATTTACGTAGTTTGCAATCACTTGACACGCCTGTAGTTGTACTTGTATTCAGTCATCGTGATTCATTCAGTCGCCGAGAACAAATTAGAAGAACTTGGGCAGAGGGACATACGCACGTATATTTCATGGTTAGTGAGCTGTATTGTCCACATCCACCAGAAAACCGCATCTCTGGAAAATGTATCCCTAAAGGTAAATCTGTGAATGGAAAACACGTACAAAAATATTTAGCAAAAGAGGAAGCAGTTACAAGAAAACTTCGTAATGAATCAAACGTAGTGTTATTACATAATGTAGACGTTTTCGAGGATTTGCACAAGAAGGTAAATGAAAGCTTAACTTGGGTCATACGAAAAGTAAATGCGCGATGGATTATATTTGTAGAAGATTCAATGGATGTGAAACTAGGTACGTTAGAACGTTATCTTTTATCAGAATTTGACGAAACTAAAATCACTGTTTTAATAGCGTTATTGAAATGTGAATCTGCACTGGACATAGGCAAACGGGTTCTGTCTTGTAAT
Organism: Mercenaria mercenaria; assembly: GCF_021730395.1. NCBI lineage: Eukaryota > Metazoa > Mollusca > Bivalvia > Venerida > Veneridae > Mercenaria > Mercenaria mercenaria. The sequence continues at coordinate 45,799,703 of NC_069363.1, read as the reverse complement.
TCAAGTTTAAAGCCAGATTTTTTTACTCTATATCCCTGTGCTTTTAATCACATTGTATCTCGACAATATGTTGCATATCTGCAAAACGGTGGGAAACATATATTTCATTATATTGACACGTATAATGGCAGTACATTACGAGTTAACAATTCTCCATTTATACAATCTGTTCATCGAGAAGAAGATCCTGGTTTAATTACAATGAATGAAAAGAGAAATAGTACTGGAATAATAATTCTAGACTTAAGCTTCAAACCCAACACAAGCTGTGTAAGAATCAGAAAGGTAAAAAGTTCGCAAGAAAATGAAACAGTATATACCTTGTCAGAAAACCCTTCAAACTACTTACATTCGGATAGATTTGACTTAATAGTCAAAATGGTCTATGCATATTATTATGTTTTGGAAAACAGAGTGCCACTTGTGATTCAAGCTGCATATATTGAACATTTGAGAGTATGGAATCATTTTAAGGAAGGTTGTAACTTGAGAAAAACTTGGTATGATGCAAAGATAGCATGTACTGCAAAGCATAACAGTTCGGATTTTCTTGCATCGTTCCATAATACAATAGAAACTATTAAAAAGTATGGCTTTAATTCAAGCATGTCAAGGATTCCTGTTGATAGAGACGGATTTCTTAACAATGGCGCACATAGGACGTCTGCCTCCGTAATTTTATCCAAGAATGCAACTTTCGAACATCACACGTTTAAGCAACATTCTGGCTGGGGATATAAACATTTCAAAAGTTTAGGAATGTCCGTAAAATCTTTCAATGTTGTCATGTTAGAATGGATGAAAATACAGATGAAGCTGCCATATTTGAACACGTTCACTTTCATTGTTTCAGTATTTTCAAACAATAGAAAGAAAGATATGGCAATGCGTAAAATTGTGAAAGAAATGTGTTCAAAAGATAATGGCATTTTATATGAGATAACTATAAACATATCAAAACAAGGAGCAAGGCAGTTAATTTCCCATATGTACGGAGAGCAGTCTTGGCTGGAAGCAAAAATTCAACAAATGCAGTCAAAGTTTAATTCAACATATAATGTTTTGTTTCTCTTCGTGTATGCGAAGGGCACAGGGGATCTAGTTCAGTGTAAACATGCAATAAGAAAGCTTTACAATGATAAAGTTTTCAAATCCACAGCTCACATTCCAGATAATCCTGAAGAAAATTTAATTCTTTCAGAAATGATACTTAACCCTAACTCACTTCATTTCATGAATCACGCTAAAAATGTATCCGACTGTAAGCTAATTGCAAAAGAAGTTGCCAGTCGTTCATCTATAGCACCAATAAGCACACTGCCAGGTATCTGCGTGGGGAGAGATGACGTCATGATTGACTCGGGAACAGTGCTTGGATTTTTTGGTCTGCGCAAACGAACAGACGTTGACCTTTTATTTTTACATAAAGTTGACAAAGCTTTACTTGGAAATGATCATGGAATTTCTATTCAAGCTCATGCTTTTAAAAACAATTCCATTTCGAAGGAGCGTGCATGGGGTGAGGATCATTTCAGTGACACTGGGCCAAAGGATCAGTGGGATTTGTTTTATGATCCTATCAATTTCGGTTACTGCTATGGTATTAAATTCGTATCGTTGAAACAGTTGGTTAGATACAAAATGAAGCGAAAGGAGCCGAAAAAGGATGCATTTGATGTTGAACTTATAAATAGCTTTTGGAACACTACCAGTATTAATCATTAAGAGTCCATATGGGATCATTCTCTCTCTCTCTCTCTCTCTCTCTCTCTCTTCCCATCAAAACTGGAAGGTCGTTATTTGTCATATGCTTTGTTAGTATGATTTGCATTCAAGCAGAACAACATGTAAATAATTTCTTGCATAAAGGACAGGAATTTCCTGTGTATTCACAGATGTTAGAAAACTCAATCGTATTACACCTGCGACCTGCGTTGTTGGAAGATTACTTTCATGCTTTAAATAATATCGTATTTGATCTAATCACATTTGAAATTGTCTAGTGGATCTTTTATGTAAACACATGATTTTAATATAATACTTTAATAGTTGCGCTTTGTGCCTCAAAATATATTTCGTTATCGATTTAAAAATTGAAATTCTAATATGCTTTTTTTCTGTAAAAGCACGCTTACTCTAAAATGACGTCACGTTAACGTGCGATGACGTCAATGTTTTTGTTGCGACCAAGAAATAGCGCTATGTATTATCTACGGTTTTAAGTTAAGGGCATATTAAAATCGAAATGATGTATAGCAAAATCCTAAATGAATACATTTAAAATCGGTTATACGTCGCCGGAATAATTCACTGTGAAATTATTCCGCAGACGTATAACCTCTTTCCGTGTATTAATAACGTTAAAACACGGGTTTTCTATAAATTATTTCTTTAATACATATTTACGTTACGCTACATATGAAACTAAACGCTGAACTCTGTACTGTTGTGTACACCTTGACGTTGTTTCTGCTTATGAAAGTACATTCCCACGCTTTATTTAAATGCGCTTCTGTTACAAGATAGTATCGTATAAAAAGTCATGCCTTCGTTTATTTGTTATAATTTGCTACAAGATTATTTTTGTCTTTTCACTATATTCTCTGCTATTTTTGTGTTAATTAGTCAGAATATGATATTTAATTTTATCTTAAGTTAGTTCTGCACGGTCCGATCAAAATTATTTTTACAATGTAAAATTTGATGAAACTGTGTTTTTAATGATTACCATTCAAAACCTGTTACTGAAGGAGGTCTTTTCCTGTTGTTAGGGCCCGTTTTAGTTTATGTCTTGTTGGTATATTAATATACTTGTTGCGATTTAATCTCCTTTTGGGTCCTTTTAGTTTTGCACATGGAAGAAGGTCGTTTGCAAATAGATGCCAGGGTTGATTTTGCTTCTTATCGAAGGAATCCTCGATTGTTTATACTTGCTGATGTTTAATATATGGACTTAATTATTCTATACGCATTTAGATATTTTGAGAGAATACTTATTATAGTATTTTGAGATTTTTGATGAGTGATTTAAATCTATAAGTTATGCAGTTTATATAGCAGGGAGGTAGGCAGGTATTATTTGCTTATTTTTAATATAGTTTGTATTTATTGTACGGATATATCTATGTAATTACCGAAGGATTTAAACATTAAATTGAATAATAGCTTTTCTATTATACTTTGCAGTTATCATAATGACTATTTGTTTTGTGACCTGCTACAATTTAATCCTGCCACGTTGTTCCAAATTCTCGACATGCGGCGTTTAGGTCAGCCTCCACCAGTATATCTTAACGTTGTGTAATAAGAGGTTTGTTTGTTTCAAGAATACTTTATTAGGCCTCTGTTCACAGGGCCTCCACATCTGCATTTTAAACATATACTTTATATCATATGTATTTGTATATTGACATTTATGTGAAGCTGTGACCAATTTCTGCCAACCATTAATTTAAACGAAATTAGATATTAATTGCTTGCTATAGTAAAATTGTTAGTAAAAGTAATGTATTCATACAACTGTCTTGGGTTGTTCTTTTTAGTATTATTATGTCTGTGACAAGCTATCTTCAGTAACTTGATTTTCAAAATTTCAGACAATATGACTGTAGAAAATTTGGCAGATAAATAGATAGGATCGTATGTTTGTTCCTTTACTACACTGGCATGAAAACATTTGGACCTCAAGCATGTTTTCATAATGGTAAACACTCATGTAATGCTATCTTTAATATTATTTTGGAGCAAGGTTAACAATGTTAAAATAAGGGTCAAGAGGCAAAATGGTAACAGTTCGCGGTTTATTTACAACATTTGTTTTAACTTTAATTTCAAAGAAAGCAGAAGCTATCATTAACAACAATTTTAACCCGTTAAATGACATTTGTAAACTATATAGATTTTAACCAAAATGACGTTTTAACCGGTAACATTTTTCTTCTGTCATTTTTTGGCAGCAGTCATTTCGTATATCAGAAGAGCGAACAGTAACCCTTCATAATAGTGATGTCAAGTTGTTTGTTTTTAGTCCCACATCCGGGACTGAGTATGGTATTTAATAAAGGATGCGACAACGTTCATACCAAGAAGAAAGGGAGACAACCGATAAACCCTTGTGTAATTTGTGACGAAGGATTTACTAGTCGTAGTATAGCTATCAGCTGTGATTTTTGTGAAAATTGGACACATATTTATATCTGGCAAGCAGTATGAACCCCATTTAACCAAACAGACTTGGGGCGTTGCATTTTTCATGTGAAAAAGTAATTTAGCTGTCTAACGGAAGGTTAGTGGTTCTACCCAAGTGCCCACCCGTGATGAAATAATGCACGGATGGGCACCTGGGATCTTCCCCCACTATCAAAAGCTTTAAAGTCGCCATATGGCCTAAAATTATGTCGGTATGACATTAAATCCAAAAACAATAGTAACCATACAGAATATATATATATATATATATATATATATATATATATATATATATATATATATATATATATATATATGTGCAAATTTTTCACACTTTACTGTTTTAAGAAGAAAGGACTGCATTTTATTTGTAATATAAAGTAATATTAGCTTAAACTGTTTCACACCTATATATTTTTAACCAGTTGGAAGGCTTTCCTTTCTATCACGTGACAATAGAATAGAAAAAATAACAGTATTGTACTTTGTGATTTAAAACGCAGTCACATTTTCTTAAGTATATATAGCAACATCCAAAATATTCACAAGCTCCTTTTTTTCATATTGGACTCTAGTCCCAAAAATCCATATTTTTTTGCGTATTGCAACTCTTCCGGACATTTGGAATTACTTCCCTTGTATATTGCGGCAGTAGTAAAAATTTTAAAAAATGCGATGACTTTCTTATTTTTGGACAAAACATGTGATTAATGTATGCACACAATTTCTTAGTTAGAAAGTTTCCTATTCAATAATTATGGTTTCGATCCAAAATTTCACGAAAACTTGTTTTCGTTTTTAGCGCTGGGAATAAATGTTGCAAAATCAACATAATTATATCTACGTGTTGCCAGAGAACTTATTAAACTAATGTGCTTAGTTGATTGCGAGCTAAAATGCGTGAAATTTTGTTTTTACATCTATTTTTATGGTGTGAAATAAAGAGGTAATTCTACAGTGTTGAGTACAATACTGAATTCAGTTGGACTCGTATACAGCAGGAATAACCCATATTTGGACTCGACATTAGGACTCGGCATTCGCCTCGTCCAAATATGGATTATTTGTGCAGATCTACTCGTCCAATAGAATTCAGTATTGTACTCAATACTGTTAAATAACCTTTTAGTATCATACATTAGACATATTTGTTTCACTTACAATTTTGCTGCATTAGCACCAACTGAAATATGGCTGGGCAACTCAGTAACAGATGCGGACATTCAGATTGATGGTTACCATGTTATAAGGAAAGATAGCAGAAGACAGTGAGGTGGAATGCGCATTTTTATCAGAGAAGGCTTGGCACTCACCGAAAGACGGATTTGGACGACAAATACCGGGAAGCTAATCGTGCTGAAACTCTTCTTCCAGAGACTAAACCTATATTCGTTGGTTTTTGTTATAGAACACCAAAACTGACAATTTTCGTAACACTTTGGAGCTGTGTTAAGTCATTCAGTAAGTGTATGATATTATGTAACAATCAAAATTACTTTATTTCGCACGTACAAATAAAATGGCGAGCATACACAGACATTTCTGCGACATGCAGCAGCTGAAGGCAGATGTTCCTCAAAAACGATTCGACTGATCTTTAGGTGTGTTAGCACTATTTCTGATCCATAGCATGCCTGTATTTATGAATATCTTTTGATGAAATTTATTGAGATAAAATTATTTTTATATATCGGAATCTGTATGCGAAAGTAGAAGCAACTTTAAGGGATATGATGTATGGATGAATAAAAATTATGTATGTTCTCTTATTTTGTCAGTGGATAAAATATAGACAGTCTTTCGGACAAGAAAAAATACGTCACTAGTATTGCGCATTCGACCTTTAATTGATTCTTTTTCGAACTCCTTTAAATGTACAAACAGAGCATAAGGATGACTTCTCGTCAGAAATAAATGAGCCGCGCCACGAGAAAATCAACATAGTGCATTTGCGACCAGCATGGATCCAGACCAGCCTGCGCATCCGCTGTCCGCTAATGGTTTCTATAATTGCAGTAGGCTTTGAAAGCGAACAGCATGGATCCAGACCAGACTGGTCTGGATCTATGCTGATCGCAACACTCTATGTAGGGATAATACACGTTTTTTTGTGTATTAACGTCTGCAGAAGCCCGCGGGATTGTTTGTGACCGAGACCGAAGGTCGAGGTCACAAACATATCCCAAGGGCTTCTGCAGACGTTAATACACAAAACAAACGTGTATTGTCGCTATTCTTGCATAAAAATATATTTCACGACGATTTATGTATTGTTTTCATATGTGATGACTTGACGATTCCGGTACATTTTTTATTTACCATTCCAGTTGTTCTTGGAAACGGTAAACATGTTTTAAATATCCGTATCCAGGGCCCGGAAATAAACAACACTATCAAAAGCACATCCTGAAGGTTTTTAAGCGGTGTTTTTATCTCTCATTATTACAAACATAAAATTACCAATAACTGTTCATATCATTTCACAATTTGGTGGACTCGATCACAATTTCAAGAATGATAACTTTACATTCGAGTTATATTGAGTACGGACACGCAGTTGGAGTACGGATGAGTACGAACGTAGTGTCAAGTTTCCAAGCTGTTTTATAAATTCTTCGAGAAATTAGATAAAAACATACCGACTGATACTTACCAAAATCATAAATATGATTCCTAAAAACGAGCAATAGCACAAGTTACACGCGATACTTATTTATTCAAAGTTATTTACAATAACTGAACAGACGCTTTGTAAAGGGAGTGAACTCTTAGAGAAGCTAGTGCGTACATTGATGGGGGCAGTACGTTTGGGGTTGGAAACTGATACAGCTAAAACATACTATGGATTACATTGTATCTATAATGCTACAAGAAGAGGTTGTTATGGAAGAAACAAGACGCAGATGCCAAATATCAGTGTGCGCAAAAATACATACATATGTCCCTGGCAAAGCATTTCAAAAATAAAAATCGGGTATTAACAGCACGTGAATTGCCTTGTTTGCACACGATTTTTCTCCCGTTAATACATGGGCGGATCCAGTGAAAAAAGTAGTTTTTATGCAAGAATGTTGGTTTTCTCATGATGCGGCTCAAATAGTTTTATTTACCCTTTTAAACCAATGACGGCGGCATAATAAACTATATTGGAATTTTGCTCTTTCAAAAAATAACGTATTTGATCTTTGAGCTCACTGGAATTTAAAATCCGAGTTTCTATGTTAATATAGGCTAGAAACAGTTACAGGTCGAAATCTTACCTTTTAAATTTCAATTTTGTTATCAAATAGCTCGAAATTCGACAATTTCACAAATTGCCAAATTGCTTAACCCGCGAGCTAACAACTTTTTATCATTAATGTGAAATATATTGAATTGCTAGATATTATGTACATGTATATGAACATTGGGGGGAAATTTGTTGAATTCAATCGGAGAAGGTAAAAGCAGCAACTTATAGTTCTTCGTATAATGATATTTTGATTGTTTTCCTAAATAATTTAAATTTTAAAGAAAAAAGATCTTGTAGGGATAATGCATGTTTTTTTTCCGTGTTTTATTTTATCAGTAGGACATAAATATAAGAAGCGACAGACTCGCCCGCACTCTGAAAGACATGTTGTTTTAACCATGATGAGAACTGACCTAGATTTAAACCATGTATCAGCAAGAGCGGCCTGTCGCTTCTGACTATTGACAATAAATAACAAATGCTGATTGAATGGGATAAGGCCGTGCCTTTTATTATTATAATATCATTACAGAAAATTAATGAAATATCATGGCATATTGTACGAGATAGAAATATCATGAAATGAAGCATGAAATGATAGATTTCTAGCCTAAATGCACAGAAACAAAATAGACCACGCTATGATGCTGAAGCTCGATTTATGATAAGCACACATGTAGACAATGCAAGGAGAATGCATTGTGCTTATAAATCCAGCTACTGAAAATCCGAGGCCCAAGATGCTCAGCGAATTCTCAACATAATGATAATGTTTTTAAATGAAACAAAAATATGAATCCAACGCAAGTGCAAGAGAATAATTATTATAACACAGAAATTGTGTCTGCAAAATTTACATTTGTATTTGATTCATTAATACCTTTTTTATCCATCATTGTATTATTTGTATAACGGACTCGGTTGCTAAGTTCGGATCAGGCAACATGTGCCACGCAATGTTTAACCATATATATATATATATATATATATATATATATATATATATATATATATATATATATATATATATAGCATATGTACAATGCATCTTTGTCAACTTTCGACGGATCTATGATCAACTGGCTGAAGAGTTGTGAACCCTGTTCTAAATATGTTACAGTCGTTTCTAGGAACACTGTTGAACGGCCGACCATTTAGGTCAAGGCCCCATCAAACGGTTAAGAACGCACGTCCTTAACACCAATAAGTGAAGGCCAGTCGAACGCCAAACATTAAATGCTGACCTAGTGGCTAACCTAGGGAGTGAGCTTTGATTTTTGCGATACAGCCGCTAGCAAATCCAGCTACCGAAAAATCTGAGATCAAGATGCTCAATGAATTCTCAGCATAATGATGATGCGTTTTGCTCTGATTGCCTAATGTATGCTAATGATTATGTATACAATATGCCATACCGAAATGCACAATGTGTATTGAGGGCCACTAAATATTTTATGAAATAAAATTTGCCCATAAAATGGTACATTGAATATCATACCTAATTACTTAATAGCCACATGCAAACATTCATTTCTTTAATAATATCAGATTTTCCGGCTTAATATTTACTTTCAAAGATAACAATATAAGCCATATTCAGCTGTATTTGACCATAATTTCTCTTGCTTTTACCTAATCAACACTATGCAGCAGTTACTTTTTCCCTAATAAATTTGTTGGATCTAACCCGAAATAGATCAGGCAGCAATCTTGATAAGTCACGTACTTTATGATCCAGCCATTATTTAAGTACGTTATTACGTATATTTGAATAGATCAATAGTTTTACTTAATAGTCTTTTGTTTACCCTGAGTTACAAGTTTCCACTTGTTTTCACCAGTCTAAGGTGAAAGAACTCTACCGAGGTCATGCCACCCTGCCACCCCCAGTGTATATTTAGATCCGCCAGTTGGTTCGACACTGCTCTCATGTCACCCTTCTATTCCTAGTGTGCTGTTTGAATCGACAGTGCTTCTTCCTTGGCTCCGGTATAATAGCATATATCAACAGCACAAGGCCTGTCACAAGAGGATGTAGAAGCTGCATATACGAGCATCTAAATAAAAGTACATCAAATATCATATTGTTGTAAAATGAAACTAGAATCTCCTCTTTATATATTCTTGCTCATCTATCTTTACACGCGGAATAGTATTGGTCATAATTGTTTAGAAATTAATATCATCAATTGTGTACATTTAACGTACTATATTGCTTTGTTTTTAAATTTTTATCTCTTTTCTTTCCTGAAATAAAGTTTTAGCTTTAAATTTTATTACCTCCCTTTAATTTTTGATGCTATATCTATCATTGGTTATATATCACTTTTGTCATAAAGGGTAATTTGAGCAATTCTTTCTCTTTACTGTATCCATAATTGATTTTTAAGCTATTATTACTTTTTAATTAATCATCTTGATATTATTTGTTAAACTGATATATCGAGCATAAATATGTTTTAAGCACAGTTATTAACTCCCTTTTAAATGGTACAGTATATCTGTTTCAAGTTTTGTGTGCATGCATACACAGGGTATTCTTGAGTGTATAATACATTTTTCTTGAAGTTTGCCGCAACGTCTGTTTACGACGTTTCCCGTAATTTTTGTTATGACGTGACGTCACTGTACATTATTTCAAAATGTAAACTGCCTGAAGATATATGTATTGAAAGCGCTTGCAGTGAAGAATTAAAATAATTGTAAAACACAGAAGTCTGCTGCTGTTTATTCCTTACTAATTGAACTTTTATATATATATATATGTATTGTTTGGTGGCATATATAGCTGGGTAGTTATACAATACAATCAATACAATACAATATATTTTATTAGCATTAAACATAACATACAATAATAGTTCATACATTTCAGAACAAAAGTTATGAATGAACAGAATAATACTTTTTCATCTTAAAGAATATATTTATGGTGTGATACGTTTTTTGTTTGCAAAGAATATAAGTTTTGCAAGGTTGCAAATACAATAATTTTGTTATAATTATATTGTCAACTGTCCAGGAAATATGTGCATTTTTCCGAAAACATTTCAGCAATAAGTGATATTTTTCTTACATCTTACTTATTTCCTTGAAATATTTTAGCGCACATTTTCGCGATATGTAACTGCCACGAGATGTTAGAATATTCTAAACTTTCCAGCAAATATTACCATTTTTTTCTGAAAACATTGTCACAATAAATAATTTTATCGCAAAATTTATTCTAGTTTTATAGCTGCTAGCTATCACGTGGCGGAAATATGCCATCTTAGTATCGTTGATATTTCTACAGGTATGAGGAACGTAGTCCCGTTTCGCCAATAAAATGATATGATTAATTCATACGATATATCCCCATGGGATATCGTACATCTGTATATCGAGTTTCTATAACAACGACGAATTATGCGCTGTGTTATTGAATTGTTACGATAAACTTTGCATATCATATACTGTGTCTACGGATATGTGACAAGATTCTAAAAGGTGTTGGAATTTGTTTCAGGTACAGCTACATTATTGTTTTTATATTATATATAGTATTTGAATTAAGTAATACTAATAAAAACAATGGATTCACGTCGAACGCGAGGTTCCATGTTCGCAGTAATTGAAATAGAAGTTGAGAATAAGGTAGATAAAGGGCACATTTGGCAATTTCCTTCTAATAGACATATCCTTATGATGTTTAAAAATATACATATAGACATAATTTTTCCAAGATAAATCCCAATCCAGAGCAAATATTAAAATGTTTATGTATCAGATGCATAACAAGAGGACCATGATGGTCCTGAATCGCTCACCTCTTCCCACATGACCCAGTTTTGAGTATGACGTCGTTTTTTCTATTATTTGACATAGTGACCTAGTTTTTGAGCTCATGTGACCCAGTTTTGAACTTGACCTAGATATTATCAAGATAAAAATTCTGACCAATTTTCATGAAGATCCATTGAAAAATATGGTCTCTAGAGAGGTCACAAGGTTTTTCTATTATTTGACCTATTGACCTAGTTTTCAAAGGTACGTGACCCTGTTTTGAACTTTACCTAGATATCACCAAGGTGAACATTCTCACTAATTTTCATGAAGATCTCATGAAAAATATGGCCTCTAGAGAGGTCACAAGGTTTTTCTATTTTTATACCTACTGGCCTAGTTTTTGACCGCACGTGATCCAGTTTCGAAACTGACCTAGATATCATCAAGGTGAACATTCAGATCAATTTTCATGAAGATCCATTGAAAAATATGGCCTCTAGAGAGGTCAAAAGATTTTAATAATTTTAGACCTACTGACCTAGTTTTTGACCGCAGTTGACCCAGTTTCAAACTTGACCTAGATATCATCAAGATGAATATTCAGACCAATTTTCATACAGATCCCATGAAAAGTATGGCCTCTAGAGAGGTCACAAAGTTTTTTTATTATTTGACCTACTGACCTAGTTTTTTAAGGCACGTGACCCAGTTTCAAACTTGACCTAGATACCATCAAGGTAAAAATTCTGAGCAATTTTTATAAAGATCCATTCACAAGTTTGGCCTCTAGAGAGGTCACAAGGTTTTTCTATTTTTAGACCTACTGACCTAGTTTTTGACCGCACATAGATATCATCAAGATGAACTTTCGGACCAATTTTCATACAGATCTCGTGAAAAATATGGCCTTTAGAGAGGTCACAAGGTTTTTCTATTATTTGACCTACTGACCTAGTTTTTAACGGCACGTGCACCACTTTCGAAGCTGACCTAGATATCATCAAGGTGAACATTCTGACCAATTTTCATGAAGATCTCATGAAATATATGGCCTCTAGAGAGGTCACAAGGTTTTTCTATTTTTAGACCTACTGACCTAGTTTTTGAATGCTAGTGACCCAGTTTCAAACCTGACCTAGATATCATCAAGGTGAACATTCAGACCAACTTTCATACAGATCCCTTGAAAAATATGGCCTTTAGAGAGGTCACAAGGTTTTTCTATTATTTGACCTACTGATCTAGTTTTTAATGGCACGTGACCCACTTTCAAACTTGAACTAGATATCATCAAGGTGAACGTTCTGACCAATTTTCATGAAGATCTTTTGAAATATATGGCCTCTAGAGAGGTCACAAGGTTTTTCTATTTTTAGACCTATTGACCTAGTTTTTGATGGCATGTGACCCAGTTTCAAACCTGACCTAGATATCATCAAGTTGAACATTCTGACCAATTTTCATAAAGATCCCATGAAAAATGTGACCTCTAGAGTGGTCACAAGCAAAAGTTTAAGGACGCACGGACGGACGCACGCACGGACGGACGACGGACGACGGACACCGCGCGATCACAAAAGCTCACCTTGTCACTTTGTGACAGGTGAGCTAAAAATGATAGGTCAAGGTGCTCGTTTAGGGAAAAATCACTTTTACTCCAGATTTTTAGCAAAAATGAAAAAAAAAGGGGAAAAAACGATAAATGCTGGTTCCTAGTAAAATTGTATATGCAATATCACTTATATGGTTAAGCTGCGGTTGGTTGTGATCTGTGTAAGATCCGATGATATGTCACCAAAGACATTTCAATATTATTTGATATTAGATTAATAAGGATGCAAGCATTTTAACATTGCGATGCTCAAAAGGTATTTCTGCCTGGTGTATTTTGTCATTATCACATGTACCCCACTACTATAGTTTTGCCTTTTATTAACTATTCAAATGGCGATATGCTCATATTATCTTAACCGACATAATTATACTATTTCAGTCCATGGAATATGCCCAGGGAAAGCAAAATTACTTCAAAATGTCTTTCCTTCTCACACCAAGATGTTAATTAGGTTCTTACTGAAAGCATATGAGTGCTAGCAATTAGCTTGATTATAAAATCAGCACCACTGCAACTATACTAATTAATCTTAAGTTATCATATTGTTTGTAAAGATACATGCCCGCTTGGTGCCTTTCATTCTGAGTATGTATCAACAACCCCAATCAGCAATGAAAAAGATTACACTTAATATCAAAACATGACCAAAACTTTTTTGTATACGTAATTTTGACCTTGAAAGCATATCTTAAATTGTTGCAAAGTGACATTATTTCAGTTCTATAGTTTTGCCTTCATGTAATGATATGCTTATTCTATGTCTTTTAAACATAATATTTCTAGATGTGTGTGCATATAAAACCATTCTACTTTCTGTGCTCAAAAACGTACACATCACCTTTACCAATATAACCATTTCCTTAAGTTGAAACTTTAAATCAATATTTGAGCCGCGCCATGAGAAAACCAGCAAAGTGCGTTAGCGACCTGCATGGATCCAGACAAGCCTGCGCATCCACGCCGTCTGGTCAGGATCCATGCTGTTCGCTTTCAAAGTCTATTGCAATTAGAGAAACCGTTAGCGAACATCATGGATCCTGATCAGACTGCGCGGATGCGCAGGCTGATCTGAATCCATGCTGGTCGCAAATGCACTATGTTGGTTTTCTAATGGCGCGGCTCATTTAAATAAAGTTTAATAATACAGTATGAAATGAGGGTTTTAGATATAATGGTGGAAAACGCTTCTACGCCTTGCATCAACAGTTTGCCTTTGAACATCAATTCAAATGATTTTAAAACTTTTTATATTTATGCATGAGTATTTACAGGTCACTTAAGTTTGAAGTATGAAAAGCGCTAAGTTGCAGTTTATTTTGCATATTATGAATAACGGAAAAGCAGAAATTATATAACTGGTATGAGTTAGATACTGAAAATTCAACTATTGCATTTACATGTCCAAGTTACTTCAAATTAAACGTATAGGAAGCAAAGATGAATAAAAACTGTCCATATTTACAAACATAACATAATCATTACTGGATTTAAAAAAGTCACAAGTACTCATAATAATGTACTGGATTTATTTATCAAGCGAATTTTATTTTAAGGAAACGTAGTTACTGTAATAGTTTTAGACTTTGATAAAGTATGCCGACATCTTAAAGAAATAGTTGCTTTTCTTCTGGTGTGTTTTTTTTTGTTGTTGTTGTTGTTGTTTGTTAATAAATGGGCTACGGTAGTGATTTAAATGAAGTTATATAATTGCATTCTTTGCTTGAATACATGTTAAACATCCATACATATGCGTTTGGGGTGACAGTGTTCCTGCAACCCGGCTTTGCATACTGGATCTTCATCCCCGTTTTTCTTTTTGATTTCAGATTATTATCACCAATATAATTTAGCGAAAGAATTGCCTTATTTCAAAATCTCTTAAACAGTTCTACAAAACTTATTAATTTCTTTAATTAAAAGTTATGTATTTGTTTGTTTGTTTGTTTGTTTTGGGTTTAAAAAACGCCGTTTTTCAACAGTATTTCAGTTATGCAACGGCGGGCGGTGAACCTAACCAGTGTTCCTGGATTCTGTACCAGTACAAACCTGTTCTCCGCAAGTAACTGCCAACTTCTCCACATGAATCAGCGGTGGGACGAATGATTTGAGACACAATATCTTTTATCAAAATCGTCACGGAGAACATACGCCTCGCCCAGGGCTCGAATTATGTATTTTAATGTTATAGTTCATTCTCCACAAATTCAGGCATAAGAAAAATCTGAACCTTTGAAAGCATCAAATTACACATCCGATGACAAGAATGAGGGAAAAGTATTTTAGAATTTAAAACAAACGGATAAGTAAACCGCTAAACGACATATGCAGTGTTCATCATCATTATTAATCCTATCCCCAAAACCTCCACAGAAGATAGAAGGGACCCCTTAAGTTATAGAGGATAACCCTTACTTCGTGGTTTATAAGATTTACTGCAATAGTCTCAATAGGCGTACGCGTCTGTCAGCGTGGAGAGGTGAAAATAGCATTTTACATGATGAACAAAATGGTTTAGGGCAAGTAAAAGTACAGTTGATCACCTGTCCTCGTTTTTTTTTTAATTTTAGAAACACGTAAATTAAAAGACTGTCTACATTTACCGCATTCATAGACTTAAAAAGGCATATGATACTATTGACCGCAATACAAGATCAAAGATATGGGATTAATGGTAATATGTTTAAAGCATTACTTGCTATCTATCAAAATGTAAAATGCTGTGTTAGGTTAAATGGCTTGAGACAGACTGGTTCTCTGTAAAGTGTGGCCTTAAGAAAGGGTGTAGTCTTTCGCCGATTCTTTTTAATCCTTATATTAATGATTTGATCTCAACAATTAAGAATATTGACCTTGGTATCGATATTGATGGACAGAAGGTATATCCTCCTCTATGCTGATGACATAGTACTGATAAGTGATTGTGAAGAAAAGTGTCTATCCTCCTCTATGCTGATGACATAGTACTGATAAGTGATTGTGAAGATAACTTACAACTTATGTTAGATGTACTTCAAAATGTAGTGATAAACATAGTATGAAAGTTAATCCAGATAAATAAAAATTATACATTTTAGACCACCACCAGTTACTGATACATTGAGGAATTTCAATTGTGGGGATGAAGTTTTAGTAGTTGAAAATCTTTATGTTTACTTGAGTTTATATTTATCTGAACATTTAGATTTAAACATCATGCGAAACATGTTGCTAAATCAGCAAACCGTGCCTTAGGACTTTAAATCTCAAAGTACAAATGTTTGGTGGTCTTCCTTTCTCGACTTATTCAAATTGTATGAGGCAACGGTATGGAGTACTATCAGTTATGGAGCAGCCATTTGGGTGGATAGACAGTTTTCTTGTATATCAACAATTCAGAACAGAGCAGCGAGATTTTTTATGGCGTTGGTAAATAACACCCAACGTGGTGGTAAATGGGGATATTGGATGGATAGATGTATATATTAAACAGTTATCACCAGTTCTCAATCAATGGTATCGTATTAGAGCTATGTCCAGCAGTAGACTGAATTATAAAATATACCAATGGTCAGTGTCACAAATCAATATTCATGTAAAAACTGGTATTTTAGATTAAGAAAATTATTTATAGAAGCGGATGTTGGAAACATCTTTGACGCAATTAACATTTCAAATATTGATATAGTGGGAATAAAAGATAAAGTATTAGAGAAACAGAATGTGAAACTTATAGACAATTGGAAATGTAATCTAAATGCTGAGAATGCTGTAAGAGGAAATGGAAGGAATAAATTGAGGACATACCGTTTTGTTTAAGCAAGATTTTAAGACAGAGGCTTATATCAAATGTACTTTGCCTAGACCCATAGGAGTGCTTATGCCAAGTTCAGATGTGGGGTTGCCCCCATAACGCCTTGAAACAGGTCTGTTTGAGGGTATTCCCCTAGAGGAAAGAATATGTTAAATTGTAATAACAAGGTAATGAAAGTGGGAACATGTTTTAACTGTCTGCCCACTGTATGATGACTTTAGATACAATTTGTTTCAGCATATTTCTAGTTACAAACCGTTACATCGCAAACAAACAATTAATGACACATGAGCGCTGGTTAATTGGTTTCGGGTTTTTCGCACCTCGTTTGGCAGACGATTAATGTCCACTCGAGATAACCGATGTCAAAATAGACACGACAAAAATGAAAATGGTTTCAGGCTTGGTCTGACTGAGCCTGTTTTAGGGCGTTAGTGAAAATGCATGCTACAATCCACACTCTCTAGCCTCAGGTTGAGCAGAACTCAACACTGTACATGTTACAAGTACAAAACAAATTTAGAGACATCCACAGGTGTGTTCAAAACAGTGTTGTACATGGAACCCTCACTGATACACGGAGTACAATTTCATGAGAAGCGGCTTATGGACAAAGTAACCAAACTGGAATTAAAGAGCGCATCTGAAGTTACTGTGCCTGTATACCACAGAAACTGTCAAAGGACAAAATTAAAAAGCAGCACCATATCCAAGGGTAATTGAACAATATACAAAACTATGAAAGCGGGAGGATTGGAATCATCCAAAAATTTTATATTTCATAACCAGCCTACCTTCATAACATTAAGTAAATTTCAATATTTCATATTTTCGGAGCGGTGTACATTTTGTTTGTAAATTTTCTGCGACGCCCTTGTTTATGCAAACTGAATCAATTTGTAGAATTAACAATTCAAGAATACCCCGACAATACAATAGAATCAAGCACCGTTGGTGTATCAATAGTAACTATACTAAAGAAATTGACAATTACTTATAATCTTATTCTCGCTAATAATTTCACAGTGTGATTACATATACCTAGCTTTTCTGTTAAGGTATGATGACAACAACTTCAGCTGGCTTGTTGGTTTTTTACACTGGTAACAATGACACAAATATGTACTGTAAGTTAGAAAAATTTATTATTCAAAATAGCGTAGCGAATAAATCTAATGGCACTGGAAAAAGTCATTCAGTTTTTAGGATATTATTACATTTCAATATTAAAACTAGACTTTTGTTTTATATCTAACAGTTAGTTATTCAATAATTTTGCTGGCAAGTTATAGTTTAATTTCGCGATATATATTTTGCTTTATACGTTCATGTAGAAGTATCGAATCTCAAAAATATTACAGCTGACATATCATGAAACTCAGTCTGTTTTTATACAGCATGCACAAGTTTGCCGATACACGGCCTGTAAACCTTGGCTCCCTCTCTTTACGGAGGTGAGTTGAAAAAAGAGCCAGTGATACTTCCGAGGCGGCGCTAATGACCGGAAAGATAAGTGAAAATGTAAACAAAGAAAGAGGATGAGTTTACTTTTAACTTTCTGCAACAAATTTAAGACCTTATTTCAAAAAAGGGGCAATGTTGTTCCACTCAGAAATGGTTATACTTTTTATGTATGCAGGTCGATCTGCAGAGCAAAAGGCATTTCTTGACCTGAGAACTTTTGAAAGTTGTGAATAGGGCTGATTCAAAACCGAAAGTGGGCATATGTCTATTTTTCGCCTTATTTACACGAGTCAGAGATTTCAAAGATATCGTATGGATCTTGTTGAAAAGAATGTCTTATTACTGTATATTGTCCGTAAGTATTGACCTGGCACTCATAATATTCCGTATATTTCCGTAAATTAATTTCGGTGTCCGAACATAGATAGCGATATAAGTAAATATTACATATATCGTTCTTAACTGATAATCTGTCACATGTGCAGTAGTTGTACGGACAAAGCGTTCACCTGTCAATACCACAATATCAGGATTGTGGGTTCGAGTCCTACGTCTGGCCATACCTTTTTTTTCCTCAGATTTTATATGCAGACTCACTACTCATTTGATCAAACGTATCTTGATGTTTATGGTTCATTTATTAAGAGTAATCATATTTTCCCGTTGTAAAAAAGTGGAATAAAATTGTTTTAAAAGTATCTTAGATAAAAAAGACAAATTACCTGTCGCCAGCGTTCCAAAAAAAAAAGACAACAAGAGAAAAACAACTAAAATTCATAAAATATGATACATAAAATAATGTAAACGATAACATTACAGTACAATAATTGAAAAAAAGAGATCTATTCAGTAAGTGATTTCGAACCCGTGGTAACGTGCATGGAAATCAGACACCTTACCTCTACGCCAGCGTGTCATCGATTAGCTTTACATGTTACTTTAGTAATATGGATACTTTCAGGATACTAATATTGCGTAATTTAACGAAAACGCCCGAAAATATTGGCGAAGATTAATGAGTGCCAGGTCAATACTTACGGACAATAACCTACGTGATATGTTGACAGGTTCATCACCCACCTGTGTGCATTTATGACCAAGAGGAGAGCCAGCATCGCAAAGGAGGCGCTAAGAACCAGAGTGGAAGCCAATGCTCTTTTAAGCTGTCAGCAAGCTGTGCTATTCGTTTCCCTTGACATTTGTTCTTTTCTTTATTGTTACATGTCTATTAGCCCTCGAACATAGGGTCGCTAGTTGTAAATGATATCTTTTATGTAAAGGGAATTTCCTATATCACAACAGCTATCATAGCCAATGACCTTTGAAAGTGAACTATGCGGCAATGGTTTTTTTTTACAAAGGCCTTGGTACGGTTTTCAGTACAAAATGTCCTAAAATAATGGGTTCAAAATTCTAAAACATTAAATTAAACATTTTGATAGATAAATAACGCTATTAATTAAATCTACAAACAAGTATTTGAACGTCATGGTGAAAATAACGTTACTAGCATTTCTAGTTGTAGCATCACTGATGACGTCATTTATATGTGAAATACTGTATAATAGTAGAAAAACCATGGATTTTGCTTTAAAATCAAGAAATGAACAATATCCGCAATGGATAAACTTTTCATTATTTAAATTTCAATGTGGAGGAAAAGTTAGCTCTAGCACCTTACAAAATTTGTGAAGTTTACCGCTTGTGGATGCTGGGTTTTTTCGAAGATCTGACATGTTGTCAGCCTTGCCTTTGTAAAATAAGCTAAATATCTTACTAAAATGAGTTTCTATGCATTTAGAAAAAAACAGTCTTGTGTTCATTTAACAACAGCACTTTGATGTATGGAGATATCAAAACTATATTGACAATTTCTTTATTGAATATTATTAAGAAATAAGTCTTTTCCGATAGGCATAGACCCCACAGATTCGTAAATGATAATTTCTACACGGTTCGGCGGTTTGGAGGAGTAAAATTTTATTCAACATTTCGAACGTAACTTAGTCAAAATAGAAATATGTTTTAAGTAATAATGTACTATACTTGTCATGTGTCGCTTTCAGATCAACATTAATTAGAAAATATATGCATGGGTCTCGGTAGTTTGCTAGCTACAGCGATGTTCACGAAACATGTTTATGCAAAGGTTTTCATGCATTTAATACAAACTTTAATAAAAGTTTTATAAAAAAACACAGCTTAAATTTACAAACTTATAAGAATTCATCGAAGCAGTCAACTTTTCATTCTATGTATCATTGATTTCAATGAAACGGCGTAAATTTCAAATTCAGTATATTCTTTCAACATAATACAGAATTACAATATTTTGATAAATACCCATTTGGGTGAATTATCTGAAAGGAAAATGCCGACAGTCTTAATACTTGAATTTTACGGATGTTGGTGAAATACATAGAGGATCTTACATGAGTGTATTTTCTTACTAAATTTATTCAACGTGTTAATTAACATAATAAAACGAACATTTTATCATTTAAAAAAAAAAAAAAAATTAAGGAACGGAACGGAACAGAACAGAAGTAATTTTATTTCAACTTGTAAGCCTCGGGTGGATAAACCTTTCTCCAACTCGGTGGATAAACTTAAGTTAAGAAAGACAGTAACCTAATATTCTCTATGTATATGACTCTCAATAACGTTTTGACGTAACGTCAAGTTAGCGCATATGTGGATCTTTTTCGTACATAGGTAGAAAATGACGTGTAGAAGGGATAATTTTCATGATTTCTGATTTTTTTAAGTTTTGTAATTTAAACGGGTGATACTATTAGTGATTAATTTTTAGCAATTTGCACGAAAGTCTTTTTTACAATGTTAACCGTACCACGCCCTTTTATTTACTCTTTACATATCTCTTATTATTTGGAATATTTGCTTTGTTGTGTGTAAAGTTGAAAGTCTTATTGATGGACATGTTCATTACAGTAGCCTAATACAGTTTGAATAAAGAAATATGAAAATAGATTACTAAATGTTACCGCTAAAATTAGTATCACACATGTTCTAAAAGATGTTAAAATTGAAAATGTCATGTTTTTGTGAATTATTCCACGTTAGAATTGAGGGAAATTGTTTTGACATTGTCTGTGTCCATTTCTCTGCCGTTCTACAGTTGTATATGTAAACGATAACAAAGTTTATAACTCATTATGACTTCGAATACAAGCTGTAGCTTCGAACAACAGACAAACTGACACGGACAATGACAAAAATACTCCTTCGATTTTAATAGGTGAATAAATACCTCCAAAAATGCCATTTCTGATTTGTTTGTAACCTTTCGAATATGTGGGATAACAACTTTTAGCCGTAAAAATTTAGTGATGTTATTTCATATTTCCTTATTAGAACAATCCTTTCTACAAGTCCATCAGTAAACTTTCAGTAAAACTTTTAAAAGTTTAAAGGCATGACTAAACACACAACAAACCAAATATTGAGAGTAAAGGTGTAATTCCGAGAATAAACAAAATTTGTAATCATATCGATTGCCAAAACGTTTTCACTACTCAAATAAATTACAAAGTTCGTTGGTCATGAAGACTGTGTCCAATCATATTGCAAATATCAAAATTATACAACTAATGACACTATTTTCGGGCGCCATTACACATGTTACAATAAAGACAAGAGAAGAGCATATAAATCTCAATACAGTTTAAGGAAAACAGAACGTTTGCTACTACCTTCTCTGCGGCGCTGGCTCCTTCTCTTTGCCAAACATACTCCTAGATGGGTGTAACCAGTTACCAATCACCTAGGTTGTATAGTTATATGACTGTTTTTTTTTTCAACAACATCCGTACGATGTCTTTGAAATTTCTGACTTGTGTAAATAAGGGCGAAATATATAGACAGTGTCCACTTTCGGTTTAAACCGGCCAAATTTAACAACTTTTAAAATTTAGATAATATGGCTACTTTCCAGCTTTGATTGTGGAGGAAGACCCCTTGATAATTTCATCATGGAGGGTACCTGTGTCGAACCACCGACCTACCGTAAGCCAGCTGGATGGCTTCCTCACATGAAGAAAGCAACGCCCCGAGTGAGGGGAAAGTGATTCGAAGTCAGCGACCTTAACCACTAGGCTCCTCCTATCGTTGCAAGGCACACTTTCGTTGCACTAGCTACAGCAATGACAGAATGCAGTAAATTCAGCTGGAAAATAACTCAGTTTATACGCCCACAATAAAATGGTTAGGTAACTTTTCAAATAAATCTCTAATTCAATAGAACATATATAATAAGTTTTCCTTTAATTTAGAAACATACGAAATTTAGTGCTTACATTTGAAATAGCTTTTGATCATGAAATGTGACAACTTAAAGCCGCTCCTGATCTATTCGGACTCGAAAATATGCTGAACATTCAGTCAATATCACGGTGCACAATCACGTGACTTGTGACGTTGCAACTGGGATATCACGCCAAGCAGATTTCGTAAACAAAACGGTGTTTGTGAAGGTAACGTTTTTAAAGATATATTTTTGTAACATGACACCTAGCTTGTGCAAGTCCTTATGTCCCTGCGTACCTCCGGTGATATAACAAATGTCTGTGTCTGCTTTAGTTTTGCTGGTAACCTGGACAAACCGCAATGTTTCCTTTGTATGTGTATGTAATTTTGCATCGGTATTATGCACTCGTTCTTTAGCGGAAGAATATTGCGCTCCTATAGTCGTGCAATCTATTTCCGCTGCAAAAACTCGTGCACAGCCTATAATTATTGTGGTGCTTTAAATACGAACACCATCTCATAACTCTAAACACAGAAGTTAAATTGAAGGAGGCGCCGATGCCGACAGAAATTAATTGTGTCCGAGATGGTTCCCATACTGTGTGCAGAGAGTCAAGAGGGATCCTGTGAGGCAAAATTTAGCTCACGGTTTTCCTTGAGATCCCGTGCATTAACGAAATCGAAAGTAGAGCGTTTTTAAGGAAATATGATGAAAAAAAACACATACTGTGTATTTACAAATAAGATGGGATCAACGGCTTCACATCTAAGTATTAGATAATTGCTATATTCAAGGAAGTCGTATTTAAGTTTCATAAACATCGCACGATGTTCATCCGAGCCAGTACCTCCGGCTACATTCCATCTTCGTTTGGACTTGTGTCAACTGATAAAACAAATGTAACTAAAAAAATTCAATGGTAACTATGTAGCTACGTCTTTCCGTGATTCATATGTTTTTTATGCACAAAAATGACGTTGGAGTTCTTGTTTACCACAAAGAATGTCCTGTGCGCAAACAGAGGGATCCGTTTTTCTCATTTACACAGAGAGGGATACGATATGCATACACAACCGGAAGGATGTTCATCCGAACTTTGTATCATCTGTAGCAAGTGTTTTTTGTTTCATTTCATTCTAGACTAAGATTGGATTTTGCCGAACTTCTATGACTATATAGACTATTTTGTGTTTCATGTTCCAAAGAATTTGGAATTGTGCGGATTTTCAATTTAGTTGTTAAGTTTTTGCATACTTTAATATAAAAGTTTTCAAAACAACTTCCGCAATGAAAAACATCGCAGTCATTCAAGTTGATTACGGTACCTACAATTCCTGGTAATGAGATGTCCGTATTATAGATTATACGTCAACTCAACGCGTCAGTAAACTTGGGTTGAGTCGCACCATGAGAAAACCAACATAGTGCTTTTGCGACCAGCATGTGCATCCGCACAGTCTGGTCAGGATCCATGCTGTTCGCTTTCAAAGCCTATTGCAATAAGAGAAACCGTTAGCGAACAAGGCTGGTCTGGATCCATGCTGGTCGCAAATGCACTATGTTGGTTTTCTCATGGCGCGGCTCAATTTACTTTATTTTCTGTAATAAAACTAGTGCAATCCAAGTTAAAAACATATATTTTTATGCTCAAAGTAGGTTTAATGCTAATGGTGCACTGGCCTCAACATGAAGGTGCCACTTCTAAAGCTAAGGGATATTGTCAGTATTGGTGTAAGTAGTCCTTTTCTCTTTAACTTCATCTAGAAATAAAAGTGTCGAAATCTTTGTACAACAAATAACGTTGAAAACAACTCGGATATTGCAAATGTCACTGAAAATGTTCGTCTTATACCTCATTAAGGGTCTGAAAGTGTTTTACTGCTGTTCTTTAAAAATACGCTCTATTTACAGTTAAAGTTTTTTTATTATTTGACCTACTGACCTAGTTTTTTAAGGCACGTGACCCAGTTTCAAACTTGACCTAGATACCATCAAGGTAAAAATTCTGAGCAATTTTTATAAAGATCCATTCACAAGTTTGGCCTCTAGAGAGGTCACAAGGTTTTTCTATTTTTAGACCTACTGACCTAGTTTTTGAATGCTAGTGACCCAGTTTCAAACCTGACCTAGATATCATCAAGGTGAACATTCAGACCAACTTTCATACAGATCCCTTGAAAAATATGGCCTTTAGAGAGGTCACAAGGTTTTTCTATTATTTGACCTACTGATCTAGTTTTTAATGGCACGTGACCCACTTTCAAACTTGAACTAGATATCATCAAGGTGAACGTTCTGACCAATTTTCATGAAGATCTTTTGAAATATATGGCCTCTAGAGAGGTCACAAGGTTTTTCTATTTTTAGACCTATTGACCTAGTTTTTGATGGCATGTGACCCAGTTTCAAACCTGACCTAGATATCATCAAGTTGAACATTCTGACCAATTTTCATAAAGATCCCATGAAAAATGTGACCTCTAGAGTGGTCACAAGCAAAAGTTTACGGACGCACGGACGGACGCACGCACGGACGGACGACGGACGACGGACACCGCGCGATCACAAAAGCTCACCTTGTCACTTTGTGACAGGTGAGCTAAAAATGATAGGTCAAGGTGCTCGTTTAGGGAAAAATCACTTTTACTCCAGATTTTTAGCAAAAATGAAAAAAAAAGGGGAAAAAACGATAAATGCTGGTTCCTAGTAAAATTGTATATGCAATATCACTTATATGGTTAAGCTGCGGTTGGTTGTGATCTGTGTAAGATCCGATGATATGTCACCAAAGACATTTCAATATTATTTGATATTAGATTAATAAGGATGCAAGCATTTTAACATTGCGATGCTCAAAAGGTATTTCTGCCTGGTGTATTTTGTCATTATCACATGTACCCCACTACTATAGTTTTGCCTTTTATTAACTATTCAAATGGCGATATGCTCATATTATCTTAACCGACATAATTATACTATTTCAGTCCATGGAATATGCCCAGGGAAAGCAAAATTACTTCAAAATGTCTTTCCTTCTCACACCAAGATGTTAATTAGGTTCTTACTGAAAGCATATGAGTGCTAGCAATTAGCTTGATTATAAAATCAGCACCACTGCAACTATACTAATTAATCTTAAGTTATCATATTGTTTGTAAAGATACATGCCCGCTTGGTGCCTTTCATTCTGAGTATGTATCAACAACCCCAATCAGCAATGAAAAAGATTACACTTAATATCAAAACATGACCAAAACTTTTTTGTATACGTAATTTTGACCTTGAAAGCATATCTTAAATTGTTGCAAAAGTGACATTATTTCAGTTCTATAGTTTTGCCTTCATGTAATGATATGCTTATTCTATGTCTTTTAAACATAATATTTCTAGATGTGTGTGCATATAAAACCATTCTACTTCTGTGCTCAAAAACGTACACATCACCTTTACCAATATAACCATTTCCTTAAGTTGAAACTTTAAATCAATATTTGAGCCGCGCCATGAGAAAACCAGCAAAGTGCGTTAGCGACCTGCATGGATCCAGACAAGCCTGCGCATCCACGCCGTCTGGTCAGGATCCATGCTGTTCGCTTTCAAAGTCTATTGCAATTAGAGAAACCGTTAGCGAACAGCATGGATCCTGATCAGACTGCGCAGATGCGCAGGCTGATCTGAATCCATGCTGGTCGCAAATGCACTATGTTGGTTTTCTAATGGCGCGGCTCATTTAAATAAAGTTTAATAATACAGTATGAAATGAGGGTTTTAGATATAATGGTGGAAAACGCTTCTACGCCTTGCATCAACAGTTTGCCTTTGAACATCAATTCAAATGATTTTAATCTTTTTATATTTATGCATGAGTATTTACAGGTCACTTAAGTTTGAAGTATGAAAAGCGCTAAGTTGCAGTTTATTTTGCATATTATGAATAACGGAAAAGCAGAAATTATATAACTGGTATGAGTTAGATACTGAAAATTCAACTATTGCATTTACATGTCCAAGTTACTTCAAATTAAACGTATAGGAAGCAAAGATGAATAAAAACTGTCCATGTTTACAAACATAACATAATCATTACTGGATTTAAAAAAGTCACAAGTACTCATAATAATGTACTGGATTTATTTATCAAGCGAATTTTATTTTAAGGAAACGTAGTTACTGTAATAGTTTTAGACTTTTGATAAAGTATGCCGACATCTTAAAGAAATAGTTGCTTTTCTTCTGGTGTGTTTTTTTTTGTTGTTGTTGTTGTTGTTTGTTAATAAATGGGCTACGGTAGTGATTTAAATGAAGTTATATAATTGCATTCTTTGCTTGAATACATGTTAAACATCCATACATATGCGTTTGGGGTGACAGTGTTCCTGCAACCCGGCTTTGCATACTGGATCTTCATCCCCGTTTTTCTTTTTTGATTTCAGATTATTATCACCAATATAATTAGCGAAAGAATTGCCTTATTTCAAAATCTCTTAAACAGTTCTACAAAACTTATTAATTTCTTTAATTAAAAGTTATGTATTTTGTTTGTTTGTTTGTTTGTTTTGGGTTTAACGCCGTTTTTCAACAGTATTTCAGTTATGCAACGGCGGGCGGTGAACCTAACCAGTGTTCCTGGATTCTGTACCAGTACAAACCTGTTCTCCGCAAGTAACTGCCAACTTCTCCACATGAATCAGCGGTGGAGGACGAATGATTTGAGACACAATATCTTTTATCAAATCGTCACGGAGAACATACGCCTCGCCCAGGGCTCGAATTATGTATTTTAATGTTATAGTTCATTCTCCACAAATTCAGGCATAAGAAAAATCTGAACCTTTGAAAGCATCAAATTACACATCCGATGACAAGAATGAGGTGAAAAGTATTTTAGAATTTAAACAAACGGATAAGTAAACCGCTAAACGACATATGCAGTGTTCATCATCATTATTAATCCTATCCCCAAAACCTCCACAGAAGATAGAAGGGACCCCTTAAGTTATAGAGGGATAACCCTTACTTCAGTGGTTTATAAGATTTACTGCAATAGTCTCAATAGGCGTACGCGTCTGTCAGCGTGGGAAGGTGAAAATAGCATTTTACATGATGAACAAAATGGGTTTAGGGCAAGTAAAAGTACAGTTGATCACCTGTCCTCGTTTTTTTTTTTAATTTTAGAAACACGTAAATTAAAAGACTGTCTACATTTACCGCATTCATAGACTTTAAAAAGGCATATGATACTATTGACCGCAATACAAAGATCAAAGATATGGGATTAAATGGTAATATGTTTAAAGCATTACTTGCTATCTATCAAAATGTAAAATGCTGTGTTAGGTTAAATGGCTTGAGTACAGACTGGTTCTCTGTAAAGTGTGGCCTTAAGAAAGGGTGTAGTCTTTCGCCGATTCTTTTTAATCCTTATATTAATGATTTGATCTCAACAATTAAGAATATTGACCTTGGTATCGATATTGATGGACAGAAAGTGTATATCCTCCTCTATGCTGATGACATAGTACTGATAAGTGATTGTGAAGATAAAGTGTCTATCCTCCTCTATGCTGATGACATAGTACTGATAAGTGATTGTGAAGATAACTTACAACTTATGTTAGATGTACTTCAAAAATGTAGTGATAAACATAGTATGAAAGTTAATCCAGATAAATAAAAAATTATACATTTTAGACCACCACCAGTTACTGATACATTGAGGAATTTCAATTGTGGGGATGAAGTTTTAGTAGTTGAAAATCTTTATGTTTACTTGAGTTTATATTTATCTGAACATTTAGATTTAAACATCATGGCGAAACATGTTGCTAAATCAGCAAACCGTGCCTTAGGACTTTAAATCTCAAAGTACAAATGTTTTGGTGGTCTTCCTTTCTCGACTTATTCAAAATTGTATGAGGCAACGGTATGGAGTACTATCAGTTATGGAGCAGCCATTTGGGGTGATAGACAGTTTTCTTGTATATCAACAATTCAGAACAGAGCAGCGAGATTTTTTATGGGCGTTGGTAAATACACCCCAAACGTGGTGGTAAATGGGGATATTGGATGGATAGATGTATATATTAAACAGTTATCACCAGTTCTCAATCAATGGTATCGTATTAGAGCTATGTCCAGCAGTAGACTGAATTATAAAATATACCAATGGTCAGTGTCACAAATCAATATCTCATGTAAAAACTGGTATTTTAGATTAAGAAAATTATTTATAGAAGCGGATGTTGGAAACATCTTTGACGCAATTAACATTTCAAATATTGATATAGTGGGAATAAAAGATAAAGTATTAGAGAAACAGAATGTGAAACTTATAGACAATTGGAAATGTAATCTAAATGCTGAGAATGCTGTAAGAGGAAATGGAAGGAATAAATTGAGGACATACCGTTTGTTTAAGCAAGATTTTAAGACAGAGGCTTATATCAAATGTACTTTGCCTAGACGCCATAGGAGTGCTTATGCCAAGTTCAGATGTGGGGTTGCCCCCATACGCCTTGAAACAGGTCTGTTTGAGGGTATTCCCCTAGAGGAAAGAATATGTTTAAATTGTAATAACAAGGTAATGAAAGTGAGGAACATGTTTTAACTGTCTGCCCACTGTATGATGACTTTAGATACAATTTGTTTCAGCATATTTCTAGTTACAAACCGTTACATCGCAAACAAACAATTAATGACACATGAGCGCTGGTTAATTGGTTTCGGGTTTTTCGCACCTCGTTTGGCAGACGATTAATGTCCACTCGAGATAACCGATGTCAAAATAGACACGACAAAAATGAAAATGTTTCAGGCTTGGTCTGACTGAGCCTGATTTAGGGCGTTAGTGAAAATGCATGCTACAATCCACACTCTCTAGCCTCAGGTTGAGCAGAACTCAACACCTGTACATGTTACAAGTACAAAAACAAATTTAGAGACATCCACAGGTGTGTTCAAAACAGTGTTGTACATGGAACCCTCACTGATACACGGAGTACAATTTCATGAGAAGCGGCTTATGGACAGAAGTAACCAAACTGGAATTTAAAGAGCGCATCTGAAGTTACTGTGCCTGTATACCACAGAAACTGTCAAAGGACAAAATTAAAAAGCAGGCACCATATCCAAGGGGTAATTGAACAATATACAAAACTATGAAAGCGGGAGGATTGGAATCATCCAAAAATTTTATATTTCATAACCAGCCTACCTTCATAACATTAATGTAAATTTCAATATTTCATATTTTCGGAGCGGTGTACATTTTGTTTGTAAATTTTCTGCGACGCCCTTGTTATGCAAACTGAATCAATTTGTAGAATTAAACAATTCAAGAATACCCCGACAATACAATAGAATCAAGCACCGTTGGTGTATCAATAGTAACTATACTAAAGAAATTGACAATTACTTATAATCTTATTCTCGCTAATAATTTCACAGGTGTGATTACATATACCTAGCTTTTCTGTTAAGGTATGATGACAACAACTTCAGCTGGCTTGTTGGTTTTTTACACTGGTAACAATGACACAAATATGTACTGTAAGTTAGAAAAATTTATTATTCAAAATAGCGTAGCGAATAAATCTAATGGCACTGGAAAAAGTCATTCAGTTTTTAGGAATATTATTACATTTCAATATTAAAACTAGACTTTTGTTTTATATCTAACAGTTAGTTATTCAATAATTTTGCTGGCAAGTTTATAGTTTAATTTCGCGATATATATTTTGCTTTATACGTTCATGTAGAAGTATCGAATCTCAAAAATATTACAGCTGACATATCATGAAACTCAGTCTGTTTTTATACAGCATGCACAAGTTTGCCGATACACGGCCTGTAAACCTTGGCTCCCTCTCTTTACGGAGGTGAGTTGAAAAAAGAGCCAGTGATACTTCCGAGGCGGCGCTAATGACCGGAAAGATAAGTGAAATGTAAACAAAGAAAGAGGATGAGTTTACTTTTAACTTTCTGCAACAAATTTAAGACCTTATTTCAAAAAAGGGGCAATGTTGTTCCACTCAGAAATGGTTATACTTTTTATGTATGCAGGTCGATCTGCAGAGCAAAAGGCATTTCTTGACCTGAGAACTTTTGAAAGTTGTGAAATAGGGCTGATTCAAAACCGAAAGTGGGCATATGTCTATATTTTCGCCTTATTTACACGAGTCAGAGATTTCAAAGATATCGTATGGATCTTGTTGAAAAGAATGTCTTATTACTGTATATTGTCCGTAAGTATTGACCTGGCACTCATGAATATTCCGTATATTTCCGTAAATTAATTTTCGGTGTCCGAACATAGATAGCGATATAAGTAAATATTACATATATCGTTCTTAACTGATAATCTGTCACATGTGCAGGTAGTTGTACGGACAAAGCGTTCACCTGTCAATACCACAATATCAGGATTGTGGGTTCGAGTCCTACGTCTGGCCATACCTTTTTTTTCCTCAGATTTTATATGCAGACTCACTACTCATTTGATCAAACGTATCTTGATGTTTATGGTTCATTTATTAAGAGTAATCATATTTTCCCGTTGTAAAAAAGTGGAATAAAATTGTTTTAAAAGTATCTTAGATAAAAAAGACAAATTACCTGTCGCCAGCGTTCCAAAAAAAAAAGGACAACAAGAGAAAACAACTAAAATTCATAAAATATGATACATAAAATAATGTAAACGATAACATTACAGTACAATAATTGAAAAAAAGAGATCTATTCAGTAAGTGATTTCGAACCCGTGGTAACGTGCATGGAAATCAGACACCTTACCTCTACGCCAGCGTGTCATCGATTAGCTTTACATGTTACTTTAGTAATATGGATACTTTCAGGATACTAATATTGCGTAATTTAACGAAAACGCCCGAAAATATTGGCGAAGATTAATGAGTGCCAGGTCAATACTTACGGACAATAACCTACGTGATATGTTGACAGGTTTCACCCACCTGTGTGCATTTATGACCAAGAGGGAGAGCCAGCATCGCAAAGGAGGCGCTAAGAACCAGAGTGGAAGCCAATGCTCTTTTAAGCTGTCAGCAAGCTGTGCTATTCGTTTCCCTTGACATTTGTTCTTTTCTTTATTGTTACATGTCTATTAGCCCTCGAACATAGGGTCGCTAGTTGTAAATGATATCTTTTATGTAAAGGGAATTTCCTATATCACAACAGCTATCATAGCCAATGACCTTTGAAAGTGAACTATGCGGCAATGGTTTTTTTTTACAAAGGCCTTGGTACGGTTTTCAGTACAAAATGTCCTAAAATAATGGGTTCAAAATTCTAAAACATTAAATTAAACATTTTGATAGATAAATAACGCTATTAATTAAATCTACAAACAAGTATTTGAACGTCATGGTGAAAATAACGTTACTAGCATTTCTAGTTGTAGCATCACTGATGACGTCATTTATATGTGAAATACTGTATAATAGTAGAAAAACCATGGATTTTGCTTTAAAATCAAGAAATGAACAATATCCGCAATGGATAAACTTTTCATTATTTAAATTTCAATGTGGAGAAAAAGTTACCTCTAGCACCTAACAAAATTTGTAAAGTTTACCGCTTGTGGATGCTGTTTTTTTTTCGAAAATCTGACATGTTGTCAGCCTTGCCTTTGTAAAATAAGCTAAATATCTTACTAAAATGAGTTTCTATGCATTTAGAAAAAAACAGTCTTGTGTTCATTTAACAACAGCACTTTGATGTATGGAGATATCAAAACTATATTGACAATTTCTTTATTGAATATTATTAAGAAATAAGTCTTTTCCGATAGGCATAGACCCCACAGATTCGTAAATGATAATTTCTACACGGTTCGGCGGTTTGGAGGAGTAAAATTTTATTCAACATTTCGAACGTAACTTAGTCAAAATAGAAATATGTTTTAAGTATTAATGTACTATACTTGTCATGTGTCGCTTTCAGATCAACATTAATTAGAAAATATATGCATGGGTCTCGGTAGTTTGCTAGCTACAGCGATGTTCACGAAACATGTTTATGCAAAGGTTTTCATGCATTTAATACAAACTTTAATAAAAGTTTTATAAAAAAACACAGCTTAAATTTACAAACTTATAAGAATTCATCGAAGCAGTCAACTTTTCATTCAATTTATCATTGATTTCAATGAAACGGCGTAAATTTCAAATTCAGTATATTCTTTCAACATAATACAGAATTACAATATTTTGATAAATACCCATTTGGGTGAATTATCTGAAAGGAAAATGCCGACAGTCTTAATACTTGAATTTTACGGATGTTGGTGAAATACATAGAGGATCTTACATGAGTGTATTTTCTTACTAAATTTATTCAACGTGTTAATTAACATAATAAAACGAACATTTTATCATTTTAAAAAAAAAAAAATTAAGGAACGGAACGGAACAGAACAGAAGTAATTTTATTTCAACTTGTACAAGCCTCGGGTGGATAAACCTTTCTCCAACTCGGTGGATAAACTTAAGTTAAGAAAGACAGTAACCTAATATTCTCTATGTATATGACTCTCAATAACGTTTTGACGTAACGTCAAGTTAGCGCATATGTGGATCTTTTTCGTACATAGGTAGAAAATGACGTGTAGAAGGGATAATTTTCATGATTTCTGATTTTTTTAAGTTTTGTAATTTAAACGGGTGATACTATTAGTGATTAATTTTTAGCAATTTGCACGAAAGTCTTTTTTACAATGTTAACCGTACCACGCCCTTTTATTTACTCTTTACATAATTCTTATGATTTGGAATATTTGCTTTGTTGTGTGTAAAGTTTTACTGAAAGTCTTATTGATGGACATTACAGTAGCCTAGTACAGTTTGAATAAAGAAATATGAAAATAGATTACTAAATGTTACCGCTAAAATTAGTATCACACATGTTCTAAAAGATGTAAAATTGAAAATGTCATGTTTTTGTGATATTTATTCCACGTTAGAATTGGAGGGAAATTGTTTTGACATTGTCTGTGTCCATTTCTCTGCCGTTCTACAGTTGTATATGTAAACGATAACAAAGTTTATAACTCATTATGACTTTCGAATACAAGCTGTAGCTTCGGAACAACAGACAAACTGACACGGACAATGACAAAAATACTCCTTCGATTTTAATAGGTGAATAAATACCTCCAAAAATGCCATTTCTGATTTGTTTGTAACCTTTCGAATATGTGGGATAACAACTTTTAGCTGTAAAATTTAGTGATGTTATTTCATATTTCCTTATTAGAACAATCCTTTCTACAAGTCCATCAGTAAACTTTCAGTAAAACTTTTAAAAGTTTAAAGGCATGACTAAACACACAACAAACCAAATATTGAGAGTAAAGGTGTAATTCCGAGAATAAACAAAATTTGTAATCATATCGATTGCCAAAACGTTTTCACTACTCAAATAAATTACAAAGTTCGTTGGTCATGAAGACTGTGTCCAATCATATTGCAAATATCAAAATTATACAACTAATGACACTATTTTCGGGCGCCATTACACATGTTACAATAAAGACAAGAGAAGAGCATATAAATCTCAATACAGTTTAAGGAAAACAGCTACTACCTTCTCTGCGGCGCTGGCTCCTTCTCTTTGCCAAACATACTCCTAGATGGGTGTAACCAGTTAACAATCACCTAGGTTGTATAGTTATATGACTGTTTTTTTTTTCAACAACATCCGTACGATGTCTTTGAAATTTCTGACTTGTGTAAATAAGGGCGAAATATATAGACAGTGTCCACTTTCGGTTTAAACCGGCCAAATTTAACAACTTTTAAAATTTAGATAATATGGCTACTTTCCAGCTTTGATTGTGGGGAAGACCCCTTGATAATTTCATCATGGAGGGTACCTGTGTCGAACCACCGACCTACCGTAAGCCAGCTGGATGGCTTCCTCACATGAAGAAAGCAACGCCCCGAGTGAGGGGAAAGTGATTCGAAGTCAGCGACCTTAACCACTAGGCTCCTCCTATCGTTGCAAGGCACACTTTCGTTGCACTAGCTACAGCAATGACAGAATGCAGTAAATTCAGCTGGAAAATAACTCAATTTATACGCCCACAATAAAATGGTTAGGTAACTTTTCAAATAAATCTCTAATTCAATAGAACATATATAATAAGTTTTCCTTTAATTTAGAAACATACGAAATTTAGTGCTTACATTTGAAATAGCTTTTGATCATGAAATGTGACAACTTAAAGCCGCTCCTGATCTATTCGGACTCGAAAATATGCTGAACATTCAGTCAATATCACGGTGCACAATCACGTGACTTGTGACGTTGCAACTGGGATATCACGCCAAGCAGATTTCGTAAACAAAACGGTGTTTGTGAAGGTAACGTTTTTAAAGATATATTTTTGTAACATGACACCTAGCTGGTGCAAGTCCTTATATCAATGCGTACCTCCGGTGATATAACAAATGTCTGTGTCTGCTTTAGTTTTGCTGGTAACCTGGACAAACCGCAATGTTTCCTTTGTATGTGTATGTAATTTTGCATCGGTATTATGCACTCGTTCTTTAGCGGAAGAATATTGCGCTCCTATAGTCGTGCAATCTATTTCCGCTGCAAAACTCGTGCACAGCCTATAATTATTGTGGTGCTTTTAAATACGAACACCATCTCATAACTCTAACACAGAAGTTAAATTGAGAGGGCGCCGATGCCGACAGAAAATTAATTGTGTCCGAGATGGTTCCCATACTGTGTGCAGAGAGTCAAGAGGGATCCTGTGAGGCAAAATTTAGCTCACGGTTTTCCTTGAGATCCCGTGCATTAACGAAATCGAAAGTAGAGCGTTTTTAAGGAAATATGATGAAAAAAAAACACATACTGTGTATTTACAAATAAGATGGGATCAACGGCTTCACATCTAAGGTATTAGATAATTGCTATATTCAAGGAAAGTCGTATTTAAGTTTCATAAACATCGCACGATGTTCATCCGAGCCAGTACCTCCGGCTACATTCCATCTTCGTTTGGACTTGTGTCAACTGATAAAACAAATGTAACTAAAAAAATTCAATGGTAACTATGTAGCTACGTCTTTCCGTGATTCATATGTTTTTTATGCACAAAAATGACGTTGGAGTTCATTGTTTACCACAAAGAATGTCCTGTGCGCAAACAGAGGGATCCGTTTTCTCATTTACCACAGAGAGGGATACGATATGCATACACACCGTGAAGGATGTTCATCCGAACTTTGTATCATCTGTAGCAAGTGTTTTTTGTTTCATTTCATTCTAGACTAAGATTGGATTTTGCCGAACTTCTATGACTATATAGACTATTTTGTGTTTCATGTTCCAAAGAATTTTGGAATTGTGCTGATTTTCAATTTAGTTGTTAAGTTTTTGCATACTTTAATATAAAAGTTTTCAAAACAACTTCCGCAATGAAAAACATCGCAGTCATTCAAGTTGATTACGGTACCTACAATTCCTGGTAATGAGATGTCCGTATTATAGATTATACGTCAACTCAACGCGTCAGTAAACTTGGGTTGAGTCGCACCATGAGAAAACCAACATAGTGCTTTTGCGACCAGCATGTGCATCCGCACAGTCTGGTCAGGATCCATGCTGTTCGCTTTCAAAGCCTATTGCAATAAGAGAAACCGTTAGCGAACAAGGCTGGTCTGGATCCATGCTGGTCGCAAATGCACTATGTTGGTTTTCTCATGGCGCGGCTCAATTTACTTTATTTTCTGTAATAAAACTAGTGCAATCCAAGTTAAAAACATATATTTTTATGCTCAAAGTAGGTTTAATGCTAATGGTGCACTGGCCTCAACATGAAGGTGCCACTTCTAAAGCTAAGGGATATTGTCAGTATTGGTGTAAGTAGTCCTTTTCTCTTTAACTTCATCTAGAAATAAAAGTGTCGAAATCTTTGTACAACAAATAACGTTGAAAACAACTCGGATATTGCAAATGTCACTGAAAATGTTCGTCTTATACCTCATTAAGGGTCTGAAAGTGTTTTACTGCTGTTCTTTAAAAATACGCTCTATTTACATCCCAGTAATTTTGTTTCTTAGCCGAGATAATCAGGTCACAGCAGGTTTAATCCGAGAAATGATCATACATCGTGAAAGGCATTTATATGTATATGCACCAGTATTTTCAATCAATAAGATACCATGATTACTTAATACGCGGTGAATATTATGAGCTATGCACCAGTGCAGCCATGTGTTGGCTGGTGTGTCGCCTTTACATTCTGTAACAAAGACCATATATACATTTATTGCTGAATTAATTAAATCATACACTGTGTCTAAGGATATGTGAATCGGAGATATTGACTAGGAGTTTAAAAGGCGTTGAAATTGTTTTCAGGTACTAGCATTTTACTGTCCTTCTATTTTGAAATGTTAATACAAATTAATTATTATGTACTAAAAGAGTTAAAATACATGTTCGAAGAAGTGTACGTTCTATATAAGATAAGTATTTAGGTGGGATGTAGAAGGGTACAATTATTTTGATGTTCAGTTGATATTTTTATACAATACTAGCATCATTTATACCTTCAACGTTACAGAGGTCATTTTAATATGTGCCAACAAAGGCATCTTTAATGTTCATATAAATATATAACTTAAACAATTCAGCTGCTCGAAAGATGTAGATGCTGTACTTGGTCATTGATGCATGTATTTTTGGACAGAATGTTATTATTAGTCCCCTACTGGTTGAAAACCAGTTTCGGGGACTATAGGAATGCACTTTTCCGACCGTCCGTCATTCCGTTCGTCCGTCCGTCCGCAATTTTGTGTCCGGTCCATAACTCTGTCATCCATGAAGGGATTTTAATATTACTTGGCACAAATGTTTTCCATAATGAAACGACTTGTCAAGTGCAAAACCCGGACCCCTAGCTTAAAATTCAATGTCACAATTGGAGGTCAAAGGTCAACAGGGCTTTTTTCCTGTCCAGTCCATAACTCTGCCATCCATGGAGGGATTTTAATATTACTTGGCACAAATGTACCTCATAATAAGACAGTGTCATGCACAACTTTCAGATCCATAGCTCAAAGGTCAAAGTCACAATTGGCAGTCAAATGTTAACATAGCATGGACAGGTCTGTTTCGTGTCCGGTTCATAAATCCGTCATTCATTGAGGGATTTTAATATCACTTGGCATAAATGTTTCCCATGATAAGAAGACGTGTCTTGTGCAAATCTCGGATCCCTGACTCAAAGGTCAAGGTCACAATTGGAGGTCAAAGGTCAACAAGGCTTTCCTCCCGTCCGGTCCAAAACTCTGCCATCCATGAAGGGATTTTGATATTACTTGGCACAAATGTTTTCCATGTTGAGACGACATGTCGTCCTCATAATCTGGACCCTTAGCTCAAAGGTCAAGGTCACAATTGGAAGTCAAAGGTCAATAGGGATTTTTCCTATCCGGTCCAGAACTCTGTCATCCATCAAGGGATTTTGATATTACATGGCATAAATGTTTCCCATTATGAGTCAATGTGTAATGTGCAACACCCAGAACCCTAGCTTAAAGGTCAAGGTCACACTTGAAGGTCAAAAGTCAATGGGATTTTTTTCTGTCCGGTCTATAACTTTGTCATGCAAAAGAGGATTTAAATATCAGTTTGCACAAACATTCCCCTGGATGAGCCAATGTGCCATGCGCAACACCCGAGCCCTTAGCTGCAAGGTCAAGGTCACACTTGAAAGTCAAAGCCCAAATGTTTGTTTTTCCTGTCCAGTCTGTAACTCAACAATCCTTAAAGAGATTTTAATATTACTTGGCACAAATGTTTACCACTATGAGACAGAGTGTCATGCGCAAGAACCTGGTCCCTAGGTCTAAGGTCAAGGTCACACGTAGAGGCCAAATGTCAGATACAAGAATGACTTTGTCCGGAGCATTTCTTCTTCATGCATAGAGTGATTTTGATGTAACTTGGCATAAATGTTCATCACCATGAGGCACCCTTGTTTTTGATATTACGTCCCCTTGTTTTTACTATAAATAGATTATATTGTAACGTATTTATTACTGGCCGTAGGGAAAAATTAAAGTCAGTTTTCTGTGGTACAACATGCATGTTACATCCAATTTTTAGGAGCATTTTGACCTATCTCTAACTGGTAAAGAGTTTCTTGTGGAATTATATTATATAGATTAAGAAATAATTTCCTTTTGTTGTTACTATAAATAACGTATATGATACCAATTTTTGATAATCGGCCAAAAGATGACATATGAAAACAACTGTAGGTTTTTATATATATAAATTTTAATCCGAGTGTATTGTATATATAGTACAATATTGTTTATACATCATTGACAGATATCACTGATAATCAGTTCATTATGTTATAATGCAGTAGAGGAAATTAGGTGCCTTCCAGTAGGGGACTTTATATTGCATGGCAATACTTCATTCACTTGTTTATACAGAGAATAAGAGAAGTTAAAACAAGCCTCCTTGACAATCTTAAATATCTGCACTCATTGATATTCTTCTTATATTACTGTACTTTTAAAAGCAGTCACACATGGTATGGTGCAAGTATTCTTTTATATATTAATGCGATAAAATTCTATTGCGTTAATAATAATTATGCGTAGATAATAAATTATTATAAATAATCACTGGATATGTTTATATTAATTTTAAATCTGGTCGTGGAGAGGTCTAAATGATACAAATTACACAGTGCATTTTTCTCAGTAGAATTCCTTACACTTGTCTTTTTTTTTTTTTCATATATTGATATTTCTTCTTATAAAACGTATATAATCTAAACCGACACACGTTGTTTTTATTCCTTAAAAAGCCTAACTTTATGTCTTTTTAACGCAGTTATTCAAGCATTATATCTTACTTCCATAATTTAGTTTTTTTGCCTAAAAATAAACATCACCTTTATCATTTACAACTAGACGGAGCGTCTAATTTATGGAAATAAGTTATTTGCCTTTGCAAATCAATAAAGTGATCTTTTGGCTCATGTAAAAGTTCTTTTGATTTGACTTCATGCGTATCTTCATATCACTCAATGTGAAGATGAAAAGTTTATCAAATTGCAAATTTATGCAAATTTTATGTATTGACATTCATTTTGCCAAAATATACTCTTAATGGACTTATGCAAATAAAACCCTGTCCTTTTTAAAAATAAACAAAACCAATGGATTAAAGGTCCAATACTAAGGAAAGTGAACATTTTAATTTCTTTTAAAAATCACAGAAACTATTTCATTTTATTGGAAAATGAAAGTTGGTATGTAGAAATTCGAAATAAATCGCAGTATATGTACAATTATTTTCTATGAAGTAAGAAGAAAGTTAAAAAGACCTGGGGGGTCATTCTGTCGATTCATTGAAATTTCAACATAATACACATACATTTCTTTGAGTTCCAAAGACCTTCTGTAAATTTTGACCTGCCAATCTTCATTTTTAGTGTCTTGCAGAAGTCTATGCACTGGCTATGAAAAAAATGCCAACTCACTTTCCCTTAGTAATGGACCTTTAAGGACTAGTGTGTTTAAAAAAGTTAAATAAGTGACTCATTATTGTGCTATTTTTTTAACCTGTCAAATATGCATACATTAAACGCTCTGTGCATTCGATACTTTATTATTTGACCCAACTTCGGTGCTATCTGTATGTTTTACGGAAAGAAATTTTGGTAAAGTGTCTAAATATCATTATTAGTACTGTAAGTGAAACACACTCTCATCGATCGAATCTGTGGCTCAGTGGTTACAGCATTTGGCTCGTATGCGGGAAATCGCTGGTTCGAGCCCATTAGCGAGTACATTTTTTATTTTTCATTTTCAATTATTTATATGATTTATATGACTTCGCTGACAGCAGTACCGACACAGCAAATGAAACTGAATGATGAATTTAGCTAGATGTAATTCTTATTTATGAAATTTGTATAGTCGTGAAATGAACTGTGAAAAAAAAAACATAATATATATACGTGTGTGTGTGTGTGTGTGTGTGTGTGTGTGCGTGTGCGTGTGCGTGTGTGTGTGTGTGTGAAATTAGTAATAAGAGATAAAAAAGAAAAAAAAAATACTTGTGAAAATAAAATGAAGGAAATACTGGATAAAAATGTACATGTACAGAGTGTTTGTTGAAATTTGTGGGGAAAAAAAACTCAGATACTGAACGGTATCGATCTTACGTACTCCAGGTTTCAAGCTATTGACGATGACCACTGAGCTATCGTGGCTTGCGTATATACGTATACACGCTTTAAAAATAAACTATTTTAATTGCTGGTTACTTTCCGTATACAAAACGGAATGTACCGAAAATCAACCGAAGATTAAATATTCTATGCACCGCCCATTTAATCAATATGTGTTTGACAGTTCAATAAAATAGGACAATATATGTAGTAAATATTTAGTAAATATTTATACATTCTAAGAACACGCTCCAGCTGCCTTTCGGTAAATGTTAGTGCATTCTAAGAACACGCTCCAGCTGCCTTTCGGTAAATGTTTGTGCATTCTAAGAGCACGCTCCTACTGCCTTTTAGTAAATATTTATGCATTCTAAGAACACGCCCCAACTGCCTTTTGGTGAATGTTTGTGCATTCTAAAAACACGCCCCAAGTGCCTTTCGGTAAATGTTAGTACATTCTAAGAACACGCCCCAACTGACTTTCGGTAAATGTGAGTACATTCTAAGAATACGTTCCAAATGCCTTTTGGTAAATATTTATGCATTCTAAGAACACGCTCCAACTGACTTTCGGTAAATGTTAGTACATTCTAAGAACACGCTCCAACTGCCTTTCGGTAAATGTTAGTACATTCTAAGAACACGCTCCAACTGCCTTTTGGTGAATGTTTGTGCATTCTAAGAACACGCTCCAACTGCCTTTTGGTGAATGTTAGTGCATTCTAAGAACACGCTCCAACTGCCTTTCGGTAAATGTTAGTGCATTCTAAGAACACGCTCCAACTGCCTTTCGGTAAATGTTAGTACATTCTAAGAACACGCTCCAACTGCCTCTTGGTAAATGTTTGTGCATTCTAAGAACACGCTCCAACTGCCACAGATAAATTGCCAGACAACTGTTCTCAATTTCTTTTCTCGAAAAAAATGAACACAAATTATAAATAAAATGTCATGTCTTGAGTTCGATTAAATAAAGAAATATAATTCATAATGAAAACTTCATAATACGTTTCACAGTGAATAATACAAACTACAGGTAATGATAAATAATAACCGATATCGAGGTAACGATATTCAGCTGTATATGTACACTGTTACACATAGGTACAATAATGTTAAATCACTTAGAGTGTTTCACTGTAAGTCGCACGCGGACTCATAATCTTACCTTTTCACGCACGGACTACACCTGGGCTTCCATGACCCGGTGCTAAATGTCGCCAACTTCGAAACCTTGCTTGGGATGTAGAATAATGTCATGTAAGGAAGCCATCCAGCTGCCTCACGGAAGGTCGATGCTTCTGTCCAGGTGCCTGCTCGTGCCCGAAGTAATGCTTGGGCACTTTGGGTCTTCTTCCGTCAACAAAAGCTTGAAAGTCGCTGTGTGACCTATAACTGTGTTGGAGTAGCGTACCAACGTCAACAACCGCAGCCTATGCCGCTCGACAATACTTTATCAGGTGATCAGTCGATAAAAGATTTTTATATAAACATTATTTTTAAATTGCGACCAGCTCTGTATAATAAGTTGTTATATTCGACAAAGCATTTCAGTTCAGTTTTACTCCCCCACTCTCTTCACTATCCCTAAATAGAATAGAGGCATCGCCTAGAACATGAATGTCTAGATACGCTGCCTCCAACTCTGCTAACACAACACTTGGAATTTTGTCAATGTCTTTAAGATTAGTTTGGTAATTTACGTACTTTAAAGGCTCATAATGACTTTCTTTATAATGTGGCTGCCACATTTTTGTTATCAGAATAAAATATATAAATGTCTTGTTAAATTCTACTTTCAGTAACTGTTTTATCTTATTTTGTCAAAGGCTTGGACACTGATTAACTTAGTAGGAAGTTCTATCAAATTTGTGATTACCTCTCTTTACGGTTCTAGCTTTATAAATTCATGTACAATATTGAAAGTATTGCCCTTTTCATACATACGCGCACATGTACGCCTCTGCACTCGCACACATGCAGTAATGAAAGAAATGCTGCGCGTTATGTAATAGTGATGACAGACACAGCTTCAGCTAAACAAACAAAACACAATACCTTAAATGCAAAACGTATTTTACATTGTTGCTTAATTCAGTGACTATAGATTAACATTGCAAGTAAGTTGAATTAAAATGAGTATTTTTTTTGTTTGTTTTCAGATTGACTATACCATTTGGTATGGACATTCCTCATTCCTTTGCTTGATTGGACAGTTTCAACAAAGTGCCGTGGCGGAACAACTATGGGATTTTCAACTAAGAAGTTATGAATTTTTAATTCAACGACCAAACGTGTTTTCATACTGCATTTTCCTATCATAATATGAAACTGAGAAGAATTAAGCAAAAGATGTTACTTAATAAAAAGCTTGGAATAAGTCGAAAATACCTGTTTTATTCAATTTGCTTGTGTACTTTAATTACATTCACTTCATTATGTCTGCCATATATCTCAGAAGACTACTTTCCTGTCATTAATGTCAACTCTTTGAAAAATCGCGATTTTAAAGCCAATGAAGCGTCTTTAATAGTACTAGTTGTGAGCAGGCGTGATGCATTTGACCGTCGTGAGACAATACGAAGAACATGGGCATCCGGTCATGAACATGTATATTTTGTGGTTAGTGAGCTGTACTGCCCCTATCCACCTGAAAATCGTGTCTTTGGTACATGTAACTGGAACAATCAACCTACAGTGAAAGAACACATTCAGTATAACTTAGATAAAGAGAAGAAAATTACGGAGAGGCTTCGTAATGAATCAAACGTTGTGTTATTACCTATTACAGACGTCTTTGAAGAATTGCCGAACTTGATAAAAGAAAGTTACCATTGGGCCCTTAGAAATCATAATTCGAAATGGTTATTACATGTGGACGATTCATTTAATGTACAAGTACATACATTTAAAAACTATGTTATATCGAATTTTGACACAAATGAAAATATTATTATGATGTTATTAATACAATGCATATCATCGTTGAAACATACAAGTAATCCAACTTATCTGACACCATTTAAATGTGCGTTAAATCATGTTGTTTCGAGAGAAGTTGCTGAATACTTAGTGGATGGACTGGATGCAATATTTGAATATAAGTACATAGAAAACTCTAGCAGCATACAAGTTTTGGATACACCTCTGATAAAATCTGTTCATCGAGAAGAGTTTGGTATGATGACACTTAATGGAGGATGCAGTAATACAGCGGCTATAGTGCTAGATTTGTGTATTGGATATAACATGAATACTTGTTTAGACGGCACTACTTATTCACTGTCGGAAAATCCTTCCGATTACCTACATTCGGATAGATTTGACCTAATCCCAAAAATGGTTTACGCCTATTTTTATGTTTTTAAAAAACAAGTGCCATATGCAATCCGAGATGCATATTTAGAACATATACGTGTGTGGAATAATTTCAGAGAATATTGTAGTATGAAAGAAATCTGGTTTGATTCAAAGGTTGCATGTAAAGAGAAAAACG
Organism: Mercenaria mercenaria; assembly: GCF_021730395.1. Taxonomy (NCBI): domain Eukaryota; kingdom Metazoa; phylum Mollusca; class Bivalvia; order Venerida; family Veneridae; genus Mercenaria; species Mercenaria mercenaria. The sequence continues at coordinate 45,755,654 of NC_069363.1, read as the reverse complement.
GCAGTTCTGATTTCATTTCATCGTTCCATAAAACAATTCAAAATGTAAAAGAGTTTGGATTTAACCCTAACATTTCAAGGATTCCAGTTGATAAGAATGGATTCATCAACAATGGTGCACACAGACTAGCTTCGAGTGTAGTTTTATCAAAGCAAGCAACTTTTGAACATCACAAATACAAAGAAAATAGCGGTTGGGGCTATAAACATTTTAAACGTCTAGGTCTGTCAGAAAATTCGTTTGATCTGGTTTTGTTGGAATGGATCAAGATTCAGTTGAAACTGCCAGATTTGAATACATTAATTGATATTGTTTCAGTATTTTCAAACGATAATAGTAAAGATGAGAAAATGCGAACGATTGTCAAAGAACGGTGTTCAAAAGATAATGGTATTGTATATGAGAAATCAGTAACCATTACAAGAAAAGGAGCTCAGCAATTAATTTCTCATATGTATGGACAACAGTCGTGGCTGGAAACGAAAATTGAACACATGCTATCAAGATTCACCCACTCAACATTTACAGTTTTGTTTTTATTCGTGTATACGAAAAGAAGTACTGACCTAGTTAAGTGTAAACATGAAATAAGAAAACTTTATAATGATAAAATATTCAAATCAACCGCTCATATACCAGATTCAAAAGAAGAAAATCTAATTTTAGCAGAAATGATACTTAATCCAAATTCTATCCAATTTCTCAATTACGCCGACAATGCTCCTGATTGTGAATTAATTGCAAAAGAAATAGCAAGTCGTTTATCTACTGCACCGATAAAAACATTGCCTGGTATATATATAGGTACAGATGACGTCATGATTGACTCGGGATCAGTGCTTGGATTTTTTGACCTGCGTAGACGTACAGACGTAGACCTTTTGTTTCTAAACGACATTGATAAATCTATTCTTGGAAATCATAATGGAATACCTATACAAGCTCACGCTTTTAAATTTAATTCCATTCCCAAGGAGCGGGCATGGGGTGAGTACCATTTTAGTACCACAGGACCGCAAAATCAGTATGATTTATTTTATGACCCTCAAAACTATGGCTACTGCTATGGTCTTAAATTTGTTTCACTGAAACAATTAGTTAGGTATAAAAAACATCGCAATGAACCGAACAAAGATTCCTATGATGTCGACCTTATAAATATACTTTTGGATACACTTAGTATTCCAAATAAATGTCCGAATCTGCACGGAAAATTAGTTCATTCAGTAATTGTATATCTTACGTATTTATTGTATGCTCGTTAAGGTAGTTATGCACCTTCGAACCAACATTATTACAGGCACGGAAAGTACTTTTTGAAGATCTACCGACTTTTCGCTAACCAGCTTGACTGCTCTGTAACATTAACCCTTACCATGCCGGACACGATTGATTCTGCCTTTGCGACCAGTGTAGTTCAAGATCAGCCTGCACATCTGTGCAGTCTGATCGTGGTCTGCACTGTTCGCTATTCAGTCAGTAAACTTTCAGTAAACACCACTTCAAATGATAAATGGTACTGCCAAAACTGGAAGATGGACCAGTCCATTAAAGAAAATTAGCATGGTAAAAATTAAAAAGAACTTAACATCCGGCTTTATTGATTTAAAATCTACCAGCAAGGCGAGAAGTAATATTCTGTTTATAAATATAAACATACAGAAAATAGTATTTGTTTCAATAACTATTAGGAGAACGTTTGATTTAGTATTACATCTGGACAGTTGAAACCAAAACCAAGAAATTAAAGTACATTTTACACAATTCCTGTCAAATCGTATACCCATAAAACAAGTATTATTGTTACTAGTACCTGGTAGGTTATCTCACGTTTCCAAAATAGCCTCCATTTTCCAGTAAAGCAGCTTTTATATAAATGTACATGCACGCATCCTATCAAGGTATAGAAAGGAGACTTAATCAAAGAAGATACAGGTTTCCGAAAGATTACTTTATTTTCATTCAGCCATATGCAATTTACGTATTTATTGGTTCCGTCCAGTATTTGTCCTTAAAAGTGACATAATTATTTCTAACAGTCTGAATGTATTATGGTTTATTTTATGCCCCCGAAGGGAGGCATATAGTTTTTGAACCGTCTGTCTGTCGTTCTGTCAGTCTGTCGGTCTGTCAGTCTGTCCGCAATTTTCGTGTCCGGTCCATATCTTTGTCATCCATGGATGGATTTTCAAATAACTTGGCTTGAATGTGTACCACAGTAAGACGACGTGTCGCGCGCAAGACCCAGGTCCGTAGCTCAAAGGTCAAGGTCACACAGACGTTAAAGGATAGTGCATTGATGGACGTGTCCGATCCATATCTTTGTCATCTATGGATGGATTTTCAAATAATTTGGCATGAACGTGTACCACAGTAAGACGACGTGTCGCGCGCAAGACCCAGGTCCGTAGCTTAAAGGTCAAGGTCACACTTAGACGTTAAAGGATAGTGCATTGATGGGCGTGTCCGATCCATATCTTTGTCATCCATGGATGGATTTTCAAATAACTTGGCTTGAATGTGTACCACAGTAAGACGACGTGTCGCGCGCAAGACCCAGGTCCGTAGCTCAAAGGTCAAGGTCACACTTAGACGTTAAAGGATAGTGCATTGATGGGCGTGTCCGATCCATATCTTTGTCATCCATGGATGGATTTTCAAATAACTTGGCATGAATGTGTACCACAGTAAGACGACGTGTCGCGCGCAAGACCCAGGTCCGTTGCTCAAAGTTCAAGGTCACACTTAGACGTTAAAGGATAGTGTATTGATGGGCGTGTCCGGTCCATATCTTTGTCATCCATGGATGGATTTTCAAGTAACTACGCATAAATGTGTGGCACAGTAAGACGACGTGTCGTGCGCAAGACCCAGCTCCGTAAGTCAAAGGTCAAGGTCACAGACGTTAAAGATCATATTTCATGATAGTGCATTGATGGGCGTGTCCGGTCCATATCTTTGTCATTCATGCATGGATTTTAAAATAACTATGCATGAATGTGTGGCACAGTAAGACGACGTGTCGCGCGCAAGACCCAGCTCCTTAGGTCAAAGGTCCTAAACTCTAACATCGGCCATAACTATTCATTCAAAGTGCCATCGGGGGCATGTGCCATCCTATGGAGACAGCTCTTGTTGTTTAATTACATATTCAGGATAATAAATCTCATCGGTAAGCTGTTAGTACAGGTGGATGCTCCGTCGTCATTCGTCTGTTGTCAACGGGTTTCCTAAAACAGGTTGTTTCCATTAATAGCTACTATTTGATCCACCTTTCCATTCACAAGGTTTTTACTTGGTTTATCTTTAAATGTAGGACATTTCCATTGATATCATACATCGTTCAAAATACTTTGAGGGTAGTAATAGGATATTTTCACAATATATTTACTATAAAATGATTTTGGTGCTGTATTTTCAATTTCATTTTGCAGTTACTTCTGACATCATTTTTTGAAAGATTTAATTGTGACTATATTTGTAATCGGATAGCCATAAATTTTTCATCATATATAAGTTAGCATAATAAAAACATTTTTTATGCAAAGATTTATTCTGTACTTTTTTAAATAATGTAGTTTCAAAAATTGTGACTGTGCCCTGAATTTTACAATAGGATAGGTAAATATTTGGCCTTTATTTATTTTTTTTTAAATCCTTATATCACTCTAGGACACCTTTATTATTTTAATAGTTTATTTCTGGATCGTGTTAGAAACAGCTAGAATTCAAGAAAAAAAAGATACAGACAGAAGATCGATATCTGTACCAAACCTGATGTACAATTTCCTTATGTGAGCCATTTTTCAGTTTTTTTTGTTGTTTTTTGTAATTTACTCGCTCCAATGTACACACAAGCTGTCCAACTTCTCATTAATCAAATTTAAAACAGTCACAAAACACTGTATTTACCATCATCATGAACCTCTATCAAATTTGTACATTTGCTATATATATATATCTGAAAAGAAACCAAAACAACATTTAATCAAGCTTATCGCATGGACGCACTAAATTTGGTCTGTTATACTGTACTTGTCTGCCCAATTATCATCGTAGATCAGTATTAGTATGCACTACATTTTTGTTTCTTTGCTTATTTATCACCCTACGTATGTTCTTCTGTACCTGTACGTATTTATCATCCTACATCTGCACTTGTATATGTATTTAGCATCCTACATCTGCACTTGTATACGTATTTATCATCCTACATCTGCACTTGTGTACGTATTTAGCATCCTACATATGCACTTGTGTACGTATTTATCATCCTACATCTGTTCTTGTGTACGTATTTATCATCCTACATCTGCACTTGTGTACGTATTTATCATCCTACATCTGTGCTTGTGTACGTATTGATCATCCTAGATCTATTCTTGTGTACGTATTTATCATCCTACATCTGTGCTTGTGTACGTATTGATCATCCTACATCTGCGCTTGTGTACTTAAATATCACCCTACATTTAAACGTGTGTGATTATTTATCATCGTACTTGTTTACTTATTTTTTATCAGTCTATATATGTATTGTTTGTCTCTTTCACATCCTGCATCAGTATGTGTTTGTCTATTTATCACCTTACATCTGTTATCGTAAAAGTATGCATATATGTCATTCTACATTTGTAGTTCATCCTACATCTATATTTGCGTTCAGAGTGTGTACCAAAGAATATGTGATCTGTTGTTTATCTACCATCACAAAGCCATTTGTTCGTCCTTCCGTCCGTCGACCAATTCGGTCATAACATTCCATGTCCCAATTATATCGTTTAAACTGCTTTATTGCTTTAAGTATGACTTCAAAGTATTGGCGTAAAATGTTCATTCCGACGAGACAATGTCCAGACCCCATTTTCCGGTTATGACGCATTACAGTCATGGTCAATGTAAAATGTCCAAGGATATTATTATCAACACAAATGACTTAACAACTACAGCTGGAAATATTATATAACTGAAATATTGGTTAATGCGGAATATAAAAAACCAAGCTTTTCTCTTAATATACTGTAACACTTTCTTTTTCAAACCCACAGCTGTGGTGAATATGACTGTATCTCAGACTCTGGATTTCCAGTTAGGCGTAAGAAAATAGTTTGTTTCCGGTAACATGCTATAAAAATAGGGTACTTAGGTAGATCGGTATTTTTTTCTTTTTGGATTTTTAAGTGGGACTTTTCGGAAATTAATTTTGTGTCAAAATAAAAAAAGAATACAATTAAGGGGATTATCTCTTTACAGTATCAGTAAGTTGATTACTAACTTCACTGACCATGTTTAAAGCAAAAAAGTGCAGTTTTGCATCTTTTTGTTAAAAAATTGAAAACAAATCTCCAAGGCCATAAAACATTTAGGGTCGGGTCAAATATTTAGGATAGGTCGGAATACCCGTCACAAACATTTTTAGGCCTTATATGTGTTTATACATGTTTTTGGCTCTTCTTCCATGAATGTATACCACTACTTTTGATACGGTACACATGTAATGTCTAAGTATTATGCATATTAGTAGAATTTTTACGGAGATTTTATTGTGCACAATATCAATTTTGAAGTTCTAATTCTGTATTTAATATATGTTCATCTAGTATCTCATTTTTCATGTATAAAAGGTTTGCATGATTATTTTGTTAGTAAAATTAATAATTAATGTAATTTTTTAATGTTTTATATTCATGCAGTGAGACTATAAACATGGCTTTTACTGTGACATCAATAATAAAGATCCAAAACTTCTTTACAGCTTTGTTTTGCGTTGAGGTAGAGTTAAAACTTTTATTACTTTTGATGTTTATGTTTATTGATATGTACAATAAATATTCACTATAACAATGTTGTAAAAATTACTTGAAGTTGTCGTAGGAAGAATATCGAGTATTTGCATGAAAAAAAAATCTGCGACAAAACGTGTCATAAATATCTTTAAGATATAAAAATGTTGATTGAATATAGAAAGTTTTCATGAAACATTGGACTTAGATCAAATGTAATGTGTAGAATACGCACATCATTTAAGAAATGAAATGAAATTTTTCGGAGTTCATGCGAAATGAACGACAGAGGATCGGGAAATCCATGGATCGCGCTATGAAGAGTCTCTCAAGAGTTTTTAATCTGATAATGTATGTGTCGTATGTGTCATTCCTATATTGAACAACTTCGGAAACATTATCAACTTTTGCACTTCTCACTTCCAACTTCTTGACTTCTTACTTCCTACTTCTAACTTCCGCGCTACTCATTTCCAACTTCTTCACTTCTTACTTCCTAATTCTACCTTCCGCACTTCCGACTTTTAACTCCCGGACTTTCGACTTCTGATTTCCAACTCCTGCACTTCGGACTTGTAAATTCCTCACTTCTGACTTCCAACTTCTTGACTTTCGACTTCTGATTTCCAATTTCCACACTTCTTATTTTTGACTTCCGAAGAGGGAAAGTTGGAAGTTAGAAGTTTTGAAGTTGGAAGCCGGAAGTCAAGAAACTAGAAGTGCAGAAGCTGGAAGTCAGAAGTGTGGAAGTCGAAAGTCAGAAGTTGGAAGTTTGAAGTCAGACAAAGTAGTTTTAAAGTTAGAAGTAAGAAGTCAGAAATCAGGTTGTTAGAACTTTAGAGTTGGAAGTTGGAAGTTAAAAGATTAGAAGTTAGAAGTCAGAAGCGGGAAAGTTGGAATTACGAAGTGTGGAATTTGGAAATGAGAAGTCAGAAGTCAGACAGAAATCAATAAGTTAGAAGTGTGGAAACTGTAAGTAAGAAATGAGAATGAGTCATATCATGATAAAGACTCATGCAAGGTTTCATGAATTGATCTAGACACGTCATTAGGTGAAAATGTGCATTTTTGACTATTTCAGGGGCCATGCCTTTTGAAATACGGGGTGAAGCCAGACGAAAAAATGGAGGTGCACTAGCTTATATATCATGACAAAGACTCGTGCAAGTTTTCATCAATTTATATCAAATCCTTCTTGAGCTAGGCGCGTTACAATGTGAAAATGTACATTGTTTACTATTTCAGGGGCCATAACCCTGGAAATAGGGGGTGGGGGGAGGAAGAGAGGAACCAAACAAAAATAGGAGGTACACAAGTTCTTATTATGATAAAGAGAAATACTTGTTGAGTAAGGCGCGTCACAATGTGAAAATATGCATTTTCGACTATTTCAGGGGCCATAACCCTGGAACTTCGGACGGACGGACGCACGCACAGACAAGACAAAATCTATATGACCCCCTCCCCCACACACACTCTGTTGAGCAAATGGTACTTTTAAAATCACAAATACATGTAGATATGATAACGGTACGCATGTGTCAAAAAAGCAGCATATATCTGTATTATGTTAAAATCACTGTGATGGTACGTACACCGGATATACATAAAAGAGATTAACATAAATACTTTATGTCTTTACGATAGAATGATTTTTTTTCATGCATTGTACTGATGTATTCGTCCGAATACACAGGGTAACACACATTGTTTTCATTTACAGTTAGCTGTCAATGATAGATATATCTTTTGCTATCTAGTTGCAAAGTTAGCATGGCCACAATTAAATGGTCAGAAATTTGGTGTGCGTGGTTTTTTTGGGTTTTTTTTTCAAACTTGAGTCACACAACAAAGTAAACCGGAATTGAATCGATCGTTATTGCAAAGTATGTACATGCTATGACGGAGATATTTGTGATTTGTCTAAAACAGATCAAGTCGTGAAATGACTTGATGCACAGACGATTATGAAGTGATTATCCATTGCAGACTTGTAGTTAATTGGTCTTTGTGTTATATGTTGTATTTAAAGCACACCGACACTGTTGTCGGGTATTTTGCTACACGTCCAGCTCTTTACATTAGATTGGTTAGCGTCAGTGAATAGTTTAAATGGTCCATCTGGGAGAGGTCGTAATAAACTTAGGACATATCGTACTTTTAAAATCAATTTTGAACCAGAGCTTTACTGTAAAATGTTATTGCCACTTGGACATAGAGCCGCATTCAGTAAATTTAGATGCGGAGTAGCCCCAATACGTATTGAAACAGGTAGATTTTAAAATTAAGCATTAAATGAACGTACATGTCCATTCTGTAAAGTATTGGAAGATGAAAGTCATGTAATATTAGACTGTGTTATGTACTCAGATCTTAGAAGTGAGCTGTTTGAGAAAGCTGTTACTCATGAGTATAATTTTCTTAATATGTGCAAAAGTGATCAACTTAAGGTTCTGTTCACAAATGCTTATTTGGGAAGGTTATGTGCCAAAACCTGTTTTAACATATTACAAAGACGTAGTTTTAGCTTGTGTAAATAATGCTCACATTTACTTAAATTGTTATAAAGTGTTTTATTTCCACTGAGAAGCAGCTGCTAATTAGTTCACTCTCGATCTGATCGAGGTTGATATCTGATTTTCTAAAATATTTCTTAATGCACGCATTAGTGCTTGTATTATTTCTTCAGTGTCTTTGTGTTAGTTTTAGTAACTTTTTATTCTTCAATTAGCAGTTGTTCCTCAGTTTTATGCTGTATATACCTTTTACTGTTATATGATGTGATGTGGATATATTTACTGTGATAAGTCTCTCATAATTCTTCTATATTGAATGGCTATGTACTATGTATTGATGTAGTGTATATTATGTTTCTGACGTTGTTTGTACATAGATGAGACTATAATAAAGATTACAATACAACACAATTAGAGGAAGACTAAAAGTGCACCATCCCATTTTTTTCAAGCACAGGCGGGCATATGCATAAACAAGTTTTATTTTAAACACACAACGGAGAAGGGCAGGTGGGCCAAGGAGACCTCTTTCTGCAAAATGCATTAATATTCGGATACAGCTGACAAACGTAGGAGAAATATTTCTAAAGGTAAGAATAGAAATGATCAAAAGGAGGCATACATTATCACCGAATGTAAAATAGTACGATTCAAAACATCAATTAATCAATAATCAAAGTCATTAATTATAATGTTTGTCAATAAACTGTGAATCTCGTATTTTCAAATAAATTACACCAAACTGTGGTATCCCCGTGGCATTTGATATTACATTTTATCCCCGGTTGAGTCAATCTGACTAGAGTACATCTCCAATTACGCTACGCTTAGGATATGAAGACGTGCTATTTATAGCCTCGTTCTGACTACCCTTCCGCTAGCTAATCAGAGCCTTGCTTACTACATTTTGAATGCGAAACTAGAAGTTTAAAAAAATCTATATTTAGCCTGGGTTTTTCATATTTACAATTCTTATGACAACAACATCGCGACTACGCCCTCGTGTTTTGAGAGAAATCAGTACGGACTAAGTCACATAAGGTGTCAGACAGCCGTTTAGCTCAGTCGGTAGGGCACTCGCCCTGAAGCCTGGGGTCCAGGGTTCGAGCCGGACTAACTGCACATTTTTCTCACCCTTTTGGCATTCGACGCTATTTTGATGATTCAGCAAAATGATTGTTGAAACGAGTCGTCTGATTGGCTCAAATAAAGATTGATTTGCGAAAATGAAAATAGCAATTTCGGAAATCCAAATATACTGAAAGATGAATGCGAATGGGTCATCCTCAGATCTTCGTTTAGAAGAGCAAGTACTTTAGTCAGATTGCGGTTGAGTAAAACGACAATAGCAAAGTTTTTCCAGCTATATCCGGTGTACGCTTCTCCAGCGTGATATAACTTCTTTAACAATACAAGTATTATTGATTGGTATGTTTCGCGTTGAATGTACTACCTTATATTACTGAAATATGGAGTGATAAAGCATGTATCTATTTCAGTTGATTTCAATTACATTCTTTTTGTGGACATATGGAATTCAGCTCGGAAAACTCGGAACTTCATATATTGAAATGTGCTAGATAGTTCACGATGTTACACTATTAAGGAAGTTATAATGCGGTAAGTTCAGTTTTAAACAAATAAAAAACAACATAAAATAGAAATACGAAACATGAAATTCAAATTGTGTTAAAGGCGAAAAGGTGTGCAAAATTGTACACCTCTGATGATGCTATATAGGTAATTTAATAGTTTCCTAACGTTCGCGAAGTAGCTCGTTTGGTTTGAGGAAAAAAAACACTACAAATAGCTGTCATAATACAATTACTCTATAAATCCCGCACGATAACTCAAACGATATTATGTTTGATAATTATGATTTTTCTTCATTAAAACGTTTCAATACAGAACATATTTTTTGTATAACATTACAGTATGCACTTAACTTCTATCATTGACAACCCTTCTGAGTTCAACGATGCATTATAACCATGACAATCAAACTATTATACAAACATGCTGTCGTTTAAATTATCGTGCGGGAGTAGTACCGCTATTCAATATACAGACGTGTTCCGTTTATGTTATCCGATAAATTTCAATAATTGTAATAAATATCAAATTACCAAAACGAATTATTTTGTGTGATATGCTTGTTTACATGGTTGCGACCCTGTGAATGAATGTGTAATGGTTCAAGAATACATCAGTAGATCCTTTTTAAAGTCGCGTACTGATTGTGCGCGAACAGATGAAATTAGCTGAGTGTAAGAAAACTTAGTAGTGCCCGATGATGCAGTTAATACGAGATCACATGATCTGATTTTTTTTCAAAAATTAAATTCAACCAAATTTTAAGAATACAGATGACAAAATCACGATTTGCACGTGCACATCCAAGTATGAAATTTTCACGAAAGTAAAAAATTTTTACCGATATTTGTGTAGGCATTCAGATCAGTAAAACGATGTTTAAAATTCATTAACTTACTTTTTAAACTAAAAAAATATCTACATTCTTCAAGGGTCTTGTTGGAAGTTTTGCTCAGTATGCCATAGTTACGTGAATCATTTGATGGGCGTTCACCTAACTTGGCCAGGAACGTTTTTGTATGGACCTTTATGAATTATTTTGATTCACAGAACTTAAGGTTCACTAGTGCTTAAAATAGAAAATATGCTTAAACGACTTGTTCCCAACTGAACAAATGATAGATTTTCTTCGAACTTGCTCAGAAGCATTCAAGTTTGTTCAAAATTATTTGTTTGTCTGTCTATTCTTGGTTTTATTATCATATATTTATCATATTACGAGAAAAATATTATTTATATAAGATAAAATTGTTGCTTTACATGATACCGTGAAAATATTTAAAGGTCCGTAATGCTTTATATTTTTATTTTAAAAAGAGATGAAAGAGTTTTCCAAATAGATGTTATGCTTACTTACATGGTTAGAAAAAACACGGCTTTTAATATCCACGTGAACTGTTGAAGTTAGAATCATAAAGGGAGGTAATAAAAATCAGTGAATACAATAAAACATTCTAGTATAACACAGTATTTACCCTAAGGGGTATCAAATGTTTAAAGACTATATAGTTCTCACTCAGTTTTATTAACGTTTCGGCCATAAGGCCTTTATCAAAATGACAAATTCCGAGAATTACTCTACATCATGGCGTCTCATAATATAACAAGATTTGAAATACAAAACCGGAACTGACGTAACGTTATTAAACGTCAACGTCAAATCCCGCTAAAAATCGATACACATTTATGATGCACAAGACAGTCGATGCAAGACTGTTTAACACACGTTTTCTCCCTTGTAAAAACACCTTCAAAAGGTGACAAGAACAGCAGTTTTATGCTAGGAAGAATGATGCGAATCAGATCAAAAAGTTATAAAATATTGATAAAAGATTGATTCAATTTCTTAATACTGTACATTTATATATATTTCCGATGGTTTTATTTTCGCTAATATTTGTAAATCGTGAGTATACTTGAAATTGCGAGTATACTGCAAATCACGTGTATACTCTTCTACAGTGAGGTGATTACCGAAGATGATGATGATGATGATGATGATGATGATGATAATGCCACTCGTAAATTCAGATTAGTCGTTAAAATTAATCTGCATCTTATCCTAAAACATAAATTCTCACGTTTTGCGAATTTGTCAACACCGCGAATTGAGGCTGCTATCCGTGAAGTCGCTAAATAAATCCTACGCCAAAATAACCACTATACAATATTCCCAGTATATAGTTGCTTTAAGAAAATATTTAAAGATAATTGTGTTGATATTGTTTTCAGATTAACTATAAATACAAATGAAGGACACAGTTATAAACACATGCAGTTGATGGATTGGACATACAGATACAGTCTTACGACGGCAGTGAGATTTCATGCAGACGAAACAACACATGTATAATGAAAACACTTGTGAGACGGACACTCGAAGCTTGGATTGCATTTTTGTGAAATGTGAGTGCAAATGAAGCAGTCAACCATAGCTGAGTCCTCTTACCTCACCACTTCCTTAGAGGATGCAAGTTTGAAAATGAAATTGAAAAGGTCAATGCAAAAACTTATGATACATTGCAAACTGAGAATGTTGCGTAAACAACTGTTTTTCTCAGTAAGCGCGTGTTTGGTAGTTGCATTAGCTCTATTAGTTTTCTCTAGAAACTCGTTTAATCGTATAAATACCGACACATTTTATCACCAAGATTTTAAATCTACTATTCCTTACCATGACTTTAAAGCTGCTTTTCATCACCATGATTTTAAAGCCATTGACATGTCTTTGGTTGTACTTGTTGTGGGTCACCGTAATGCATTTGACCGTCGTAAGAAAATACGAAACACTTGGGCATCTGGACATAAACATGTATATTTCGTGGTTAGTGAGCTATACTGTCCCTATCCGCCTGAAAATCGTATATTTGGCACCTGCAAACCAAATAATATATCTGCAACGAAGGAACGTGTTCATAATTACGTACAAAATGAAGAAGAAGTTACAAAAAGGATTCGTAACGAATCAAACGTTGTTTTATTACCTACTGTAGACGTCGCTAAAGAATTGCCAAACGTGATTAAAGAAAGCTACAAATGGGCCCTAAAAAATCATGCTACAAAATGGATCTTACATGTAGAAGATTCATTTAATGTGTACTTGGACTCATTTAATGTTGCAAGTAATTTTGATCAAAAAGAGAATACTGTTTTAATATTGCTGAGACAATGCACATCTTCAGTAGACACGGGTAAACACAGAAATAGATCACGCCATATGACACCATTTCAATGTGCTTTGAACCATTTTATTCCGAGACAAGTTGCTGAATATCTAGTTAATGGACTGAATGAAATATTTGAATATACATTTAAAGACAAACAAAGCTACAGTACCGTACAAGTGCTTGATTCCAAACACATAAAGTCAGCTCATCGAGAAGACATTGCTTTGACGACAGTTAATGGAGAGGTTTATAACTCAGCAGCAATAGTGCTAGATTTATGTATCAAACATGAAATGAATAAGTGTGTAGACAACACTACGTATACACTATCTGAAAACCCTTCTAATTTCCTTAATGCGGGTAGGTTCGACTTGATCGTCAAGATGGTTTATGCATATTTTTACGTTTTTGAAAAACGAGTGCCAGATATAATAAAAGATGCATATTTGAAACATCTACAAATAATGAATAGCTTTGAAGAAAGCTGTGAAATGAAGGACATTGGGTTTAATTCAAAAGTTACGTGTAAAGAGAAGAAAAGCAGCTCTGATTCAATTTCATCATTTCACAAAACAATTGAATCTGTGAGAAAGTTTGGATTTAATCCTAATATTTCAAAGATTCCAGTGGATAAGAATGGGTTTATCAGTAATGGTGCACATAGACTAGCTTCTACAGTCGTTTTATCACGGAAAGCAAGTTTTGAACAACACACGTACAAGCACATTTCTGGATTCGGATATAGATACTTTCAAAGTTTAGGAATGTCACAAAACGTTTTTGATCTTGTTATGTTGGAATGGATGAGAATTCAGTTGAAATTACCCGACTTAAATACACCGATTTTTATTGTTTCAGTATTTTCGAACGATGATAGTAAAGATGAGAAAATGCGAACGATTGTTAAGGAACGATGTTCAAAAGATAATGATATTGCATATGAGAAATCTGTAACAGTTACAAGAGAAGGAGCCCGGCAATTAATTTCTCATATGTATGGACAACAGTCATGGCTTGAAGCAAAAATTCAACACATGCTTTCAAGATTCACCCACTCAACATTTAATGTTTTGTTTATATTCGTTTACACAAAAAGAAGCACTGATTTAGTTAAATGTAAACTTGAAATAAGAAAGCTTTACAATGATAAAATATTTAAATCTACAGCTCATATACCTGATACAACAGAAGAAAATCTAGTTCTAGCAGAAATGATACTTAATCCGAATTCCATTCAATTTCTCAATTATGCCAACAATGCGCCTGACTGTAAACTTATAGCAAAAGAAATTGCCACTCGTTTGTCTTTTGCAGCAATAAAAACACTTCCGGGTATATACATAGGTAGGACTGATATCATGGTTGACTCGGGAACAGTACTTGGCTATTTTGGGCTGCGTAGACGTACAGACGTAGACCTTTTGTTTTTAAACGACATTGATAAATCTATTCTTGGAAATCATCATGGAATGAATATACAAGCTCATGCTTTTAAATTTAATTCCATTTCAAAGGAGCGAGCATGGGGTGAGGACCATTTCAGTGCTACAGGGACGAGGAATCAGTGGGACTTATTTTATGACCCACAAAATTATGGCTACTGCTACGGTATTAAATTTGTTTCACTGAAGCAATTAGTAAGATACAAAGTGCAGCGTAATGAACCGAGCAAAGACTCACGTGACGTCGGCCTTATAAACAGGCTTTTGGATACGATCCAAAGTAAATGACGCAATCCGTCCAGAAACCTATCCCAGTTATTAATATCTGTGTTTTGTATTTATCTTGTGTTTGTTAGGTTATGAATTACAAGGCTGTTCATATCATGTATTTACAACCTTGTCTTGTTATTTCTCCACTTAGACTAATATACATTTACTTAGATTTTATATTAAGTGTTCACAGCGCATTCTACATAGAAAATAAATGAAGTTTTAAATGATTGAATTTTTTTTTCTCTGAACTATATACTATATATATATATGTATATTTTGTAGTATATATATGCTGTGTGAGAGCATTTATTAAGAAACGTTGGATTCCAAATTGCCTATCCAGCACAGCTAAGGTCATCCTTACTAGGGGTTGTCCAAATCATCCTTATGGTAACAGTAGTCTTTATCTTTACTGCTCATGAACAGACTCAATCAAACCGAGTCTGCAATTTTCACTGTTTGCGTTGTTCTCGGTGCTTCCGAGGGATCTACTTTTCAGATTTTATTTACTTCAGAACAGCGGGTGTTAAATGCTGTGTGTCGGCCGTAAAGTCGCCCCGATTTCATCTCAGTGTTGTTATATTTTCTGGTCCTTCGGGATCATTAATTTCAACTCATTTAGATTTGAAAATTGAATACTGCTTAAGCCGGTGCTAGGGGCGTGGGCAGTGTTGCATTTTCCATTGCTGCTCATGAATAGACTCAATCAAACCGAGTCTGCAATTTTCACTGTTTGCGTTGTTCTCGGCGTTTCCGAGGGATCTACTTTTCAGATCTTATTTATCAGTCAGTTCTAGTCAGCTAAAGAAGAAAATATCGAAAATTGAAATAGATAACGTGACTGATATAATGAAAGATCCAGTGACCTTTTTCATAAAAGTTACGTACCTAAAAATAACATGATTGCATATGCACGATTCAGGGGCACAAGTCCTGTTGCAATGCGATATGAAACTTATTTTCTCTATGTATTGTTTTTAATGACTACGCCTTTAAACATTACGTAATGGGTCACTGTGAATCCTACTAAACTACGACCATAGTTTGTACGTAAGTACATCCTGTCCCTAGTCAAGGAAAGTGGTAATAAATAATATACGGATATACTATCCTAAGTACTGACGTGACACTAATAACTATTCCGTATGCTTCTGTAAATTAATTTCCGGGGTGCCCGAACCTAAACAGCGACACCAATACAAGATATACATTTCATTATCAACACGTGGCATGTGCAGATGTAGCTGTGCGGGCAAAACGTTTAGCCACCAATCTCGGATTAGTGGGTTCGATACCTCTGTCTGACTATATCATGTTTTATTTCATTTGTAAACTTACAAGGCGGGAAAATTGTAACATTTATCGTGATTTTATATATATATGTTCGTTCATTCACTGGTCAATTCTAACGAATGACGTCAGTGCACGATAAAAATAAAAACATAAAAGAAACACAAGATCTATAGATAATGTGAAAAATATGATTTATAAAATAGTGTGAGAATAAAGGCAATATCGTTTAAGGTAAAGAGTATGTCATCAAAACACAGAAATATTTGATAAACGAACAACATCTTTACCAATAGTCTATCTGACCATAACATGTTCTGTCGTACATTGGCGCTGTCCCTAAGATGGATTCTTACAAAGTTGAACCCACGCCACCCCATTCCTTTAAATGAATATCATTTGTAATGAAATAAAAATAAGCACTTGCTGAAAACTACGTTCCACCAAGTTATTTGAAGTCCAAACACTGGGACATTAATGCAAATGTATCAGAACGAAAATCTATAACAGTTCGATGAAAATGGTGAGTTTTTAAGGTTTTTAACTGTCCGGAAGTGTGGCCCCTTTAAGGCTTTATGCAGTATATTTTCGGAATTCAATGTATATATCGGTATACTGACTGTTTTGTAGAGTTATATACATGTTTAACATTCTGTTTAAAATTAAAAAATCCGTAAGACTTAGCGTTAATTACATTACATTAAATTGATAAAAATGTTCTGAACTGAATTCAAACCCATGATAACGCGCGTGGAAGTTGGAGAGCTTACCGCCATGCATCCGTGCTATTGGTAAAATATGTAGGTAATTTTAGTTAACGTAGATATATTTTTAAGAATACACATATGGGCCGGTTATATTACCAGAAACAATGTTAGAACCTTAAACTAAATCAAGCATAAAGTTTTTTTTGATGATTTATAATCTTTAGTTACTTTGCAAAACAGGAAAAAGGTCCTTAAAAGAAATACAATCCAAACTTTGAAAATTAGGGGATATTCAAAGGCAGCTGTCTTTAGATTTTAATTAAACACAGTATTGCAATTTTAAAAAAAAAATATATTAATTCAACAAAAGTTTAGTATCTTTTCTTTATCAACATGCATGCATTACAGAATAAAGCAGTTCAAGAAGCATCTTAAAAATAATTGTTGTAAATGTTTAATGAATTTCGAGCAAATATTCCACCCATTTGTAGTAACATTGTGAATACATGTTTGTTCTACAAATCCCCTATGAATGCTGCTTTTTTTTTCTTCTTTCCAACTTTGAGATACACATGTTTAGTCGTCAACCCCTTTTAACTCCAATGCCGACGAGTTTGTTTTAGATATAAGTATTAGATTTTTTATTCTGAATTTTGACACCTATATTCTGAATTTTGACACATATGTTCCGCATTTTGAAACCCGACACTTTTTGACAATGATGGTAAAATACTCAATGTAGACTACCGATTCTTGCTAAAGATCTTAAAATACTTTTTAATACGTACTAGGCGTTTCAGAATTCCAGCTCCTTTTCTATGTTTCGTAGCCTTATAAACTACTTATTCCTCACCAAAAGGTTCATGATCGAATTAATTCAACTTAAATGTTAAAATGACAAACTTGATTTAGCGTAAAATAACGAAAACACCCGAAGATATTGGCGGATATAAATGAGTGCCAAGTCAACACTTACGGACAATAATATAAATAATTGACACCGATGTTATTATCATACTTTTACAAAGTAATCTGTATACATGTTTACGCTTATATTTGAATAACTGTAAGATTGTTCGACTTCTTGGACCTAAAACAGTATTTTTTTCTGAAATCGGTATTTTTTTTTAAATCTTTATTTCATTATGATTTATTATGATATAATTTTTGGACGAGTATTATGATTTGCATATACTACAAAATAAAGACACACATATATATTTTTGAACAGTAAGTGGATTAAATGAACAAATGTAAATCCCTTATTTTATATAAGTTTAAAGGCACCGACCTCCAGATCGTACGAAAATAAAAGAGAAAATTTTAGATATTAGAAAATTATTGCGATATTTCTTAAGAAGGCTTTGAAACTTAGTTACTGACATATTATATGTTATGGAAACATTTAAGAATAAATTGATTTTACTTTTTCCTGCATTAAATATTGAAAATAACAGAGGTAAATCGCTTTAATTACAAAGCTTGATATTTAACAACTGTTCAGTACGTAATCCTCCTTGGTATATTGGTAGTCATCATTGTCGCGGCGGCTCGGGTTCGATTTCCAACTCCGGCAATTTTTATTTATTCTTGATTTGGCTTTTTAAGATAGTTTAGAAACAAATACTCATGTTCTAATGTACATAATATACCAAACTTCAATTAAAAAAATCACTTTTAGCCAAAATCCGGAGGCTAGTGCCTTCAAAGGCTGATTGTCGCCCCGCCGAACGTCCCCCACGCAAGTCGTCATAATGGCGCTCCGCTGAACGTCGCCCTGTCGAATGTCGCCCTGCAAAGCATCACCCAACAATGACATAATGTAAGATCTGACATGACCCTTGCTAAACCCCCAAAATGTCGTAGGCTAGATTTCGTAAATGGTACAGTCTACCCAAAACTCGCCATCTGCACATGCTACAAGTACCAAATACAATGAAGCATCATCCGCAGATGTGTACATATGGCGGTGTATACATGGAACCTTCACTGATACACAGAGTGCAATTCCATTAAAATAGCCTTTATTCCCCTGATAAAATAACGGTCTTGCCGTAGACGAGAAAACAATGAGCAGAACTAAATTTGAATTTCACAGGCACTCAGCCGAAAGCAAAATAATGAAAAGCAGACACCATATCAAACGGGTGATCAAACAATAACTAAAACTACGAAAACGGGAGCATTGGAATCGCACACGTCGACACGTTCGAGCTAAAAACTAAGTAAATATTTATGTCATGAAACATAATGTAGCTTTGTAAAATGCGCATAAGATACATTAAGAATTTTGTTAGTTTCATTCAGTCGTTGCAACAGTGTTGCAGCTGTTCAAACTGTTTTATTGGCAAGCCATCTGAGGCATTATTTCCTTAATTAGTAATACAGGTAGACATTAAACCGTTTAATAGCAGTCAGGTGAAGCTTAAATCAATATCATATTGTTCTGATGAGAATACATATGCTCAAATAGAAATTAACCATACAGTCGATTATCAGTGACATTTATTAAAACAAGTTCGGCCTTCATGTATAGGAAAACGATGAGACTGACCATTCGCTTGACTTTTCACCCAAGTAATGGGATTCTTTTTACGGCCAACAATCTCCAAAACAGAATCAGAGGTGGATGGTGAATGATTTCAGATACAATATCTTCTACTTACTCCTCAGAATCTACGCTTCGTCCGAGAATCGAACTCGTGACCCAACAATCTAAGCTCTCTTCTTTTGAGATAAAAGAGCGGGCTCATGTCACTTATGTTGAAGCAATGTTATAAACGTCTCATGTTTTCTTTCTTGCTGAAATGTGTTGACTTAGTAAGCTTAAGTGCATTTTGAAGCAAAATACCGAGCATAATAACTTCATCTTCTCTTGTTTAACTCTAATTGCATCTTGAACTCAGTTTCACTATCATGTCTCTTTTGTTAAGGGAAACAATGACAAAGTACCTATGGGATCTTGTTAATTACACTGTAACAGTCAATCCATTAAACGTGTACAGCCGAAGGGTCAGTATTTTATTAATTGATAAAGGTAATAATACATGACTGTTCCCAATGGATATGTTAAATTATGCATGCTGTTAATATCAGGATATCTCATGTTACACGTGATCTCACAATTGATCCTCAAGATGTAACTGTCCTACGTTTCATTCTGTTACAACAATTACACTAAAGTTTTAAAGCTAAAAAGGCAACAAGTACAGTGATCGTTAAAAAGGATATTCAAAGAAGACTTACATTCAAAGAACGAAGCCACCCAAAAGTGACGAGAAAGATCTTGGAAACAAAGCGGTCTGTGCTTCAAAGTAATATGTACGAGAACATTTCACACATCAAATTAACAGAAAAAAAATGAAAATCGTCAATTAGAACTGACCATAGAAAAATTACTGTGTATAATACACCTACATAATTCTGTCAAACATCCGGGCAGAAAAAAAAGAAACAGTTCTATAAATAGCGCACTCAAAAACTACACCATCGGTAAACATTCGATAACAAAAACAAAAAACAAACAGGTGGAGGTATATATTAAAAGGGTCATTAATTATAACAGTAGCTAGATGTGGGGTTTTGTATTCGGCCCTCCTATAATTTGCCAGGTCCGAGCCGAATACAGCATTCCAAATCGGCCTATTCTTTACACTGTATCTGAACTTTTGACTGCTCAATGTCGATTATAGACAAAGTCGTCCGATAACACTCTGTATCTCCCGTTACGTATGACCGATTTCGAAGTTTTGATACTGAAATTTGTCTGACATCGTCATATAAAAAGCATTTCAAATGACACATTAGGTCTCTAAAAAGCATTTGGGAGAAGTGTTTGAGAAAAGAATTGAGAATGTCTGGCGGACGTTTTGTGTCGAGGAAAGCACTTGATTTCCAGTCTCCGACGTTTTTTATATCATCAAAATCAGTCTACAACATTTATTAATAAATGATCGCACTTACACTGCAATCAGGCACGTAATTCAATAGTGGCCAACCCATGTGACATTTCTGTATCGTACACACGGGGAAATCGCTCGATTCAGGTAATAAACTAGAATACTGAAATTCATTTTATGCTTGCAGTTCAATCGAATCAAATTTCTGTAAGTAAATATTAATGATAAAATTTCACACAGTAGTTAACAAATTCGAAAATGTGTTATAACATGGACTAGAATTTCATTGGAAACTTTTTGTTTTGTTAAATCTACCATATAGATTTGTTATTATACATTAAACTGTGCTTTTATTGATTATAAAAACATTTGATACATTAAAGATGTGCTCTAGCTATGGTTTTATTATTTCAAATGTGGAGATAATATGAAACTCGCCCGAAGGCTTTGAGTAAAAATATTCATGTCTCATTTAGCACCAAAACTTTCACTGTGAAATTTTAATGTTTTACATTGTATATATATTTTATTTCCATTCGTTCGCAGCAGATAGGCGTATTGTTGTTGTTGTTGTTGTTGTTGTTTTCGTAGAAAACAATTACCGCTATCTAATCAGCGATAGAACAGTAGATTGAGAATGACAATTAAAGTTTACAAATTAAAGATTTATCGAGAGCAGGAAACGGTAGTACTCTCGGTGATAACTTATGTAAAATGTAAATGATTTACTTAGGAATAGTACAAAATAAAATTAAAAGATTTAATGTTA
The DNA here is from genome assembly GCF_021730395.1 of Mercenaria mercenaria. Classification (NCBI taxonomy): domain Eukaryota; kingdom Metazoa; phylum Mollusca; class Bivalvia; order Venerida; family Veneridae; genus Mercenaria; species Mercenaria mercenaria. The sequence goes on along the minus strand of NC_069363.1, from coordinate 45,734,215 downwards.
ATTTATCAAAAATACATTCTTTCTGCACAAACGCTATTGAAATCACTTGAACAGAAAATGTACTTTTCTAAATTGCAACACTATTAAATATCTAAATAATTAAAAAATCCCTCTTTATAAATGCTGCTGATCGTTTTAATATGTTCTGTAATTTCAGCAATCATAAATATGAATGAAACATTCTTTATCTTGATGATATTGACTCGATTTTTGGCTATGACGTCAGCAACGCTGAGTAATGCAACAAACATTTTGCATCAAGTTTTGCTTGACGGTTACAACACAGATATAAGACCATGTCTCGACTGTCCGACTCCCCTATATATAGGCGTATCGTATCATCTCACTGCATTGATAAACATGGACGAACTTGAAGGAGAGCTTCACTCTGTTGGATACCTAGAAGTTGTGTGGGTAGATGAACGGCTTAGGTGGAACCCGTTGGTGAATGGTATTGGAAGTGTGATGTTCTCTCCGAACAAAGTAAGTTTAGCTCATTTTGGTTATTTATATCATCATTAACGTGAAAATTTGATAGGAATTTATACACTTACTTGATTGATATATAGATGTTGCAAGTTTCATTGGCTGTCGAGAACCGGCTCAGTCAAGTCTGCCAGTGTTTTACTCTGTTGTGTGTGCTGCTCTAACATAATGCTGTCATATAGATTTGATTTGGGTAATGTTATTTAAGTAGATAGCAAAGATGCTCGAAGAAGAAATCGAGTTTTTTTTTGTTCATATCCTTAGTTTTTGTTATTTATATTACATAAAATTGAAGACTATAGTGTTTACAACAGTTACATAATGACATATACTATTAGGTTATTTAACATTGTTCTGTACAATACGGAGATATATTTGGACGAGTACCCAGCTGAGAAAACCATATTGGACGAGCCGCTAGGCGAGTTCAATATGGTTTTCTCAGCTGGGTACGAGTCCAAATATATCTCGTATTGTACAGTACAATGTTAAATAACCTTTTTATTCTGTATCTATTTTATCTTACTATAATAATAGTTTAAATTAAAAATGTTTTATTGTATTCCTGCCTTTTCTAGTTTTTCCCAGCTTGGTATGAGTGCAAATATATATTATACAGAACAATGTTAGACCTTAAATAACCTTAATTTTTATTCTATATTTATTTCACTTCATACGTAATATACGTAATTCATTGAATGTTGTTTTTTCTGCGTATCATCATTAAAAAAAGTATATGGTGCAACCTCCCTACAACAGCCATTTGGCGATTTGCGTGGTAATAATACTTGGCTGAGATATTATGCCCACAAACATTGTCAGCAAGTTTGGTGAAGATCGGATGAAAACTGGTCGACTTAAAGGAGCGGACAAGGCTAAATTCCCCGTTTCGAGTAATTCAAGGACTATAATCAAAGAGTGTCTGGTACAATTTGGCTGGTTATCGAAATTTGCCGAGATGTAATGCCCACAAACATTGTCAGCAAGTTTGGTGAAGATCCGACGAAACTGAATAATAGAGCAGACATGTTTTGGATGCTGACCGCCCGTCCGCTGCCATTCATAATCTTCACCATTTTGTTTCTTAACCGCTAAATAAAAACTGCTGAGGTAGCTATTCAGACAGTCAGGGCTGATACCAATTTCTAGGTTTCGTCCGGAACGGCTTCTTTTAGCGACTTTTCAAATATTCCAACATCTGATGATCCTTTTTACTGTATTTTTAAGTTTTTGATTATTAACGAACGTTTTAATATCTAAATCAGATAGCATTGTTATCCCTTGAATCGTTTTTGTGTGTTGTAACAAAAAAACTCAAATTAAATCCAGATTTCAAGACGCATAATCAAACTCTATACATAGATTTACATTCGGAACATTTTCACGCGTTTCGGGCTTTATCGTATGATTGACATGGGGCTGTTGAACCGTCCAAATACAGAAAATACAGGATTTTTTGTACGCGCGTGCGTTCAAATACAGAAAATACAGGATTTTTGTACGCACGTGCATCCAAATACCGTAATATATTGTACGGTCACGTGTTGCAAATGAACGTTCGCGATTGGATAGATAAAATAGGTATAGAATAAATAATGTATATATCACGTATGTATGTAATATTATATAGTAAACAGGTACTTGATGACAGATACGTATCGGTATATATCAGTATTTATGTAATTTGTGCATTCTTTGAACAGATTTGGGTACCACCGCTCATCTTAGGAAACCCTTCGAGGGAGATCAGTCGTCTAAATGCCGATAGGGTCCTTGCGCGGGTTTTGTATAACGGTACTGTCATTTGGCATCCAGGCGATGTTTTTAACACAAGATGTTCCTATGATATATACAGATATCCTTTCGATAAGCAGATGTGTTGGATAGCGTTCACACCTTGGTCATATCAAGCAAACGAAATCAGACTATATTCGGCAGGCGACAAGGTCGAAACTCCTTACTACAAGGAACACGGCCAGTGGAAGCTAGGATCTTTATCTGCGTCAGATTACATCAGTAATGACGTATCCTTTGTACAGTTTGACATTTGGTTTACCAGGAGATCGGGATATTTTGTAGTTAACATTATTTTACCAATATGTTTGCTGGCATTTTTGAATTGCTTAGCCTTTGTGATTCCAGCAGAAAGTGGCGAGCGAATATCATATACGGTAACAATGTTGTTATCTTTCGCAGTTTTCATGACTCTAGTTAGTGACAATGTACCAAAAACATCCGCCCCAATGTCTTTGCTTTGCTATTTTCTCCTTGCTTTGTTCAACGGAAGTGTTTTTATCATGATCTGTGTAATGTTAAACTTGCGTCTGTTTTACAGAGAGTCTTCAACCAAAATGTCGTCTGCTTATACTCTGATTTACAAAATGGCTACATGTTGTAAAATACGAAAAACTAATGTGTCCAAGACTCGTAAAAACAAAATAGCGTCTATTCAAAAAGAAATAAAAGGAAGACAATTTGGACACGAGATGGAGGAACCATTCGCGGAGGCTTCTTGGCAGGATGTTGCAGGTGTTTTCGACAAAATATGTTTTATACTGTCACTGATGTATTTTATTTCCATAACTGTTGCAATTCTTATTATATAAATAAACTAGTCGATGACTCGCACAGTGCATACACCGGCGGTCTTCTAAATGTGTTGTCTGTTTTGTACAGAATGGTTTAAAATATTTGCCACGAATTACGATTTTAAAGGTGTTTCTTCGATCAATTCATTTCAATGATTCGTACTTTCACAAAAAATGAAGAAGTGTGATTCAAGTAATACCATTGAACTCTTAGTCTTTTTTATGTGATGATGCGAATAAAATTCACTCTAAGACTCCACGAGGCTTTTCTCTTTTTTATCAGACGAAAGGTGTTCTGTATTGTCTTGGCCTAAAATTGTACTCTAAGTGTACTGGTTTCCGTTTTTGAGTATACTAGTGTTCTGATACACATAGAACCCTATTCATGTATCTTACTTTATACAGTCTGATACTTTGTCACGTTCGTTAGAGCATATCTCTGCGTGAAATTACTTTATTTACACTGTCCCATTTAACAAGATGGCATTATTGTAAGTGTGCAATGAGTATTCCTAAAACGCATTGATATTCCCAGTTTACTTCTTGTCAGTACCGTTTAGTAAGTTATGCATATTGTCTGATAGATTTTTGGTATATCTTACCGTTTCAACATCCATTTTTACATAAACCTTCTTCACACCGTCTTTCCAAATTTCTATATTGTTTGTAAAAATAGGGTTATTATAATATAGCTCGATCTAGCCCCTTTATTATATATGTCCGCCTCTTTGTTTGTTGTTTTGTTTTCGAACGAAATCTTCAATTATTGTCGATTTTTAAAATAGAAATGAGTGAGGTTTCTGTGTGCGCTATTTATCGAACTGTGTCAGGTCGTGCATAATAAATGAAAGTAAACCGGCAACATACAATACAAAAGATACAATACGGAATTATTTTCTGCCTGTTTATATTTACTCGTGAAAAATAATCCGTATTTTTGACAGAATTTATATAGGTATATATTAAAACTAAATATGTCTTTTCTGCTAGCGCCACTGCAATTTCTATTTACGTGTAGCCTGCTTTGCGACGTGTTGCTCTGGCTTGTAAACACAACACAGAGAGAAAACAGGCCGCCTGTAGATAGAAACGATATTGGAAAGATATACTATTATCGATCTCTTATTTGTATGATCGATCACTTACATATGAAATTGCCAAGCAAGAAAATTGCCAAATTGCCATTATGGCGATGAACTGTAATTTCTTAAGTCGAAATAAAGTTTCTGTTCTGTTCTGTTCTGTTCTGTTCAGAACTATTTGTGAATCATCGAGACTAAAAATCTAAACTTTTCATTTAGTATTTGAAATTTATTTGGGGGGCTTAGTGCCAGAAGGTCATGATAGCATATGAATATAAAAGGTATTTATAATATTAACCCTCGATTTGGTCAATAACAAAACAGGTTATAAAATTTACATTTGTTGCATCTCTTCCACAATGACATCCCTGAAAATATATTTGAGCCGCACCATGAGAAAACGAGCTTAGTGCATTTTTCGACCAGCATGGATCCAGACCAGCCTGGTGAGGATCCATGCGCAGTCTGGTCTAAATCCATGTTGGTCGCAAATGCACTATGTTGGTTTTCTCATAATGAGGCTCATTTGTTCCCATTCAAAACGTAAATCACTTTAAGAAGCTTAAACTATGAAAATCAAAATTACAAAAATAATTCAAATTGAACGGTGACAACAATCTAATTTTGTTTTTATTCAAATTTGGTGATCCAGATATAATCAAATATCATGGATTATTTCTTGATTAAGACAGTATCAATAATTTCACTTCTCATAACGATTGAGCTGACGAGCTTTCCAATCTGGTTCGCAAATTATAGCACTATATTTTATAAGTTGTAAACATTTTGAACATTGTAGTTTAACAGCATTTAGACGTACCACTCACTGCATGTTGAGTTTTGCCGTTTAGATCCAAGACGAGCCATTCGGCACTTTAAGGTAACGTTATCATTATAAAACAATTTGCCGTGTATAAGTACGAAAGTAGCTGCAAGATGCAGCAAAAGAAAAGTCCGCGCCAAACAAGCAGTGTACGTAGTTCTGATAGAACAGGAGATGACGATACTGGTGTCTTTGTTGCAGACCCTCAGACCCTATGCAAACAGACAGTCTGATGGGGTTTCATGAATGTTGGAGAAGAAATGTTGCTTTTGTAGTGTGAGCAGGATTTTTATTCTTGTATCATGACCCATATGCGAAATTGACCTTTACGCTATATGGTATGTGGAATGAAATATATTGCAAATAAAAGGCTGTTATCAAATTCAGACTTACGTAGTTGTTCATCCGAAATGACTGTTTTTATACTTAGCTCAGATGTTATCAAGACCATTATTCTGATAAATGTCTAATCAGGAATGTGGGCTCTATATGATACTTTCAAGTTAAATGATGAGGAAAGACTAAGGTGTACAATAAATAAAACACGACAAATATTATTTTGTCCCGTCTAGGGGCGTGAAACTAACAGTTTAAAAGGGGAACAATAAAATTATAACCCAAGTGTTTTATGTTGACAACTACGTTGGTGTTTTTACTTAGAGGACATTGTTGTTGTTGTCGTTTTCTTCAACTCCTCCTTAACAGAACACCTTATGAAATCACAGCAATGAATATTGACTAAACAGTTCACTATAAACACCTTAACCACAACTTGTATTTTGGAAGGACAAAGAGTCAATGTCACATAACCAGCCACCTCTCAAGAGAGACCATAGTTCTGATACTGCTTAAGGTCAGCCTGTAACATCCTACATTAAGATAATAGAGGAAGGATACTTTACAATGCAAGTCACTTTGGTTCAAAGGCCAGTTTTTGCCTTATTGTTAGGTGACATTTGTGACATGTTTGACTATAAATATGCATATCAAACATTAAACACATAAATACTTAACTTAAACAAAATATAAAGTGTAAAACTAAAACTATAAGACACAGTTTCTGGATGTTTGTTCCAGACATATTACGTACTGTGTAATAGGTTCATGACTTCGTGACAAAATTCGGATTTATAAAGGCTAACGTGTGACATATAATAGACACTAATGCACAATGATATCGATTAAAGGTGATTAAGTCCCTGAAATCAACACGACACCATTTTGTTTTTAAAAACCAAAACTGCATTTAGATATCTTATTTAATACACGATCCGCAGCTATCTGATACAGTCAAGTATGCATATTAAAACTATTCGGACTAATACTGTCAGTTCGTTTCCTGAAAGGCTCTTTGTTCACCATACAAACACACGCTGAAGGTCAAATTAAAAAAAAATATCCAACAACAACAAAACACGGAAACATAACTAACTGGGAAATAACCGAAAGGCCTGGGTAATTCAAGCTGCAGAATAAAATATTATCATGAATTCAATAGAAGTAGCGAAGAATTATTGATATAAGAACAAATTAGGGATAGAATACAACTGGCAACAAACTTAGTCCTTGCTGGGAAAACTACTTGGCACAAATGATGGCATACTACGCAAGGTTGTGCCGTCGCCAAGATATTCTACCAAAGGATAATAAAAAAATGAAAAGTGGAGGAAGTAGACTCAAGCAACCAAAGCAACATTTCTAGAGCATTACTATTATTTCTTTTGTAGTATAGCCAGCTTGTTCTATATAGGATTATCTAGCTGTACATGACTCGTGTGTGGCTGAAAATTTAGAATAAACATATGGCACCAGTAATTCTAAAGGCATCAAAGGAATGTAATTAAATAACGTATTTCAAGGGAGATAATTTTTTCTTCTGGCACAGTGAGTGATACTGAGAAATATCTCACAGATATGTTTAAGTGTTTCACCAATTAGCTTAAGAGACAGTTGGCGAACTCGGAAAAAGCGCATTCTTAACATATCGATAGGCATTGGTTAGCACAATATGGTATCAACCTCACCTCTTCCAATTAACCAGGATGGAAACCAGGCTCCAAAATCATTATTAATTCATGAGTTCCAAATGGGGACAATTATTAAGAGTAGTTATGAATAATTTTCTTTCTTTTTTTATTACTTGATGAAATTGTGTCTTTGTATGATTAAATTTGTTGTAATAATCAATAATATTGTTCTTCACATTAACTTTTGCAAATATTGAGGCTAATGCAGGATTTGTTTTTAATATTTCGAAACTTCAGAGTAAAGATAGCTTGGTTTTACGCTGTTCGTAGAATTTCCACGACAGTAAGGTGATCAGATGAATGACATGCATTCTGGTATATATAGATATATATATATATATAAAAGAAGTATCAGTATGGGGATATTTACTGTATTATCAACAATTAGAAAATGTTTAAGTTCATTAAAGCTTTGTTGCCTTCTTTTGCTTTATGTAGTAACCATAAAATGTAGCAACCCTTTTATCACAGCAATTAAATATTTGTTTTTAGGTTTAGTTTCACCAATGAACACCTGTTTTGGAGCTCCAAAGGGGTTTATATTTCTCACTTTTCATAATCTTTTAACTTGACGAGTAGTAATTAATTGAAAAATGTACAAATATATTTAATATATAACAATTTATGATTTAACTTTTTATACGTATCACGGTATTTACACCTTTATAATGGGGAACCTCTAAAGTTCTGTGCGTTACGGAGTATAGCCGCAGAACATATGTCTTAACGTTGTGTAGCACAACTTTTTGAGCGAATCACTGATGTGTTGGTAAACGTGATCACTGACTGGCCAGATGGTACGTAGTGGGAATTTGTACGGGTAACCCGGTTGTTAGTCAATTCTACGATTGTTTCACATCGACAATATTCAAATTCGAAATTTTGTTAGGTTATAATAAATATTTTGGTTTTGTAAGCTCCATGTAGTTTGTAAACTGGTTAGGCAAAGTTGATATACTTGTGTTACAATGCACAGACACTTGGGGTAAGGACATCCCCAAGCCATCCCACTCTATTCCGTCCCTGCTTAAATTGAGCGAATATTCTTTAGCATTTTAACCTGGGCATAGATGACGATAATAAAACGCAATTTGCAACATTTCAGCGTGTTACGGTGTTATAAAAATACATTTTTACAATAACAAGATTTGAAACAGTGACACTGACAATGGGAACACTTGCTTGCCGCTTGAACCCTAGCTTGGTACTGTGCGTATCATAAACCGGGTACCAAAAGTAATACTCTTACGACTTTATCCGGATCATCACTTCCTATGATAAAAATCTGTTTGGTACCCGCGTACGCTATGCGCAGTGCAAAGCGGGGATCTATTCGCAGGGAAGTACGTAGTTGAAGTACGATTTAGGCATAGGAAATAGAGATCAATATAATTGCACCTTTACTAATCCTACCAGGTGTTCTGTATTACAAAAGTGGATCTATTGTGACATTTTGATACAAGCAAAACTGTATTATCTGCACTATTATTTACCTACTGGTACTATGTTTTATTATTGGCTTGTTAAAAGTTAATTTTTTACCATATGTAAGTTGACAGAATCATAGGAACCATGTCTTGAGGGGTAAATCAAACACAAATGAATAAATCCTTAATGATTTTGTTGTGCAAAAAAGTATGATATTGTGTCTTAAACAGTTTTCATTTTCCACTAAATTGTGTAATTGCAAGGGAAGTAAACTAATAGATCTCTACTTATAAGTACTAGCCCAAGGCAAGAGTTGTCATTCTTTGTGGATCACAACTTTAAATTAAAAATTAAAACTTCTGTTATTGATATTAACAAAGCTATCATAAACATCACATTTGTGAAATCATTTTTGGTTATTTCAAGGACTTGGAAATTAATTTCTAGACTTTATTTAATGTAATTCTATCATTGAAAATTTTAGGGCCTATCTCTATACGATTAATCGATTGTTGATAATTATTGATTTCTCGTCGGAACCCAAACGTCAGTTGTCAGGACTGGTGTCATTTGACAGAATAATTACAGAATCGTCGATTAATACCACAGATTCATAGGTAGGTGCTAATTTAAAAGCTAAATCGACTATTGTTTTCTACTTCCAGTTTCACTGTTTCAATTCTTCATATTTAAAGACAATTCATGGTAAAAATACATTTTTTTCAAATAAGCTGAAATGTTTAAAAATGTGTTTTGTGATCATCATCTATGCTCAATACATACAAAAATATGAAAACAAATTCGCTAAACTTAAGCAGGGTCGGAGGAGAGTGGGGAATTTGGCCCTGGAAATATGTAAGACTTTTTTCCCCCTGCACATTGAGCGTTGTGATGAAAAGGAAGGAACCAGTAAGCCCTGCCTCATAGCGAAGTTTGAGGAGTTCAGCTCTCCAATAGAGAAGGTACGATTGGTGTACTAACTTACACCGTTCAAGTGGGTTATCGATTATAGTGTCGGTCTCTACTCAACCCCAGTGTCCGCTGTGAACTAAGCTTGTTATTTTAATAATACCAAGATACAGTAGGTACAGTTTTCCAGAGTTTTTTACATTCCAAAGTCGGGAATGATTTTTTGATATCTGGTTTTTAATCTGGCCTATTGTATCTAGGTTGACGACTGTATAATACAGTCATTGTGTGTATGATGCGGTTATCGTAAAATATAATTATCTGATAATGTTATTTGTACGAAGTTGATATGCGTAGTGTATGCTAATTGGTATTTGTTTATAAAGAATATGATCATATATTCGTGTACTTGTACATAAAATGCTCAAAATAAAACAATTTTATTTTCAGCATATCATGTACAAATGCTGATTTTTACCAGAACACTACAGAGATTCCAGTAATTTATATAATTATAATATTGAATATTTCTATTCTGAGTTGACCTTGAAGGCTTGTTTGAATATTTAGAAATTAACAATATTGGATCTCCCTTGAAGCTGAATTTAATTAAGCACTTGATATTTTTTTTTGGATTAAATCGTTCGCTGAACTTAGCTGAATTAATTTTACAACTGAACTTTGCATTAAACCTATAGTTTATAAACTTTTAGCTCACCAGAGCACGAAGTGCTCAATGTGAGCTATTGTGACCGGTCATAGTCCGGCGTCCGTCGTCCGTCGTCCATCGTGCGTCAACATTTGCCCTGTGAACACTCTAGAGCCCACATTTATGACTCAATCTTTATGAAACTTGGTCAGAATGTTAGTCTTGATGATCTCTAGGTCAAGTTCGAAACTGGGTCATATGGGGTCAAAAACTAGGTCAGTAGGCCAGATCAAAGGAAAAGCTTGTGAACACTCTAGAGGCCACATTTGTGACCCAATCTTTATGAAATTTAGTCCGAATGTTTGTCTTAATGATTTCTAGGTCATGTTTGAAGTTGGATTATGTGAGATCAAAAACTAGGTCACTAGGCCAGATCAAATGAAAATCTTGTCAACACCCTAGAGACCACAATTTAAGTTTGAAACTCATTAGAATTAGTCAGAATGTTTGTCTTGATTATCTTTAGGTCAACTTTGAATCTTGGTTATGTGGAGTCAAAAACTAGGTCATCCTGTCAAATCAAAAGAAAAGATTGTGAACACGTTAGAGGCCACAGTTGTGACCCAATCTTTATGAAATTTGGTCAGAATATTTGTCTTGATGATCTCTAGGGCAAGTTCGAATCTGGGTTATGTGGGGTTAAAAACTAAGTCAGTAGGCCAGATCAAAGGAAAAGCTTGTGAACACTCTAGAGGCCAATGGTGTGACTCAATCTTTAAGAAATTTTATCAGAATATTTGTCTTGATAATCTTTAGGTTAAGTTCGAATCTGGGTCATGTGGGATTAAAAAACTAGGTCAGTAGGCCAAATCAAAGGCAAAGCTTGTAAACACTCTAGAGGTCACAGTTGTGACCTAGTATTTATGCAACTTTGTCAGAATGTTCGCCTTGATGATCTCTAGGTCAGTTTTGAAACTGGGTCATGCGGGGTCAAAAACTAGGTCAGTATGCTAGATAAAATAAAAGCTTGTGAATACTCTATAGGCCACAGTTGTGACCCAATCTTTATAAAACTTTGTCAAAATATTTGTCTTGATGATCTCTAGATCAAGTTTTAATATGGGTCATTTAGGGTCAAAAACTAGGTCACATTGTTAAATCAAAGGAAAAGTTTGTGAACACTCAAAAGGCAACAGTTGTGACTCAATCTTTACGAAACTTGGTCAGAATGTTTGTCTTGATTATCTTTAGGTTAAATTCGAAACTGGCTCATATGGGGTTAAAAACTAGGTCAGTAGGCCAGATCAACTCTGGTGAGCGATCTAGTGCCATCATGGCCCTATTGTTTTAATTAGTTCCTTTAATCAGGTGCAGTTCTTAATTGCATCGTTTGAAAATTAACTTTATTTGGAACTTAGAAATGTTTAGTTTTAAATAGATAAACTAATACTTCAAACTTGGAAGATTTGAATTTATTTGGGTTCCAGTATAAACTCAGTTGATCTACATGCAGGGGCATACTTGTTGAGAAATAGAATTCAAACCTGTGTGAATTCATAAAAATACTTTGTATATATTTACAGCAATTTGATATTTTTTACTTTTGATAATTTGAGGAGTACCAAGGTATACAGATAATTTTTATTTTTAATTTTTAGCTCGACTATACGAAGTATAAGGAGAGCTATCCTACTTACCCCGGCGTCGGCGTCGGCGTCGGCGTCTTTCCGCGTCCCCACCTTGGTTAAAGTTTTTTTTACACTTTCTCTTTTTTCAACTTATCTCTGTAATTACTTGATGGATTTGATTCAAACTTGAAATACTTATTCCTCATCATCATCCACATCATCTGACATAAAGGCCATAACTCTGACACCAATATTTCATGAATAATTCCCCTTTTTATCTAGAATTTCAGGTTAAAGTTTTGATGCACTTTCACTCTATCTCTCTTATTACTGAATGGATTTGATTCAAACTTAAAATAGTTGTTCAACATCATCACCCACATCATATGACACAAGGTGCATAACTTTGGCACCATTTTGTCATGAATTATTCCCCCTTTTTACTAAGAATTTCAGGTTAAAGTTTTGGTGCACTTTCACTCTACCTCTGTTATTACTGAATGGATTTGATTCAAACTTAAAATAGTTGTTCAGCATCATCACCCACACCATATGACACAAGATGCATAACTCTGGCACAATATTTTATGAATTATTCCCCTTTTTACTTAGAATTTCAGGTTAAAATTTTATGCATTTCACTCTATCTCTGTTATTACTAATGGATCTGATTCAGACTTAAATAATTGTTCAACATCATTACCCTTATCATATGACACAAGGTGCATAACTCAGTGACCAATTTTTAATGAATTATTCCCCCTTTTTACTTAGAATTTTAGGTTAAAGTTTTGATGCACTTTCACTCTGTCTCTGTTATTACTGAATGGATTTGATTCAAACTTAAAATAGTTGTTCAACATCATCACCCACACCTATGACACAAGGTGCATAACTCTGGCACCAATATTTAATGAATTATGCCCCTTTTTGCTTAGGATATACTTATATAGAGTTTTGATACATTTTATCTTTACTTCTCTTATTACTTTAAGTGATATTTTTGACATAGACTCAGGCTATTGTGCAATATCTTCATCAACAATTGGAGTCATGAAACACTCCAGTGACAGCTCTAGTTTCCTCAGATGTGCCCAGTTTCACTATCCAGCATCGAAATAGTCGAGCGCGCTGTCTCCTGTGACAGCTCTTGTTTATTGTGTGGTCTTCTCAGTTCTTACTGAAGCAGAACTTGAAAACACTTTGATACTTTATATCTTGGTACAAATATCATTCAAATATGTCTGATACTGACCCGGAATCTGAACTTCGTGCGTAGGTGGTAGTGACAAAGAAAAGAGAAGACAGCAAGGGTGAATAATCACATAAAGGATAGACTGACTCCCGTCCCTATGTTTGTTCTTATTTACATATATCAGTTTTCTTCATTAAGAGAGAAGTAACTCCAGAAGGTTGTTTCTACATTGAGATTTTTTATTGCCCCTGGCTCCGAGTCAGCCATCAGATAAAATTGTGCTATTTTAGAGGCGTAAAATTTTCTTATAAAATGTTTCCAGTGATTTATATAAAAAAATACCATGCAGCCAGGGAGCCAGACTAAGGAACATAGTGAGGCACCGCTTTGGAAAGGCTAGTGGCAAAACCTCTACTATGGAGTTTATCAGTTAATTGTGCGAATACCATCACTTTTTTATCTAATCTATCTATGTGATGATCAACTGGCTAAATACAGGTTTAGCACAGATGCAAAATCAAGGTGACATACAATACGTTCTCTTTGTGCAGAAAATTGATCACCTGCGCAACAGATGATGCAACTGAAACTTGTATTTAAAAATATTAAAACTAATGACAATTAAATACACAAACTGAAAATATTAACAATACTTCTTCACAATATGAACTTATGAACACAGACTTTATTTAGAAATTTAGAATACAGAAAACTGAGAAATGTACTTTTGCAAATTACAGTTTTTATTATGGTTTAAATGCTTTGCTCAAAGAAATTTCATAACCCGTATGACATTTGTAATTAATTCAATTTTACTCTCTTTCCGAGGTTGATAAATTGTTGTATGTTGTTTTTGACTTTAGCAATTAGGCTTTTTACAAAACATATGCTTTTTCAGACATCTTGCAAAATACTAGACAATTTCTTTCATTTTGTAAAATGAGTTAAATATATCATGCCTTTATTACCATTATTTTTTGTGTTGCATGTTACCATACATGTGTTATGAAACCATCTGGCTAGACGGAAGCTACTTTTTTTTACAAATTTAAACTGTCGTGTAACTTTAGGCTATAGACTATAGTCAGGATAAAGTTTTGTGGACAATAAACTTGTATATGCTCATTTTGTTTCAATTTTTGTTTCGTTTTGTTCTCGTTATCAGTATGCCTGACTTTGCCTATTTACTTTTGTGTATAATTTGTTTGATATCACCCATATACTGTTTAGGGTAACGATATGAACCTGAACTGACTTTTCAATTGGGTAGTGTAATAGTACGTAAAATGTAATACGTGTTTCTATTTTTAAAGTCTATTTTTGTTTCGTATTAGTATGAAGAGATTGATAAGACTTTGAATGACTGGGGGCATGCGCATGCAATTTTTATGCAAGTATTTCTTTTTGTTTTGTATTTTAGCACAAATAACATGTTGCTCAATGGTCTTGATCGCTTGCTCTTAGAATAATTTCAATGAATACAGTTTTGAATAGAAACATGCTGTAATTTAACGAGAAGAAAATTGCATAACAATGCTGGTAAAAAGAAAATACTTTCTGAAAATCGTACAACTCAATTAAATGGAACAATTTTAAGGCCTTGTTTAGATTTTTTCTCATTGGCCGTTTTTCTCTTCCTGTATCTTTATGAGAAATAGTATTTTTACGGGATTTTATTGCCTTTATTGGACATACTTATTGTATGTGTTTAGACGTATCAATATACTTGCTAAATATAATAACTGGAACATATACATTTAAAACAGTGAACAGTGACATTCAGGATGAACACTTTGTCATTTTACTCGAGTGAAAAAATGAACACTTTCATCTGACTGTTGCATAAATCTTTCATATATCTAAAATACCTATGATACGTGATCAAGTAATATGATTTGTCAACGTAGTCAAGTGGCAATACTTATGTTAGGTTATTACGGAAGCCTATTAGGGAAATTTTGTCTTAGTTTTTATGCATAACCTCTTATGTATGACATATTATGTGTTACGTATTATCAGTTACCTCTTACATGTTACGTATTTCCTCTTAGGTGTTATATCTTGTGTGTTACTTATCAAAAGTTAGATTTGTCTAGTTCTCAATAGAGAAACAAAATTTGCGGACGTTTACGATTACTGCTTGTGGCACTTTACCCCTTTTGGTGACCACTAGAGCTAAAGCTAGAAAAAAAAACATTAAACGACTTCTGCTATGAACAGCATGATGGATCTTGATCAAACCTGGTCTGTACCATCATTATAAGATCATTTCCAAATTTCTTTCAAAACGCGCAATGGTCCCATTGTATAGTCCTCTACAGCGAAACACAAAAAAAAACAAACTTTAAGCATTTTTTTCATGAAGTCTTTTGCTGAATTTTCATTAAACTTTGTACTTTAAACACGGGGCATTTGATTCCTTTCTGAAGCTATTAGAGATAGAAATAAAAGTACCTTTAAACAACTTTTTCTGATGACCACTTGTTTACCATCATAGTATACATATGTAGGCAAGACTACATAACTAGGACAAGGTCTTTAGCTCAGTTGTGGCGTTTTCTTTTGGCATAGAAATAAGTTACGTTTCGCATGCAACTCCATATTAGGTTGATATATAACTTAAAACTTTGAACACTTGCTTACCATCATGGCCACACATTGCCGTATAGTGCAAGATATATCCAGATTCACAAATACAAGTAGATTGTTTGTCTTATCTATTTTTTATCTTTTGTCAGATTTTCTCTGTTAATATTTTGAACCCATACTTCCATCAATTCTTCGAATAGTCGAGTGCGCTGTCAACCGAAAACTTTTGTTTCTCGTTGTTTTATGGGAGACCTAAAATTGTTCTTATCAGTACGTCTGTCCGAATATATGTCATGTATATCTCAAAAAGTATTTAACCTAGGGTCACCAGACCTAGGATTGTTATTAAACATGTTACGTTGTACTTCTTTTGTTGTGGTTTGAGTTTATAAAAGCCACACCATGGCCATGACTTAGTTAAAATATACTTATTGTAAAAGGAAGTCGGGGTTTGGCTGTTCCTAAAAAAAAAGAGAATGGCTTAAACTGGCGCAAATGGGCATATGCAGTATAATGTATTTCATTACTGCCCATAAACAGACCCGATAAAACCCGTTTCTTATTTCCTAATGATTCATTTTAGTTTTTTGTCTTTTTGTCTTGCAGGATTATATATTTCATTACTGCCCATAAGCAGACTAAATAAACCCATTTCTTATTTTCTTTTTCTTATTTTTTTTTTTTTTTTTTTGTTTTTTTTTTTTTTTGTCTTGCTGCATTATATATTTCATAACAGATCTTGTGCGTCGTCTTTTGTTGTTAACTGCGCAGTTAGTAATCTCTGAAGTAATTTATGTCTCTAACTGAACCCTATATTTATACAAACTATATACTTTATTTATTATAAAGTACGATAGCCACAATAGAGAGTATATAAGTCCTGAGACATAAGATGAAATACCTAATTCCTAATACCTTTGACATAAGATGAAATACCTAATACCTTAAACATAAGATGTAAGATGAAATACCTAATGTAAAATTATGTACATTTTATATATGCATGAGCTGATAAATAAGACTTCAGTAGGAATTCGCAGTTCGCGCAGCACTAAGGACTGAAGTTTTCTTCCAGCGTATACTATTTATAACTTCACCAGTATTAAAAGCTATTTAACACCTTTAACACCTTACACCAACGTTTAAAAACAAAACATATATCACTTCGGCAGTTTTTGTCCCTTTTTCAGCTAAGAATTTCGATGAAAATATTCTTAAAACGTACATGCGATTTTTGCTACAAATCAATGTTCTGCGTAAACCAAAGTTAAATTTACATAAAACTCCCTGATGCAAAGGAATTGGTTCAAACGACTTAGAAGTGTCCCCTTACCAAATATGTATCATTTCCAATAGTATCTTTATTTTCACAGATGCAATGAAAACTGATATGATGAAATGAAAGATATTATCATTATGATAATAAGTGATTAAATCAAACTTTTCTTCAACAAGTGTTAATAGCTCTCTTTATAGCATCTTGTACATGTATGGAAATTTGAACACTATAGGTTTGAGAAGTCTTACTAGACATTGTGGGTCTTGGCTATATATCTTCCTATGGGAACCACACATTTCACAGCATATATTGACATCTTCTTAGCGTACTTTCTTGCCAAAATCATACCGATCAAATACTTTGGTAAATGTAGATTCCAGTTAACAGAGCTATTCGGTCGAGCTTTGTGAAAGAAAGCGTTATACATTCTACATATCAGTAAAGGATTCAGTTCATGTTTCCCGCTTCACCTCTACCTTACGTGTATGATCTAAGAGGTAATAAATAATACGTAAGGCATAATGAATCACACATAAGAAGTAATGCATAACAAGAAATATCTTTAAAAATGATGGTCGGCGAATTGTAATAAGGAAAGAAGTTTATGAATTTTCATCTAACATTCATCTTTCATCTAACATTTTTCAAATTGCAAAACTAAACACCGCACTTTAACAATTTAAATGGTTCTCTTTTAATTTTTCGCAAATGTTTCATAGGGTTGCAATTTTGTTTTGTTTATCCTTAGACGAATAATTACAGCAGTAGTTTGATGAAGATTCATGAAGCGGTTCATGAGAAGAGGTCATTAAACGTGTTTATATTTTAGCTAAATTTGTCCCTATCCCCATTTGTAACAAAATAGCAGGAAACCTTACGATATTGTTACACATCGAATTTGATAAAAATCCATTACATTTTAGCGGTTAATGTGAAGAAATGCATATCTACTTTTAGCTATAGTGGTCCCTAATAGGGCCCAAGTTCCTATTTAAATAAATTTGGAAGAGGACCTTATAATGATGCTCCAGACCAAGTATGACAAAGATCCACCAAGCTGTTCATGAGACGCTGTATAAAGGCATTTCTAGTTTTACCTCTAGCAGCCCCTAAAAGGGGTCAAATGTCCCAGCTGAACAAAGTTGGCTGCAGGCCTAATAAAGATGCTACAAATCAAGTTTGATTAGAATACATGAGAAAAAATCAATTAAAGGAATTTTTATTTATTATTTTTATTTATTTCTAAAATAGGCCAACAGATCCCGCTTTAACAAACAGCATATTCACTATTCATGAATCTTTGGACAATCACGTCACACCTATAAAAAAAAGTGAAGGTCAAGCAAAACATACAATTGTAATTATTTCAATATTTCTGTTTCATAAGCAAAGTTTGACCGTCATATCACATAGATAAACTGTATGCAGCGTACCTTCGTTTCAGTGTAATGAGATTCAGTCATTATATAGCATATATACAATAAAACAGATTTCAACTGAGTTCAATATTTGCATACCATACTAAAGAAAAATATTCATTGTAATAAATCAGTTAAATAATTTATAACAAATATATCAAAGCAAACAAGTACTCATTTTAATATGCAATCTGAATAAGTCACAAAAGCAAGAAACCTTTTCATATACAGACGACAATTGTAACAAGGAAAATCTTTTAAAAAGCACTTCTCTACATAAAAGACTCTTATCACACCCTTATTCATGTGATACGCAGACCGTATTCAGCTCTTTCTTTAATTTGATATATGTTGGTATTTGAACAGGTTTTTATAATATTTATTAAACTTACTTATCATTTTGAGATATATCAATATTCTTGCTAAATATACTGAGCCAACTGTGAACAGCGTCGTTTAGGAAAAACGCTTTGTCTACATTTCACTCAGCGTAGCACAATCAACAGAGTGAAAGAAATTGACACTCTCGTCCAATCAGGCAGAGTGTTGCATAAATCTTCCATTTTGATAAATTATCTATAATGCGTTATCAAGTAGTTTGATTTGCAAACTGAAGTCACGTGGCATAGGTAACGAAAACGAATTTAGACGGCGTCGCCGAAAAACTAAGACAAAATGTCCCTAATAGGCTTCCGTAGGTTATGAATATTCCCTCTTTAATAAGACCGAAATGTGCATGAACATTGTAAACAAACTTATATATTGGGTTATATTTTGTGTGCATTGTGTTATCAGATTTCATCAAAGTAAACAATAGTGCAGCTCAAGTTATTTGAATAGCCACGTGTTTTACCAATGATATAATCCTATCATGAAAACGGAAGTCAAAATATTGAAACATCGAAATTTTTGTATGATCGTTCAAAACCAGAAGTCAGGTTCATACATGAGGGAGTGTTGTCATCTTGTTATGTGAATGTCTTATCAAGTTATTTCTAAGTTAAAAACAGCATAATTCTGAAAATACTGAACTTACATAGTAAATCATAAACTGAGCTTTTTTGGCTTCTTTGAATATGTAAGCTTGTCTTACATCATTTCTTTTTTTGTCGAAGTGTCACTGTGTAATTATATTACTGTAATCTAAATGAATTATTAAAGCATAAACCGGTCGAAGTCATTCAGATAAAGCCGTACCTTGGAGAAAATTCACTACATGAACATTTTATTTTGAACAATTTCGGATATCAGTTTTAATTGGTCTCGGAATTTCCCATAATAGATATAACGTGTTTCTAATTTTAAACTTCTACTTATTCTTTAATTTATTTCGCAATTTGTCGGTAAAACAGTTTGACTTCAAGAGACGACTGGATACACACAAAAGCGAATTGATTGTAAGTACTTATTGACATAAGCGATACATTGTCCATTACTATTCATTTTTTGCTTTCTTTTGATATATTTCACTAAACTGAATAATTCTTATATATCTTTCGAGGTTTCAATATCTTAATAAATCATGGAAAAGTTTAACGAGAAAAATAAGTTTTTAGATTGATTTATTTGTTGTCTTTTATTTCGTTGGTGTTTACTTTTAATTCATACGGAGACATTGTAGCTTAAATCGGACGGCGGGGTGGGTGGAGTTTGAGGAAGACCCAAAGAACCCCTCCAGGCATTCTTGAAGGCAAGGGCATATACATGTATTGAACAATGAACCTTACGTAAGCCAACCGGATAATTTCCTCAAATGACAGAATATTACAATCCAAGCTTTGTTTGGAACCAGTAGTGGTGAGAGACATAACGATGTATTTTATGTTGCTATGGAATATGAAATGTAGCTTAAATATTAATGAAGGCAGCGGTGATCAGAAGAAAATGGTTCACTATACAAATGTCGATACAACGAATGCGACAATTGCTTTAACGAGGAAGTGTATATAGCGTTAATGGCTAACAATACATATTTTAAAATGAACGTAAAAAAGGCAGGCTCACGTTAAATCTGTAGTATTCGGTTTTCCTTACAATCGCCATGTAATATTAGATTAAATTCTACCATTTTTCGGACTAGAGACATACTGGACGTCGGATACGCATAGAAAAACTTTACTATCGACCTATAGCATACATTCTCGGTACATACCAGACAAATTCGTGGAGAGATTTGTGTTTTAAGCGAACATTTTGCTGCATTTTCAGGCTCCAAACGCTTTGAAAGAACACTATATATATTGCGGTATGACAATATGACACTGGAGTTCGACAAACAGACCAAATGTCCCGGCGCTGCTACATCAGTACAAAAATTTAGTGTTTGAAATTATTTTTTGTCCAATGGCATGGCAGTATTGCAGTATTTTTCAAATTATCGGGAAATTTAGTATAGGATAGTGTTTATTAGTAAGCATTTATCAAATTTATTTGGTCTGGCGCGGCGAAGATAAATACTCGTTTGATATTTCTGGCTACCAGTATACTTTGTAGACTATAATTTTTTAGAGACATACTAGTCAATCTAATTTCCGCTCACTTTGGATATAACTATACTTTTTATACTTTAATATCTTTATACTGTAATTGGGATTGGGTATCTATACCTTCATACAGTATGTTAGAATATTTGAGTTGAAATTAGAAGTGAACCATTTTATGTACTATCTATTTGTATTGTGTTGATGAGATGTAAATAAAATAAATAAAACATAAATAAATATTCTAACATGGCTCGATTTGATTTCCAGTTAAACAAAGAAGGAAATAAAGCTCTGTATATTTAAGAAATATTAAGTTCGCAAGTGTGGTTTATCATAGAATAACCCGTGTTTTGAGTTCTTATGCGTAAGAATATATCACGAAGGCCGTAAGCCTGAGCGATATATTGTTCCGCATAAGAACGAAAAACTCGGGTTATTCTACTATATAAATCACACTTGCGAACTTGTTATTTCGATTCTAACACGACATACTAGTATCAACAGTGTTAGAAAAAATGTAGACTGGCTCCCGTCCCTATGTTTGTTCTTATTTACATATATCAGTTTTCTTCATTAAGAGGGAAGTAACTTCAGAATGGTGTTTCTTACATTGAGATTTTTTATTGCCCCTGGCTCCGAACATAGTATGGTTCAGCCATCAGATAAAATTGTGCTATTTTAGAGGCCTAAAATTTTCTTATAAAATGTTTCCAGTATTTATATAAAAATAACCATGCAGCCAGGGAGCCAGGCTAGAAAAAATGGTAACAACTTTTTACGACCGTCCTACGCACCTGGATCGGATGACGTCATTGCACGCGAGTGGTTTATTGCAGAATAACCCGAGATAGATTTTGCTCTACATGTATGTAGATTATTCGCTGGTCGTGTCAGAATCTGCGATAAATAACGATCGACGCGCGGACCGTTAAGTGAGCATTATGACGTCAATTATGACGACAAATTGCCACATGACGTCCGATACATTATTCCACGGGTAAATGAAGTCAATCCCTACGCATCTGAACTCTGAACCGTGGTAAACTAAACGATAAACCACTCGAAGGCCTTGATTATTTGTTAAATAAACACTAATCTGTCTAGTGTTTGGAATTATTTTTTGTTTACAAATTTAAGCTCCGCCTACATTATGTGACTTACCGGGTTAATAAACGACTGGAAGTAATTGTTGATTTACCAAAATAAATTTCCCGATAATTTGAAAAAAAACTAGGTGAAGCTTAAATTTGTAAACAAAAAATAATTTCAAACACTAAACGGTGTTTGCGCCGCGCCAGACCAATTTAATTTCATAAATGTTTGCTAATAAGCACTCACCTATACTTAAGTAATGTTCGACAGATTTGCCAGATATACTGAATCAAGTTTTGCGGTTGTATCAATCTGATGATTCATGTTATCACTTACCCTACAATACTTTGGAAAAATAAGCAGATGTAACGTAATGAACGCCGCAATGTATTATTCAGAGGTTATTATATCGGGCTGGTGTGCCTTAATTAAAGCGGTATTGGCATACTAGTTGAGGTACTGGCCCGAGGGCTTT
The DNA here is from genome assembly GCF_021730395.1 of Mercenaria mercenaria. NCBI lineage: Eukaryota > Metazoa > Mollusca > Bivalvia > Venerida > Veneridae > Mercenaria > Mercenaria mercenaria. Next base: position 45,712,064 of record NC_069363.1, on the reverse strand, counting down.
AGCCCGCGGGCAAATACCGGTCTAGTATGCCAATATTGCCTTAAGGCACACCAGCACTGTTTTATAATCTTTTTATTGCATATGTTCCAATAATCTGTTAAAGTGAAAACGACATTAAAATGATTTCATGTTTCACAGCGGCTTTGAATGTTTATGTAATGCGCGGGAACGTCAACGTTTTCTGATTATGCTGACGTCATTTTCTTTCAAACATTAGTTTTAATTGAATTCATGCATTTTAGTGCCGCAGTTTCTTGTGTCAGACTTATTAAACCACCATAGAAGAAGAAGCTAGCGAAATTATGTATTCATACCATGTATTATTTTGTAAAATAAATGCTAGTTTGTGTATACTTGACATTCTGCCAGTGGAAGTATTAAATCTTTATGTTTTGAACAGCCGGAAGTGTGCCTAACATGGATTTTTGGCACACCCGGAAGTGTGCCTAATATCGATATCAGGCACACAAACGTATGCGAATATCGGCCTCACGCTGCTCATATACGTTTAAATTCAATGCAAATGTGTTACTATATTTAGTAAAATATGCAATATTATTACATACTCATTTAAAAACTCCAATATGTTTCAATGGAACCTTAGGCGTCAATATTTTTCCATATTGGCGTTCAAATTTCATGTCGGGTGTGTGACGTCATTTTCATGTATGCCGTCGCGTTTAAAAGTTCTTTAACGACGATATTTTCAATTTCGCTCAGACGTTATAACACAAATTTTATCATTTATACAATAATTTTAAGTGTAGATGCGCATGTAATAAAAAGATTATTAGATTTGCATCAAGAAATATGCTCTCGTTCTTTCGCGGAATTATATTGCGCTCCTGATGTCGCGCAATATTTCCGCTGCAGAACTCATGCGTATTTATCGATACAAATCTAATAACCTATAAATATCCCTAAACTGCCGTATGCTCGTTGGATTTTCTTTCAATTCTATGAAGAAGCTCGGATATTGCAAAGATTTCTTACCTCCCACTCGTTCAGTCCTGAACCCGCCATTAAATATACTGCTGTTTTAGCGTGACTTCTACGTCTCCCCTCAATCGGCGTTACCGGTTGAACACGAGTTATAATCAATAAAAGGAATTTCCTAAAACTATTACATATATAAACTGGAACAGAAGTTACATATGTTAACAATTCCTTAAGTTAGCAGTTCAGTTAGTTCTTACTTTTATTTCTGTAAAATAAATAATGCCGCTGTTATTTCATGAAATTCTTTTCTTCATTTACAATTATTTAGTGAAATGGACCATACTGACACGAAAACAATAATTATAACACAATCCGATTCGATTTTCTATTAAACAAAGAAGGCTAAAAACAGTGAATTATTAAACAACAATTCACTGTTCTGACGTCACAATTATTACGTCATAGCGTCAAACGGCATAGCGGCGCGCTGGAAAAGAAACCGATTGAAAACGGGCAAATATTAGCCTAAATGAATGCCGTCCATGATGAACTTTAAAGACCTTGGTAACGTGTTAGAATCGAAATAATATATCTCATTTAATGATTAGTTCTTGAACAAAATCACTGTTTGTCGTTCAGATGCGTATTATTAATCACTCGGGCTGCGCCCTCGTGATATAATTCCTTCGCATCTAACTCCAAACAATGATTTATTCAGCGACAAATCACTAAATGAGATATATTATTTCTTAAATAAATGCAGACTTTTTACTTCAGGCAATTATGGCTAGCAGATATGACTACAGATTTTACTGCAGATACCACCAAACATACTGTGGACACTTCGACGGCTGTGGCGGACTGCCTGGGGATACACCGGAAGCTTTTGAGGCAGCTATACGCCATTCTGATAATAGGACCGTTGATGAAAACATGAGGTGTATTGGTTGCTCGACAGAAATAAGGGTTAAAAGCGTATCTATAATTGTACCAGGAGAACAAATCTCCTGGTATGGAGGGTGTAGCGCAGATGCCTCTTATAAACATCATGCGATAGTGAAGAAAGTAAAGAACACGTCTGGAACGTGTATTACAATGGAGCTGGTAGAATTTGATAGAAAGGGATTTATTGAAAATATTTATAAAACAGAAAAGACTTTCAATCTCAGAAACGATACGATATTTCTTGTCCAGTACCAGCATTCAAAGTATACAGCAGGCGACATAGTGTCACGGGCAGAGTCTATGTTACCAGAAAACAGCACAGACCCATGCAAATTTGGCATTTATAACCCAGAAACAAATAATTGTGAACATTTCGCTACCTGGTGTGTTGTTGGGAAAAGACAAAGTTTCCAGACATTACAAGCGAATTGGTTTACATGCAATATAGGGTAAAATGGGGTAACTGGGACACTTAAAGAAACACTGTTGAGTAAATATATACTTGATTTATTGATATTTCAGTATGCGCAACCTATATAATATATTTGTTTGTTTGTTTGTTTTGGGTTTAACGCCGTTTTTCAACAGTATTTCAGTCATGTAACGGCGGGCAGTTAACCTAACCAGTGTTCCTGGATTCTGTACCAGTACAAACCTGTTCTCCGCAAGTAACTGCCAACTTCCCCACATGAACCAGAGGTGGAGGACTAATGATTTCAGACACAATGTCGTTTATCAAATAGTCATGGAGAACATACGCCCCGCCCGAGGATCGAACTCACGACCCCGCGATCCGTAGACCAACGCTCTTACCTACTGAGCTAAGCGGGCGGGCTCTATATAATATATGACGAATATAAACTTTTACAAATACCTGATAACCTGTGATTAACTATAAATTAATTAAACATTGGTCAAGTGTCCCAAGTTACCCCACCCAGTTGGGGTAACTTGGGACATTTTAGTTTTATTAGAATTTATGTATATTACAGTCGCATTTATGACAAATGAAACCATTCATGTCCACAGATCAAAAACGAATTCTAAACTGAAAATATAGCTCCGTATTAATTACAATTTATGACTGTTTTGTAAAACAAGGATGCATAAAGAAATCAATATGTCCAAGTTTTGCCTAAATTATGTCATTATTTGTTTCAATATATGCTTATTATATAAATCGTTTAAAATAGAAAAATGTTATAAGTGTAAATAACTATGTATGAATTAAACATAAACTTGACATAATCCATTATGTACTTATATATGTGATTTTTACACTTGAAACTGATCAAAATTTTAAACAGTCTTAAAACATAGATTTTATCAAATATTAACGGGACAATTAAAATGTGTGTCTTTTTTCACAAAGAAATAAGGACATTAACTAGCTTTTTGCATACAGGAAGATTCGGGGAGGAGGGGATGAAATGTGAGGGGAATGAAGGCAGGGTTAAGGAGATCTAGACGGACACATGGGCATACGCTCTCGGAAACTATTGGCAACTGTACCTAAAATGTGTTGTCTGGCCAATATTTGGTGTTTGCTTTAGCCTGAATATTTGACACAACGTCATCTTTTAAAGGAGTAATTAACTTAAAGAACTACTATGTTGGCTTGACTGTCAGTTGGTTCTACGCTTCACCTAGTATAAATACTACTTATTAATATAAGGTTTGCCGACAGTTTCTTTAAACATGAAAGAAATATCAGTATTAGCCTATTAGACTATCAAAAATTCTAAACTCACCAGATTTTACTCGGAATGAGTGGGAGGGGTTCACAGAACGATCTCCCTTTAAATAAACGTATGTGACTAAACAGTGACTTAGATCATGTAAACTTGGTATCGGGTAGAAAATTCAGTAGTTGCGCCAGAGTTAAGCTAATATATATTATGACCACTCCTGTGAACTAGTGGTATACTTACAAAATATCAGAGTTTCGTCATTACTAGACTTTCTTTCCTATTTTCATTTAATTTGTGGAAAAAGATTAAAAGTTGACAATTTATAGTGGTTATGTCCAGTTATGTACAACATTTTATGTACTGTCCATTGGAGCATATCCCCATTTTCTTCCAGCATCCAGTTCGTTCAAAAATAAAATCATGGAGAACTTTGTTCTTAACGACAGTGTCCAACTTGCCCCAATACATTAGGGTAAGTGGGACACTTTTGAAAAGGAACGTTCAAAAATAAAGTATGTTGTAATTTCTCAAAAACAAATCCCATTGTATGAAATAGTAATGTGATACCTACAGTTTTGCAACTCTTCCCATAACCGAAGGTATCAACACATACTAATATAAATATTTTGGACATGCCATATTTCACAAACAAGCACCTGTTTTATAACGTCGTTGTCTGACGTCAATGCAACGGTTCATGACAGGCCACTTTATTATTCAAAATGAAAGTCAATAAAACAAAATCATTATACTTTTTTATAGAATTTAAAAAAAAAATAATGCCATGTCCTTGATTTGCAATGATACATAATACGCTTCAATATTTCAAACAAGTAAAATGCAATATTTTGTGTATACAAGAACCAGCTTCTTGCGTCAAAATTGACGTCACATTTATGATCAAGCCGTTACGGTACCGAAATTAAATATCTTTAAGATCTTATTGATATACCGACCACATATAAGCAAATACATCTATAAAGTCAGACGACTATTTCTACTGTGCGTTTCACTAGACAGGAACATAACGAGAATATTTTAATGCACCATCTCAAAAAATAGGCATAATTATTTACAGCGTGTAATTTTATGTTTTCTTATTTTTATTTAATTAGTAATACTCTCAACATATGTCTAAGAAAATCGATTCTTAAAATATTTTCCAATCCATCGGCAGAAAAGTTTTGTCATATTAGGCTTTAACACTGAATGTCCTTTTTCAACATATGATCTTATTTAGGGAACGTAACCAATATTTACCCCAATTTACTGAAAAGTGTAAAGTGTCCCAGTTTCCCCATTGTCCCAGTTACCCCATTTTACCCTACTGTAAAATCATTAATACCCGCGTTGTATATTTTTCGTGGATTTTGTATAACCGTTTTAAAGTGGCACATTAGTGCACTTTTTACCTGTCTAAGTTTAAGTACTCTTTTATTTTGTGGTTTAAAAGTGTTTTCTTGATTTATGTTGTGAAGTATAATTTTATGATTATATCTATAACTTTGGTTGCATATAATTATGTAACGTACAGGTTTGTCTTAAAACTGATGTGACAAACTTACTCAATCTTAGATCTTGTTCATAATCACCTTCAAGCACGCATACCTATACTCATTAGGCTACAAACGTACATACACAGATACTCGTACATATATAACTCACTCCCACTTAGACTTCACATGTCCATGCTGCTACCTTGTAATTAAATCATTCCGACACAAAACAATATGTCATCAACAAACATAACAAGTTTCAATGACAAAGATATTAAAATACTTTGAAACCGGTCACCGTGACCCGGTGGTTAAGGCGTCCGCCTCGGGATCGGGAGGTAGAAGTCTCGAGCCTCATGGGGGGCGTTCGCCCGGGGCATGTTTATCATGGGACTCGTTCCGAAAAGGCCGGTTCGTGAGCAGCGAGTTAGTTAAATTAATATTTACCGACTTCTATCCGCCTGGCGCCTGGCATAGTGGTAGTTGTTGCGAGGTAATTGGTACGCACAATTAAGGTGTCTCATAAGCCAAATTGGCTGGCCCTTTCAATAAGGTGACACTATAATAAACAAGACCTTTACCTTTTGTTTTGCTAAATTATTCTTAGAGAACATTGACTGCAGATGCCTCTCTGGTCGTTAGGCGGGTGGGCATCCCAGCGGAGCTATCGAACTGTATGGCTTCCTCGTATGAAAAAATGCTGCATCTAATCTACAGTGGTAAGAAGCAAGCGATTCGAAGTAAGCAGCCTTCATCTCTTGTCTACGGATGCCCCTCTTGTTTATCGAGCTCGCTTCTGCCATGTTAAAGGCTGTGATATACGGTATGTATGCGTTTTTTTGCTTTTGTTGGAACACGGTAACTTGTTTTTGAATACAATGAACGTAAAGATGCCAAACATAAACAGTGCCAGTCATTTCATTTCCTATCAGAAATTTCCATGTGTATGTTAAATTATTTTCACATATTGTTTGTTTTTGTTTAAATCTAATAAAATAACAGGGCAATATTTGCCTAAATTTTAATTGGCAGTAATCAGATTGGTATAATGTATCTTTGAATATTTATTTTGTCTATAAATCATTAATATTAACAAGAGGGCCATAAAGGCCCTGTATCGCTCACCTGACGTATTGACCCAAATATCAACAAGATTAACATTCTGACCAAGTTTCATTAAGATGAACATAAATGTGGCCTCCAGTGTTAACTAGCTTTTCCTTTGATTTGACCCGGTGACCTAGTTTTTGACCCCACATGACCCAGATTTGAACTTGACCTAAAGATCAACAAGATTAACATTCTGACTAAGATTCATGAAGATACAGTCATAAATGTGGCCTCTAGTGTTAACAAGCTTTTCCTTTGATTTGACCTATTGACCTAGTTTTTGACCCCACCTGACCCAGATTTTATTGTGACCTATTGATCATCAAGATTAACATTCTGACAAGTTTCATTAAGACAAGGTCATAAATGTGGCCTCTACAGTGTTAACTAGCTTTTCCTTTGATTTGACCTGGTGACCTAGTTTTTGATCCTACATAAACCAGATTCAACCTGCACCTTGAGATCATCAAGATTAACATTCTGACCGAATTCCATGAAGATACAGTCATAAATGTGGCCTCTACAGTGTTAAGAAGCTTTTCCTTTGATTTGAACTGGTGACCTAGTTTTTGACCCCAGATGACCTAATATCAAACTTGTCCAAGATTTTATTGAGGATAACATTCTAAGATTCATTAAGATTGGGCCAAAATTGTGACCTCTAGTGTTAACAAACTTTTCCTTTGATTTGACCTGGTGACCTAGTTTTTGACCCCAGATGACCCAATATATAACTTGTCCAAGATTTTATTGAGGGTAACATTCTGACCAAATTTCATAAAGATTGGGCCAAAATTGTGACCTCTAGAGTGTTAACAAGCTTTTCCTTTGATTTGACCTGCTGACCTAGTTTTTGACCCCAGATGACCCAATATCGAACTCGTCTAAGATTTTATTGAGAGTAACATTCTGACCAGTTTCATTAAGATTGGGCCAAAATTTTGACCTCTAGAGTGTTAACAGTCAAATTGTTGATGACGCCGACGCCGAACGGAGAGCTAAAAAGACAATAGTCATTATACTGCATTGTATTGCTTGGCTAATGTTTTAAACTAGAGGTGTACATAACTGGAATTTGACTAGGTGAGTATGTCTATCTGTATCATTTCTATTAAAGGAAGTGTTTAAGTACATATATTCTAAATATTGTCAATTATGAGTAACTTAATATGAAAATTTTGCGATAGGGTCCTTTTCAATAGCAGTTCATAAACTTTTTAGAGCGTTGCGCACGATATGATGTAACTCCAAAATGTGTCCTGTAATAGAATGAGTGAAAAGCCGCAGGTCTCCCAACACGACATAAACGAAAAAGATGCATGCTTGGTTTGATTGAGCCTGTTCATGGACAGTAGTGGAAATGCAAGCTACCTCTAGCCCCGGGTTGAGCAGAACTCGACATTGTAACAGAATATAATTTAGAGACATCCGCAGAAGTATTCATAAGGCGAACCTTCAATAATATACAGAGTGCAATTCCATCAAATGCGGCGTGTGGTCCTTCAACTTTTTGATAAAACTATTATTCTGTTTGACTTTAATCTTTGCGAATAATTTAAAACATTATATACTTTAAAATTTCTAACTTTGTCTTAAGCAGACTCTAATTACTGTTGAGAATTCATGTATTACTAGAACTTTAAAGGCAGATATACATTTAACATTATATGAGAACATTTGAATTCTTCATGCCAGACTCGGTATCTACATTTAGAAAAGTGACATTCACTAGTACGCATTTAGTTCTGTATCAATATATTTTATGCTGTTTTTCCCCATGCAATGTTATTCTTTCGTTATCAAATGTAAATTGCCGTTATCCTCTTTTGAGCTAGTTTTCATTTTATTTTGATTTTACCTTGAAAGAATGTTATGTTTTACACACTGCACATTTTTTTTTCTTATTTTGTGGTTGTTCAACGAAGCTGAGAGAGACCAGAATGGCCATCTTATATGCTGTTTAACTATTCCAGATTAGATGAGTTCAAGTTATTACATTTGGTTCATACGGCACCTAATAGAAAACACATTTTTACAGTTTAGATTTTCATGATCATCTGATTTTATTTTTGCCTTAAATGTTGATAGTATGTTTTCAGGCCGAGTGGTGTACAAAGATAAAGATAATCACATTTACCCCACTTTTACTGGTCGATCATCACCACATCGCACAACATCGTACCATCTGACATTTGCAAGACAGATATATTCGTATTTTTTGTACATTGGAATACTGTCAAATACTAAGACCTTTATACTATATTTTGTTTGTTGTTTTTGTAGTTAGGAACATGAAATTAGTGAATAATTGATTTACTCACGACAAAGAGTGAGTAAACTGTTTTTCAAATCATATTAATAGAAGGGCGTATCTGCACTTAAATGTTGTACCAGAACGGCCCACTTACGCCCTTCTATTATTTCTATAGAACTAGAAGGGCGTATTTGTCAGAGACAGTGTTTTTCGTTTTGCTGAAAAACTATGATTTTCCACTTACGCCCTTCTAATTCTGAGGCGTCTTGCAAATGACGAATATGACGACTATTCATTTCCTCGGGCAATGTTTAAAAAGTATGAAAAAATGCGTTTTCATAGTTCCTAAGTAGCATGTACCTTACTTTCTTAGTTTTGCAAAAGGGAAGATTGTTCCAACTTTTTCGTTGCGCTAATGCCAGCCGACACAATTGTAGGACAGCCACCATATCATATGCGCCAGAGGTGAAATGAAAGCCAGTTAGACCTGACACCCACCACACAATGTTAAAACCATTAACTTAACAAAACAGTAATTTTAAACTTGAGTAATTAGTAGTTTCCAATGTCAGAGTGTATAAATAATTTTAATGGAGGAAGGCGGGTTGCAACTGAACATATTAGAAAAACAAATGATCAACTAACTACATAAGTGTGTCATATGAAAGGTATAACTTTACTTGATTCCAGAAAGCATTTATGCGTTTAATAAACGATCAATTATTGAGAATAATATAAAATATAATAAAAATCCAGTACTGGTGTCATGCGAGACATCATGGTCGTGACCCCAATGAGGCTCGAACCCACGACCCCTTGATTGAGAGGCCGACACCTTATCCACTAGACCACCGCTCATCTTTTTTTTGTCGGGTTATGTCACACCGACACAATTAAGGACATTTGATATAGTGACTTTGATGCCAAATGTTGACGCCAACGGAAGGACGGGATTGTATCACAAAAACTTACCCAAGCAAAATGCCAAGGTCAGCTAACAAGAGCTGTCGGAGGACAGCAACGCTCGACTATTTAACAGTCTTGTCGCTTGAATGAATAAGAAAGTCGAAAAAGGGGCATAATTTAGTAAAAAAGTAAACTAGGTTTATGGAACCTGCATAATGCTTATCAGCTCATGACAGTGGACAAGTGTATGAAGTTTCAATCCATTCCCATTAGTGGGTACTGAGATACCAGCTTACATATAAGAATTTAACCCAAAAACTCCTAAGTTGAAAAAGGGGCATAATTTTGTAAAATGCAAAGTTGAGTTATTGACCCTTTGCACTGCATGTCATATCATGACAGTGAACAAGTGTGTGAAGTTTCAATCCTTTCCCATTAGTGGATACTGAGATACCAGCTTACATACAAAAACTTAACCAAAAATTTCTATGTTGAAAAAGGGGCATAATTTTGTAAAAAAGCAAAATAAAGTTATGGGACCTGCTTTGTGCATGTCAGATCATGACAGTGAACAAGTGTGTGAAGTTTCAATCCATTCCCATTAGTGAGTACTGAGATACCAGCTTACATACAAAACCTTAACCAAAAATTTCTAAGTCAAAAAAAGGGGCATAATTTTGTAAAAAAGCAAAACAGAGTTATGGAACCTGTGCAATGTAAGTCAGTTTATCACAGTGAATAAGTGTGTGAAGTTTCAATCCATTCCCACAAGTGGTTGCTGAGATACCAGCTTACATACAAAAACTTAACCAAATCGGGACGCGGACGCCGACGCATGGGCGAGTCCAATAGCTCTACTATTCTATGAATAGTCGAGCTAAAAATGAAGTAGAGACAGCAAGAACATTTTTCCTTACATGTGTCATTAAAACAAGAGGGCCATGATGGCCCTATATCGCTCACCAGAGTTGATCTGGCCTACTGACCTAGTTTTTGATCCCACATGACCCACTTTCAAACCTGACCTAGAGATCCTCAAGACATTCTGACCAAGAACTAATAAAGATTGGGTCTCAACTGTGGCCTCTACATTGTTAACAAGTTTTTCCTTTGATATGACCGGTTGACCTAGTATTTGACCCCAAATGACCCAGATTCGAGCTTGACCTAGAGGTCATCAAGACAAACACGCTGACCAATTCACATGAGTTTCAAACTTAAACTGTGGACTCTTTAAGTGTTAACAAGATGTTCATTTGATCTGGCCTACTGACCTAATTTTTGACCCCACATGACCTAGTTTCAAACTTGACAGAGATTATCTATACAAACATTCCAACCAAGTTTAATAAAGATTGGGTTACAACTGTGGCCTCTATAGTGTTAAAAAGTTTTCCTTTGATTTGACCGGGTGGCCTAGTTTTTGACCCCATATGACCTAGATTCAAACTTGACCTAGAGGTCATCAAGAAAACATTCCGACCAATTCACATGTGTTTCAAACTTAAACTGTGGACTCTACCAGTGTTAACAAGATATTCGTTTTATCTGGTATACTGACCTAGTTTTTGACGCCGAATGACCCAGTTTCAAAATTGACCTAGAGATTATCTATACAAACATTCTGACCAAGTTTCATAAAGACTGGGATACAAGTTTGCGACCTCTAGGGTGTTAATAAGCTTTTCCTTTGATTTGAAAGGGTGGCCTAGTTTTTGACCCCACAGGACCCAGATTCCAAACTGACCTACAGGTCATCGAGACGAACATTCTGACCAATTCTAATGAGTTTCAAACTTAAATGTGGACTCTATAGTTTTAACAAGATTTTCCTGTGATCTGGCCTACTGACCTGTTTTTGACCCCACATGACCTTGTTTCAAACCTGACGTAGAAATCATCTATACAAATATTTTTACCAAGTTTCATAAAAATTAGGTTACAACTGTAGCCTCTAGTGTTGAAAAGCTATTCCTTTGATTTGACCATTTGACCTACTTTTTGACCCCTAATGACCCAGATACAAACTTGACCAGAAGTCATGAAGACGAACATTCTGACCAATTCTCATGGGTTTCCAATTTAAACCGTGGACTCTAGTGTTAACAAGATTTTTCTTTGATTTGGCCTACTGACCTAGTTTTTGACCCCAGATGGCCCAGTTTCGAATTTTGACCTAGAGATCATCAAGTCAAACATTCTGAGCAAGTTTCATAAAGATTGGGACACAAATGTGGCCTCTAGTGTGTTAACAAGGCAAATATTGACGGAGGACGCACGATGACGGACAATGACCGGTCAAAATAGCTCACCTTGAGCACTTCATGCTCTGGTGGGATAAAAAAAAATGATTAAATTCATGTTAATGAGAAGTCTTTTTTTCCAGAAGGTTCTCCTGAACCAAGAAGTTAGCAATCTACAAATCTACAATGTGTATGTACGGGTATGATGCTTTCCGAATAGAACCTTCATTAAGCACTTTTATATTACGAGTCCCAAGCCTGCAAGAAAGGAGGAAATTGGGCACAGTTTGTATGGTGAATGATTTTGAAACAACACACCGTAGTGAGAAAAAGACAAGGAACCATTTTCCTGAAAATGCCTTAACATTGAATTTTCAATTCATAAACAAAATAAGGACTGTATCTATGATACTACAGAGCACCTAAATGATTCATACAGTAACTTCATTGTCTCAGCTTTATCAAATGAAACGAAGGATAGGTACTGTAGTGCATTTTCAGGAAAAAGTTGGAGAAAGCAAGAGCAAAGTAAAAAAGAAAGTAAAAGATGGAAAAGTATGATTCATTTGACAGCCTAAATGCTGGTTTTTATTTCCTCTCCTTATATTTCTCATTGTCAGATTTACATTTGATTTCAAACTACTGTTAATTGAAGATATTTATCTCAATACTGTGCAAGTGTGCATATAGCTAAAAACTCGTTGAAAACATTTCTTTCTAATTCGGATGTCTTCAGAAAACTGATGTAAATACCAAGTCTTGAAATCACAATTTATTTTATCACTGGAAAAAGGTTACATCATTATCTACTATGCAAGTCCATCCACTTGGCTAAATAGTGAAAGCACATATCTATGGATCATGTGGTATTGGATTTGATCCGGGTCAAGGTGAATGTTCTCCAAAACAATTTGACAAAGACATTAAATTTTGTGTCAGAAATCCTTCATCCGCCACCTCTGATTCATGAGGGTAAGTTTTCAGTTACTTGCAGAGAACAGGTAAGTATTGGTACAGAATCCAGGAACACTGGTTAGGTTAACTGCCTGCAGTTACATAACTTAAATACTGTTTGAAAAACAAAACAAACAAATTCTACTGTACTTTCTAATTTATTGCATTGTATTTTCTCAATAATATGAAAAAACAGTAATGAGCAACAGGTCTTGTCTGATAATTTCGAAGATCCACTTCTAAAAGGCAAGATCAATTGCTATAAAACATAAGATGTCCACATTTTTCTGTCAGGAAGCCTTTGGTTTGAAGAAAGCTTGTATTGACTTTTGATTCTTATCTATTTTCCCCTTCGGTTTTGTACTTGCCTGAAAATATACATGAAATATAAGTATGTTTTCATTTCGTGAATTCAACAGAATGCAGCTTTAATCTGCTAAGAAAATCCCTTATGAATTGACTGTACACTGTCAGCTGACCACAGTAAAATAATATGCAGTCCCAGATATGTTTTTTAACTTTATTAACTTATTTACAGTGAAAATAAGAGCTCAGAAGGCACTACATGGTTCTAATGAGCAACAAAACATTGTAGTTAAAAATATATGCCACAAGAACTTGCTTAATTCGAAGTCTGGTGACTCAGGTTTTTACCTAAAAAGGGTTCACAGACCATCAGTTTGTGCAGAACTGTAAACAATCAAAACTGCTTATGAGTCATTTGAACAACTCTTCCAAACCCGGTAAACATTCATGCTTTTGATTCAACAGTGTCAGTGGAGGTCTTTTAACGTATCTCTTTTTACTTTTACAGCATCATTCACATACAACAGATTTCACGTTAACTTACCTTCCTATCTTCATTACAAGCAGCCTCGTAAGCCTTAAAAACCTGAAATAAAATAAGATTTCTTCAATTTAGAAGTCAATGGCTTTTGTCTCTATGAATTAAGTTTAAGATACATTCTAAGTTCTTACTTTTAAAAGGCTATGTTATTTACTACTGTAACAGTGAAACATCCCCAAGCCAAATCATTCAATCAAAGTGGTCCCAAGCTGTTTTCCACATATCTTCTGTGCATGAAGTTCTCAGAACCCTGGGGAATATGAAAATTTTACTCATTCCCTTGGGACTTGGGAGTGATTTGCGTTTTACTGTAGCTGATTTACAAGATGAACCGAAACACAATTTATCAAGCACACATTTCACATTTATGCAAAACCAGCCTTGTTCCCCTCCTAATCCCCCTAAATGCTTGTAACAATAATTTCAACCTAAACTGCATTTCAGATATTTTAGATCGGATCCACTTAAAATTTTTCCAGAAGTAAACTGCTAAATTCCCTTCAAAGAGGGTGAAGAATAAGCTACTTTAATTAAATTTTCTCACAAGGAAATTCAGCAAATACAACTTGTACTCTGCTTGCACAAAGCACGGCCTCATGTACAGGGAGGGTTTCTCTGAATAATATAATTCAAACATTTTCTTGAAGCATCTTCAGTTACACGACAATTCCCATTTTAATGAATAACAAATATTCACACCTTTTTCATGGCTGTAGAGACTGCAGCTTCCATAAACTGTTGTCTGGTTACCCATTTACATTTTGGCTGGTCCTGTTGCTTGATACTAGACTGGTCTACAGTTACACTCTTAATCAGGTATGTCTGGTGTATATGGGAGAATATATGTACAACCTGAATAATAACAAGAGTAGTATCAACGTATCAGTCAATAAGAAAACTGACACTACCTTCCTATCAACCTGAAAAACACATGGTCTGTCTTTATCTGAAATCAGTTTTTTGACATGCACTGTCAACTTTTTCCAGTGTCAGTTTCTGGGTAAAGATGTTGACGATTTCATAAGGCATGCTGGTGATCAAGAATTTATCTTTTTCCCATTCAACTTTCTAGTTTATATAGTATGTGAACATAATATTACATGAATTTTGGACTGTCTTCCCATATTAAACAACACATTTTTTACTGTCATAAAAATGTCCAATATATAAAATCTAATTTGGACAAAACTCTTCAAACCACACCCCTGAACAAGAGGGCCATGATGGCCCTGTATCGCTCACCTGAGTACTATTGCTCAAAATGATAAGATCAAGTTTTGACATAGAGCACATAGGCATACACATTAAATATCATCAGGATAAACATTTTCTTGTAACAGTCCCTTTTGACCTAGTCAGGGCCAATTTCCATACCAAGTTTGAGGGTCCTAGGCTCAAATGCTGTATTTTTGTACTAACATGACTATTCCTTACCCTGGAAGACTTAAATAACATTTAAAACCAATCTCATTAGATGCTGCTGAGATATATTCGTTTACATAAAATAAAGGGAGGTAATTTGTCATAAATTCAATCAAAAGTTATGTCCGAGTCCATCTGATGGCACAAATGACATTTCAAATCAGTATCTTCATTGGTTACGGAGATACACCCATTTTAATTTGAAACAAAGGGAGGTAATTTGACATAAAATCAGTCTATAGCTATCTACCCTGATTGCCTAAGTCCAACTAAAGACAATAATGAAATTTCAAATGAGTTCTATAAATATTTACCGAGATGAATCCATTTTCATTAAAATCAGGGGAGGTAATCATGCATTGGTATATGCATGTAGAAGTTACAGAGTACAAGCCTATATAACAATATATTAGTAAAGTATTCATATCGATCAATGTTCAATCAAGAGTTATCTAATATGACTATTTCTTACCATGGAAGACATAAATAACGTTTCAAACCAATCTCATTAGAAGCTGCTAAGGTGTATTCATTTAGATAAAATAAAGGGAGGTAATTTGTCATAAATTCAGTCAATATGTATCTTCACTGATTGTCCAAGTACATCTGCAGATATAAATGAAATTTCAGTATCTTCATTAGTTACGGAGATATACCCATTTTAATTTGAAATAAAGGGAGGTAATTTGACATAAAATCAGTCCATAATGACAATAATGAAATTTCAGATAAGTCCTATAAGTATTTACCGATATAAATCCATTTTTTGGATGTAAAAGGATAAGTGACAGGTGCGCTAAAAATGAACCATTCAGTCAAATCATAAATAAAGCTGCTATTGTGCAGACAAGGTCAAAATAGCTAATTTTGGCCCTTTCAGGGGCCATAACTCTGGAACCCATAATGGGATCTGACCAGTTCAAGAAAGGAACCAAGATCTTATGGTGATACAAGTTGTGTGCAAGTTTGGTTAAAATAAAATCATAAATAAAATCACTCGTGCAGACAAGAAATGGACGCACGCACAGATGACGGACGACGGACGAAGGGTGATCACAAAAGCTAACCTTGTCACTATTAAAGTGACAGGTGCGCTAAAAATGAACCATTTAGTCACAACGAAATTTCCTAAATTACTTTATCTAATTGTAAAAATTCCAAAGAAAAAAGTTTGGTACCAAAGTAAACCTTCTATAGACATATCTGTCTACCTTATCCTTTAACATCCAAAAAATGGGTGATGCTAAAATCACTGATATTCAAAAATGCCCTGGAAATGAAAGCATTCTTTCGAAGTATACAAGAACATACAGAAATAATTCAAATCCAACACAAGACATATCTCACCTCTCCACAGTCTTTTTCTCTCGATTCTCTGGTCACAGTGACCCCATGATGCTGTAGAATGCTGTCACATGAAGGTTTATCTGAGCTTGTATCATCACAACAGTAGCTTGGAAATTCCCACAAACCCGCTAGTAACCCTGCAAGAATTTTTTCTTCTTGACAAACATCTCGACTATGACATAGCTTTTTTTCTTTCTCGTTTACACATAATTAGCTAAACCAAACCATTATCCTGGAAAATTCCTCTATTAAAATGTTCTTATAAAAATATTGCATTCTTTTCACATCTGATATATCTATATATGAATCTACATCTTTGGAAACCATTTAACTCT
The DNA here is from genome assembly GCF_021730395.1 of Mercenaria mercenaria. Lineage (NCBI taxonomy): Eukaryota > Metazoa > Mollusca > Bivalvia > Venerida > Veneridae > Mercenaria > Mercenaria mercenaria. Next base: position 45,695,575 of record NC_069363.1, on the reverse strand, counting down.
TACAGTAACACTGTACAATGCAACTAAATCAGTGCAGAAAAACCTTATATGGCCTATCCTGCTATGAAAGTATACAAACATTCGTAGTGCAGACACACTCAGTGATATTTACAATATTAACAAATCATAGAAGCATATAGTACTGGTACATACTGGTAGCTGATAGACCAAGTGTAAAAAAATTGCTCTGCTTCAACACTAAAACAAGAGCTGTTTGTGAAATACAAATACCCCAATGAAGACTGCAAATGCTAACTGGCCTTAAACTAGGTATGTAATATCAGTCCAGAGTATGTTGTGGCCTGGTACTCAAGACCCATATAAACAGTAAGATCATCTACATACAAAAGGCAATCACTCTACAATGTTCCATCAGCATTTACACTCATGGTTACGTAGCTGTTCTCAGTCATGGGTTAACTGTGACCTTGACCTTTAACCTATCGGCAATCAGAAAGTTTGAGGTCACCCAATAACTGACCACACAGAATCATCATAAAAAGCTTTACAGTTAAAAGACCATGAGCTTTTTAGTTAATGATCATAAAGAGCATGGTGGTCTTTACATCTGACCTCATGACCACCAAAACTGTAAGGGTCATCAACTAACTGCAAACTGTCATCCTTAGAAGACTTGCCAAAACATTCTGTTACTGATCAGAAACCAGTCTAATGATAAACCTACTTAAGCAAAGCAATATATCCCCTCTACAAAGGGGGGCATAACAGGTAGTTTTCATTCTACATATTAAGTTAATATAGTTGTACCCTTTTCTGGTCTCTGTGTAATAAGGAACTCATCCTCCGAGTCTGACTTCCTACAAGTAACACAAACTATTGTGGATTCCTCCCTCGCTGCCTTCTTCTTTCCTTTACGGGGGTAGTTCATCACACCTTGGCTGAAATTTAGATAGTATAGAAGAATGGACACTTACATTTACTTTTTTTCTTTTTGAATGTAACACAGGCCTTCAATGGATTTGTTTTTAAAGTATTCTCGTATCAGATATTGCCCAAAATGATAACAAGAGCAATATCTGTGGGTGCCAACATGCATCTCTATGTGCTTGACATTTACCATACCAGGAAAGTGTAACTTTTCTTGACCTGCTTGCTCATCAAATACTAATTAAAAAGTGCACAAAGTTTCAAAGCTATGGCATTCACAGTACACAAGAAAATGTACATACAGAAAAATTTTAAGCAAAAATTCCAATTTTCTAAGTACAAGAAGGTCATTAATTCTTACCAAATGGTTTTTGGCCTATTAACTCACATAATGATAATATACACAAGTGCAAAGTTTCAAAGCTATAGCTCAGAAGTCTTTAGGTTTTAAGAAAAGGTTGCTCTGGACCAAAAAATTAACCACTGCTAATACTGATCATCAAGTGAAGGCAACACCTCTAAAATCACTCCAGCTCAAAAATGTGAAATTATATTGTATAGACATTTTGCAGATTTATAAGTAATTCTTTAAGACGAACAGACATGCACATTGCTATATACTTTTCCGTATGTTCGTACTGCACAAAACAATTACTAGGTATCTACTGTTTAATCTATTTCAACAGTGTGAAAATATTAGAAATTTGGTGTTCTACATTCATGGCTTAAGTACAGTGGTAATCTAATATACTGCAATACGACAATAAACTGTATACCAGGTTTTCAATAATCTCAATACCTAATATCTGAGATTCTAGGACAGAAACCTGTGGAACTGCAGATTACAAAAACCGACCTACATGGACATACCTTGAATCATAAACCTCTGTATCAGGTAAACACAGTTGACACTTGTCTGTCACTGAAATATTGAAATCATTTCATCATCAACATACACTTACAAACTGGTCACTGCAATTTCAAGGAAGGTTCAGGTTGAACACTGAACAAAAAATTAAAATCATTCTCAGTAATCTTATTTTTAACCTGTTCTCGATAGCTGTATTTAAGAAAAAGATTAGTTCTTGTTCAACTGACTTCTTTTGCTAAATCTTATCATTTCACCTAAAAGCTAATTTTTAGCATTTCACTTAACTGACCTAAAATATACCACAGTAAGATATTACCTGGATAATGATATACAGTAACTTAACGTATCTTAACTAAAATTTGGTGAGCAAATGTTTTATTTGACTAGTTGTAGTTTAAAGGCACTGACCTCCAGATTTTGGCTAAAAATGATTTTTCTTTAAAATTGAAGTTTGGTCATATTATGAACATTAGAACATGAGTTTTTGTTTCTAAACTATGTAAAAGTGCAAAATCAAGAAAAACAAGAGCTGTCTGTAAAACAACCAATGCTAGAGTCCCAGAAAAAGGAATATTACCTTTAAAATATCTACAGAGTTTCAATGCTGTATCTGCATTAGTTTTGGAAATAGAAACTTACATGCAAAACTTTAACCAGAAGTTTTTAAATTCAAAAGGGGACATAATTTTGCAAATACATGTCTGAGTTATGGACCTGATGCTATGACCTAGTTTTATAAACCCGAAGAAATGTGTGAAGTTTTGATTCAATATTTGCATTAGTTTTTGAGATAGTAACTTGTATGTAAAACATTAACCAGGATTTCCAACAGGGGGCATAATTTAGCCAAAATGCATGTCAGATTTATGGCACTTGATACTATCACCTACTTTTATAACCCCAAAGACACATGCCAAGTTTCAATACGATATCTGCATTAATTTTGGAGATAGTGCCATACACACAAAACTTGAACCAGGATTTTTTATGTCTAAAAGGGGGCAAAATTTGGCCAAAATACATGTCAGGGTTAAGGGTCTTGACCCAGTGAGGGTAGTAATTGACCTAGAAAAAAAAAACAAGTTTCAAAGCTGTATGCCTTGCAGTGAAAGCTGTATGTTCCTGCATCGAAAGTGTGATGCTGACACCACAGGGGTGTGGAAATCCCAATAGGACAAGTGAAACATAAAAATCCACTTGCCCCAGTCAAAATTCACTCGTGCGGATTTTCAACAAAGTCTGCATTAAACTGCCAATTATTCTTTATTTCAGGCAAGTGTTTTTATGATTGCAAACATACAGTGTATTACTGTAACAAAAAAAGCTACTGTAACAAGAACAGATATCAACACTTTTGCCACATATACAAGGCTGAAGTTGCATCTGCAAGGCTGGGAAACCTTCAGCAGATTCAGTATAACAAAAATGCCATGCCGAATCATTGCCTGTGTGAAGCCAGCTGAATTCAGATAATCAACACTCTTGACATGATCTGACTCGTTTAGAATCATACCCGCGATCTCTCTGTGCTTTTGATTTTTGTTTTTACCCAACTATTGACTCCCTTTGCCAGCGAACAAATTTGCAAAGGTTTTTGCCAGAACTGTTTACGTTTCCGGTTTCTATTCGTAGAGTTACCATGTGCAAAATCACCCGAGACCGAGACCAAGAGCCAATCAGAACGTAGAAAAAAATGCTAAATTTAGATGCAAGTGTATGATTTTTCCAAAACTGCAGCAATCAAGAAGCCCTTGGTAGGAAAACATGGATTTCGTAGAAAAGATTATTTTTTTCACCTCCATAAATCCAACCAGCAGAGTTATTCTTGCTTTTAGCGTGTTATACCAGAAAATGTACACTTGTCCGCGGATAAACAGAATGAAAATATGCACTTGTTTGCCGGCAAAATATCCAGAGTAGGACATAGGAATTCCACAACCCTGCGCCAACACCAGGGTGAGTAAAATAGCTTGGACTAAAAAATGCACCAGTTGGGAATCAAATCTGGGTCTATACAATTACCTTTGGAGCATACAAAGTCCCTCCATCAAGACACATTTTAAGGAAAATATTATTTATACTAAATGAAAGGAATCATTATCGAACTTAACAAATCAAGGTACAAATTGAGTAGCAGGCTGAAACCTGGCCCTGCCTTTGGATGGTGAGTCATGCTAAGCTAGTCAACTGTTGGACAAGAGTGGCTACACTTGAGAAAACAGCAGTAAAGGTGATAAAACACGGCATGCATAATATACATAGCAGCTCTTTTGTATCAGGAAACTATCATGAAACACATGTAAAATACCCGGTAGGTTGAATTTCATTCATACTACAGTGTACACAAGGAAGTTCAATTCAAAGAAAGCAAAAGGATTTCTACCTGTTTAAAATTATTCAAACATTACAGATAGGTACTAGAAGTAACTTACAACATTCTATGTCAACTATCTCTGTGTCTTTTTTCCGTGTCCCCAACTTATCTGATGATTTACGTTTCTCTTGCTCAACCTACAATTACAAACTCATGTGTTCACTAGTGACAGGTCTTTTTTAAATGAAACAGATGGATTTACAATACTAGTAGTTTTGCAGGTCACTTAACAAACACTGATGTGAATTTATCTTGAAATCTGACTTGTAGTTTCAGAGAAAACTCATTTTTCCATTATTGGTAAAACTAGTTCCATCCCCTGGCAGCCATGTCTTTTAAAGAAATAGTATAATACAAGATCTTCAGAGTTACCACTATACACATAAAGGGGAAAATAACCACATCCTCTAGCAGCCAAAATCTTTTGAAAGATCAAAATAATTTCATTATTAATTTGTACAATCTTGGTAAATGGTCACACAAGGAACATTTCTGTCGAATTATTTTGAAATCTGGCAGCTAGTTTCTGAAAAGACTGTTTAATCTTTTTCTTTTTCAATTGCAATAGCAACCAGGGTTCTGCATGGAATAAATTTTTTTTAACATCTTTTGTGCAAGACCATCAATGGAACATGCAAGCCAAATTCACGAACTTCCATCAAATTCTTTGAAAGGAGACATCATCTGAATAAAAGTGAAAAGTGAGATGAGTATCATAACAGATCATCCCAAGCAATTTCTGCTCAGGGCTAGCTAAAAGTAGTTGTCATTACCAAGAGAGTTGAGGTAAATATGTAGTTTTGCTGACCTGGGTGAAAGTAATATTGACCTCAGACATAAGCCTTCAACTCAAGTTTAATAACAATATGCTTTATAACAATGAACTTGATCACACATAATAAAATTATCATGTGGTACCTTTCTTTGATTTGTTGATGCTCTGTTATAGTTTCACATCATGAAAAGTAATGGGGCTGTTACTCAATATCAGTCCTTTAGTGTAATATTTTCTGCTTACAGACTTGGCATGAAGCACTCTCACCAGAACAGGCTAGTCTCAGCAGGGTATATAATATAATATATCATTTCTACATGCCTGTTTTCTTACCTGTGCAAATGCTTTGCAGTTATTTTTCAGAGGACAAGTGGAGCATTCTGGTGATTTAGGGGTACATACAGTGGCCCCTAACTCCATCATGCCTTGATTGAAATCTCCAGGTTTGTCAGGATCTACTAGATTGTTTGCCAAAGACCTGCACAAAGAAAAATATACATTAATTATGCCCTTAATATATATTAAACAAGAGCTGTCGGAGGACAGCAACGCTCGACTATTCAAAAGCCTTGTCGATTGAATGAATACGAAAGTCGAAAAAGGGGCATAATTTAGTAAAAAAGCAAAATAGGTTTACGGAACCTGCATAATGCTTATCAGCTCATGACAGTGGACAAGTGTGTTAAGTTTCAATCCATTCCCATTAGTGGGTACTGAGATACCAGTTTACATATAAGAATTTAACCCAAAACTAAGTTGAAAAAGGGGCATAATTTTGTAAAATGCAAAGTTGAGTTATTAACCCTTTGCACTGCATGTCATATCATGACAGTGAACAAGTGTGTGAAGTTTCAATCCTTTCCCATTAGTGGATACTGAGATACCAGCTTACATACAACAACTTAACCAAAAATTTCTATGTTGAAAAAGGGACATAATTTTGTAAAAAGCAAAATAAAGTTATGGGACCTGCTTTGTGCATGCCAGATCATGACAGTGAACAAGTGTGTGAAGTTTTATTCCATTCCAATTAGTGAATACTGAGATACCAGCTTACATACAAAACCGTTACCAAAAAATTCTAAGTCGAAAAAGGGGCATAATTTTGTAAAAAAGCAAAATAGAGTTATGGAACCTGTGCAATGTAAGTCAGTTTAACACAGTCAATAAGTGTGTGAAGTTTCAAGCCATTCCCAAAAGTGGTTACTGAGATACCAGCTTACATACAAAACCTTAACCAAAAATTTCTAAGTCAAAAAAGGGGCAAAATTTTGTAAAAAAGCAAAATAGAGTTATGGAACCTGTGCAATGTAAGTCAGTTTATCACAGTGAATAAGTGTGTGAAGTTTCAATCCATTCCCACAAGTGGTTGCTGAGATACCAGTTTACATACAAACTTAACCAAATCGGGATGTGGACGTCGACGCATGGGTGAGTCCAATAGCTCTACTATTCTATGAATAGTCGAGCTAAAAATATAAAAATCTGAGTGCATTAACAAGAACTTGTAGAACACAAAATGCCCCCCTTGATGCATTCAGTAATTTCACAAGGAACAGAAATTATTTGGTCAGTGTATATAAAAGTTCTACTGTTCTGGGTCAATGTGACTGACCTTGACCTATTGGTCCTAGCCACTTATTATCGCTGACTGTTTCGGCTGACTGACTAAACCTCAAAATCAATAGGGGTCATTTGCTGGTCATGATTAACCTCCCTATCAACTTTCACAATCCTAGGCCCGAGCATTCTCAAGTTATCGTCTGGAAACGGTTTAACTGTTCTGGGTCACTGTGACCTTGACCTCTGGTCTCAAAATCTATAGGTGTCATCTGCTGGTCATGACCAACCTCCCTACCAATTTTCATGATCCTAGGCCCAAGCGTTCTTGAGTTATCGTCTGGAAACTGTTTCGGGGCACTGTGACCTTGACCTTTGACCTCAAAATCAAAAGGTGTCATCTGCTGATAATGATCAACTTCCCTATCAAGTTTTGTGAGCCCAGGCACAAGCGTTCTCAAGTTATCGTAGAGAAAAGGTTTAACAGTTCCAGGTCACTGTGACCTTTGACCTACTGACCTCAGAATCAATAGGGATCATCTGCTGGTCATGATAAACTTCCCTATCAACTTTAGTGATCCTAGGCCCAAGCGTTCTTGAGTTATCATCCGGAAACCGTTTAACTGTTCAAAGTCACCGTGACCTTGACCTTCTGACCCAAAGTCGAATTGCCTGTATTGTGATGTTACACCTGTACAAAATATTCATCGTCAGCTTCATATTATTGTCAGAACCTGAAACACGACCGAAACGACGACAAGCTCATCTTATACCACCCAAATCGTTGTGGGTTAATTCATGTTTAAATGAATTTGAAACATAATGAATGTAAATTGCTCATACGCCTAAGCAAAGTTGCAAACGTAAATTTAACACTTATAATAGTGGAAATAGTAAGTTCATAGAGTTCGGTAAGCATTCATACCCACCACAACGTGTCTGTTACCACTTGACCATTACTTTCAGCACCTATCATGCGCAGTCGACACAGCACTCTAATCACATTGCCATCTACGAGACCAGTTGCCTAAAATAGAAAACACAAGCAAGTAATAATGCCTTGTGGATACATTTCCTGGTGTGGAATTTTACGTGGGTGGGATACATTTGGCATCTGAAACCATATTCTGAACATCCTAATTTTATAAAGAATGGCCATACAGCTCATGCATCTAAGTTACTATGTAGTTTGTTTTTTTCTATTCAATTAGCACCGGCAAGTATCAACAATCAGGTTCTTGTGAAAATATTAGTAATATTCTTGTGGGACGACTTTTCATGGATTTTGTAGTACCATCAATCTGCAAAATTTCATTCTAACGAACAAGCAACGTTTCCATCCTATTATCTTGACAAATGGAAAGCCATATATTTATATCCCTTTGCATTAGTGTTTTCATGTTTATATATCATGCTAAAAACTGCTCCCAAGATATTTCCTACAAATGTTTCTAGGACAACAGTCACACAGAGACGCCAGGGTGAGTAGAATAGCACCCATATTCTCCGAATAGTGTGGCTAAAAAGGCGAGTCGCTACATTAGGTATTGCAGTTGCCGCTAGCACTGTTTCTGCACCAATGTTTTCAATCAAATCATTATGAAAATATCAGTGCAGTTATTTCAAGCTTGAACTAAGTGCCCATGAAATACAAACAGTTCTCATATTGTATCAAAACTGATTTGAAAAAATCTACAACATATGCCCCTTATGAACAAGCCCGCCGCTTTTATATATTTTTGCCATAAATGAATGCTGTAAGTGTTTTTATCTGGTCGTGTTATGATCTAGAAGCTTTACATGTTGGATACACTTTATATGTAAAAAGATATTTGTTTTGTCCCCCAAGTAGATGCCACCATTCTGCAAAATGTAAAGCCCTTTAAGTGTTTATTGTAATGACATACAGTAATTTACCTCATTGTAAGCTATAGAAGCAATGGCCCCGGCTGTGTATTTACCAACACCAGGCAACTGTTTCAGCAAACTCTCTGCATCTTTTGGCATCTCACCATTTAAGTCTTCAGCAACCTGAATGAAATGTTACTGTTATATTTTAACAATGATTTTACTAGTTTCAATACAGCTATCTTCAGGCATCATTTCAGTCCTGAGACCCATTTAGTATGAGCCACCTTCTGCAAGCCAGCTGGATAGCTTATTCCCATGAAGAAACTCTACATCCCAAGAGGAATTCTGAAGCCAAATTTGTATGAGGCGAGTAATGCCAAGTCATAACACCTTTACCACATGGCTGCAGAGGTCCTGAGTGTTGTATTCCTGGTACAAGGCAATCAGAGGAGAACATCACTGATCATTGTGTTAAGATGCCCGAGATGGTCCAATATCTCGCTCTTAATTAAATAACTTCTGCCTCCAGTTTAGGAGCAGCTCACCTTTTTTGCACCTTCAAACAGTCTTCTACCTCTGGAATAATAACCAAGTCCTGACCACATCTCATTTACTTCCTGTAATAAGTAAAATAAATCCTTAAAATATGTTGAAAGAGATTTCTGTATAAATAGTTTCTGTTTAGTATACCACTATTTGTTTTACTGTATTTCAGTTTTGTTTGGGAATCGTTTAATTCTGCTGTCTCCTATTTTTGCTAAGCCTATACTTGAATGTCTCTTTTAGTCTGGGAAGCATTTATAGATTGAACTGCAGACACACAGGTTCGTTTGAATTCCTTTACGTATTGACCAAAAAATACAGAAAAAAACGCATAATAACCAACAAGAAGTGAGTGCAGTAGATTCTAACGAAACATATTAACTATCAAATCTTCTAACATAGCACCTGTTTTGTTAGGTAACAGATTCAAAAGTAGCAATTATCTAGCTTGCATCACAACAGCATTAACTAGAAGTGACAATGGTCTAGCTTGAAATGGCCCATATTATATACCCTTCTCAAATGCGCTCATTTGATTGGTCGAAATGAGTGCACGCACGGGTCCGCAAAAAGCGATATTGACCTGCAAAAATGATAATGACTCTGGTGATATCACTTTTTCTTATTTGTATGAAATATGGGCCAGTCAATGAATGCATTTGAGAAAAGCATATAATATAACAATTATAGACTTATGCTTCGGTCAATATGTGTTTTTACGGACCTGTAAAAATGATATTGACCTCGGACTGCGCCCTCGGTCAATATGTGTTTTTACAGGTCCGTAAAAACACGTATTGACCTCAACAGAAGTCAATAACTGTATAATAATAGCAAGCATCTGCTCAAGTCATTACAACTCTATTATTATCACACAAAGTAAACCTCACCTCAAGGGTAGCTTTAGCTAAATCCTGCACTGTTGGCCATTTCTAAAATATGACAAATAATAGGTGTAAGTACAAGAAAAATAATTTAACTGTGACTGTTGTGTGATAAAATTATGTTAAACTATTTTTTCTTGTAAAAATACTCAACTGTCAAGATAAGTCTTATAAACTTAAAAGGTAAATTACTTCATCCTAAATACTAGCAATCTAAGTAACCTGCTTAAAGAAACAGAAAAACAAAATAAGGCAAAGCCTCAAAGCCAGCTCCAGGAAATGAGATAGATTTGTTTTCAAATCTTGTTAGAACAGAATTATTCACTACTCAAAAGGAAGTGAAAGTTTGGTAAAAACTAGTATCACATGGTTCATACAGAACATCTGAGACAAAATTCAAGTACTTTTCAAGGACTTCTTACATGTTTTCAAGGACTATTTTTTCAAAACCACGACCTAATCAGAATAACTTTTATTGTGTTCATCATGAAATCAAAAGTAAAACAACATTCAAAATAGTATCAGCAAATACTCATCACTAAAGTCTTGTCAGACTAAATGCATGGCTTTATACTTAATAAGGCTGCTACATAAAATCATGTGTAAACTAACAGCACAGAAAAACAAAGCATTGTTTTCGTAACTATTTTGCTGATGTTTAACACATACTTTTCATGTGGCTTTTAAGCGCACTCTGTCCCAATTGATGATATTTCCACAATTTTTCACAAGATGTACAAATATACTTTGTTCTGTCAGCTTCAAACGGCTTTAGCCGCTGTATAATATTTGTCATTTGTCTCCCACTTATTAGAGTAAACACATGTATTGTTTTTACTCATTTTATTCACAGAAATCACCCACAAGTTCGACTTAAAATTTGCAAGTTAACGTTTACTATCACAATCACCGTGTTTCAGTTAAAAACGGAAACAGAAATATGCAAACGGTGATATACATAAAGTAGAGATAGCACACTGTGTAAATCTCGATAAAATGCATCCACAGACCACTAACAAAGCATACAAGGAAATCAATTTGTAACCCAGTCCAGCTTAAAATTTTCAACAACGATTTATTTTAAATCTTATTCTTTCTGCAAAGTAATGTAGCAGACAGAATGTTTTCAAGGAGTCTGAGGTGAAATTCAAAATTCAAGCAGTTTTTTCTAAAATTCAAGTACTTTTCCAGTTTTTTTAGGGTTAATGTCATTTTTAAGGCATTTACAAGGACTACTATCGAATTCAAGGACTTTTCAAAGCCTGTGCGAACCCTGTATCAACTTTAAAATATTTTCTTTCTATTAATGGCACATTTTTCCCATTTGTTTCTAAAACGTATCTTTCAAAAGAATAAATCAAGTTTTGTAACTAAAAGGAAACATTTCAAGAAGAAATTTTTGAGTGATTTTGAGTAATCAGATGATGTTCTCTCTTCACTGTGGAGAAAACACTTCCTCCCTGCCAGTTGCGCCTTGTTAGCTTTTGAGGAAAGTTTTAAAATCTATCACTTTCAGTGAAAGTATTCTCACATTACCATAAAGTTCAATGCTCAAACTCGCTTTTAACATAACTGGACCTTACTTTTAATACTTTTTGTCCATTTCCTTACTAATTAATACTATGTGTATACTTAGTGCATCAAAGTGCTATGTGCAGTTTTGTCGACTTTGACTTTAAGTCAACAACTGGTCATAACTTATATTTTCTATTTATTTTCTTATAAAAAAAGCACTATACCCCTGCTCTAGACTGGTGAAATAATTAATTCACCAAAGTAATATCTGCATACAAGTCAACCTTTAAGCAGTGTTTTCTTGAAATCATGAAAAATGCATGCACTCAGATGATATATTATTATTATCTAATTTAATAAAATGAGCCATGCCATGAGAAAATCAACATAGTGGCTTTGCCACCAGCATGGATCCAGACCAGCCTGCGCATCTGCGCAGTCTGGTCAGGATCCATGCTGTTCGTTAACAGTTTCTCTAATTGCAATAGACTTTGAAAGCGAACAGCATGGATCCTGACCAGACTGCGCGGATGCGCAGGCTGGTCTGGATCCTTGCTGGTCGCAATGCCACTATGTTGGTTTTGTCATGGCACGGCTCATTAATACTGTGAAATCATGTAATTTCTGGGCTATTTCATGTTTCATTGTACAAGAATTTATAAATTTCAAATTTTAAAGACAACATAAATTGAAATTTTATTATGTTAGTTGGAATTTAATTTAGTGGATTGGTGAAATCGTGAAATATAAATTTTTCAGGTTAATGTGTATAAAAGAAGATGTTAACTGTAAAGCTGCTAGTGTTACCTTCATCCACTTGTTATAGTAATCTATGACAGTTGCTACCTGCGTCTGCTGCAGCATAATCTCTGACACCCAGACTGAAGGTAGAAACAGCGTTCATCATTGCATGATTCCAAGTACACATTTAGCAACATGTAAAGATTTTTAAAACTGATAGCAAAATCCATAAATAGAGCAAATTCCATTCTATTTTTCATGAATATTTTTACTGTGTGACTACTCTGTCTAGCAGGGTAAATTCATTCTTACATATTAGTGTTTTTAAAATACTACTATGAACTCACTGAATAATGTTGCTTTTACTTCTTATTTACTGCTACTTATCACATGTATGAATGGAAGTACTTTCTTAATTTACAAAAATTAAACACAAAATTGACACACTTTTCACCCCCTTTAAGACCTTACTTAACCCTTAGCTTGCTGGCGGCAATTGACTCTGCCTTTGCGACCAGTGCAGACCAAAATCAGCCTGCACATCCGTGCAGTCTGATCATGGTCTGCACTGTTCGCTATTCAGTCAGTAATTTTTCAGTTAACACCCCTTTGAATAAGTGGTACTGCCCAAATTAAATGATGGACCAGTCCATTATAGAAATTTAGCAGGGTAAGGGTTAAGCTTGGTGTTTATTATGGACAGTGTACCAGTATATCATCATCATGTTTACTACAAAACAGTAGATTTTTTTCGATGTTTCAAAACAACCCGTGCCTTTCTGAAGAGGAAACTATAATGCAATAAATGCCAAGAAGGGTAAATCCAAATATGAAACCTAGTCAATAGGTTTTCATGATAACAGGCACAGTGTCAATTTGCAAGAGCTGGTGCCAATGTCATTATGAAATGGGCAAGTAAACACAGTATGACATAATTATCAGTCAATAACAGCTGTGCAAGATGTGAATTTTAACCAATATGGGGTAACTGGGGTTAAAAATATATATAAATAGACGCTCGTAAAATAATTCACTTTGCATTACAGATCATTTTCTTCAAATTCCAAGGGGAATATATGACAAACAGCCTGTATTTGGCTGTAAAAATTAGCTAAACAATCACTGTAGTTATATCATATACAGAAAAGTAACCACCATTTCAAAATGTTTCATTCCCAAAGGTCAAATTTCTGCTGGTTTATAATATTCAGCCTTTTGTGTAATATACTATATTTTGGCTTAATTACCAGCATAGGCTCTCTCGTTGATGTCCAAATGTGATGCATATCTCCTCCATGGCAGATCTCGCTTGTTTTCATTGTACCAAGAGACAAGACTGGTCCTTACTTCCTTCGTCTCCTCATCTGTGAAGTTGTGGAATGGTGGTATCGTTGAGGATTTATTTTCTAATACAAAATAAAAACTTTGCAATCACTGAAGTAGCTTTCATGATCAAAATAAGTATTTATAAATAATATATACTGATTGTTATGAAAAAAGGCGCAAAAAAGGATCAAACGCCGTTATGTTCAGTAGAGCTGCATCATTTAATGTACTTTGATGCTCTTTGTCTTGCCCTTTTGGTTTTTAACTGTTTGTTTTGTTTAAAGAATGAATCACGGTATCTCAAATATGTATCGAATACTTCTAAGAAGGTATAAAAACTCACATTAGCAGTTCACATGTGTCATTTGTGTCAAATAAAACAAATTTTTAAAACAAGAAAACTTAAATTTAACTGCCAAACTTTGATAAAACACGTCTGCATTGATCACACTCGCAAGTGTAAAATTTACAGTTATTTAGGACCAATTACTTTAGGATCATGTCTGTTTCTTTCTGTACAGTCGTCCGTCTGTCCAAGTGTCAACACAAAAGAAGAAACCTTTAATAAATCACATCTGCATTGATCACGCTACCCTATTGTTTTTTTTAGCATGTTACCGGAAACAAAGAATTTTTTTTAGGCCTTGGGGCAAATTATTTAGGATAAGATACAATGTCATGTCTGTTTCTTTCTGTCCGAGTGTCAACACAAAACAAGAAACCTTTAATAAATCAGGTCTGCATTGATCACGTCCATAAGAGTAAAATCATTTAGGGCCCATTTTTTAAGATACAATGTCATGTCTGTCTGTTGCGAACGATAACGACAATCTGATCATTCGTTGATAACATAATTTAACAAAATGTCGGCCTATATGATAGGAGTGTGTAAATATGGCGAAATAAACAGGTAAATCACAAATAGTAAATCATAAATCACAAGAAATGTAATTTATTTAACTAATATTTATAATGATCCTTAGTCCAACTAATTTGACATGATCCTAGGAAATATTGAGATTTTTTTTCATATGGGCAATATCCCCACTCGCGTCAAACATTTGAAAGACCAAAATAATTAAAGCAATTTCCGATGAAATTTTCATTGCTGCCGACGCTTTACATGCTATAGGTTTAAACGCCGATTATTTCACGAATTTTCTGGTGATTTAAACCTATGTATGTATACACTTAATCTTTACCGTGTTGACACGCTAATATGCACATGCGATAAAACCAATAACTTTACATGACTGTGTACTGTGATTTATCCTCCATTATTTTGGTCCTTGAAAGTTTTGACATTTAGATTGCCCATCACAAATATAAAACAATCTGAACGTCGAATTATTTTGACTATAATGATCCTTTATAATACATTTTATTACAGCCGTCTACCCCGACTTACATGTTTATATATGATAATTATGCATATATAGTGCCGGCTATGTAGACCTTTTGTCTAGGTAGCCGGAACTGGCTACTTAGACAGTAAGACACTGCCTTCCAAGAAAACACAAATTGAATGGATCTCGACTGGATGGCTCATCAGAAATGGACTAATTTCTAGAACAACAAGAATTATGTCAGGTCCTAAGTTAAATATCGGACTACGAGTTATACAGGGTGCCTTAACAGTTCTGTTCATATGATTTCGGATTATAATACCACCCGATCACTACCACACTTACTGTACATTTGAACATTTGTATAACAGCAGATGAAATTTAAAGACAAAAGAATACCTTTTTGAGATCCATTTTGATTCTTTCTTTTAACCATACTTGTTGTCACAGCTGATCGCCAGTAAGGCAAAATATTTGTTAATTTGAACGTTTTGGGGTAATGTTTTTCGATTTTTTGCGGGAAAAGGGACCAGTCGTTGGTTGCAGGTTTTGTTGCAGAATTGAAGATTTTGTTTACTGAATTTCATATTGTAAGTGCATTGTACATTACTCCTTTTCGTTATCTGAATATAAAATGGCTTTTGATATGGACAGTAACATAAATGTCTGAACAAGATATAGATCTGAAATATTTATATAAAAGCTAGTCCTTCATCGGTCGCATTTCTCTAAGCTTTTGTAGGTTACGGGCTGCCATTTCTTCAAGCTCCTATAGGTCACTCTACACTAAATAGTATTCCCTATATATTCTATATAAAACTGACATTTTTGGGCGGATTGTCGAAGACAATTCTGTCCAGTGAAACCACAATTCATAATTTTAACATGTCCAAAACATTGCGGAATGATACTTATTTCACTTGGGTATTGATTACATTTTACTCGGACTTTATCATAGACTCCCTGTATAAAATCTCAAACTTTTAACTAAAATACAGGTATTAAATCGATATGATATTTCAATGAAACTTCAATTTTGTTGTTTGTAGCATCATCTGGGGCATGAGCAGTGAAAAGTCTTAATTTGATTTCTAAAATGGTGTGATATTTGTTTCTAAAGTCACTATATGTTCATTGTAAATATACTTTGTTATACCCCAAGTGGAAACTGGCAGGTACTCGAAAATGCAGCTCTCTGATTGGTCAATTAGAACCCCTAATGTACTGTGATGTCATGATAAAGTTAGGAAATAGATTTTACTTTTGAGTGATATACCGGTTAATATATCACGCTTTGAAGTTCAGATGCGCAGTAATCTAATCACGAAGGCCGAAGGCCTGAGTGATTAATTATAAAGCATCTGAACGACAAAGCGTGATATATTCACCTGTTTATCCCGAAAAAATAAAATCTATTTTCATTCTAACACGATCATTTCAACTAAATGAAAAAAGTGTGCTGAATTATTTGACGCGCAATACTAATCGAACGCCATTTAACTGCTGTTGACGTCATAACACGCGCAAATTATGTCATTTGTACGCCAGCGTGATCTGACGTGAGATTTTATCACGTCAAATTTCTTCTTTGCCTATATGGGGCAAAATATCGTGTTCGAATTATGAATAATACATATATGAATGAATTTCCGCTTAATCGACTTTTTGATAACCAGCATATATTTCGTACTCTGCCGAGAGAAAATAGTTCTCAAATGGGGGCAGCACATAGAACAACTGAAATTACCATGCTTCACTGCGCGCTTTAATTTAAAGTGCTACCAAACATAGCTAGACCCATTTCAGAGAACAAATCCTTTCCTCATTTTAAAGAGTTATGATAAAACTGATATAATATGAAGAGAAAAGTAGGGGTCATGTGTCTTCTAAGAGAGATTTCTCTTGTCAAATTTGCTCACTGTAAAATCATATCAAAATCACACTGCTGTGACCTGGAAGAACTACTCATACTAAAATTGAGTTTCACTTCACCAAATTCAACCTCCTCTCCCATTTTTTCTACCAAAATGTCAAAAATACATCCACAATCAAATTTAAACAGAAAACAGCTTTCTGTGGTCATGCCAAGTGAAAAATTAGTGTTTAAAAACCTGTCTGCCATTAGGTGACTAGACCAGATGGATCTCATGCTGGTTCCTTTACTATAATTAGGCCTATAAAGTAGCATCAGTTAAGTAATGGTAGCCAGAACTAAATTTCTTCAGATTGTCTTCTCATGAACGACATTGAAGAGACAAAAGAGGTTTTGCCACCTCAATTGCTTAATGGTAGAGTGTCCGCTTAGAGTATGAAAAGTCGGGGGTTCGTTTCCGAAGACGCGAGACATTGTACTGGTAGCTGCCTTGCCTAGCACTTTATTAGTATTTTAATAAAAGGTTGTATCAAGTGTTGATCATATGCGATGTTCAATAAAGCTTACCATTACCCACCAATATCTCGTGGGCATGTGCTGATGGTTAACAATTCTCAGCAAGCTCACATCTCACTTGCTATTCATCCCAACTGAATGAAATTTCACACATTGTCAGCAAATTAATATCTCCGTAATTCAATATCACAACGAATAACATTTCACACACTTCATTGCCAGTGTAATACTAAATGAATGACATACATATAGATCCCACAACTTTTCCTTTCATTTTGATGAAATTATGACCCTTTTTAGCTAAAACAAAGTAGTTTAAACATTTGAGCCGCACCATGAGAAAACCAAAATAGTGCGTTTGCGACCAGCATAAATCCAGACCAGCCTGCGCATCCGTGCAGTCTGGTCAGGATCCATTCTGTATGCCGACAGTTTGTCTAATTGCAATAGGCTTTGAAAGCGAACAGCATGGATCCTGACCACTGCGTGGATGCACAGGCTGGTCTGGATCCATGCTGGTCGCAAATGCACTATGTTGGTTTTCTCATGGTAAGGCTCATTTTTCTTTTCAACAATAGTTTGCGACTGTCAGCAAGTAAATATCTTGGTAACTACATATCACAACTGAAAGAAACTTCACACTTTCCTTAACTGTAATCATATCAAATAACTTACATAGGTTTCACAACTCCTGCTATCATTCTGATGAAATTATGCCCCTTGTGTAGTTTGACATTTTTTTTTTCAACAAAATTCCGTTTGTGACTGTGAGCGAGTTATTTTCCCAGTTACTACATATCATAAAATTGCGAATGATGCTTTACACATGTCTGCCAACATAAGTCCAATTGTATGAACCAAGTTTCAGACCTGGGTCAGATTTTTTAAAAACTTGTGTGTGTATAGGTGGTTAATATTAAGGTGTACTGCAAGTCTTCTCTCCAAAAAGCAATGATGAATTCGACATTTCTTTGCCTTTAACTGCCTATTTCATCTTTTTATAGTTATAAGGTCTCAGATCTGTTTAGAGGGTTTATGTACCTTTTAAATATAATGAAAAAGATGCTAATGTTTGAGATTTTAAGAAATAAAATTTCACAAAGCATTATATTTGCCATCTTAAGTCTTTTGAAGTGCTTTAAACTCATTCCTTGGCTATATCAGTTTCTGCAGTAACAAACAAACAAGAGGACCATGATGGCCCTATATCGCTCACCTGTTATCATTGCACTTGAGGACAAGAAGGTCCTCAGAAAAAATATCTAAGTCCAAAGGACAGGAACAACAAAGCGAAGAAATTTAACCAAAAAGAAAAAAAATTCTTACAAGGTATAGATATGTCAAAATACACCTAAAAATTGGAGGTACAATCCATGTTGTACCACAGAAAAGTGGTCTCGGTTTTTCCCTATGGCCAATAATAAAAAAGTTACTAAAAATAAGCTATTTATAGTAACGTAAAAGGGAAGTAATTAAAAAAATAAAAATATTGTAAGTGAACAAAAGAAGGATCTGCCAAATAAATCTGTTGACATAAATAAAATTTCAGATCAGTATCTGCATTAGTTATGGAGATATACCCATTTTAATTTGAAATAAAGGGAGGTAATTTGACATAAAATCTGTCCATAGTTATCTACCCTGATTGTCTCAGTCCAACTAATAACAATAATGAAATTTCAAATAAGTCCTATAAGTACTTACTGATATAAATCCATTTTGATTACAATCAGGGGAGGTAATCAGATATAAAATAACTCTGGAACCTACAATTGGATCTGATTTGTCATGGAATCCAAGATTTATTGTTGTTAAAGATATTTTGGAAATTTGTATCATATAAAACCATAAATGAAGTCTCTATATGGCTGCAAAAGCCAAAATAGCCGATTTTGGACCTTTAAGGGGCCATAACTCTGGAACCCATGATGGAATCTGGCCAGTTGAAGAAAGGAAACAAGATCTTGTGGTGATACAAGTTGTGTGCAACTTTGGTTAAAATCAAATCATAAATGAAGCTGCTATTGTGCAGACAAGGTCAAAATAGCTAATTTTGACCCTTTCAGGGGCCATAACTCTGGAACCCATTAAGGGATCTGGCTGGTTCAAGAAAGGAACCAAGATCTTATGGTGACACAAGTTTTGTGCAAGTTTGATTAAATTCAAATCATAAATGAAGCTGCTATTGTGCAAACAAGGTCAAAATAGCCAATTCTTGCCCTTTCAGGGGCCATCACTCTGGAACCCATAATGGAATCTCGCCAGTTCAAGAAAGGAACCGAGATCTTATGGTGATACAAGTTGTGTGCAAGTTTGGTTAAAATAAAATCATAAATGAAGCTGCTATTGTGCAGACAAGGTCAAAATAGCTAATTCTGGCCTTTTCAGGGGCCATAACTCTGGAACCCATAATGGAATCTGGCCAGTTCAAGAAAGGAACCAAGATCTTATGGTGATATAAGTTGTGTGCCAGTTTGGTAAAAATCAAATCATAAATAAAGCTGCTATTGTGCAGACAAGGTCAAAATAGCTAATTTTGGCCCTTTCAGGGGCCATAACTCTGGAACCCATAAAGGGATCTGGCCAGTTCAAGAAAGGAACCGTGATCTTATGGTGATACAAGTTGTGTGCAAGTTTGGTTAAAATAAAATCATAAATGAAACCACTATCGTGCAGACAAGAAATTGTTGACGGACGGATGCACGGACGGACTGACGACGGGTGATCACAAAAGCTCACCTTGTCACTATGTGACAGGTGAGCTAAAAAAGATTAAATCCATGGAATGTTAAACTGTAACTGGTCACAATCTGAACTCTTCTCTTTATTTTACTGTTAGAATGTTAGTTCCGCAGATAATCTGAACACACATTTGGAAGTGTTCAAAATACATGTCCAAGACCATAAAACAGTACCTTGATGAAATATTTAAAGGCTTTCATGGGGATCTGGGCAAGTTTCCTGAGTTCCATTACTTTTGCAGCCTACTGGAGACTGATGCCACATTCACTCAGATCTACTTTCTTGCATTTCTGTGACCTTCATTACAAAGTAATAAAGATACAGATTTTCAACAGGGAACAAAATGAGATTTCTACAAGATTTTTTTTTTTTTCATGTCTGTTAATATGAAATTACTGAAATATGATTTCAATGATCAAAATATGAGAAAATGTATGTCATGCATGTACCTAAATGTAACATATGATTGAACGATATAAAAAATCTAACAGATATCATCTGAATGATTATTTCAGTACATATTCATCCACCAATGCTGAATTCAGCTGATCTGATTTGAAACAACAAAATAAAAATACACTTTTTGTGATACTGATGTAAGTAATGTTCCTAACAAACATTTCATTTCAGTATATTTTAACCACAATAACTATCATACATTGTATTAATGAGCTATTTCATAAACTGCTGAAGATAGTATACACTTTTACAAGCTACAATTAATTTGTAACTTTTTGCAATCATTCAAGATTTAGTTACATACATGTACTTCTTGCAATCTTTCTTAACATGTTTAATTCATTCTTCAATTTTTGTCATTCAAAATCACCATATTTGTTTATTTTTCAATGCTGTTAACAGTTAATCATGCACCATTGACTTATCAAAATGATTATGACTTCAGGCAGCTAGCGTATCTGGTAAGTAGATTCTGTAAGTGACATTCTGGAATGTGAGCTTGCTAATGTTATAAATGGACCTCTCAAAAATTCCACCAAATTGTTCCAAGAAATTAATTTCAACCTTGTTTTTCCATAATTGAAGAGATTTTTATATGAAACTGACAACTTCAGCTAATATCCAGTAAACACGCAACTGTTTCAAGAAGATGCTATGGCAAATATATTATCTTGGAATGGTCACAATTAAATTCTTGATCTTCAGAACTATATGTCTAGGACATTTCAGCTTGAGACACAACACAGTGGGTTCTTAGACACAACACACACTTTTACAATAAGCCTGTTTTTATATTTCATTGTGAAACTCCTTATTTCTCAATCTAGAAAGCTGCCAGTCAAGTTTCTGCCAAGTTCCTATGTACACTATGTCGCAGGTTTGTCCTCTGTCTTTTGAGTGTCTTTGTTTTCCTCAGCTTCAGTTTTAGCTGGGTCAATTGCTGAAACAGTTAAATATATGAATTCATTTTCAGATATAATTTTAGTATATTTTTTTTTTTACTTTTACTTTCCTCTGCAGCATTAGTCAGTGTTTACTGTGAACATTCATACCTAAAATTTTGCCCTCAATAAATGTGAATGTCTGCTATATAAATTCACATTAATATATAAAAGAATACTGGCACCATACCTTGTGTGACTGCTTTTAAATGTACAGTAATTAAGAAGAATATCAATGAGTGCAGGCATTTAAGATTGTTTTAACTTCTGTAATTCTCTGTATAAATTAACAGGTAAATGCCTATGGTAATATAGAAAACATTTTATAAACAAATAACTGGATAAAATACCCTTTAAACTTTTTTAAACTCTTTTCAAAAATAACAACTTATTGGAAATCTTATATCCTTTTTGGATATAACATAAAATCTGATAAAATCTTGCACTACAGACAGTGAGCAAATATATTAACAACACCGCATAAAAATAACACATGAACTTCATTCAACTCTGGAAAGCATATTAAAATAATAATCTTCAAAAAGGAATTATTGAGTTAATATTTTGTTAGCTATAGTCTGTGTAGAGATTTACACGTTATTATTTCTGTGTTCTTGTTAAAACTTTCCCATGCTCTTTACAGCAATTTTATATGGTAATAAAGATATAATAGTTCACAAAAACATTTCTGGTCTCAGTCAAGTCACTGAACAAGGAAAAACAATACATATGTGCAGCACTAATTAACCTATTTTTGTGCACCAGAACATATCAAAAAATTTAATGATCTCAATTCTTAAACATGAGTGCCAGTCTCACATTAAACACAAATTAATTTTGACTTCAACAAGGCAGTCTGAAAGACAGCTATATCCCCCGAAACTGTTATGGAGAGTGAAAGGGTTGATGGTATTGGGTGGAAGCATTGACGTTGTTAAGTTTATCTTATAGTCCATGTATGACAACATCAATAAATTTGAAAATCCTTCAAGGGGTTTAGGAAATACAGAGCCGACACAAAATGAAAGACTCAAACCTTAAACCTTGAGTTGTGACCCTGACCTCGAGTCGACATGGCTGACACACGAGTTCTGCACATCGTCTTGATGAGGTGATCATTTGTTTCAAGTTTCATGAAAATCCTTCAAGGGGTTTAGGAGATACAGTGAGGACACAAAACGGAAGGCTGAAACATTTGACCTCGAGTTGTGACCTTGACCTTGAGCCGAGATTGCTGACTCAAGTTCTGCAAATCGTCTTGATCAGGTGATCATTTGACCCAAGTTTCCTGGATATACTTTAAGGGGTTTAGGGATACAGAGTGGACACAAATTGAAAGGCTCAAACTTTGACCTTGACCTTGAGCCGTCATGGCTGACTCGTGAGTTCTGAACATCATCTTGATCATTTGACCGAAGTTTCATGAAAATCTTTCAAGGGACTTAGGAGATACAGAGTGGACACAAAATGTTATGGACAGATGGAAGGATGGACCATTTCCTATAACCCCCACACCACTCGTGGCGGGGGATTAAAAATACTCTACTTATAGCCAGATGACAGTCAAGTTTTGCAGTTTTGACTAATTTAAGGGCCTGGTTTGTTTTCAAACATGACCTAGATTTTATAGCGCACATATTTTTTGTATAATTATGGTTCAGTTCAAGCAACAAATACTCTAGATATTTAAGAGACACAATGTCAATTTTCATAATTCTGACTAATTCAAGGGCCAAAACTCTCAGGTACTTATCTAAACTGGCTGGTAATGATCAAGATTTTAAAGACATACACATTCTGAAAAAGTATGGCTGATACCAAAGAACAAGTACTCTAATTACTGACCGGTCACTGTCAATTTCATCTTACTGACTCAATAAAGTCCGTAACTCTTTTATTACAATACTGAAAAATGGTTCATACTTTGTACATATTGAAGTGTATAAATGAAATACAATAAATTAAATATATTGTATGAGACAATTGTTGATATATAAATTCTGTTATCCTTTTTTGAATTTATTATCTTTGTTAAAGATATTACATTAAGGATGTTACATCCTAGCTAGCCATTGACATTAATAGCAAAAAGCATTATCACATAACAATAGTATCAGTGTTCAATTACCTGTCTAAGTAGAGATATCAACTGCAAAGATTGCAATTCCCACATTTTATAAATATGTCCATTATATATAACAATTATTCTTTCTATACCAAAATAGCTTGTAGTTAAACTGTTCAATGGCACAAATGGCTGAGGTTTTATTTCAGACAAACAAATATTAGTCGTTTCATATGAAATGTCAGCAGTTTAAACAAGGCAGTCTGAAAGACAGCTGTATACCCCGCCACTGTTATGGATAGTGAAAGGGTTGATGGTTTTAGGTGGTAGCATTGACTTTGTTAAGTACATTTTATAGTCCATGTTGTCGACATCAATGAATCTGAAAATTCTTCAAAGGGTTTAGGAGATACAGAGCGGACACAATATGGAAGGCTCAAACCTTTGACCTTGAGCCAAATGGCTGACTCATGAGTTCTGCACCTAGTCTTTATGAGGTGATCATTTGACCCAAGTATCATGAAAATCCTTCAAGGGGTTTAGGATATACAGAGCTCAAACCTTTGACCTTGAGCCGACATGGCTGACTCATGAGTTCTACACATCGTCTTGATGAGGTGCTCATTTGACCAAAGTTTCATGAAAATCCTTCAAGGGGTTTAGGAGATACAGAGCTGAAACCTTTGACCTTGAGTTGTGACCTCTAGCCGACATGGCTGACTCATAAGTTCTGCACATCGTCTTGATGAGGTGATCATTTGACCAAAGTTTCATGAAAATCCTTCAAGGGGTTTAGGATATACAGAGCTTAAACCTTTGACCTAGAGTTGTGACCTTGACCTTGAGCCAACATGGCTGACTCATGAGTTCTGCATATCCTCTTGACGAGATGATCATTTGACCAAAGTTTCATGAAAATCCTTCAAGGGGTTTAGTAGATACAGAGCGGGCAAAAAATGTTACGGACAGACGGAAGGACAGGAAGGACTGACGGAGACCATTCCTATAATCCCCTGCCACAGGTGAAAATACTGTGAAATAATATTATTTCATGGTTTTAACCAAAGCAGTAATTTCGTGGGGATATAATTTTCAACATTTGAGCATTAAATGAATGGAAATTTTAATTGTTCGGACCCCAACTAAAATTTAGCCCAGTACCAATATCAATGATTTCACAGTATATGGCAATGTATTTTATTAATATATGAAAAAAGTTACCAGCAAATGCCAACCAATTACTTATATTTTTTCTTCTGTTAGCAAAAATAAAAGCCTAACATTGCTATGTATAAGGCCAAAAAAACAAAGTCAGTAGCCAATATTTTTAGTAATACTCTGCTAAGCATTTGGCTTTATATATTTTTTATTACTCTGGTCTATGCTCTGTAAGCTTTCTTTTAAGTTTTTGGGGCTGAGTAATCACAAATACATTTAGTAATTTTTCTTTATGATATTGATAATGAGTACAAATTTTAAATACTTGCAAAAAATATGCATATGGAATTTGAACTAGTTTTAACGTTAAGAAAAAGACATTAAAATTTATCACATCTAAAACAAGACCTGTGCTCTCACCTTTCTTTTCAGTTTGTTCGGGAACAGCTGGTTTTTCTTTCTCCTCCCTGAAAAGCATAACACAATATACTAAAAAAATTTCAACAGCTGTTTTACTTACATATGTAAAAATGAGTAGTTTTTAGCTGCACAAACCCACTTAGCATATTTTCTCGGCGAAAGTGTATACGAGAAACAAATGGGATTTTTAGCAGGTAAATGAATTACAGTGTAATCTAATCATATCTGCTGGAAACATTAAATTGTGTTACAAAATTATTTAATCGGGGTAAAAATATCTGCATATGTAAGGGGGTGGTGGGTCATTAGAGGTGTCAGTGGAAGAGGTTATACTACATCAAGTCATCCACATCAAAAGAAAAAAATACTAGTCTGTTCATAAAAGCTGTTTTGTTTGTTTGTCTTGGGGTCTACGCTGTTTTCAACAGTATTTTAGTTATGTAACAGCAGGCAGTTAACCTTACCAGTGTTCCTGGAATCTGTACCAGTACAAACCTGTTCTCCGCAAGTAACTGCCAACTTCCCCACATGAATCAGAGGTAGAGAACAATTTTTTTCAGACACAATGTCTTTTATCAACTAGTCACAGAGAACATGCGACCCGCCCAGGGATCAAACTCACGACTCTGCGATCCATTGATCTGCGCTCTCCCTATTGAGCTAAGCGGGAGGGCTTGTTCATAAAAGCTGATCAACTTTCTTAATGTATATCTTTTATTCCTTTGAATGACTGGGGCAAGATTAGTTATTTAACTATGTTCTCTTAAACTAGGAGTTTTCGTGCATTTCTGCATTGTTCAATCTTACTTTCCTGATGTTACTGACATCATCAAACGAAATGTGGTAAAACGACAATAACTGAGATGACATATACAGTGTGTTAAAAAGTTATAATGGACAGCAACTGCACTTGAAGAGGAAAATACTAACCACTTTTTCATTCAGGTAATCGGGTGGATCACATAATAAGGATAAATGCTTAACGAGTAATATTTAAAGGTATGCACTATAATGCACCATGACAAACGTTTTGAAGTTTAATTTGTTAGTTTTTGGGGGTTTCAAACCATTTTTCAACACTATTTCGAATATAGCATGATAACTTATTTTAACATAACAACTGGTCCTGGATTTTTACTTGTATTAACCTGTTCTTTACAAGTAAATGGCTACTTCCCCACATGAATCAGAAGTGGAAATTGAATGCTTCACAGTCAATGATCTTGATGGGTATAAACCTTGCCTGAGAACAGAACCTTAAACAGAAAAGCTGACTGGAAATAAAATCTGTAAGAAAACCCTCTGGAAACAGATTGTGCTCTACCTACTGAGCTACCGGCTGGCTTTTGGGCTTTTTGTATCTATAACGACATTCTAAAGAAATGCAATGTTAAATACGAATATACATGACATCTTACATATTCTGATCCTTATCTTTAGCATTCTCATTGCTATCAGCCTCTTTCTTTACTTCCTTTTTCTCTCCATCCTTGTTTTCAGCTGAAAATGGTAAAATTATTCATGACTTTTGTTTTAATAAAACAGTAAAAAGGTACTTGAAATTTTGGCAATATTTTTGCATCCATTTCCCTTTGAACAGATTTGTTTTATAAATGTTCCAGGAGAAGATTTTGATATAACATGAACTGTGAACTTTTAAGTAAATTCTTTCAATTAACTTTATGTAGTAATGTTCTACAAACACAAACAACATTACAGCATTATAATTTTCAAACTATATTTACATTTTGCTCCATCAGCTTTCTTTTCTTCCTCTGTTTTTGGACGCTTGGGTTTAGGTTTATGTGATGTTCGGTCACGGCGTGCACCACTCTCATTTGGTCCGGACATCTCATCTTCGGAGTCTGAGAATTCTTCATCACAATGAATTCGCTTATCACTGGCACGGACTAAAACAGAATTAAAAAAAGTTGGTTTATTTTTTAAAATAACGTTACTGTTAATAACAATGACCTTGGTCAAAACATCATAAAACTAGCAACTGAAAAAGGCAGTTCCTAACACTTTGGTTCCTACAAGATAACAAGTCCAGGACTCTTGTTTCAGAATTCTGAAATAACAATGTTTCTTTGACAAGTGTAAAGAATATGTTACAGTCCCACTTTTTTCAGCAAGTTAACTGACAAATTTTCCACATGGCACAGAAATTGAAGAGAAAATATGCATCTCTGATTCAGTTTTTACAAATAACATGTCAAACTTCGGGCTAAAAAGTGACTGGATCACAATAACAACAACTGTCTCCAAACCCTTACTGACATGTATAACAAGTGTCATCCTAAAATTAATGTGAACATTTCAAAAGCCTTTTATAAGTCTACTCTCATCTGACAAATTTATGTCACAACACATATTTAATAATTAAAAGGAAAGTTCTGACACAACTTAATAAAATTACTACAAAGAGAAAGACTTACTTGAGATTCTCAAGTCAGGAGTGACTTTAACTTGCAATTTAGCTGTCAGGAGATTTTAAAATAGGATTTTACTATTTAAAGTGAATAATTGAGGAACTGACTGTCTGGTGAGACTTATTTGAGATCATACTGCCGCGAGACACTAACTTGATATTCTACTATTTGGAGATACTAAATTGACATTCTACTGTCGGGAGAGACTAATTTAAAATTCTACTGTTGGAGACTAGCTTGATATCCTGCCGTTGGGAGACTTACTTGAGATTCTACTGTCTGGAGAGACTTACTTGAGATTCTCAGTTGGAGACTAATTCGTGATTCTGCTGTCTAGAGAGACTAACTTGAAATTCTACTGTCAGGAGACTTACTTGAGATTCTACTATCAGGACAGACTTACTTGAGATTCTACTGTTGGGAGAGACTTACTTGAGATTCTACTGTTGGAAGTGACTTACTTGAGATTCTACTGTCATGACAGACTTACTTGAGATTCTACTGTCAGGAGTGACTTACTTGAGGTTCTACTGTCATGACAGACTTACTTGAGATTCTACTGTCAGGAGTTACTTACTTGAGATTCTACTGTCAGGAGTGACTTACTTGAGATTCTACTGTCAGGAGTGACTTACCTGAGATTCTACTGTCAGGAGTTACTTACTTGAGATTCTACTGTCAGGAGTTACTTACTTGAGATTCTACTGTCAGGAGTTACTTACTTGAGATTCTACTGTCAGG
Organism: Mercenaria mercenaria; assembly: GCF_021730395.1. NCBI lineage: Eukaryota > Metazoa > Mollusca > Bivalvia > Venerida > Veneridae > Mercenaria > Mercenaria mercenaria. The sequence continues at coordinate 45,667,554 of NC_069363.1, read as the reverse complement.
AGTGACTTACTTGAGATTCTACTGTCAGGAGTTACTTACTTGAGATTCTACTGTCAGGATTCTCTTTATCTTCTGTGTCACTCTCATCGTTTAGGGCATCCTCTGGTATTGCTGAAACATAGTTTAAGTTATTAGACTTCAACTCTACAACTCTTTGATCCAAAATACAATAAAAACAACTTTTAATGTGAAACAAAGTCACACAAACATGACATCTACAGCCCAAGTCTCCACCCTTTACATTTTAAATCGTTGTACAAAGACACAAGTCTGTAACTGGTAAATGCTTTCATTTTAAACAGAATGTACTTAACAAGAGCTAGTAAGTATCTAATATTAATGCCACTTGTGTGCCGATACCAATGGTTTAGTGTAAGGGTTAGGGTCCCTGCCTGTGACCTTGACCATTCAGACCCAAACTTTTCACACAACACACACTCTCATCATGTTTAACATTTGTGTAAAGGTTCAACAGAAACATTTTGAATATTTTAAAAGTCATTTCAGAGAAAGGTGTTTCAGGCAGAAAGATAACATGTGATTACTATAGTTACATCTCACAATGGACGTAAAGAAACAGAAAAACAGAATCAACATTATATTCGTACCTTGCATCTGTACTCCTGGTGCATGAGGTAACATTCTCAAGTTCTCAAACAGCCGTGTTCTACAAAAAGTAATGGCATAGTGTTTTCAAGCAACAATATTTCAATATAAAACAATTTACAGATTGGTTACAATTCAGAATAGTGCAATTTTGCCTCAGGAAAACAATCACTTTTTTAGATTTGAGCCATGCCATGACAAAAACCAACATATTGGCTTTGTGACCAGCATGGATCCAGACCAACCTGCGCATCCGGGCAGTCAGGTCAGGATCCACGCTGGTCGCAAAGCCACTATGTTGGTTTTCTCATGGCGCGGCTCATTTCATCTCCACAAAATCAATGTGGATGCGCATTTAGAACAGAAAACAGTGATACACCCTAAATGCAGTCAATCAAAACTTACTTTATCTTTTCTAAATATTCTCCAGTATTCTGGTTAGCCATATTAGATGGACTGATGTTCAACTTGAAGTCTGGACCGTAATACTCAAAATAATCATTGTATGGCAATTCTGAAAATAAACACATTTACTGATAATATAATTATAAAGCTCACAAATAGAGTCATACTCTATTCATTTTGCACAGAAAAATCTCACAAATATAAAAGAGCAATAGTAAGGGACTGTCAGATGTGATTGCAGTCAAATTTCATCCTTATTGGGCTTTGTAGCTGCTTCCCCTAGAACTTAATAAAACAAAACTTCTTTGTTTAACCCTACTGACTTTTTAACAACTCGCATATTAAAGAAAATACTTCGTATCAACATCGTATTATAAATGATACATTAAAATTTCTTGCATATACATTACTAGAGCAACTGGAATTGATGATGTTTTTACATTTAGAACATGTACATAAAAACACAACACTAAACTTTGGATGTGGAAGCAGTACAAGTGATACTTGTGCCCATTGCATATGATGGCCCCATTTGATACAAATTATCTCCTTAAGAATACTACCAAAAGATCTGTGAAGACAATTTACCAAGTTTTGTTGAAAGTAAGCCTAAATTCACAAGTAACAGATTCTGACATCAGTATAATTTATGATTTTTAATAAAGACAGTGTTTTACCATTGGCTACTTCTACATTCAGTGCTATAGAAGTTTCATGTGTCCAACATCTAGCTACATTTCTGATGGTATAACCTCCTCCACCTAGCAACATTAATGGTAGATTCCACTTCTTCATAAACTCTACTGCTTTACCATGACCTGAAATAATAGTAATGTGTGATATACTGTAAAAATATCTCAACTCACTTCAAAGTCACATCTTTGCCTGGAATAGCCTTCATAATAATACAAATAATTCAGTTCACTGGTTTATTTAACACTGAAGAAAATCTTAAATTTAAGTATACTATAATTTTTAAAAGGTTTCCCCTTTGTCTGGCAAGACCAATGACTAAAGTACTTAAAGAAAATTAAAATTGTGTAAAGTGCTCTTCTATTTTGTAGTGAAAGATAACTGAGCCGTGCCATGAGAAAACCAACATAGTGGGTTTGCGATCAGCATGGATCCAGACCAGCCTGCGCATCCAAAGCATATTGCAATTAGAGAAACCGTTAGCAAACAGCATGGATCCTGACCAGACTGCGCAGGCTGGTCTGGATCCATGCTGGTCGCAAAGCCACTATGTTGATTTTCTCATGGCGCGGCTCATATAATAATTATTTATGCAATGATTTTGTAAATGTGTTAAAAACACTGCTTATGATTACAAGCACAGTATAACTATTGTTTCTTCTTTAATATCAAAAACAGTTCTAAATACCACATTCTGCTTATTACATATAAATAATGTACACATAAAAGAATGTACATGTGTATACCTACCTTTGAGAGTGAGATTAAAACAACCAAGCCTATCCCCTGAGAGTGAGTCAGCACCACACTGTAACACTATAACACTGGGCTGATACATCTCCATTACCTTAGTCATCACCTGCCAAGTATGGTGTACATAAGTAAAGACATAAGGAGCACTGACTGCATGAAATTATCCAATCAAATTTTAACTATGGTGTATGGGAGTCACAACTTCTTTCCATCATGCCGTTCGAGAGAAGTTGAAAGTGAAGAAGGAGACAATATTATTTAAATAAATAAGTTAGATAAAACACAAGTGGCAAGTAAACAGTATCAAAACTAATGAGCGTTAAAAAGGGCCAACAGTTTTATGGTCAACATACTGATGTCTGAAATAGATTTTCATATGCCAAAATCAAGGTTACTCAAGTGCCAACTTACTGGTTTGAAGATTGTTTCATAAGCCTCATCATCTATACCATCTCGAAGAGGGAAGTTAACTGCATAATACTTCCCTTTACCTGCACCTATATCCTGTAAGGAAGAAAATTTTGATTCATATACACTTATGAAAATATTGTACTGCTAAGTAATTACCAGTATGGCAATATGTGTCAGCTGCTAAATTAAGCGTGATCCTGTATTGTATCATAAACATTGTCAGATCAAACTACCTTCAAAGAGATAATACCACCTTTCAATGGCCTCAAGTTAAACTATCCAATGTCTCGGCAAGAATTTTTAAGTCTTCACTATCAATACAGCAAACATCATGCATATATGGTAAACCTTTAATCTATGTCTAAGGTAAGGTATACAATAAACTGCAATTAAAACAACTATGTGTTTTATAATTTAAATCTCCAGTAATTTACCCTAAGATCTCCAGTTCCAGGGAAGTATTCCCCATATTTATGGAATGACACTGTCATCACACGGTCCGTGGTGTAGAATGCTTCCTCGACACCGTCGCCATGGTGAATGTCAATGTCAATGTATAACACTCTCTGGTGGTATCTATATTTAGAAACAAGGGCAATATATTCCAATATTCTCCTAATTGGGAATGGTGTTGTAAACTAAATTCCTAAGTAACAATGAATAGAATTTCAAACACAAAACTTCAAATCCTCTTTTATTCATACTCATTTTTCAGTTTAACATTTTAGAAAACAATATGCAGTATTTACGATAGAGAAGTCTCACATTTAATTTCAAATGATCCAGTATACCTGTACACTTTTGTGAATTTTCTGTGACCTACATAGTAAGTCCTGGTATTTATCTACAGTAGATTCCAAACGAATAGTTAGTTTCAGTGCAGACTGCAGAAAAAATCTGCAGTTTAGGGATAAAATTGCAGACTGAAATCTGCTAAAATGTCTGCAATTTAGGGAGACCATAGTTTCAGATCTTCTAGTTTGAATTGAAAATCTTTTGTGACATTCAAAGAAATATTTGCACATATTAAATTATATATTGTTGAAAATACTCTATGATATCTAAAAAGTCACTGCATGCTATAACAGAAAACAAATCCATGTGTTCTTACTTGAGTAGTTCAAGAATGGCCAACACAATATCGTTTACATAACAGAATCCAGAAGCCTCAGATTTCTTAGCGTGGTGAAGACCTCCTGCCCAGTTAATAGCAATATCTGCTGCCTGTTTGTTCAATTTGACTGCTCCAGCTGTGTTTGAAAGCAACAGTTCCTCATTATTGAACAACAAATACACTGTATCTCTTGTATGTAGTTACTTGGAAAACTTGGTGTGCAATACAAAATTACTAAACATATCTGACCGAGTAACAGGGTAACTGGTAAGAGCTGCAACATGTTTTAGGGTAACTGGTAAGAGCTAAAGTCCTAGATTTCTAACCATATATACCAAATTAATAGATCCCTCAGAAACTTCTCAGCAATGAACCAGTATGAAGAACAAATGACATGTAACAAAAAATCTTCCCTTTCTAGAATTCAGAAATAATGTTGTAAACAACTGCTAAATACTAGTAATAAATCAACAAGTTTGCTTTTTAGCATCTGAACAAACTCCACATTCTATACCAGTCAGGAACTTTACTAAACAGTAACTGTATCCATTTTAAATATGACTTAATTCATAGCTGTAAGCAGCAATTATTTGAGCCGCACCATGAGAAAACCAACATAGTGCATTTGCAATCAGCATGGATCCAGACCAGTCAGGATCCATGTTGTTCGCTAACAGTTTCTCTAATTGCAATAGGCTTTGAAAGCGAACAGTATGGATCCTGACCTGACTGCGTGGATGCGCAGGCTGGTCTGGATCCATGCTGGTCACAAATACACTATGTTTGTTTGCTCATTTATTATCTGGCCTCATGTTAACAAAACATTTTTAGTCTCAACCAAGTTTTATAAAGAAACTTTATCTGTATTATATCTAAATTGCATGTTTAAAATTACATGTTAAGTTTATGACTTTTTTTCAAATGATTACTGAATATCGATAGTCTCAAATGGAATTAAATCTTAAAGCTCTAGTAAAATGTCAATCTCAAACTCAGCAGAGACTGAAAAAATGTTTTATGAACATGGGGCCTGACCTTTACAAAGGTCAAAATTCAAACAAACAATATAAATAATGTGAGCCGTGCCATGAGAAAACCAACATAGTGGGTTTGCGACCAGCATGGATCCAGACCAGCCTGCGCATCCGCGCAGTCTGGTCAGGATCCATGCTGTTCGCTTTTAAAGCCTACTGCAATTACAGAAACCGTTAGCGAACAGCATGGATCCTGACCAGACTGCGCGAATGCGCAGGCTGGTCTGGATCCATGCTGGTCGCAAAGCCATTACGTTGGTTTTCCCATGGCACAGCTCATATTACAACTGTTTTCCATTTAATCAGCTTTACTTACCAACAGATCCTCCTGTGGAAAGCTGACAGAACTCGTACATGCCATCAAATACCGGACAATCCTCTCCTACATTAACTGAAATAGAGCAGCGTCTTATGTAACACAGTTTTGTTAATAAATTTCATATCAACATTCATAACAAAACAGTTCAATATTGCTAATTTTAAACAATCAGCTTTAATGATTTATAGCAGCTCTTCCCACTATCATAAGCAGTCTATCATCTCAACAACGGCACCCCTGTGTGCAGGAAGTTATGCCAGAAAAAATTAACATATCAAGTTTGAGAATCATAGGTCAAAGTATTCTGAAGTCATCGAGCGAAAACTAAAAACAGAAAGGTGGCTGTCAAAACTGTAACATAAAATATTCACCTGATCACTTCACATGACAGCGACCAAAATCTTGGATCTTCAACTTTAAGGAAAATAAATATTTTGATGCCTTAGAAATATAAGGTCGTAAGTGTTATAATATATAATTTCAACAGATTTTTAAGACCTTATACATCAAAGCAGCCGATTTAGTTCAGCAAATTCTTACATCTTTGCATCTGTTTGTTATATTCTGACATGTTGTCTGGTCGTATACTCCTCAAGAACTTGATGTAATCATCACTGTGGAACTTTGTCATTTCTTCCTGAGTAGCTTTGTGTGGTCGCTGGAAATCAACACAATAAATGTTACTACTTTTCAATGTCTTTTTCATGACATCAGTTTTTCTGAATACTCTGAGTCTGACCTATGCTCTTTGATTAGGTGTTATGTGTTGATCAATAAAGAGTGGTATAATAACTGATAATTATTAGATATGAATCAAAATTTAAAAAGATTGTTTTATTTCATGTTTTCTTGGTGTGTTAAGGAATCTTTACTCATGTAAAAGTGCAAGCTTTATTTCATTCCAATATTTTAATAACTCGTTGAAATTTAAAGTAAATATTTAGCAAACCATGAAATCTTACATATATTTCCATCTTCCGATAGAGGCCATAATTCAGAATAAGATTATGTGTCATACGTATACGATGTGGTTTCATTGGATGCCCCTGTCCATAATAATAGTTTCCTATGTCTCCTGAAATAAACAGTGAAGTTATTCAATCAAAGAGCCAGTCTCAAATCACTTGGTTTAAACAGTATTTATTTCGATTACAATGAGTTTATACATGCATACATACAGTTAGATACATATAAGCAAATTATACATAGGATTCGAAAACAAGTCTTTGAAGACTTATATGAATTCGTTTCCTCGAGTGCGTATGATTTAATGGCGTTTGTCAAAATTTTGTGTGTATGTGTGTATGTATGTGTGTGTGTGTGTATTTTTGAGATGACATTTTATGAGATTTTGAAATGGGAAGGATAAAGAAATAAACAAAAAAGGGAAGAATCACTTAAAAGATTCAAATTCATTTTAATGTCATTAAGCAGTCAGGGGTGTAACTGTTTTAAGTTATGTAACCTATTTCAGTTACTTTTTCCAGCATTTTATAACCTGTATGAGTTATAAAATATAGATAACCCAGGTAAGTTATTCATAAAAAGCCTTTTTGCTGTTCTCACAAATTGACCATCAAAGTGTAATTAGTAGCAAACTGTGGTTAATCAAATTCTCTTTTAGTCTGATCATGGCCTGATGAGCATAATGGGATGTTAAGAGTTTTATAGCTTTAAAACAATTTGCGTAAGACTTTATCAGCCTTGCGTAAAAACATTTACTGCATAGCTGGAAAGATAAAAGACCAAGGATTCAGGAAATTATTGCATTAGTCACATTCAAAATAAGGATTTGGCACAGGAGGGCTTTGTAATATTTTATGATAACTGAAACAAGTTATGAAAGTAAACGCAATAACTCAAATGGGTTATAAAATGTGATAACTTGAAACAGTTACACCCCTGACTGTTAAGAACAAACTTCACATAATATTATATTGTAGCTTCTGGGATTATCAATAATATTATAGTTGGGCTAAGTAAGCATATCTAACAAAATCTCAATACATCCCTTGAATTTCAAATGAGATCTCATCTATGAAGAGGCTGCACAAAAATATAATTATGCTTATTGATAATTTAAGCATTTAGACAGTCGAGTGTTCATTGATCACTGACATACAAGTGGTTTCAGAAAGAAAAAAAAATGACCAGCTACCATTCCAAAGTTTAAGTCGTTTTTTTTCTTCTGCTTCTTCCAAGAAAGTGCATGCCTCAAAATGAGTATTCACTATTCTCAAAGCGTGAAGTACTGCAAACAGGTCCCAGAAAAGTCACAAATTAGCTATATAGCTAAATCTAGCTATATATACTATAGCTAGAAGTAGCTATAATTAAGTATAAATCCAATACCAATAAGACAAAATATGTCAAAATAAGATGCAAAATGGTCATAATCACGTCCAAAAGGTTTGTAAGATGAAAGGCAATTTAACACAAAACCCAAGATCTTTGTAGTCACATTTTCAATAACTTCAGCAATATTTTGCGATAAATCATCACCGATTTTTTCACTTGTGAAAATCATCGTGTATATGACAAATTTATAAGAGACTAATCGCAGAAATTCGCAACATGTATTAAAACTGAAACTGCATAGATCTCCATTCTTTGTGATTGTCTTTTGTCTCATAAACCATTTGAATGGGACAATAACTATTTTATGTTTGATATTCACATATTTTGAACAATTGTTATTCGTTTTTTAGCTACTTCTAGCTATATATAGCTATATAGCTAATTTGTGACTTTTCTGGGACCTGGTAAAAGTACTGGTCATTCATTATGGCCTCTTTCCCTCAGAAAATTATGCAGTTTTCCCCTAAAATTAACTTATTAACATGATCAGAGTATTTATTCCACTTTGCCCTAATTACAGACAGATGAATGGCCAACACCTTTTTCCTAGTAAGCTGTGGTGGTGTAGAGAAAGTTTGTGGTATCTTCCCTTTGGCAAGTTACAGGTTACATAAAATTCGGAATTTGGGCTTCCATATTTTTCTGATTTTTTTATTATTATCACTTCAAAATATTCTTTCGAGTAGAAACTCAAAACGGAATACACTAATACAGATAACTATTTCTAAACTTCTTTCAAATGATATTCAATTTCTCAGAAGCGATAAATCAACGTCTTCTAAATGTTGGCTCGGTTACATAGAATTCGGCTTTCTCGTCTTCCATAGTTCATTGTTTGGACACCGGTTTCAAAAGTAGGTCAGAGCGGTTTTCTAAAGAATATCCAAAGTTTAAAGGAAACGTTGAAATTTTCCAAATGCAAGTCTCTTTTCCTGTAATTTTATGATCAATCTGGCATGGCAGCATAGTAAATAGACTAAAAGAAATTAAATACCGGCAGAAAAAGCGACCGACTTTCAACAAGGAAATTCCGCCGCGGAAACGTGCACGTTTCAAAATATATCAGATTTTGAGATAATTTACTGGGAATTATTTTTCTTTCATTTACATGTTGATAAAAATGATTTTTATATAGCAAATTACATAACTTACCATCATAATAGTAACAAATTCGCTTTTTGCTGTGCGGTTGTGTAGCCATTCTTTTGGTTCTGATCGTAAAGTGTGACGTCAATGTTGAGCGCCGTCTACCGGGAATTTCCCCGCTAAGAAGGAACGGTAAGAGCTAAATTTTAGTGTTGCTTCCCTTAAATAATGTGTCTTTCTTTTATAAATCTTTTATCGCTTGTACTGTTTTCATTATTTTTAAATGATTTGAATGACTTTATGTCCACTAAATACACAGGTTTGCAACTTTTGTCTAAAAATGTTAGCCAGATGTTAAGTGATAATGATGTAGATCTAGTCTATCTAGGTTTTTCTCAGACTGTTTTTATTATTGTATGCTGATGATACAGTTATTCTAGCAGAAATTGCTCTTGATCTCCAGACAGCTTTGAATGCTATGTCAGAATATTGTAATTTATGGGGCCTTAAAGTCAATGCTTCGAAAACTAAAGTAGTAATGTTCTGGAAAAATAAGAGGGGTATCCGTAATCTTCCTGTCTTTCGTTTCGAAGAAAACGTTTTAGATATTATCGACCATTTTTCTTTTTTGGGTGTTATTTTTTTCTTTTAATGGGAAATTTAGTAAAACCAAAACCTATCTGACTGACCAAGCCCGCAAAGCCATATGTTTTCTGTTATTAAAAAGTCTAGAAAACTGCACTTGCCTATTGATACGCAATTACAACTATTTGACACCATGGTATCACCTATTCTTTTAGATCACCGTGACGTCACGCATTAACACCTGTTTATCTGGTGGTTGGCAAAACAAATGTTTTTACATCGTTTGTGTATTGTATCGGAATTTTTAATTATTAATAACTTTTTCGCTCATTTATGGATTTTAAAAATTCAAAAAGTTTTGAAATGCTTACGATTTTCATATTTTCTCATTTAAATATCTTTTTAAAATGAATGACCGTTTTAAATGACATATGATTTTACTAGCGGCGTAGCGATGTTCCAAACTTTTAGAAACAAGAAATATCTTTAAAAATGATGGTCGGCGAATTGTAATAAGGAAAGAAGTTTATGAATTTTTCATCTACTGGTTCGAGTCGTAAATTCGGCCACTTTTTGCGGTTTTTCATAAATATTTCTTTCGTTTTACAATTGATTTGTACAAAATTTCTACCATATGTGCTTTGATACAAGCAACATTGATTGTTATCATTAACGGCCGTTTACAGTATGGTAAACAATACAACCGCGCTTAAAATAACAGACAGGTTTAGCCTCCACATTTTGCCTTCTAGAGGTTGTAAATATTCGGCCACTTTTTAAACATAAAGTTGGTTGTATTTTCAACATTTTCTTGGAAATAAATCGATGCTACAGCCAAAATTGTTCTTTTTTCAACAAACTGCAATCAATTTTCAATAGCATATACCTCGTGGGAAATATTTGCCAACAGAGGTTTAAAAAGCGCCTGTCATCCTTCTCACACCAGCATGACGTAGTTTAATTTTTACGTCACTGATTATCACACATTCTAGCATAAAACTGCTGTTCTTGTCACTTTTCGGGGGTGTTTCAACAGGAAAGTAAAGAGAATCTCTCGCTCACGTGCTATTACAACACCTTTTTATATATGCGCGTTCCGTGACAAAGCATAAAGGTATTACGGCCCCAAAACGGATAATTCAAAAAGAAATGACGTCAACGTGAAAATACAACGTAGACATGGAAATTCAATGACGTTGAGGGACAATATATTCATTTTCTTGGTTTTAACGCGTTTTATGCTAGTTAGCGCATGTTCTTTTTGTGTTATAAAGTTTAGATTTGAATTAACCCTTGCTGGGCCTCAGCATAAACGAGCGCGTGCAATGACGTCACGCGACCCGCGAGACAAAATATTTGCTATTTAGAGTACACAACTTTTGGGAAGGACAACTTTTTTTCTACACACCTCAACTTGTTGTTTTTGCCGACTTTGTTGCTAACGCAAGTGCTTGTGATGACACAGATGCGTTCTCAAGCATCTGGCTCGAAAAAAAGCTTTAAAGTGGGTGGCCGAATATTTACGACCTGGCCGAATTTACGACTCGAACCAGTAACATTCATCTTTCATCTAACATTTTTCAAATTGTAAAACTAAACACCGCACTTTAGCAATTTAAATGGTTCTCTTTTATTTTTTCGCAAAGGTTTCGTAGGGTTGCAATTTTGTTTCGTTTATCCTTAGACGAATAATTACAGCAGTAGTTTGATGAAGATTCATGAAGCGGTTCATGGGAAGAGGTCATTAAACGTGTTTATATATTTAGCTAAATTGGTCCCTATCCCCATTTGTAACAAAATTGCAGGAGACCTTACGATATTGTTACACATCGAGTTTGATAAAAATCCATTGCATTTTAGTGGTTAATGCGAAGAAAGGCATATCTACTTTTAGCTATAGTGGTCCCAAATAGGACCCAAGTTCCTATATAAATAAATTTCGAAGAGGACCTTATAATGATGCTCCAAACCAAGTATGACAAAGATCCACCAAGCTGTTCATGAGACGCTGTATAAAGGCATTTCTAGTTTTAGCTCTAGCAGCCCCTAAAAGAGGTCAAATGTCCCAGCTGAACAAAGTTGGCTGCGGGACTAATAAAGATGCTACATATCAAGTTTGATTAGAATACATGAGAAAAAATCAATTAAAGGATTTTTTATTTATTATTTTTATTTATTTCTAAAATAAGCCAACTGATCCCGCTTTAACAAATGCATAGTCTTTGGACAATGACGTCACACCTATAAAAAAGTGAAGGTCAAGCAAAACATACAATTGTAATTATTTCAATATTTCTGTTTCATAAGCAAAGTTTGACCGTAGTCATATCACATAGATAAACTGTATGCAGCGTACCTTCACTTCAGTGTAATGAGATTCAGTCATTATACAGCATATATATAATGAAACAGATTTCAACTGAGTTCAATATTTGCATACCATACTAAAGAAAAATATTCATATATAATAAATCAGTTAAATAATTTATAACAAATATATCAAAGCAAAGAAGTACTCATTTTAATATGCAATCTGAATAAGTCACAAAAGCAAGAAACCTTTTCATATTCAGACGACAACTGTAACAAGGAAAATCTTTTAAAAAGCACTTCTCTACATAAAAGACTCTTATCACACCCTTATTCATGTGATACGCAGACCGTATTCAGCTCTTTCTTTAATTTGATATAGGTTGGTATTTGAACAGGTTTTTATCATATTTATTAAACTTACTTATCATTTTGAGATATATCAATATTCTTGCTTAATATACTGAGCCAAAGTTAGCTTTAAAACTGTGAACAGCGTCGTTTAGGATAAACGCTTTGTCTACATTTCTCTCAGCGTAGCACAATCAACAGGGTGAAAGAAATTGACACTCTCGTCCAATCAGGCAGCGTGTTGCATAAATCTTCCATTCTGATAAATTATCTATAATGCGTTATCAAGTAGTTCGATTTGCAAACTGAAGTTACGTGGCATAGGTAGCGAAAACGAATTTAGACGGCGTCGCCGAAAAACACTGTAAGTTAAGCGTTCATAATAAATCCATTTTGTTTCGAAATGATAATTAAAAGTAATCAATAAATTGCTTGTTTTATATCCTTTCCATTGATAAAAAAATTATTGATATCATTTGTGTTTTAAGAAAGTTTAAGCCGTTAGAAAAACATCTGTTTACAAAAAAACATGGACGCTCGGCGTCTGCCCACCCGATCTTTGTCTTATCAGTTCTAAAAATAGAAAATACAAGGGATTTGTATACAAACACGATCTCTCCTATAGCTCGGAAGTATGGGGAACTGAAAACGTTGATATTATTGATCAATTTCAATTGAAATATCTTAAATATATCTTGAATCTGAAGCAGAGCACACCTAACTGTATGTTATATGGCGAATTTGGTACTACACCACTTTCTAATCGTATCAAAAGTAGAGTTTTAAATTACTGGTGTAATTAAGCTTGTGAATTCCAAGAAAGATAAAATTTGCAATATCATATATAGAACATCACTGTTTTTGCATGAAAGATTAAATTTAGTTGGATCTCCTTTGTCCGAGAATTTGAATAATCTGGGTATGTCCAATTATTGATTCGAACAAAAAACTCCACTGTTTAACTCATTTAAAAGGATTGTTAACTCCAGGATTAACGACCGATTTGTACAAAACTGGAATAGTATTGTTAATAATTCAAGTAAATGTTTGAATTACAGAATGTATAAACAAGAATTTGTATTTGAAAAATATTTCAAACTTCTGCCAAATGATCTTGCTGTTACACTATGTAAATTTAGGTGCATGAATCATAAATTACCTATAGAAAAAGGAAGATTTTACAATATTGCTAGAGAACAAAGAATCTGTCAATTATGTGATAATAACCTGTTAGGCGATGAATTTCATTATCTCTTTAATTGTACATTCTTTAATAATGTTACGAAAAAAATATATAGTTTAGTTTATTTAGTTTATTTACGTCTCATTCATTTACAAACATTTAAATTTACATACAGCATAAAACAATTGTATTGTAAATGACCGTTCTAACTAGAACTACAAGAGACAATACGGTATACATATATAAAAACAGTATGAATAAAATCTCTGTTCAAGGTGAAACTAGCTAGAAGCTGAGAGTTGCAAATCAAATGAGTAGATCTAAGTTTTTTTTTTTTTTTTTTTTTTTTTTTGAGTTATCTAGTGATAACCCGTTTATTTTCCATTCCATATAAAGCAGTACATCAATTTATACAATACAACATGTAAACAAGGCTGCATAGTGAGGAAGTTAAGAGCAGAAATAAAAAAAAAATAACAAATTATTAGTAAAGAGTTGCAATCTTAATCTTAGTATGTACTGCTTATGGATGGTTGATTTTTTTTAAGATCTTAATATTTTAAACAAAAAAAAAATACATAGTGAATGAAATGAATGGAGGTTATATTTAAAAATTCGCCAACAAACCGACATTTTCCCTCATAGCTCTATATGATCCCATTTCATGCTATGTGAAGCAAGTTTTCCTTTTAATGTCGCAATGTGTCTTTCTAGCTCCAGTTAAATATTTGTTTTCGTTTCTTAGTATCTCCTAATCCTTTTACATTAAAAGTACAAATTTTGTTTAACATGAATTATTAATATAGAAGATCAGGCAATAAATAGACACAATGCAACAAAGTATTATGGGATGTAGTGAGAGCTGAATTCAGTTTGTAAACAAATAAAGTACATTTATCATGAAACCTCCATTCGTACATACAGGGAAAAAACGTCACTTTCATTAATATGAAGAAAAAGAAAGAGCACTTAGATATAACGTATGGAAAAAAACACAATCTATTAATATCTATTTTTCCTTTGACCATTATACGATTAACATATTAATTTTGATTATAGCAATGTACATACATATCACATCAAAATCATCCAGTCAAGTCAATATTTCGTTTAAACAATATCAAGTCAGATCGTTTATATGTTCACAGTACTGTTTTACACAAATGTTTGTATAAATGTATTCTTTTAGAATAGAAGGAAACTCACCGTTTAAACAGATAACCTTTTAAATCTGGTTATAAATTATTCTTACTCTTTGTTAAAAATTGACTTCATCTGTACGCATTAAACGTATATTTATAAGTGCTATTTCTACAGTAAAATGATTAAGAGCAAGTTACATATTCTTTTTCATTTGTTGTATTTGAACTTACAGATCTAGTTACCTAGTTACTTGTGAAAAAACAACAACAACAAAAAAAAACAACACTGCGTAATATTAGTAGATTGGCACCTCACTTATCAGTTGAAGAAAATTTTCATTAACTTGTAAAACATTTAAGACGACAAGTATATCAAATTATAGACGGAATACAATAAAATCTGCCCGAAATCAACGTTCTTCAATAATGAACGAAAAAATAACGAAAACGATTAAACTGAAGAAATTTTAAGTAACAGGCATTTCCATATCAACCATGTGTACACTCAACCATAATTAAAATATACATGTCTACAGTCTTAGTACAATTGCATTATATCAAGAGGTTAAAGTGTAGTACGTTGCTATTCAAAAGCTTGAAAATGTACTTTTACTTAAGAAGATAATACAACTCGTGCTGTGTCGTGCCGTACCGTGAAACTAGGACATTTCATTAAACCCCTGTAATATTTTTTGTCTGAACTTTTTAGGCGAAACGAAAGACTAAAAAAAATTCGACCTGTATATAAAAAGAACAACAATTGCTTTATATGATATTAGATAATTCATCAACAAAGAAAATCCGGGGTTTTTTTATTATGAGATAGCCTGCTTTATACATTTGCAGATCTGTATATCATGTCTTAAAATGAACTTTTCAGTAACGAAACTATAATGAAGTACAACGCACCTAGCTTATATAATGGTGGACAAACAAAAAGCCCTAACACAATTCATTGTTGATTTAAAAAGTAAGTTAAGAGAGTACATGAATGTATGAATGTGGTGCAACTGACTGAGTGAGTACATAAAACATGTACTGATGCTGAGTGTGTACATGAATGCACGAAGTTGAGCCTAAATGACCGATTAAGTACAAGAATGTACGACAATTGAGTAAGTGACCGAGTGGGAACAGGAGTATACATATGTTGAGTAAGTGACCGAATAAGTACATAATATATGTACGGGTGTTGAGTGAGTACATAAATGCACGAATGTTGAGTAACTGAGCGAGTGAGTACATGGATACAGGCACAGGTGTTGCGTGTGTACATGAATGCTGAGTAACTGACCGAGTGGCTACGTGCATGTATGGATGTTTAGAAGTGACCTTTTGAGTGCATGAGTGTATGGATGTTGAGTTAGTGACCAAATAAGTACATAGTGAATGTACAGATGTTGAGTGAGTACATGAATGTATGAATGCTGAATAACTGGTCAAGTGAGTACATAAATGTACGGCTGCTGAGTAAGTGACCAAATGAATGCATGAATGCACAGTGTTGAGTAAGCGACCTCGTAAGTGCATAATACATGTACAGATGTTGAGTGAGTGCATGAATGTAGGAATGTTGAGTAACTAACCGAGTGAGTACATGAGTGTACGAATGTTGAGTAACTGACCAAGTGAGTGCGTGAAAGTACCTATGTTGAGTAAGTGACTGAGTGAGTATACGGATGTTGAGTAAGTGACCAAGTGAGTATATAATACATGTATGGGTGTTAAGTAAGAGACTGTGTGATTACATGAATGTACGTATGTTAAGTAAGTGACCGAGTAAGTACATGATTAAATGCACATAAATTATATATACTCTATTTACCTCTCATTTTAAAATACAGTTCACACTTACAATTTATAGGAACATAAAATCATATGCAAAACCATTCTATTAGAAAATTATAGGAGACTGAAATAGCTACTATATATACTACACACTATTAACTTATTATTACTATATATTAAGATATATATTTAAAAAATTGTATGTAAAAACCCGAGAAGCTGGCATTAATCTGGGCCTTTTAATGCCTAAAAACTGCCATAAAAAGAAACAATTCCCTTAAACAACTGAAAAGCCAAAACAACACTAATGTGTAACTGGTAAAAAATGGTTTAAGAAATCAATTATTATAACAGATCAGATCAGTTATAAACTGATTAATACCAGCCTCTCGTTTAAACATAAAATTCTTTATTACAGTCTCTTCTATGTTTTTACATATATTACCGTGCATAATTAAGACATAACAGCTCTTAAGAATACATGGCAACTTTCTTAAGCTACATGAGACTGTGCAACCTAACTGTATAACTAGAGCTACAACATTTCCAGTTATTTAAAAACAAATATACGATCATGTTAAAAATACTACTTCTTTTCTAAAAAATATATCCATGTTATTTACAAAAATTTATTTATAGACTGTATTAAATATTTGCATTTTTAGAGAACAATGTATGACTTCTAACTTTAATGATATTTTGAATAATCTGGGTATGTCCAATTATTGATTCGAACAAAAAACTCCACTGTTTAACTCATTTAAAAGGATTGTTAACTCCAGGATTAACGACCAATTTGTACAAAACTGGAATAGTATTGTTAATAATTCAAGTAAATGTTTGAATTACAGAATGTATAAACAAGAATTTGTATTTGAAAAATATTTCAAACTTCTGCCAAATGATCTTGCTGTTACACTATGTAAATTTAGGTGCATGAATCATAAATTACCTATAGAAAAAAGAAGATTTTACAATATTGCTAGAGAACAAAGAATCTGTCAATTATGTGATAATAACCTGTTAGGCGATGAATTTCATTATCTCTTGGCAGTGTTTTGTAAAAACATAATGTCTTGTTTTAGATAATTTGCTAGTTTTGAGGTGATGGGCTCGTAATCAAACTTGGTAATAACCGGGTGTTTGCTTGTTCTTAAGCAGCTCAGCATTATTTGGGTGCAGATTATTTAGTGAGTTTATAGTTTGCCAATTGTGTTTCCGGGCCCACTACCTTAACAACATTTCTCATCCTCAACTTTACTTAAATTGGCAGTTTTTCTGTAAAATATGATGTCTAGTCTTACATAATTTGCTAGTGTTTGGGTGATGGATCCGAAATCAAGCTGAGTAACAACCGAGTGTTTGCTTATTTTTCTCGGGCTTGTAGATTATTTAAAGGGTTTATAGTTTACCAATTGTGATTCCGGGTCCACTACCTTAATAAAATTTCTCATCCTCCTTGTACACAGTTCACAAAAATGACATCTTGTTTCATATGCCATGTTGTATGTTACATTGTTTGTAATAATGTTTATGTCAGATGCCCATAAGGGCCTTAATTTTTGAATAAACTTGTAACTTGAAACTTATTAAATAAATTTAATAAACTCCCCCCGTCTATGGCATGTCAAACGTTGCTAAATTGTATATGTATGTTATTATTATTGTATGTTTGTTATTGTTATTCAATGTCGTGTCATTCATATTCTAAAATTTGCTATTGTTATTGTATATGTCGTTTTATTTTATGTTAACTAATCAAATACTGTATTCTATCAGTTAAATATTTTTATTTATCACATGTTTGACGCGGCTGGAGTTTAATAAAGCCATTAAATAAAAATGATAATACACTAGTGTAATTAAGCTTTTTCTCACTTATCGGACAGAAAAATCTCTATTTTTATTCAGCTCGTTTAATAAATTTAATATGAAAAGACACTTATGTAATATCCTCTATATAGAATAACAATAATGACTTTTAGAATATGAATGACAAGACATTGAATAACAATAACAAACATACAATAATAGTAACATACATATATAATTTAGTAACGTTTGACATGCCATATCCGTCCGTTGTATGTAGGATTTAGGAGAAAAGCATCATGGAGTCCTACACTTTATTAGTCATCGCACCATCAAACAGCCATAGAGCCATGCATCGCAAAGTAGGCCAACAACAAAAGAAGCTGTAACGGAACAATATTCTAGACGAGTTGCTTAAAAAATTCCAACAACAAGTACATTATAATTATATGCAAAATACAGAAAATGAGGTTGGGTGGTAAGGGTAGATAAAAGGGTCGGATGTTGGGGAAGAGGCGAAGCATATGAAGGGAAAACTACGTTCCTTAAACGAAATATTCCTACAGTGTCACAAACACGCACGACGTACAAAAGACAAACACGCACATACATACGATAAACAAACAGACAAGCAAAAAAAAACACTAATGTGGGGCACACGCATAGTAACTCGCATACGCACGCACGCACGCGCACACGCGCGCACACACACGGATGTAAATCAATATGTCTCCTATACACCATTGTGGTGGAAAACATAACTAAATTTGTCACGAGAAGAACACAACTGAACCAATGTGCCAAAATCTATAACCGTAACACAAGCTCTTAACTTTACATGTTCCATTTGTTTTTTCTAGTTGATTACGGGATTTAAAATCTTTTGGTCTAATTTGGTCAATTATTGTCCAGTCTATAATCGAGTTCAGCTTTAAAGGATTTCATAAATACAGTATACAAATGCAAAATGTAAGCCAACAGTTACGTCATTTACGAGACCAAAGGCTTTGCTTCTAAGGGTTAAAGGGATATAAAATGTCAAATACTATATATCATTTTAATACGCTTTTATGGAATAAATTCAGATAAGTAAAGTTATATAATAGTTGTATAATTTTCATTTTGAAAGAAAAACATCATTCAAATAATTCTCATACAAGTTATACACGATAATAATACATAATGTTACGGTGTCCCACTAGGACCATCGCCGCAAATGTGAAGCTCGGGACAACGAAAGATCGATACTTCGACGTTGAAAAGTCGAAATAACGAAAAATACGAAACCACAATGATGACAACACAACACTACGATGTTGAAAAGCCGAAACAACAAAACAACGGTGGTGAAAAGTCGAAATTATTTCGTACATTCATTATTATACTTTCGAGTTTTAGTCACTATAATTTTCGAAACTACAATGGTGAAAACTCAAACGTACGATGATGAATGTACGAAACAATCTACACTTTCGTGGTTTTGTTGTTTCAACTTTTCAACATCGTATTTCCGTGTTTTCATGTTCGTAGTTGCGTTACTTCGACTTTAAGTTCAGCATCAGTGTATTGTACTTCTGCTGTTTCGAATTCACAATATTAGGCGATGACCGTAACGGGACATCGTACAATGTTCAGATGTATTGTTTATAACTACTTGATATGATTTGTACACAGTATTTAGAAAGACAGATTTATTTCGGCGAGGAAAACAAGATGCACGGCTAATTAAACAACATTACATGAACAGAACAGAACAGAACATACATTTTATTTGAATTAAGCATATACAGCTCATCTTCATATACAACAATATATACATGCATGAATACGAAAAAATGGTAATACCTAGTATAATAAACATATACTAGTAAATTTGTGAGAGTGCAATACATCACATGTAACACAATCTATATAACTATATACATGATAACTAGGATGGTAAGAAATACTATCCGGCGTTCAATGCATTCGATCTCATTTTGAAGGCTTTATTACAATACACAGCTAATTTGATTAACACTGACTTCCTTTCTGAATTAAGCAATTCTATGAATTTATACACGCTAGGGTGTCTTACAAAATAATTAGATATATACTGTTTTCTTATTGTATCATACACAGAGCAAATCAATATAAAGTGGTATTCATCTTCGATGTCATTTTTGTTACAGATACAACATTTTCGTTCACTTCTATCAATATTATTGTGTCTTCCTGTTTCTATAGATAAATTATGTGACGATAATCTGAGTTTAGCCAATGTGTTTCTTAATTTCATACTATCTACAATTTTAAGGTATCCAGACCTGCTAAATTCTGTCTTAATATGTTTATACAAATGTAACGAAGAGCAAAGACTTACACTAGAGTTCCAATGTGTGATATATATATCTCTTAAACGATTATGTAGCACTGGTATAAATACATTTAAGTTTATAGATTCTGGATACATCCATACCTCGTTAAATCCCGCACTTTGCAAAAGTGATTTTACTTTGGACAACCAATTTACAGCATTTGGTTTAGAATCTATCTCCAGTCTCTGGCTTTTAATAATGTAATCTAGTATACAATTACTGCTTTTATTTTGGTACAACTTTATGAAATATTTAATAATTCTTACTTGTCTTGAAATATATAGTGGAAATCTGCCCACTTCAGAGTACAATGATAAGGTATTTGTCGACATTTTCACATTAAGTAACCATTTACAATACTTTCTTTGTACGATTTCTAAATTGTCCGCCTGCATACTACCCCATATCTCACAACCATAATTAAGAATTGATAGAACATATGCATCAAATAAATTGAACATGATATCAATTGGGACTTGCTTCCCTTTGGTTACATTTAACAATGAGCTCATTGCCCGCAGTGCTTTACCTTTCAACGTGTTTGTCGCAGGCATGAATGATCCACCACTAGACATAACAATACCTAAATAGTTGAAAGTTTTGACAACCTCTATATCAGATCCCGCATAGGTCCAATTATAACTTTTATTCAAAACTCCACCTTTTCTAAAAACAACAATTTTAGTCTTATCTACATTTACAGTTAGGTTCCATTTTGTACAATATGTTTCTAAGCTATCTAAGGAGTTTTGTAAACCTTGCGCAGAATCGGAACAAATAACTGCGTCATCTGCAAACAATAATAAGTAAATCGAAATTTGATCTAATGTTATACCATCATATAAATTTTCTTGCAATGTATTTTCTAAATCATTCAAAAACAGACTAAACATAATTGGAGAAGTAATCTCCCCTTGAAACAGACCAATTTCACTACTGAAAAATTCTGACAACGTATTTACATGTTTCACACACAATTTAACCTCTTCATACATTGAATAAATCACTGAAAACAATTTACCATCAATTCCACAATTTATTAATTTATACCACAGACAGCTTCTGTCAATTAGGTCGTATGCCTTTTTAAAGTCGATAAAACAGCAAAAAAGTTTCTTCTTATCGTTTATAAATTTTTCAATCAAAGAATTTAATATAAAAATAGCATCTACAGTACTATAATCTGTTTTAAACCCAAACTGGGCATCCGTAATCTTATCATTTTCCATAGACCATTTCTTAAGTCTTTCATTTATAATTACTGTGAAAAACTTCGCAAAACAACTTGTTATTGTAATGCCCCTATAGTTATTTGGATCTGAGGAATCACCCTTTTTATGTAATGGAATAATGAACCCCGACGACCAACATCTCGGAAAGGTTCTACTATCAAGAATGTAATTAAATAGCAGTTGCAAAGGATTTACAATATCATTTATATTTGCTTTAAAATATTCATATAAAATATTATCAGCCGAACAAGCTTTATTACTACCCAGACATTTAGATGCCCGCACAATCTCTTCAATAGATATAGGCCTATCAAGTTCTTCAAATCATGCACTGTTGCTTTCCGAAGCTAAAAATGTTTTTACAAAGTCATCACACTCAACATTTGTTTCACGTTGGTCGTGGTCGGAGGAGAGACCTTTAAAATGCTCGTAAAAAGAGTCAACTGTTATTTGCTCGCCTCGGTTTGCGAAAGATTTCTGTTTAAATGTCTTCCAGAATTCACGCGGCGATTTATGTTTCATTGTATTTAGGGATTGGGCAAATGATTTATTAAAATTGTTTTTACATTGACGGCAGTAATATTTATAGTCTTCAAGTTTTTCTTCATATACACGTTCATTCTTGTTTCATCATTTGGCGTAATATTATATTCATACACTGCTTTTTTATACAATTCATGCTTCACTTTGCATACTTCGTTATACCATTTTTGCCTATTTTTATCTGTATAGGCAAAATACACATCCTTTCCTTTCGAGCATTTCTCAAAATACTTCTTTCCTTTACTATGTAAAAACTCTGTAAATTTATTAACTAGTACATCGGGTATTTCTGCCTGAGAAATATCATCCAGCAAGCTGTTTTCTAAGTCACTTATACCGTCTTTGACATCATTTATAAAAGCATTTTTATATTCACTATTCCACTTATAGAATATGTGCTTTTCGGAAGATGTATATGGCAAATCAGTATTAATACACAGAGAGAACGAGATCGGTGCATGATTCGAAAAGATATTAAAATCATTGATATTAAAGTCGACTATGTCCTTGAAATTAACCTCATCCGTCAAAACATAATCTACTAAGCTTTCCCCATTGTGTGTCATGCAGGTCCGTTTACCGATACCGTTGTCGTTATGTAACCTGCCGTTAACAATACGTATATTGGTTGACTTACACAAATCGATTAATAGTTCTCCAAATCTATTCGCCGTCACGTCACATGTTGCGCGCGGGAGTGGTGTATCGATGTTAAATACGTCATCATTTCCTATTATTCGATCGTTATCAATATAGTCGTGTTTTTTACCAACCCTAGAGTTCAAATCGCCTGATAAGAAGACTTTTCCAAAAGAACTATATTTGTTAATATCAGATTCAATTTTTCTAAAGATATCCACGTCATATGTCTCGTGAATCGGAGAATTTTCTGGCGCTATATATGTTATTGCAAAATATATGTCTTTTTCTATTTGAAAGTACACTTTATCAAGTTTAAGCCAAATTAAACAATCAATGTCATTTTGAACAACTTTTATCCCCCTTCGGCAATTATCCTTTATATAAACTATAAGCCCTCCGCTAGATCTCCTAGCTCTTCTATGTTGAAAGCGCCTATACGAGTGAATCGGATTACTGTATCCCTTAAGGTCAATTTTCGATTTTTTATTTGTCCATGTTTCAGATAAGCAAATTATATCATAATCTTTCAGTATATCTAAAAATTCGGACGAAGATCGTTTCGCCTCGCTAAACCCTTCAACATTCCATGATAAACAGTTAAGAACACTCTCACGTGCGGCCTACTTTGTACCGTTACCGTTATATAATCTCTTATTGATGTACAATTTGTCTACCTTCAAAAACGCCTCATCTCCGTTTTCCCGTGCTTTTTTCATGACTGGGATTAACTTTTTTCTAGTTTCCATGATTTCCCTGGGGAATTGTTCGCTGATCCCGAATGTTGTGCCGCCTAACTGCTTTGAAGATTTCCTCACTCTCTCTCTATCTGGATAATAGGCAAACTTCGCAACAATTGGTCGAGTTTCATGTTGGCTGTATTTCCCTAGCCTATGCGCCCTGTGTAGCTTTATGTTAGATTTTGCGTCTTCAATTTTCAATTCTTCTTCAATAAATGATAATATTCTGTTCTCACAGTTTTCATCCTTCTACATGTATGATAACTACAAAAATACCACGAGCATAGATACCGTGACATGCACACAACACCAAGGATAACACCATTGTGATTCTTTGTGTTGATGGCATGACATAGAGAGGCAGTTAATGATTTTATTTTTAGCTATGAATATCACATAGAATATAGTTTATCACAAAGGAAAATATCACATGCATCAACAATATAATTATCATTTCGGTGTTCCTGCGAAATGAACAAACTAGGATCGGCAAATTAATAATGAATCGTGCTAGCGATCCTATTGCCGATCCTATTCTGCCGTTCATTTTGCATGAACACGGAAAAAAATTCATTTCTTGTATTTACATTATATTTCCTTTCCATTTGTGAAGAATATTAAATTATAAATTGCACTCATGTTGATGCATTTAACAGCTTCCCGGCTAATTTTTTCACCAGACGGAACAACTGCGAGGTCACTTAAGAGACGTTCTCCCTAACTATACGTGGACGTCGTCAAAACAAGGACCCGGTATCACTAAGCAGCGTTGACGTAACTTTCGCACCTTTCCAAACGTCATAATTTTCAATGGGAAAGAATGAGGGAATGTGAATAATTTTATATAATCATGCATATCAATGAATGTCAAATTAGTTTGGACAAGGGTGGGGGGGGGTGGGGGTCACTGTATCAGGCATATGTCAGTAAAATTATGCCATTAAAATGATTTTCACCCTAAAACTTACAACCCTACAATTCATTTGTGGATTATTTAGCTGAGTTATACTGCTAAAATGTACACATTAGATTTAAAAACCGTTAAACATTTATAGATCTGGGCAATATTCTGACATAATTAAACATTATCAGAGGTTTTTTTCTCTCTAATACTAATATGTGTTCTAATCAACATTTAAGATTATCAACTAATATCATATATGTAGTCAGGAACATCCTGGGCATCAACATTTATCACTGAAGAACAGTTAGGTTGCTTTACGTTTTCTATATCAACAATAGGTACATATGTTTCTCGAGGGAAATCTTTAAATGTTTTCATATCATTATAAACGTTATGAACATCTCTCACATACGTTGAACTCAACACAGTTTTCTTTATACTATCAACATCTGTAGAGAGTACATATATTTCTGCTGTAAGATTAGCTTCTTTGCTAGATAAAAAAGTATCTTCACATCCAAGCAAAGGTTCAGTTAGAAATTTATCAGCACTTATTTGACTGGGTTTGATTAATTCAATGAATGAACCTGGATTTGCAGAGATATTTCTATCGGGCTCTTGATGGTCTAAAGTTAAATCTTCTTGCAGACACATATTGCAATCATCAACATGCTCAATAAGTTTCTTTTTCAATGAAGTTATGTTATCTAAAGTGTCTATCTCTTCTTCAGTGTTTTCATTTGGTGTTATGACTTCACTTACTAAATTATCTTGTCGTTGTCCAGGATCTATTTAACTATTTTCTTGAAATTTTATGCCTTCGGTTTCCACGAACATTGTCCCATCTTTGATGGTCTTTGATAAACTTGTTCAAGTGGAAAATGGTCCCTCTCTAGTACATATGGATTTTCCGTATCAACAGTATTTACTACCTGCGTTCTACAAGTGGCATTTTCTATCACTGAATTAAACGCTTCTGGTACGTATGAAATGGAACCTGTATTTTGATAACAGTCTTCGTCTTTCATTCCAATAGAGGCGTTCACCATTCTATTATCTAACATCTTTTGCAGCAATTCAGCATCCGAATTGAGCACATAACCTTCCTTTCTCTGACAATTGTCTCCGTTATTCAATGCCTTCACGTAATCAGAGTCTACGTCAAAACTTTCTTTCTCTGACTTTTGATATGTACTCAGCCTTGATGAACCACATGTACTGTCATTAAGTAGATGTTCATGTCCATATGTTTCTCCCTTTATTGGTAAAAGTTCTCCCTTTCTGTCGTAACGTTCAGTGTCAGCAACTGCTGCCACATAATCGGTATTACAAAATACTTTCTCGAGAGTTATTGGAATGTTCATTTCAGTACCATGAAGAACATATCCTTGCCCATTCAACTCCCGATCCAATGAAGATTTTCCTTCCACTGGTGTTTCCGTAACAAAGCCCGAGCAGAGTTCAGTCAAATGCAGTTTAGACCTGTCAGCTATAAAAGTATCTGGTGAACTTTCACTTTTGTCCGATGATAATTTATGGGCAGAATCTCCAAAGGAGCTGGTAGGAAGTCTTTGCTGATTGCTTTTACGTCTTTCATTGGACATTTCCTCGGTTGTTTTATCAGTATATATTTCACATTCACCATCAAACGCGATTTTCTCACACACTGTTTCGCATAAGTTTCCATTCAGAAACACGTTCTGGGCTGTCGATGTCCTCTGATTTGTTGGTCCGCAAATACCATTGCCGATGCAATATGAATTTAAACCCAATGATCTGGCCTCTGGACAGGTTGCATCATCTTAAAAAAACGTCGAAATTATATAGTAATACTGATGAGATCTCAATCTCACCAAGCTTGTAAATCAGTCTTCAAAATAGCATACTGTAGTATAAATATTATAACTTTACAAATCCTCCAACATTGACCATGATGATACTTAGCATAACGTCTGCTAAAATATTGTAATATCCGTGAAATACTGATTAAATTTTGACATCATCTAGGCTTCTAGTTTAGATATAGATTGGTGTTATGAAAGGCAATACTTGAACCTGGTTAAGGGTTGATTTGATCTTATAAATACAATACAGCACAAACCTTCCAGCTGCTGAACAGAAAAAGACTTACCAAGACTGGACCTCAGACTATCTGTACCTTTGCCACTGTCGTGGTCATCTGAGACCTGAAGTTGGCGAAATAAATCTTACATTATTTTGTGTAGAATATACATGTACAAATGTCTGCCAAACTGCCTTTGAAGTTTTTTAAGGCCAAAGGATTACAGGTATCCATCACTGTAGGATAACGTTGCCATAAATCAAATTATTTTAACTGTAATGAAACACTTGAAAAATTGAATTGATAGAAGCAGCAGACTTGTCGAACAAAATATATTCTGATATATATGAGCCGCGCCATGAGAAAACCAACATAATGGCTTTGCGACCAGCATGGATCCAGACCAGCCTGCGTATCCGCGCAGTCTGGTCAGGATCCATGCTGTTCGCTTTCAAAGTCTATTGCAATTAGAGAAACTGTTATCGAACAGCATGGATCCTGACCAGACTGCGCGGATTCGCAGGCTGGTCTGGATCCATGCTGGTCGCAAAGCCACTATGTTGGTTTTCTCATGGCGCGGCTCATATAACAAACTAAACGCACTGAGCCAGGAAATACGTTGGCAATCAATTAACATTTATGTGTAAAAGTGCAGCTTTAATTAAAATGAAATAAACAGACTGCATTCAAACAAATTTAGAGCCTTTGTGATATATTCCGCTGAATTTTTTAGAAATTATTCACAAACTGAACCGGTGGATGGCTTAATAAATGGATGGGGTTTGCCGCTTGATCCAGATAGTTAACATGTTACATTATTGTAATACTGTAAAACAACGCGTTTGAAAAAACTTGCTTCTATCGAAGGAATAACAGCCACCATTGTAGAATAATAAACAGTTGAATCACACGAATGAAATATGTCTGCACAAAATATGCAGAATTTTCAGATATTTTACCATAGATATCCTATCTTCTACCATCTTTGTCATTTCATCCACTGGTAGATCATCCTGTAAAATATTAACATAAACATAATAAGTACTACTTATTATTCAAAGGGGTGTTCACTGAAAATTTACTGACTAAATAGAGAGCAGACAGACTGATCTTGGTCTGCACTGGTCGCAAAGGCGGAATCACTTGCCGCCAGCAGGCTAATGTTAACTAACAGGAGGGGTCCCTTGGGGTGCTTTGATCGTAAAATTGAGCCAAAATCAGTATCAAATACATATGACCAGTCCCTTACTTAACAAACTTTATTAAGGAGTAAACGCTATTTGTGTGCATTTAGCTAGCGCTAGCGCGATTCGTGGATGTGAAAGTCCGACTTTGAATATTTTTTTTTTCGAATGACGCCATTTTTCTCATGTTTTTTTTTTTTTTGTTTTTTTGTGTTTTTTGTGTGTGTGTGTGTGTGTGAATGACGTCTTGAACGTCGGATCGCACATGTGATCTCGCGGAAAGGATCATCCTTGATATTACTGTACCGATGTTATCTATATGAAAATAAACGATTCTCTCTTTATATGCAAAACTTGTAGAGAATTTAAATATATAAGATTAGCCTGCATGTTAAGTTACAATTTTAAGATTGGAAACAGTTCTCTTTACGGAGTAAATATTTCAATCCGGAACTGTTTCATGTCTTCCTAATACAATTATGCTGTAATAAGAGAAATTAAATGACCAGTAAAACAATGATAACATTTTGAAAAGTCACTTCAGGGTCAATCTGACTAAAGTACTTGATCTTCTAAACGAAGATCTGAGAACGACCCATCACATTACGTCTCCTGTATATTTTGATTTCCATTAATTGCTATTTTTAATACCAATCTGAACACGTGTTCGATTGTCAAAGGATAAGAAAATATGCGGTTACTCCGGATCGAACCCGGACACCTACGCTAGAACAAAGCAAGTGGCCTAAGCCGACTGAGCTAACCGGCTATCTGATCCCATTAACGACATAAGGAATTGTAAAATCAAAAGTCAATGCTACTGTAGATTGCAAGATGTGAAAGCTAGGCTCTGATTGGCTGCGAAAGATGCCGTCAGAACGAGCAATGAATAGGTCGTTTTTCAGATCCTATGCGTAGCGTAATATAGGAGATGTACTTTAGTCAGATTGCTTCAGGGTTTGCTTGTAATTATTGAATCAGAAATGAAAAGCTCAAGCAGTCACATATAAAAATAATTGTAGTTAAATATAAGGAACTCCTGTTATTTCTAAATTTAATGAATGATGTTTTGAAACATCCCACTGATAGTCCGAATCCGTTTTCATCTCAACCGGCAATGTCTAACAGTAAGTAGAGAAGCACATGTTCATTTAAATATGGGAAGATGAACTGATTATGCAATATCCGGCTACAGCAAAACGATATGAGCCGAGCCATGAGAAAATCAACATAGTGGGTGTGCGACCAGCATGGATCCAGACCAGCCTGCGCATCCGCGCAGTCTGGTCAGGCTCCATGCTGTTCGCTTTTAAAGCCTATTGGAATTGGAGAAACTGTTAGCGAACAGCATGGAGCCTGCCCAGACTGCGCGGATGCGCAGGCTGGTCTGGATCCATGCTGGTCGCACACCCACTATGTTGATTTTCTCATGGCACGGCTCATATGTGTCTAGAGATAGTCAAAAAGAAATATTTATCCATACCATGTTTGTGATACAAACAGAAAGGGAAATGATCTGAAACACCTTTAGCACCAAAACATAGCATGCACTCTCTCTCCAGTAATGACATTTAAGTGGGCCATTAAAATCATTCAACAGGGAAATGCTTTTACATGCAAGACAAGCTTTCTACTAGTAGTTTCAGAATGGTGCGATAAAGTTTTTTTTGACTGACGGGACAGACTGACAGCAAGACAAGACAAAATCAGTAGATCTCCCCCATATTGGAAGAC
The DNA here is from genome assembly GCF_021730395.1 of Mercenaria mercenaria. NCBI lineage: Eukaryota > Metazoa > Mollusca > Bivalvia > Venerida > Veneridae > Mercenaria > Mercenaria mercenaria. The sequence goes on along the minus strand of NC_069363.1, from coordinate 45,638,209 downwards.
ATAATAAAAACATGTTTACATTCGCAAATTCAGATTCGAGAATATTAAAAAGAAGCATAACACAATATATCTATACATCAATGTACAAATGCGCTAGAAATATTTTCAAAATAACGTAAGAATAACACAAAGTACCAAACGATATTTGATTTAAAAACTAATTCATGAGGGCACATAATAGATAACGGTGGTTTTAAGGCATTCAACAGCTATCTCAGTATCCAGTTAATCAATGGCAATGTTGATGGTCAACAACCTAACATACAAATAACGCATAGACATGTAACATCTGGTTTTGTGAACAAAATACAGCTGCACACAGATCATATGATTTGTAGGAGAGAGCTTTTTTGTCCAGAATTCACTCAAATGTTTTGGTACTTTGACGAACAAAATGCAAACTAATAGTAATATACTGCAACCGGTAATAAATATATTTATTTCTTACAATACTGGCAGGATAACAACTTAGAATTTTCAACCTTACCGGCATTTTTATAGACGCTTCTATCTGTATGTCATTGTACTTTTTCCTTCCATACCAAATCCTGAAAGGATAACAGTACATCGCATTTTATTTTTAAAACGGCTTCCAAGAATCATAATGTTTGAGGCAAATATACGTAAAATGTAACTGCTGATTCTAAGCTTCCATTTACATGAAATTGGTGACTTAAAATAGCAAATGTCTGTTTATACTACTGTGAAATCATTAATATTCGTGGGGGACTAATTTTCGTGGATTTCGTGGTTGAGTCAATCCACGGAATTTAATCCCAACAAACAAGTAAAATTCCAATTCATTTTATGTTCAAAAGTTGAAATCCACGAATCATATCCCCACGAAATTGCGGTTTCGAACAAAACCACGAAATTTCATGCCCACGAAATTAAATGATTTTACAATATGTTATAAAATCTGTTTGAAGATGTTCTGGAAGCACAGAAAGTAACCAAGCCAAATAATATCAAAATCGGTTTGACTGAGTCTGTTCATGAGAGGTTATGAAATGTGCAACACTCCTAAATCTCATTCCCAACGTTGAAACGGTTTCTGAAATACAAAACTTTTGATGACAGGTAAAAGTCATCAATGATTTGCTTACCATTGGCATTGTGTAATTCTATATAAAGGTACATAAAGATATGGTCTAGAGAATTCAGAGGAAAATATGCATGGCATTGGCGAACGGAATATTCCTAATTTGAACAGATTTGACAGTAATCGCGGAGGTTTCTAAGTGGTCCATTTCGTTCAGTCTAAGAATATGTTATACATCGAATAAACACTACCTGTGAAATGGAAGGATATCTATATATCTGTATGCTGAACATTTCAATGTCTGGAAGTACTTACAAAACTAGCAACAAAAAAACACACACTATGCCTCCAGCTGTTCCACCCAACGCTCCAGCAACTGAAACGGTTTCATCTGAAAGTAAAATTCGAAGTTAATTACGTCTTGAGGTTGGCGTAGCAAAAAAAAAGTCATGTGGTAACATAAACACGTCTCTTGAAGAGAACTTATATACCGATGTTATACAGTTGAAAGCAAAACACATGCAAAGGCACGCAGGAACGTCAAAGAGAGCCAACAATAACGACTCTAAATTATTCTGTACGAACAAATTAAAAACTTTGGACAGGGACAGCAAGTTACTTAAAAAAATGTTGATTAGTCACTGAGCTGTAGAAAAATGCGAGGCCCAATGGTTTTGAATATGAATAAAATAATTTCAATTTAATCAAAACAAACACGCCTGATAACATCAAGTGGATACTTAACCTAAATATACCTGGTGGTGTTAATGAACTGTGTCGGAAATTTTCAAAGAATTAATATTGTCAAATAATGACAAAATACTGACTAAGAATAATACTAGGAACAATAATTCAAACGCATACTTAGCTGCTCTTCAAATTCCACGAATCAATATATCAAAATAGTCTTAAAAGTGATGTACATGTTATCTGTGAATTACTTAATTATCACAGTGAACTATATCTGGTAATGTCACAGTAAAACACACAGCTGATATTAATAAATTTCACAATGGAACAGGCCAACATTAAAATGGGTTACATTTTGTTAAAACTTAAAAAAAGTGAAATAAAAAGGAATTATGTTTCTTTTACATATAAAATCACAATTTCTTTCCTTTGTGAACACTTAACATGTCATGTGAATATGGCTTCAACTTGTGAAAAATTGTACATATACATGTACATAATATCGAAATGTTTTTTACTCGTGAACACCATATCTAACATTTGTACCCGTGGCTATTACAATCGTATTACAATTTCAATCTTGTAACTGACGTACACTCCATGAAATGTATTTTGATCTTACTCTCAAACAAAGAATTGACCTCTTCATTTTATATCATTACTGTGGCTAAAGGTTTTTCTTAATTACATGCCTTGCCTAAAAGTCTATAGAACGCCATATATTTGTCCATACTGTTCTATTTCGGACAAGACATTAAGATGTCTTAATAAAATATTTTGAGCAGAATACACATTTTGTACAGTGCATTGTATTATACTGCATTTAGCCAAGTATGATTGTATTATAATGCATTTAGCTAAGTATGATTGTATTATACTGCATTTAGCTAAGTATAATTTGATTCGTTACCGTTGGCGAAAGTGATCTTGAATTGTTCCCCATATTCACTGCGTCCCACACTATTAAAAGATGATACACGAACTCGGTACTGGGAACCAGACTTCATGTTACCAATCATGTACACAGGGTTTATAAAGTTTGCAGGAAATAAGTGGATAGTTCCGTTCGAAATACCTGAAAAAAATCCGCAAACAGCATTTCGTATTCATTAGTACTTATTCTATCTAGACCTGATTTAATTTTGCTATTAATCAAAAAGACTGGTGTGCAACAAAATCATAGTTTGTACATCACAATTATTACGTCGTAGGGTCAAGCGTTGTAACGGCGCACTGGAAAGGAAAATTTCACAAAACCGTCAAATATTCTGTGCCATGGATGTAGTCAAGGTTGTAGATATTTATCCTTGTTATCGCGTTAGAATCGAAAATTTATCTCAAACAGTGATTTGCTCTTGAATAAAATCATTGCTTGCTGTTCTGATACGTGTTATTACAGCACGCACTCAGGTTGCGCCACCGTGATATAATTCCTTCGCATCTGAACTCCAAACAATGATTCTATTAAAAGACAAATGCATGGATTGTGATTGCACGAGTCCCAATTGTATTAATCGATGGTAAAAGTTATGTAACAACTATCGCCTAAACTACCAATGATTTTGTTTATCAGTACAAATGCGTATTTTCAAGAAACACATGTTATTTGCCACAAATTGCCCCAGTCATTTTGCCATATATATTTTTAATGACTGACTATTTACAGAAACTACTAAAGTGAGGTAGCCCTATCCGTTATTTCCTTCAAACTAGCAAATCCTAACATCCTTTTAATAAGATCATATTTGAGAATACAGATATTAATCAGCGATTTTAAAGATGTCATCAACTATTGTAATAGTATCACAAGTGCTTCAGTAGGCTGCAATATCTTTAATAATGAAATAGCATTTTCAGCAACACTAGGTAAATTCCTCTACTTTCAATGTGAGAACTCACAGACTTAGATTAACCTTTACCCTGCTAAATTTCTAAAATGGACTGGTCCATCATACAATTTGAGCAGTACCACTTATAATCAAATGGGTTTTCACTGAAAATTTAATGACTTAACAGCGAGGAGTGCAGACCAAGATGAGCCTGCATGAGCGGATGTGCACTGGTGACAAAGGTAGAATCACCTGCCGCCAGCAAGCTAACGGTAAAAATGGACTACAAACCTGTAAGGCAGTCATCATTCTGTAAACATTCACGGTACTCAACGGAGTAATTATCGGGACTTCCGCCTTTACTGGTATAGTAGTCTCCATACAGAATATGTACCTTTAGGTTAGTACCATCGGTGGAGACGGCATACAGTGGCTTCTCTGGCACTGAAATTTGGTAGAATAGCAGGGTTCAGCGTTTAAGAAAAACCTTTTTATAGGAAAGGGTGACATAAAAACGACAAAGAAAATATTCAAAATTAATATCTTTGATTGCGCACAATCTCGTAAACTTCGTTAAGTTTTCTAGTAAAGTATAAAAGAAAACATGTAACCCAGATTTTGTGAAAATGTGCGTTTATTGAAATATATAAAAAAAATCTAATTTCCATTCTTGTACAGGTATGAAATATCAGTCTCTCTAACAATGTTTATACCATTTATTCCTTGCCAGAGTAAGCGTATTCCTACATCTATGTTGTATATGATTACAAGCAGAATGCAGAGCAAAGAGAGAATGAAGAGAGCAGAAACTGCCATATACCATTATATTTACTGAAGCGGAACTTCTCCCACATCATCCCTCCACTAAGCTGACTACTTGTTTGGACAGATACAGAGTATTTAATATCATGAGGATCAGCAGAATTCTGTATCTCGTGACTTATACGACTGCCACATCCATCTGATATGTTCACTGTTTTCCAGTCAAACTGTTCCTGCAAAACCCCAAATGATGAGTTCACATCTTTACTTAAGTCATTGACAAGAAATATGATAAATACACCAAACATCAGCGGTATTGACCAGCGGAACAGCGCCACACCAAACCCAGCAGGACGACAATCGTAACAGGAGTACATCAAATCTATATAGTTAGATGTAAACTGACAGCCACTCGGGTCTTAGCGACTGACATAGAATGTGTTTTACAATTGAGGCATATAACACTCACCTTGCAAGAAACGTTAGAGTTGGTAAAGGGGTGGATACTGTCCACTATACACCAGTAGTATGTCACTGAGGTGACAACAGCACAGTACTCCGGATCCATGTACCAGGAAATATATACTGATGAATCGGCAATCTCAACTGATACCCACTCCGGTCTCAGTGCCTGGCCTAAATTTATAGTAACATATATTTTAGGATTTACAAGGGTGTAAGAGATTGGGCGGCGTCAAGGTTCAAAAGCCAAATACGTAAAGAAATGTTCATTCAAATGCTCATCAATTTATGAACGATTGTAAATTGGATTTTGTTTCTACATGTTGCAGAAAAAACGGTACCACCGTGGAATTTTGTAGAGTCATCTAAAGATTGATAAAGATTTTATCCTATTATAAATGTTGTCTTCATATATAATATTTGCAAATAAAAGTCTACCTATATTCCAGTTTGGAACAATCATTTTACTGCGATTGCTGGAAACGCCTTCCGTATTTGTCAGCATCATTTCCACTTGGTAACTGTTTTCCTTGAGTGATTTATTATTCAGTACTGCAGATACAGCCATCCCTTCTATATTCTCAGATAGAGGCTCTGAACCATATATATGTATAGGATTTTTCCAGTTGTAGCCCTTGTCTATGCGACCTAACTCATCAACAGTGTTTTCTGATAGCACGACTTTCTCGAGCATTGTTTTATAACCGGTGATATTTCCGTACCAGTATCTTCTAGCCGGGTTCTGATACATGTATAAATAAGAATGATTACTGTGTTTTTCATTTTGCATGCACTCATCTTAAACAAATAATTCAATGACCTTATGATAGTAAAAACCCTCAGCACCTTCTATACTATACTAACCCACAAGCTGGAAAGGATGCAATCAAAATATACTATCTTCTTATAGCCATACAATTAATTAAAGTGACATACAACTAGAAAAATTTAGATACTGGTTTGCTTATAGTCTAACAAACGTTTCGAAATAATTGTCTTTTTATGCGCACGTACCTTCCAGTAAAGAAGCGGACGTCCAGGGTCTACCATCATATAAGAACCAGCTGTTACTGATACTGCATGCTCCGATACTAAATAAAATAAATTTGATTAAACATATTCAAAGATGTTATGGAATTTGCATACGCTTAATATTTAGTGTGTGTGTGGGGGGGGGGGGGGGGGGGGGGGGTAGTGGGAGTGGGCGCATACTGTACAATTTCATACTGACAATGACGAAGACGTAGTTATCCGTAAAAGTGTATCATAGCTGAAGTGGATAAACATCAGTCATCATCAAATCCAAAGACGGTTCATTTTAAGTGAAATGTTGTAAAAATGCTAATTAAACAAAGGTATAGTAGTATTTATTACTAAAATATTGATTAAAAGTCATTTACTTAATATTTAAAACGTTTTCTGAGTCAAGTATACATTTATATTTCACCATTCAAATGGTCATTATTTCTTCAAATGTACACTTCCTTTCGTTAAATAAAAAAAAACAACTTCACCGTGTTATAATTTGCCAACATTTTATATAGAACGTAGTGTAAAGTATATATTCGTGAAGAATGTTCTACATGTCTTTGATGGAATTTACACGTACCTGTACTTAAGGTAACAAAGGTTACTACGCTGGTATTGCTCCAGTAGATGTCAAGGACAGCCGCTGAAGGTTTAGCCTGGACAGTTACAGTATAACTTGTGAACGGTATGAGGTTTTCTATGTAGTGCTCCATAACAGCGGTTGTCTTGTTCTCAACCAGCTGCAAAAATAGGAATAAATATTGGTGTCTTTATTTACTTACCGACAATCTATAGTGCTAGAACTTTGTGAAAATTATCGATACAATAATGTAATGGGTACATCAGTCGCGTGACAAAATACTCAGCCGAGATAACAACGTTTCAATTAAATAATCACCAGGGATGGAATGTGGAGGTTCAACAATTATAAAATGCTATGGTAGGTTTAATGTTTCGAAACTTTGCACTTCATTGTCACGGTACAAATGTACAGATATCCAGGAATGGTCGTAGGAATTTCATGAATTTTGAAAATATCTTAAATCATTTCGGTTTTAAGTATAAAGATGTACTTGCCACAGGAATATTCTTGTAAAGATTCTTGGTTCATGAACATCTCATTTTTTTTTACACTTGAGTGTTGTCTTATAAATGCAAAAATATTGATACAGTAACAATTTCCGAAATTTATAGCCCGAAATCGCTGCAATTTACTTTTTGAAAATACCCTATCGGTTTTTTTCTGACGATAATTTCAAAACTAGCCTACATATTTTAAAAGTTAACATAAATTCTATTATAATCTATAGAATTTATGTCCACCAACGGAGATACCTTACGTTAAATGTAGAAATCAATGTAAAGCATTAAACCTATAAAAATCTGTTCACATTAATGGTTGATCTTTAAATGCTTTAAACAGTATTTATTCATCAACTTCATAGTTAAATACCGGTGCCTCAGTTGCATTCAATCATTTTTTCACGTAACAGCTGTTTGCTCTTCAATACATTTACCATTTGTAAGCCCTCCTCTTTCGCAATGTGTTTATTTGAAACCACATTCACAATCGCTTAATTTGTAATGCAATACTTTAATAGCACATCATATCGACAGTATTATCATTCCGCGGAAGTACTGATCCATAAATTGTTGTTTCTCTCCATTTTTAAGGCTATACGGCGTACAAGTTAGAATGCTGAGTATTCCTAAGATTTATTGACTGCTACTTTTTTGTTGGGTTTACAGTACCCACAGCCGTAGCCATACAATATAGATCAAACGCCGGCCTTTCCAGCTTTTCGTGGTAGTGTAAGGCACCTGTGACCTGGGCAGTACCATCTGGAAGCCAGCTGACTGGCTTCCTCACATGGAAAAAATTCTACATCCAAAGCAAGGTTTCGAACCCACAATGGTGAGGGGGCGTGGGGGTGGGGGGGGGGGGGGGGCAATTAATTCGAAGTCACCGAACTTGAACACTTGGCCACGGAGACCCCTTAACTAACAATTTCTTCATATGACATATGAATCGGTCGTTGGGACGAATGTATTTAGGCGATTGTCAAATTGTCAGGGAAACACACACATCGGACGGGATTGACTTCTTTCAATATTTTAAATATTCATACGTTCGCATTGACTAGCCAGCCGGAGGGGTCCTGGTGTATATCATTTTGAGTTTAAGTATTAAAGTGCTACAAAATGATTAGGTCATTATGATTGAAAACACTATAGTCAGTAAACGTGTACTCTCACCAGTGTTCTATTCTGCCACTCCGAAGTAACTGCTATTTTATAATCCATGGCTATAAATGATGAATCTGAAAAAGTTAGATCCTTTGGGCAACTCCATCGCAGCCTGACACGCCGACTAAACTTCGTGAAATCAAAACCAATGTTGTCCACAGGATCGGGCTTCACTGAAAAATATACATTGCTACATTTAAAATGGATTGGCGGGGATGGCGATTGTCCGGGTGATTGCCAAACCTGGAGGTCGCTGGTTCGAATCCCAATGATATCGCTATATAACAGGTTAACTAGCTATAACTTTGATTCAATTTACAAATATTTAGTTAGGTTTGGATCAGACTTTGCTTCTACGATGTAGAATTTCATTTCAAACTGAAGAAAAAATCAGTGAACGGGAAAAGAAAATGAAGAATAGCCACAATAAAATCAATAAGGCCAAGTGCCCGCCCATGATGAAAAAAAATGTACGGAGGGGGCACCTGGGGTCTTCCTCCACCATCAAAGCTGGAAAGTCGCCACATGACCTACTTTAAACCAAAGAATGTCATTACGACAAAATATAAACTAAGGCATTTTAACGGAAATCATTTGGACACACTCGTTCTGGATTTAACACATTAAAAGTCATTAAATTTTAATAGTAACACCCAATTTCTTTATGTAACAAGCAAAACATTTCATTGTATGTAACAAGTAAAACATTTTATAAAGAGCTTTTTTCTTCTATCAAGAAATTTTGACGCACTTATGTGCTAAAAGAAGTATATGCTATAACTAACAATTATCTACAATACCTGTTAACTAAAGATGCTTTTGAGAAAAGCGCATGTCTCCCATAACTGCCTAATCATCTAAATAGTAAGTCAGTCTTTATATACTGTTTACTTAGAGCACATGTGCATGCGCTTTTTTGACACCAAAAGGACCCCTATACTACTTTTAAAAGTATAGGTGCCGGATTGAGGGCAAAAATGCGCAAAAAAATCTGTTTTTTTTTTGGTAATTCAAGGGCCATAATTCTGAAGTTCCTCGGCCGATTTGGCTAGTTATAGAACTTGGCCGAGCACTTATTGGCAAACACATTTTGTTCAAGTTTGGTGAAGATCTAATGAGAAATGTTCGACTTAGAGTGCGGACAAGCTTTGTGACACACACACGCGCGCGCACACGCACACGCATACGCACACGCACACGCACACACACACACACACACGCAGAGACTGGAGTAAATCAATATGTCTACCGCACCACTGTGTGGTGGGAGACATAATTATTACCCGTGTTTATTTTTAAGACAGTCAATTCAAAATTTTTGAAAATATTTTTTTACTTTGATATAAGTCAGTTTCAACAACAATTCACCCAGCTGTTTATGGCTAAGCAAAAGTGTGGCAAAATTATAATCAAAACAATAACGTAATACATTTTGGTTGTCATAGACTATAAAAAAATATAAGCAATGCCACGATATCCTAATATCATAGGCCCCCTATATGTACTTTGTATGGTGGCATATTTCTGCCAACCACATATCCACTTATTTATCTCGAAATTTTTCGTAAAAATGTCACTTATTCAGTTATTATCTGGCAAGTGACAAAACTGTGTGTTATCCACTTATCTTAGCAGGACAAAACTGCCTGTTAGTGCCCACTACTGCCATCTACATATTCACTTAGTATCTTGATTTTTGTCAGTTAGTCAGTTATGACTGGTAATATCCCGTAATCGTCCTCTATCATTACGGAATGAATGAAATAAATAAATGGGCACAATAAATATGCAAATTTATCATTCCTTCTGAATGTTATAGGGGCCTCTGTGGCCGAGTGGTTAAGGCCGCTGACTTCAAAATCACTTGTCCCTCATCGATGTGGGTTCGAGCCTCACATGGGGCTTGAGGAAGCCATCCAGCTGGCTTACGGGAGGTCAGTGGTTCTACCCAGGTGCCCGCTCGTGATGAAATAACGCCCGGAAGGGGTCTTCCTCCACCATCAAAGCTGGGAACGGTCGCTATATGACCTATGGTTGTGTCGGTGCGACGTTAAACCCAACCAAATAAATAAATTCTGAATGTTATAAATCATTTCTATAAGTTGCACAAACCATTAGTGGTGGTGGTTGGGGACGAGGTGGATATACACTCATTCATTCCTTATAGGGGACGAAAAGTCTAACCGTTAATCGCCAATTTGGGTACGAATATTAACTGGATATCAAGATAACTTTCACAATAACCACTTATTTATGTGAATATGTGGATGGCAGAAGTGGGCACTAACAGGCAGTTTTGTCCTGTTAACATAATTATCTGGATAACACGCAATTTTGCCACTTGCCAGATAATAACTGGATATGTGGCATTTTTAGTGAAAACTGTCTACATAAATAAGTGGATATGTGGTTGGCAGAAATATGCCACCATAATTTTGAAACTTTATTCATGCTAAATCAACAATCTGGATTTGATGTTCTCCTACTTCTTTCATAAATATAAATCATAATAATTATTATCCGTGTTTATTTCTAAGACAGTCAATTCAAAATTTTTGAAAATATCTTTTTACTTTGATATAAGTCAGTTTCAACAACAATTCACCCAGTTGTTTATGGCTAAGCAAAAGTGTGGCAAAATTATAATCAAAACAATAACGTAATAAATTTTGGTAGCCATAGACTATCAGAAAATATAAGCAATGCCACGATATCCTAATATCAGAGCCAACCTATATGTACTTTGAAACTTTATTCATGTTAAAGTGTGACAAAATTATAATCAAAACAATAACGTAATAATTTTGGTTGTCATAGACTATCAAAAAATATAAGCAATGCCACGATATCCTAATATCATAGGCCCCCTATATGTACTTTGAAACTTTATTCATGCTAAATCAACAATCTGGATGGATGTTCTCCTACTTCTTTCATAAATAAAAATCATCGTAACCTGATAGCTTTATGAATATTTTAACATTTGTGGTATCATTTAGTTCACCAAATTTTATGCGACAATGCATTTTAACCGTAATTTTGTAAAAGGTGAAGATGATATCGGAAGTTTCAGCTACATTTCACAGTAAAACCGCAGATTCCACTACGTTAATTAACTTCCTTTTGAATATCAAATTGATGGATGAGAAATAAACATTTTAAATGAGGAAAAAAAAGAACGACAAAATTGTTTCATATGATACAATAATCGTAGTTGTTCATATATTATAATCATTTCCACATTCCTTACTAGGAAAACAATCCAAAATCATAAATATAGGGCTACCTTAATTAAAGTGTATGCTCATGTCCATCTAATGCACAGTTAGTATTCAGTATATTCAAAACTTTTAAAAATATTTTTACTTTGATTTAAATCAGTTTCAACAACATTTCTTTCAGTTGTTTATGGTTCAACAAAATTGTGGTAAAATTATAATCCAGGCAATAACATTATGGGCGTCAATGGAACGATATCCTTACATACTAGTACATGTGCTTTTAAAAGCGATGCGTACAGTTCTGATTAGAATGTGCGTGTATATTGATTTTTGAAGCAAACTGTTTAATTTTATACAATTTGGAATACCTATACTGCCTGTGTTTCCAATTTCTAGATCTGTAGACTTTTTGCCAAGTTTGTTCCATGCAATGGCACGAATTTTATATTGAGCACTGGGCGTGAAGGTGTACGCAGAAGGCGCATCATTCCGGCTATTCAACCAGAAGGTGCACATTGACTTGTTACAATGGTAGTTTGATTCTGTGATGTTGGTCCATTTCTGCCTGTTCCTGTTTCAAACAATTACAGCTATACAAGACAACATGGAAACGTATATTTCAAAATTTCAAAAGGAAAACAAAAACATCCTAAGTACGAAACAGACACCAGAATATGAACATGCCGTGAATGGCATCATATACAGCAGAGCAATGACAAGTAAAGTTTCGTCCTCGGGACCGGAAGCAGGATTAAGGACAAGTGTGTGTGTTCGTGCGTGCGTGTGCGTCCTTGCATGCGCGCGCACGTGTTTGTGTGTGGTAGGAAGAGAGAGAGATAGATAAACTCTCCTACTGTTAACTTTGTATTGTATTAGTTACATAACACGAGTAAAGCTGCTCCATCTAACCACAATGGAGTATGTGCACAATGGAATGAGTAAATCTTCATTAAGCCCAGAGTAGACATAAGCCAGCTCATCCCAAGCTATCTGGATCAGCCCTTGGTCCTTGGCAGCTAATATAACTAGATACAGCACCGATATGACAGTACACGTTAGTTTCTCGATTACCGGCTTAGCTGCCTAGCTCCATTGCTTTGCACTTAAAGGGGATACTGGTTTCTCTTTTTTATCCACCCTCGTGGTAATATCAGTAATATGTTAAATTGCGTCCATGACCTAGAACTTGTATCTCGATTAACCTAAACCAAGCTGTGCCCTTACAGCCTACAGGATAAAAACAAGGCCGTTCTTTTCAAGAATATGGCCTTGAACAGTCTAATGATGGTGTGACTTTAACAACAATCATTCCAAAATGAACCCAACAAATTGTCACTTTAACTTTTGACGTTATACCGAATGTTAGACAGTGGTGTCCGGACTTCCATTAAAAGATAATTTAATAACCGGTTTAGGATAAATATATAACTTCTGCTATTGAGTATTTTATACATATTATACATATATTTTGAGTGGATGCTTTGAAAGCTTGCTGCAGTTATGTATGGAATGTGATATTGTTGCGGGTACACAACACGCAAAACGTGGCTTTAATCCCTTGTCATGTTACAGATAATCTCCATCGAATCTACAGGGGGAAAAAACAACAAAAGTAAAACGGTCATTCTCAGTATTAAAAAAAACTAGTTCATATCTTTATTGTTGACATTTTCCGAAAAAGACTAAATTTAACTGTTTTTTTTAAAAAAAACTGTGTTCGTTAGGGCCATGACCCCCTCTCTTCTATTGGCCATGCACGAAGCGCGAGATCAAAACGGCGAAGTGCGAGACCGTGCTGGCAAAGCGCGAAATTATTTCGCAGTTTCTTCAGCCTGATCTCCGGCGCTCTCCTCTATCCGCGTACCGCTGATGCACGAAGTATGGAATCACAACTGAGGAGCCCGAGCTCACAACGGCGAAACTGCGGAATAAGTTCGCGCTTCGCTATCGTGTTCTTGCGCTTCGCCAACATGATCTCGCGCTCCGCCGACTAACGAAATGCCGTATTACAAACCTCCGTGTGGCGTGTCGTAACTTAATATTCTAACTGAATATTTACTTGTCAATTGTAAATATGAAATAAGTTTGCATTTTACATCCTCTGTTATCGGTTAGGACAACTGGATTTTCAAAAACGGCATTGAATATATGAACTAATTTGAAAAACCTTAAATAATAAAATCCACTGCGCTTGTCAAACTTGTCAAACAACAATAATATAATGGTAATAAATAATAATATAATACATGGTTACTATCATGATAACCGGACTTTAAAATGTTAAGCACTAATGTGCAAGATATAAATTGTTTCGATTAATATTCTTAATGACGTCTATACACTTATACGTGTTGTTACAGATTTCAGCTGTTACATAAAGTCGATATGACGATTTATTAATACCTATATAAATTCTGTCGAAAATACTGCTTGTATTTCACAGGTAAATATGAACAGGCAGAAAAATGTTCCGTCCGTATTGTACCTTTTGTATTGTATGTTGCCGGACTATTTTCATTTAATACTCACGACCTGACACAGTTCTATAAAAAGCGCACACAAAAACTTGAAAACTTCTTTCATTTCTATTTTAGCATGGACAAACAATAAAGATTTCGTTCGGTAACAGAACAACAAACAAAAAGACGGAGGTATATAATAAAAGGGTCATTATAACAATAGCTCAGTCTGGGATTTTGTATTTGGCTCTCCTGGATTTTGCAAGGATGAACCACATTCGGCGCTTGCGCGCCTCGTGAGATCCGATCTAGCAATATCCACTCGAGCCGAATACAGCATCCCAGATCGAGCTACTACATGTATTATAAAAACCCTATTTTTTTAAAATCATAATTATATGGCTTATATTGAACTGGCTGAATCCAATTTCGTATGTACTACTTCTAGCTATGTTCATCTCAGATTAATTTTCATATATATCGAGTTTAGATATTTCATTACCTCCTCGTGTGATCTATGCCTAGCAAGAATATATCTCTGAGCAAGCTTAGCCTACTGTTCTAATAATTTTGTTCTATGAAGTTAATTTTATTTCTTGGCTGCATTTTCTTGTATTGTTGTTGTTGCTATAACAGCTTTCCGATATGACATAAGTACTGAGGTGGACCAGAGAATGATTCAAATATTATGATAAAATATACATGTATTAGTATAAACAAACAGTAAAGCAGTATTAAGTACACCACACCTCTCAACATACAAATATGTGAGTAAGATATTTAAACAACTGTAAAATCTACATTTGAGTTTTATTTAAAGCTGAAAACTGAAATGGTCTTGCAAGTTCACTTTTTAATAACTTTCAATATAAATATGACATAAACTTACATTTTGAACTTTATTTTGTTCCCAGTAGGAATATTCACTATTTTTTCACTTAAGGCAAAAGAACAACTCAGGTCATTGAAGTTCCTGGAGATGCAACTCAGATTTTCAGGGGCTCCTGGAGGCTCTGAAATGACAAAGTGACAAAAATATGTTAAGTATCCAATCAAGTATGTCATTTTATGATTTGTTCACACATGTATTAATCTGAAAAGATAAAATGACTTCTTTATAAACTTTCGCCTTTTTTTATTCATGTGTGGTGTAGAAAATATTCATGGTCAGTGAATTATAATTTTTCCTTCATTTACAGAAAAACTTCCCAAAGAAATATTTATGTATACCTCCTATGTGCATGCGCATTGTAGACTGAATGTTGCCACCATATACACAATTGTAAAACCCGTCGTCTTCAAATGTCACATTCCGGATCGTTAGCGTCAATGTTTTCTTTCCCGCAAAGTACTCAAATAAATCTGATGAAAATTCTTTACTTCCCTGCAAAGAGACATACAGAGTACGTGGTAATGGCGGACTCATTTGGGCTTTGATAATAAATATACATTTAGTTAAACAGTACATATAGGGCCATTTCTAACCCGTTACTTTTTAAATTCCGTTTTCTCGGATATAGTTCAATGTATTAGTTTGAAACTATACACAAAGTTGGTTGGCTACATCAGCTGTTCAGAAATTATAAAAATGTTCAACCCTGACGATCCAGCAGTTTTGCGCCTGGTACATGCACGATTTCAACACTTTGCACGAGGAAATGTTGGTAAGCAAAACTACCGATTTTTATTTTAATTAAGTTATTCTGGAATTCTATTCACGGAATAAGAGCTAGGCTAGGGGACTTATTCTAACACGTCGTCACCGACAACAGCGGGAGCGATGGGCCCGACGGCACCAGCGTATGACATGGGCTGAGTGGTTAAATGTCCTGTTCACGGATGAGAGTCGGTTTAACTTGTACCACAACGACGGAAGGATGCGAGTGTACATATGGTCAGAGACCACCAATTCAAAAAAGTACAGGGAATGAGGTAAGTGTATACCTGGGAATAAGGTAACATCTGTGCGTTCTGATTGGTCAGTCATGTAAACAAACCCAGGAAGTGATTATTTTTTCAAAATTAATATTTTTTCACTGCATTTACAGTATTTTATTATACATTTTGACAAAATTTGCTGCATTTTATGTGTATTGAAAAAAAAGTTTTATCAAACGAATTTCTCCCGCCATGTCAATGATGTAAACAGGGGGTCATCTCATTCACACGAAAATTACTTAAATAAAGTATCACTATTCATATGTTTTTCGTCCGATATTTTGGTAGAACTAAGATAGTTCTTGAAAAACTTGTAATGGGAGGACACACGAAGTATTAATTACTCGGACGTACAAGCTGTTCTGTGATTCAGTTACTTTTCACATTGTTAGAATTTTGCGTTATGCCATTTTGTAAATTAGGATTTTACAGCGATATTTTTATTTAAGTTCTTTACCTGTATGTTTATCAACTGGGATCAAATAATTAAGGAGAAGTAAGTCTTATGTGTTACATTATTTATATTCAAAATTTGAACAAAATCCGTTCATAAATAATCGAACTACATGGCATTATATAGGTGTCGGGTTAGAAATAACCCTTAGTGCATGGTGTGTTCTCTCGCCAGCATAATTATCGGTCAAAGAAGACATAAAGTGTTCAATATGAGCATTGATTCATGCATAAATTGACATATGGATATCACCATAGACTTTTTAGACATTTTTTTTTAATAATAATAAACTTTTCAAGTTTTTGCAAATGGGCTTTTTTTTCAGGAAGTAAAATTTTCAAATGGTATCTTCCGCAAATTGTACGATGTATTTCTTTAAGGATTTACAGTTGTAAACATGCCGAGGGCTCAACGCGAAACTAGTCTATCTGCTTCTATTTCTATATACACTTAGACTAGTTTCGCTTTGAGCCCTCGAATTACAGGTATAAAATATAGCCAAGTGTTAAAAAGTAAATGTTCTCAATTTCCTTTAAATCAAGCATGCTTTTAATGTTACCTTCCGTATTGTAATATTATAGATATTGTAATCATCAACACAGTCGCTACCATTCTCAAGCATCTTCAATGAACAATTCACCTGCAGCTCGGAACCAGCCATGATGAATACATCATCTTTAGGCGACATCTCAAAGCCTGGAAAAATATTAAAACATACCAGTTACAGCAGCACCTTCAACTGAAATTAACATCGTCAGTTAAATCTGCACCAACATCATCGGCAAAATGAAATCTCTGACGCCATCGAAAATCGGGGTAGATCTGAATGAACAGTTACAAAATCCCCGTCAAGACACATCTCGAAGCCTGGCAGCATCTAACTAATGTCCCAACGTCACAGAAGAATTCCAGCACAGCTCAACATTTTAGAGGATAAAACTGCTATATGTCTTAACTATCGTAAACCTACCCGTAAAAGAGCATATCGGTCCAAGACGCCACATCAAGGGCACATTAAAACCTAATGGTTTATATGTACATATACAAATTTTGCAAATGTCTGTCACCTTTCAGCCATTAAATCTATGATTAAATCTATGGGATGTCAAACACGACTTTCATGGCATATTGTCATTCGGCTGTTGGAAGCTTTCATTCGGCAGTGGTAACTCGTCATTCGACCGTGCTAAATTGTCATTCGGCAGTGCTAACTTTTCATTCTAATGTTGTCACTTTTCATCATTCGGCTGTGGCCTGTTTTCATTCGGCAGTGGTTACTCGTTATTCCGCCGTACAAACTTGTCATTTGATAGAGGAAACTGCTCATTTGGCAGTGAACACTTATCATTCGACTGTGGTAACTCCTCATTCGGCAGTAGAAACTTGCTATTCGGCAATACTAATTGTCATTCGGCAGTTGTTACTTGTCATTCGTTTGTGGCAACTTTTCATTCCGATGCCGTCCCTTTATATTATGATGTTTCATTCGACAGTGCTAACTTGTCATTAGGCAGATGATAGTTGCCATCCGTTAGTGGTAACTTTTCATTCTAATACAATGTACTGTCACTTTACATTATGATGTATACATTTTCATTCTGATGTTTTGGTAGTGGCAAATTATCATTTGGCAGTGCTAACTTGTTCTTCGGCAATGCTAACTTGACATTCGACTGTGCACTGTCCAATGAAAAATGGCAAGTTATCACTGCCGAATGACATCGAACCACCTCATAATGTATATATGTATCACATAATGTTTAACACTGTCGCCTTAAAACTTACCACAGCCGAATCACACTAAATCGTTAAGCCGTGTTTGGCATTCCATAGTAATCACGAAATCAGCATTGTGTTTGTGTCAACATTTTATTGAATGAAAACCAGTATTTAATGTATCAATTTGCTAATATAATAACTAATATAATGACAAGAAGACTACATTTTTTTCTGTAGGATAAGATAGATACTTATCCATGCGTTTAAAACTATACAGAAAAGAGATGATTGGATACTTTTGCAGACGAAGTTGCGAAAAACATTAATTCAGGGAGGGTCTAACTTGTATAGCTGTATTATACCAGTTTCATCAGATTTTTTACGATATTCATGTGGGAGGAAAAAGTAGGCCACTAGGCTGTGGTGGGTCTTTAAGTACGCAGAGCTATAGTGTCACATTTTATGACATGAAATCCAAATTAATTACTGATCTATTATTACATATACATGTATATTTTATTATATCATACATTATATTCTATAGACAAAATAATTTCATGGTCTGTCACCGAATAATAGCTAAGAATGTCAGGATAGAGAAAATATACTTGTATATTTCATTTGTTTTAGATCTTAATTCATTGTTTTAAACATTGTTCTTATATTTCGGATCAAACAACTTTCATGCATGTTCGTTTAAATCCATTCAGAGGACGGTATGACTTATGCAAAACTTATCATAAATCATAAATTACGCACAAAATTGTTAATACCTGTTTTTATAGTCCATTTCTGACATTTTGTTTCAATTCCAGTATATAAATATGTTTATACTTCTGTCCTGAACCAGACGTGCATTGTAAATATCTATTTTCCCAAACCTCAAAGTACATACGGAAATGAAATGAAAATCCATTTGGTCTATATGTCAATAAACAGAACTGTGAAGTCAACATAATTGATAACTAATATAATGGCAAGAAGCTACTAAAATGTGGGCATGACCGTTGACCTTCAAGTGTGACCTTGACTGTCGTCTTGGGTTAGGGTAACCAATGATGCTAGTTTTATGAAAATCCTTCTAGAGGTAAAGAAGATATAGAATAGACAAAAATTTAATCTATAAGCTATTTGACCTCTACCTGTAACTTTCACCTTGGACCTAGTGATCTGTGTTGTGCAATCTGCATGTCGTCTGCCGTCTGGATGAAGTTAACATTTGACGCTTCATTTATGAAGTTTATTCTAGTGGTTTAGAAGACATGCAATGAATTGAAACTATTTGATTGCTGACTTCTAAATGTGACCTTGACCTTGGACTTACTGACCCGGGTAATGTTCTCTGCATGTCATCTTGATGAGGTAAACAATTGATGCCAGCTTTATGAAAATCATCACAACAGTTAAGAAGATATGGAGGAGACATGAATAAAAGTATTTAACCTTTAACCTCCAAATGTGACCTTGGCGTTGGACCTAGTAATCTGGGTTGAACGTACTGCACGTCTAGATGAGGTTAATATTTATTGCTGGATTTATGTTTTTCCCAGCGGTTTAGAGGATATGGAGTTGACACTAAGTGCAACTATTTGACCATCGACCTCCGAGTGTGACCATGACATTGGACCTAGTTATGTGCGTTTTCCGCTCTGCACGTCGTCCTGACGAGGTAAACAGTTACCAGTGCTAGTTTTACGGGTATCTTCTAAGCGGTTTTGACAATATGAACCGGACATGAAGTTAACCTATTTGACATTTGAGCTCCAAGTGTGACCTTGACCTTGGACCCCTTGATCTGTCTTGTACGCTCATCACATTGTCTTGATTAGCTCAATGATAATTGCAAATTTTAGGTTAATCTTTCCACCTGTTAGGTATAACTACCGTAAACGAATTATGGACAGACCGATCAACTGACATGACTGACCAGTGTAGTCCTCATATACTTCCAATGTACGGAAACGTTATAAATAAAATCAGTGCGTTAACTGAGTCAGCCAGATTTTCAGTTTCGAACCTTATAGTGGTGCTACTCCGCATAGCTGCTGAAAGGCTTAGTTTACAATAAATCTTGATAATATTGTTTAAAAAGCCTATACATTCTTTATTTGTTACTTCCGTTTCCTTTTTTTTCACCAGTAACCCTTTGAAGATCATTATTTTCCAGTTCAATGCGCATGCTCATAAGAATGTGTGAAACATCATTCAACTATCAATTAATTATTAGAAAATGGTAATTGTGTGTACAACTGTAGACCAAAGGGATTTTATCAGTCTTATCAAAAAAAGCCGGTCTTTATTTTTTTAGTTTTATTTACCTTTACTTTACCATTTTGACAAGGAAATAGATTGGAAAGGTTGCTGGACAAAGATTTGATAAACTAGTTACCGGTATGTACAAAGGAAAACTGCAGTATATCATTGACTTACAGACAACTTACAACGGGATTTCAAGAGTATTATGTTCTGTGACAGGTATTATAAAAACGTTTAACGTACCAAATTTCTTCATGTGTGTTTAAATGTGTTGATAAATCATAATATGAGCGGCGCCATGAGAAAATCAACATGGTGGCTTTGCGACCAGCATGGATCCATACCAGCCTGCGCATCCGCGCAGTCTGGTCAGGATCCATGCTGTTCGCTAACAGTTTCTCTAATTGCAATAGACTTTGAAAGCGAACAGCATGGATCCTGACCAGACTGCGCGGATGCGCAGGCTGTTCTGGATCCATGCTGGTCGCAAAGCCACTATGTTGGTTTTCTCATGGCGCGGCTCATATATACGTGTATGTGAGGGGTGATCAATTTATAAATGTCGAAGTAAAATTTTCTTACAACTTATTACTACTTGACGCCAGTCTAAACAACGATGTCAGTGGTTATACATTTACATTTCCATTTTTCAGTAATAACTGACCTCCATCCCACCGAACACGTTTGTGTGCTAGCATCATCAGTTAAAAGGATTCTGGGACACTATTAAGGTCAGATGTCAAAACATGGTGCAGATTCTATATCGTTTCATGTAGGAGAACATGGTCCAACCATAATTATTACTTAAAAAAATGCTAATACCGATAGTAATCAAAATATCAATGTCATAGGTAACACTAGAATCAGTAAAATACTCTAAACAACCGAATAGCTTTTGACTGAAACTGAAGTGAAAAATTCGGCCATTCAGCAGAACACAAACTACTGTGAGAATCTAAATAAAACATTACACACTACGGCATTATTACCTATATATTTGCGCGTGCACGTATTTTCTGAAATGTGCGCCCACGCAAATGGACTTTCGACCTAAAAGGTACACCATACAAAACTGAGATATTTTATCTTCGAAAGCAATCTTGCCAAGATTAGTTATAGATAATTACTCCATTACTTATTTAAGATACAATTAAAAACTGTACAATTTTTCCGGTTTAAATATTCTGTTGGATTCCGATGTTGCGCTGATCCATAAAATTATACTTATTGTTTGCTACAAATAAAGTTTTAACCGGTATGGTTATTTTCTAAAGACGACATATATGATTATAAAACATGTTCTTGTTCGGATAAAGTCATAAAATCAGCTTGATCTAGTTTCAGTAATCTCTTTGATGAAAGGCAAATACCTGAAAATTAAGCATATAGATGCAAATATAATGATAGAAAATATGAAAATGTAGCACAGTGGAAAGTATATTCATTGTTATACCAGATTTATATAGTACCCCTCAGTTTAAAGATACATAACATATTATTATGAACACGGAAGTCACTCAGGACGCGAAATTCATTCTCTGCTAGAACAGATCTGACCAAATCGAGAACGAGGATAGGACTTGTACAAGGTATAGCCTAACTTCAGCAATTTATGAAAAGACACCTTGGTTCTTTAATGTGTCTGGTGTACAGCATCGATACACGCCGACTCACGCGGTCCCATCTTCCCTGGAAAGAACCATTGATGACCTCTTCTCTCAGGAGCATCCCAGAAATGGCAAATGTCTGGAACGGGACTTCAAACCCGAATCTCCGGACTGAGTCAAGCATGCCACAACTAGACCACCAATATATACACAAAAAGTAGTTTGTCCCATTGATTTTCAATGCAAGCCCTTTTTTCAGGCTCGAACCCTAGTATAATTACGGCTTGTCGTAAAACACATAAGAACTAGCTTTTTTATGAAAACAGACTTCACAGCTTAATTTTCCTTACACTTGACCTAAAATAAAATAGTGTGTACAATCCTGAAAATATAATAATGTATAAAATACATTAATATATGGACAATGATATTTCAAATATGTAGCTGCACTTACATGTTCTAGCAGAAACCACGACTCCAAACACACACGGTAAAAGTAAAATAATTATGCACATTTCCCTATAGTTGTTGAAGTCAATCCAAAGCTGCGCTTCTTTCACAACTGAACACGAAAATAAACCTGAAACTTAACACAAAAAGTTGAAATTCAGTCTCCACCGATTGTACCGTCAATTATCTACTAACGTCCTCGTTTGTAACTGATATACCGCGCTCTTTGGCAATTCTTTGGAGATACCTCACCGTTCAAATCAAAATGCATTTATTGTCGCAGGGATTCAACAAGTTAACATAAGCTATGTGTAGCTTTTTACCGACATATGAAACGAAGGTTACAAATGTATATATTAAATATAACTATAATGTTCACTTGTACATACTTTTTAATTGTGCGACTGATGAATAACAACAAAAGTGGAGAGCCCTAAAGGTAATTTCTTTCTTTGAATCATGTAGGTGTAGAGCGTCGGACTCCTGATCCGGAGGTTCGAATCCCGATAAGAGCGGAAATTGACCGCGGTCTCAATAATCCTTACCAGCCAGAACTCCAGGAAGTAGTAAACAATCAATGTATGAATATGACGCAGTGTGCAGTACAGACAGATACCAGGAAGATAAAATATAAATACATGTATATATTTGTTTTACTTGGAAACACAAGACCGGTGATTTGTAAACCTTATAACTCAATACCGGTATATTGTTGTTTAAAAAACAGCAGATACGGATGACCGCTATTACTAACCACGGACAGAACTAATTTGCGAGGTTCGTTCAGTACAAGCAGATAAGTGAGAGATAAAAATAATCCTCAAGCTTTCTCCAAAACCGATTTAAAATATACGATACAGGTTAATCAGTCTGTTGAAATAGGGTCGAATTAAAAGTCTAGCGCATCAACTTAGAAGCATACAGCAAACTCAGCAGGGCAGTGCGCTGAGGGAGAGGGTAATCCAGTGGCCGCGGAGTCGACCCTGGGCGAGGCAGTGCGCTGAGGGAGAGGGTACTCCAGTGGCCGCGGAGTCGACCCTGGGCGAGGCAATTGCTTTCCATCAGTAGCTTGAAGATAACTTAGAACATACGGGTACAAAATCCAAAACCTTCGCTGCATGATTCAAAATCTGTTGAAAAAAATGCTTGAACCACATACCAGACAATCAAATACCGTTCCTTTATTTTTACAAGTCCTGTAAAAGAACAGTATCAATTAGGAGTGCTTAATAGGGTCAGTACGTCATATTATATATTACTTCCTCACAAGGAGTACAATTAAATTTCATGGCAGACACCATTTAGCATAATATAATCGTATACTAGCAATATGAAACTTGTATCATTTTACCTTTTGGCACATAGATTCTATCTCGGGTACCACTGTAAATATTTTTGATACACGAAATGTTACCGAAACCAGTTTATGTATGTGCATAATACGATCATAAAAAATTAGTTTCATGACAGTTATTAAAGGGACCCAACCCCTACTTAGGCAAAATTTAAATTTTTCTTTAAAAACCCTAAAAAATGACCCAGCGTAAAAATTTTTGACGTAAGTTTTTTTCTAATATTCTCATAAATTGGCACTTTTTACTTTAATCCCGTTTGTCAACGATTGCGCGTTGAAGGGGATTTAGTGTCTTAGAATAAAAGTAAATAAAACAAAAACCCTTGTATTTATAAAACTGAATATGAAAACAAAACATTAATTCTTTGTCTCTCTGGATGTTTCCTTATTATTGTACGGATCTGAGATATTGGGTATCCATAGTCATAAAGATTCTGTTAAATTAATCAACACAATTCAGCAACAAGCTATTTCTGTTTAAATAAAATTAAGATATTAAAAAATGTGATATTTTATTAACCTGTCAAATGTGCATATATTATACGTTCTGTGCGTTCGATATTATAATATTCGGCCAAAGTTCGATGTTATTCCTTTGTTTTCCTGAGATAAATTTTGGTCGAGTGTCTAAATATCATTATAAGTATTGGAAGAGAAATGAAAAATATGTACATGGAAAGTCAAACGTTTACTTTTCTGATGAAGCAGCCAAAGATTTGAATGTTGTTTACATAGTGGAAAATATTAGTAAATTTATTGTTTGTGATTACCTCCCTTTATCGCTATAACTAAATGTTTTCGTCTTCTAAGGTTACACATTGTGGTTTATTATTTCATTTTTGACTGCTTTTGTTTGTACTGTATTATGCAGTAAATGACTTTGTAACTTTGTGTTAGATTTTATAAATTCTTAGACAGGAAAACCAAAAAGAAATCGCAGACGGCCTGTCGGAGGTATGTTCTTTTCAGTCATTTATTGCATAAGGTGACGTATCAGTTTATTATAATAGAACAAAGGGCCGCAGCACCTTAGGTTGTAGTTTAGACAATTCTATATTATTGCTATATAGATCTTGAAATTTCGGACCACACTCCACAACGTTTACGCATTGAAGGTGATTAAGCCGGATTAATTGCTGCCCCGCTGCCCCGAATAGGAGGGGATTAAGCCGGATTAGGGATTATGTCGGTTTAGGGATTAAGTCGGATTAAAATGCCCCGCTGCCCCGCTGCCCCAATGCACCAATGCCCCAATGCCCCAACTCTCCCCAACTCATTGTTATCTACTACTAACATGATCAGAGAAATCAAAAGAACATGATTTTGTAAAGAAAGGAATACTTGTTCAGCAGACCCAAGGGCTATTTTTGCATATTTTTGTCAGTTTTAAGTTGGTACTTCTGCTATTTTATCTAGTTTCACATAATAGAATTTAATCAAACTCTGCACATACCTTTGGTTATGTCTACCTAATCTAAAACAAAAAGAAAATTAATAGGTCACCATATTAGATTTCGATTAAATCAAATTACAACGAGGTGGGGTGTGGCGGTCATTTATACAACGCAGGTTGGCACGAAATACTCTTTCAGTGTTTGAGCAAATGACATAGAAATGTATATATAAAATTATCAAACGGCAGATTTCTTAATAATCGGATTTTAAGGTGTTTTTGAAGTATTTTGATGGCATAGAACGATGAAAGTTTCCGCCTTTTTTTAAACAAAACCTATAGTTTACGAATGTACGGTACGGGTACGGTACGGGATTAGAAACAGCTGTGACTCAATGCAGAGTTGGAGCGTTGGTATAAATAACAGACTCCAGTATATGTCGGATTGAAGCAATTTGAACTAAAAGTACTTTAAATGTATATATTTTGTAACCATGGTGATACTTACCCTAACCTTTAGTCAGTGTATTAAACATTTTGTACATTAAATGCATGCGAACATACAATAATTTGCGAATTTTTGCCGTAGGCGACGTTAGATAATAACTTCCGGACATGCGCAGAAGACCGCACCAACACTACAGTGAGCTACATCGAAACCAAATTGGCACGGTGTTGGGGTAAATATCGACCCGTCTGGAAAAACTGTAGCGAGTGCCTTTAAAAGGTCATGAGACAAATACTCTTAAAAAGGTCCTACAACTATGACTTTTCTTATCGCCCGTTTTTGTACTTCAAACAAAAACGTCCGTCCCGTCCGTTCCAAATAGTTTTTCCTGATGGTACAGTCTATCCTAACCTTGCTAGAAAAGACACATTATGGTCTGACCGTTAGAATTCTCTATATAATGACTCCTTATGTAGCGTTACCCAGTCTAATGAAGTCAGAGGGCAGTAGAAAAGTTAGCATAATGCACTACAATGGTCGCTAAGGTATTACGCGGTGAAAGACCAGATGCTATTTGTTTTACTGTAATGGCTGTAAACAACGTCCGAAGCTTCTGAAATGAAAAACAAAATGTGACATAAATATTTGATTTCTTTGTGTGGGTAAATATTATTATGTAAGCGAAATGCCTAATTTGCACATTTCTACAACAGAACGATGACGGAAGATTAAAAATCTTTGTTATCTAATTGAAACTGAAAGGTATTGACATCATTTACAGTACGAGGCATTTTTTACTTCTGAAAATAGGAAGTCATCATATATTGTGGAAAGATGCGTGTGTTTTGTGTGTGCTTTATATGTTCATACAAGAGAGCAACGTACCACATTTTAACAAAGCTTTAATGCGCAACCCAATACAAGAACTTGTATAAGTGTACAATACAGTGTATGTGCGTGAACTTAGCCAGAGCAGCCAGAGTAGCCAGAGTTCAGCCAGAGTAGCCAGAGTAGCCAGAGTTTCTAGGACTTTAACATTTTCTGGTTACTCTTGCTGACCAGAGTAGTCAGAGTAGACAGAACAGCCAGGATTTCATTTACTCTGGTTGCTCTGGCCAGAGTAGCCAGAGTTTCTAGGATTTTAACATGTTCTGGCTACTCTGGTTAGCCAGAGTAGCCAGAGTAGCCAGGATTTCATTTGCTCTGGTTACTCTGGCTGGCCAGGATTTTAACATGTTCTGGCTACTCTGGTCAGCCAGAGTAACCAGGATTTCATTTGCTCTGGCTACTTTGGCTAGCCAGAACAGCCAGAATTCCCTATATGCCCATTGGTTCTAGCTACCCTGCCTAGCCAGAATAGCCAGAGAAAATACAGTAAAATCTGTTGCGAAATGACCCTTTTTTTGTAGTCACTGATTTTTTTTTATTTTATGTATCAAGTGATTAATCAAACGGACTTCAAAGAATTGTCTTATTTTTCAGACAGCAGTCAGAGTAGCCAGAGTTTCTAGGATGTTAACATGTTCTGGCTACTCTGGTCAGCCAGAGTAGCCAGAGTAACCAGGATTTCATTTGATCTGGCTACTGTGGCTAGCCAGAACAGCCAGAATTTCCGAGATGCCCATTGGTACTAGCTACCCTGGCTAGAGAGAAAATACAGTAAAACCTGTTGCGAAATCTACATGTACATCTACATAACTGCTCCCAACAATCAATTACTGATTATAATTGAGAGGTCGGGGAAGTTGTTAAAAGCATGTTGCTATGTTACATGATACATGATATTCATGTGTTAAGAGTGTAAAAGCAGTAATATATACAGCTATGTTAAAAATAAAAAACAGGATGATGACGTCGACATCAGTACATATACGAGTCTAGGCCAGATGTCATGCACTAAAGGTGCACACTGTCTTTGATGTTATTATGGAAGGCGTTCCAGTATCTGATCATGCGGGGAAAAAGGAGTTCATATGATATTGTGTTCTTGAAGATGGAATAATAAAATTTAAATTTCTAGAGGCTGTCAGGTGGTTATGATCTACAGAGACGAGGTTATCTGATATTTTGTACAACATTATTAGGGATGCATGTTTTCTTCTCTCTGTTCTAGTGTCTGGCAGTTAAGAGTTTCAAGGATTGATGTTACGCTGCTTTTGTATGAGTAGTCATTCATAAACACATCTGGCTGCAGAACTTTGTACCTTTGCTATCTCATATGCTAAGTTTTTCTGCCGTGGATGCCATGTGGTGTTACAGTATTCTAATTGTGGGCGAACGTATGTTTTGTATGCAGTTTCTTTGATATTACGGTTATTACATTGTACAGTTCTTTTTATAAATCTGAGGGAGTTACTAGCTTTTGAAGATGTAATTTCAATATGTTTTTCCAACTAAAGTCATCACTAATAGTAATCCAAAGATATTTACCTTTTTCTGTAGTTTTTAGTTTTTGATTATGTAATTTATATGGAAAGATGTTTTTTTTTTGGAGATTCTTATGACTTCGCATTTATCAGGATTGAATTCCATAGACCAATTACGTTCCCATTCTTCTAATTTTGTCAAATCATCTTGAAGTTTGTAAGAGTCCACTAACGAGTCAATGGCGAGGTATATGATGGTGTCATCAGGCAAATAAGCGTATTCTACCTTTAACAGAGTCAAAAAGGTCATTGATAAAACAAAGGAAGAGACAAGGACCCAACACTGAGCCTTGGGAAACCCCCTGATAGAACTGGTAAAGAGTATGAGCCTTCAACTACTACAGATTGAGAACGATTACTAAGGAAACATTGAATCCAGGATAGAGATGTTTTGTTGACACTACGTTTCATGAGTTTATAGAGAAGGAGTTGATGATCGACCTTGTCGAAAGCTTTCGAGAAATGCATTACAATGAGATCTGTTTGTTTTCCAGAGGGTGATTTTTTTGTGTTTTATGTATCAAGTGATTCATCAAACGGACTTCAAAGAATTGTCTTACTTTTCAGACAGCAGAATATAACATGGGATGTTAACTGTCTGTCCGATGGCATAAGTTGATTATAAAGGTGATCGTAATCAATCTTTTGAGTGGCATTTTGCGTTTTGATTGGCATGTCACAGGTACCTAACATTTTCCAAGGGTTTAGATCAAATACCGTTATTAAGCCGCATTAAAGCAGCATGACTCCAGATCGTTCGACAACAAAAAAAATATTTTTTTTTAGATATCTGAAATAAATGCTTTATTTCTTAAAAAGGCTTTAAAACTTAATTACTGACAAACTTTATGTTACGGAAACACATGAGAATTTGCTGCTTTTACTACTTTTTATGTCTTTATTGCCGCGACGCTCCGGGGTTCGATTCCCGACGCGGTCATATTTTTTTGCTTGATTTGGAACTTTTAAAATATTTTAGAAACAAAAATTCATATTCTAATCTTCATAATAAGACCAAACTTCAATTTGAAAGAAAGATTATTTTTTAGCCAACTCTGGAGGCATACTGCTTTAAGCGTATGTGTTCACATATCAACATTTCGTCAACTTCCACAACTTTAAAATGCAATTTTCAGGAATTGGTTGCTGTCAACAAGTATGAAAAATATATTCTCCAATTTCTTTCATATTATGTCTACAAGTGTAATTTATTTGGTACAAACTCAAGGCAAACACTGAAGTTAAATAATTTTAATAAATAAAAAAAAAACAGAAACCTTCAAATGAATATTCTTTATTTTAACAAGCAAAGTTATATGGAATTCACTGTAATTGTTTATGATATCAATTTAAACAAGAGGACACATATGGTCCTGAATATGGTCCTGAATCACTCACCTGCACCTTGTGGGTCATAGTAAAAATTCACAATTTGAAACTGTTAACTCTAAATTCTGTGCATTGTGGAAGACTTTAAACCTATATTATACAATGTATAAGATTAGAAGTAAATTGGACGGCACCGAAAGACTCAGCAAACACAGAAGGACTGTGTGGTTACATGGATGGTAATCAAGAAAATGATTTAACTACAAGAACTGGGCGTATAATTCCACTTGACAAGAACAACCACTACTACAAACCGACAGAATTCACAAGAAGCTGGAGGTACAATTTAAAGAATAATATTTACTCTTTATTCACGCGCAGCTGTGACATTGTCTGCTTATACTAAATGTATAACAATTTTGGCTTTTAAAAATACTGTATTGCGGAATACTATTTGCATATGGACAACGTCGATCTGTGTATTTCCGGACATAAATGTCTTGAAAATCTTTTTTTAGTTCACACTATATAGTGCATTTTATGTGACCTAGCGGGGCGGAGTTTCGCGACGGTCCATTACAATATTGTGCAGGGTATGTAGTACATGTAACCAAAGTAGCGTTGAATTTTAGTCGTTGGTTACCGAAGATTACGGAATTTAAACAATTATATTGCTCTACCTATTTTGCTCGTTTTATGAGATTACCATTATTTGCATAAGTCAGAGATTAACTCCGCCCCGCGAGGTCGAATAAAACGCACTATACTTATAATTATCTTGTCCGTATTGTATCATATAGCGTATGACAAGCCAAACCAATTCTTAACCTACAAGCAGGTATTCACTGATGTCAGGGTATTATCAGACGATTCAAATACTCGAGGTCAAATTCACGACACCTAATTTACGTATGTACAGCTGATAATATTTTCTGTGATAAAGCACTTTCAGATGCCCTATATTTCTGCACGGCGAATTAAGAGCTAAAATTTGAAAACTAGGCTTAATATACTATGTATCTCATGACCAATTTTACTTTATTTTTTCTGTTATGTTTCCTTTTCAAAAACCTCCCAAAATTAAGAAATCTAGGATCTGTTATGTCTAATCTGTTACTATATATATCAACCACAAAATATCTTAAAGGTGGTCAATCACATTTAAACAACATTTAATGACATTTTTTACTTTTTGTATATTCTGGTAGAGAATTATTTAAGGAACAAAAAGACCGATTACATACAGTTAGATTCCTATTTGAAATGTATATTTTATTATTTTTATAAAATTTTGTAATTACTCCCCTTTAATATGAAAGTATATAAAAAGCTGGGTATTTCTTTTTATTTCGATACAATGTCTAGTTTTACATTTGCATTTGATAGACATATCAACTATTGAACAATCTGAACCAAAATGCAAGTTTAAAAGCTGTGTGTAGCTTCTGAATTCATTTATTTCCAATCTATCTTGGTTGCGCAACCAAGATAGGCAAAGGGAGGTAATAATAATTTTTCAAACTTGCGTTTCTAATGAATTCCATCTAAATACATAATTTTAATGCAAATATTTTACAAATATATTACAATATGTCTTATATTTATACATTTCCTTAGGCAAAGTATGTTTATCAAATTTATACTTATGATAAAATAACTCTATCTTGGTTGGACAACCAGGATAGGAAAATGAAATTTTAAAAATACCTCCAGTGAAAATCTAATTTGTATTAAGTGTTAAGTGAACATAAATGAGTGTAAATGATCAGATGCTAAAGTTTCGAACAAATCCGTTACATGGCCTAAATCTGATTATCCACCTTTAAGCACGATAACAGGATCTAGATATGTAACATGGTCTGAGTATCCAAATCCTGACAAAGAGCCAATTTTCTTTACGCATGCTTCCCAATAACCAACTTTGAAATTCTCTTGGTAATTGAGCAGCGCATCAAACCAGAAAAAAAATCTATACTGTGTTACAGGTTTCTAAAATATAATATAAGCATGTCTAAACATTTCCTTCTCAATTATACATTTTGTTTATTTAAAGGACAAGGAATGCCTGACAATATGTTAATTTTATATGAAAGCCATTTTCAAGCCTTTCATAACAGTGAAAGAATTTTTAAAATCGGACCATTATTGAGAAAGATATGGCAGTTTAAAATTCATGAAATTGGCGTGTTATAAAGGCAGTTTATGACGTCTTTACACACTACTGAATTCTTTATTGAGCAAATAACCTTTTAAATAGATTAATTTGATATGTTTCTTGAGTGTTAAGATGTAAAACATAGTAATTTATTTCATCATAGCTGGACAAATTACAGAAATAATTTTGCAGAAATAAGTAAATACGGTTCAAGCAGTGTGTATAAATGTAATAAATCCGCCATCATGTTTTTTGTTGCCATGGATACAAAATGGCCACCATTTAAATCAAATATTTAATTGCTCTTAACTTTCCCATTTTTAATCCGCTTTTGAAAATTATTTCACTTCGTTAAATGATTTAAGAAATCCTGGCAGGCGAAATTAACTTAAGAACAACATTGCCTTTCCCTTTAAAGACTTGTATAAAATATTTCATTGGATCTTTGTTATTTGCAACCGGGAGTGGATTAGTTATACATGTACGATTCATTTTGTGCGTTTTTTATTACGTTTTACTTTAGTGAATTTGATATACTTTGTAAATAAACAAGAAATAACCTTTAAAGACACATGCCCAATTATTATTTCTGGTTCACTGACATTATATAGATATAGTACTAGAGATTAAATCAATCACTCAACAATAGTCCTACCTTGCATGTATCTATACACATGTTTGACACTAGTTAAAAGGAACTACGAAGTAGTTGTATAGTTCAAACCTTAGTGATATGTCATTTCAATGTAATGTCCATTTTCATGGTAAATACTGGAGATTCTCTTCTTGCTTTTATATATGATGAGTGATATGATAACGTTTTATCTAAATTTAAGCTTAAAAAGTAAGTATGAATTTATTTTATTAAACTGAAAACATTTTCTTATGTCATACAATATGGATGTATCTGACAACTTTTTTGCACTGAGATAAGTTCTTCCCGCAATAATCCAGTAATAATTGGCTTTATTAAAATTTGTCAATGACTTGAAAGGTAGGACTATCTGCAAAAACAGCTACATGAAAATTACATAGTCTGAAAATCTTAAGCAACATGCTTCCAAATGATCGAGTAAAGACTAAAATATTATTTCCGGTCGTAAATGTTATATATAAGCAATCAATGTTTTTTGTTTCAGTTGTTTTTTATAATTCAAAATTTTAGGTACTATCTCTACATTATATAGTCAATCAAATTTTAGTTTTAATGCTGTAGCTATTGCTTGAGTTTATGAGACGTATTGCACATTTTATTACCTCTTATAATTTAATTACATTAGAACGAGACTGCTTTCATTTTTGTCGATGCCTTTCAAATCTGTAAAGTGTTATGTTTGCAAATGATCTTCTTATCTGTTATATGAAGACTGCATAAACTATAATGGTACATATATATTTTTACCAATTATTATAAATGCAAAAGATTATCTATTGGTAGCCAGCAACACATGCCAGATGGTTTTGCAAGTATGAGTAAATTAATTGCAAACGCAAGTTAAGTATGCGAGAGTTACATAAAAAACTAAGCAAAATCTTTTAAACATTAGTCATCAAATTGTATGTCTTTTTATGCTTATACATGTATTTTTTTTGTTATCACATTTCTTTTGAAATATGCCTATGTAAGAAAACTAAAAATTAAAACATTTCAATTTCCAGATTGAAAAAAGATGAAAATCTTTTCACATCATTGAATGACAAAAAGCTAAAGCGCTGGGGTAATATTAATGCTATGTACTGTGTTTGTGAACAAGCTATTCAAACAAATATAAGTGTCACTTCAAAACGAGTTGCTAAGGCGCTTTGCTCACCAACACAATATCTTGACTGTGAATTGACAAATCCAACTCTAACAAGTCGTATGTGTAACATAATATCAAGAAAGAAACGGAGTACTCGCAATGTTAAGAAGGTGGTACATGGACGATACAAACACAGGAGGGAATCAGATAGACTTTTGAAGTTGATAAATGCACCAGAAAAAGAAAATCACCTCGTTCAAGTAAGTTCAACGGTGTTTAGTTTGCTGAAGACGGACGTCATCATTTCAAAGTTCCTGATCAGCGTTCAGGAATTGTCTGGCGAAACGTACATGCAGATATACGGACAACCGCAGTACTGTATTTATTTGCAACTAAATGATATAGAGAGAACATGAAGATTTTTCAAATCAAATGAAATTAAAAATAATAATTATGCTTTTAAACTAGTAGAAATGATTCCTGGCGTGTTGTCTTCTCGAGACCATATGGATGAATGATAAAAATAAACTGCTCGAACTAAATATTCAATGTACAGTAATTATCATCAGATATAAAACGGGCCTAAACTAAAATCGACTTTGATAGAAATTCTCATTTTGGTTTACTGAATCAGTTTTACCGCTTTTACATAAAAATATCTATTGTCAATCGAAAACATAATTCAACAGAATATACGTCCAGTTGGTCAAAATAGCAAAGGAGCATTGTAAAGACGGTGGGGATTCACTAGTTCTGTTTCATATTTTAGCGACGTGGAGCAGCAGTGCAGAATGTAAGTGAATCGGAAGCTAGGGGGCATTGTGGACATGTTGTGAACAACTCACACGTTGTGTCGGAACTTTCTGATTCCATCCCAGGTGGAGGTGTAGATGCAGTTCTAGAACAATGCATTTTTGAAGTAATGGTTAGTGTATTCCCACGCTGTGCAAGCATTTACTTATGTAGTCTTTTGAATGTTTTGTCCAGACTTAAATCACATGCAAATTGTCTTAAATAATTCGTATCGATATAATATATATTTTGAAAGTCACTTGAGAGTTTGTGCATTGATGTATTAGTCACATTTTGAAGCGGCTAAAATCCTGCAGAAAAAAAGGTAATTACGTAGAGTATTATTTTTATAGAAATGAAAGCAAAACTTCTGAGAAATTGTACCACGTTCTCTACTACTGGGTGGATAACATGACAAAATACTTTTATCAGAAAGATGTACAAGGATTTGAGAAGTAACATTTCTTCAATAATAGTCGTTTTTGAATGATTCTCTTGTGATTGTTATCAAGTCATCTGACATGCCGTCCTCAGTGATGACAAACGCTTTTCATGTGCATATGTATATACACATTTATTGGATTGCATATGTTATAGATTTACCGACTGCTGTCGGGTAAAGTCATTAATCTACATATTTCATTCAGGTAGGTAATGACTTATCTCTTGCTGATGTGCATGTTGATGCGATGAACACAGTTGCTCAAGCAACACTCATACGTGACCCGGTGTATACTGCTAACAATACAGACAAAGTTGAAGTTTTCATCAAAAACTCGTGCCCTGGAAATTGCAGTCAAAATGGAAAATGTTCAGATCAAGGTATGTATCTACGAGTAAGTAGTTTATGAAATTTTGGTGCATCTGTAAACTGACCGTCGAAAATATTGGGAAATATCCTTTAAAAATTAAATAACTCACTTAAATGATATAATTAGGTAAATTACAGCACTTGATTGTACTACTTACAATATCCTTTAAAAAGCTTTGCATATATGCCATATAAACGTACTCCATTTGATCAGTCAAAATATATTTGTTGCTGGTCACGAACTGATACTAAAGGTCACTCTTTTTCAGATAAACAGCAACTGTAACGTTCTCAAAACTCCTTATAAAATAGACTCACAATTTTATATGTCAACTTTATTGTAAGAGTGACGTTAGCAAAGCATAGTTACTTAAAAATGAAATGTACTTACCTGTTTGTATATGGAACAGGTGATTGCGAATGTGATGACCACTACAAAGGTGCCGATTGTAGTATAGATGAGCGTGATCCAGTTACTATTGATGACCTAGAGGGAGGAGGATTGTGTAATCTTACGGACGGTGATGGCTGTAACTGTTTCTTCGTGAGGACAGCCTATCTCTTGCCAAACTTTACATGTGCGATTTCCGGTGTAATAGTATGTTTTCAGTTCTATCTTTACAAAAAATGTAACGATTATGTGAGCAATTTTATAATTATTAGAGCAGTTTATTTAGCTTAAAGAATAAAACTAAATGGATTAAAACTTTCAGAAAAATAGATGATCATACTGTCACATGTGAAAGCACGTCAAATAATGATACAAATGATAAAAGATACTGTTTCGTTTTATCTACATCAGCGGGTTAATGTAATTTTCTTAGAAATGTCGGCTTATTATCAATCTATAAAAATCCTGGATGTATGATTAAAAGAATAATACTTAATCATGTTCATAAATAAGTAAATATATATTACTGTCGATAACTGTAGACAGTCGATAATACACGCACCTGCTGTAATAAGATCCTTTGAGTGAATAAAATTTAACCAAGCAAAATATTAGCAAACTCGGTTTTCTTAATCTATCCATAAGATGTAATGCAAAATGCAACAACCCAATGCCCACTACCATCGGTTTTAGCTAATTCCGTTTAACAGATATTGATTGGATTATTATTCCAAGGAGCAGGGAGTATAACTACGCCAGGTTGCAGTACTGGGACATTTCGTGCGGTCGCAACATGGCACTTTAAGACAGCTGTGGTGAAAATGAATAAAAATTTTAAGAAAACCATTTGGCAGCAACGCATTTAACCAAGCAATAATATTGCAGTCTGCCATCAATTGCTAGAAGATAACATCCTCTATGGCGTGATATTCATGTATATAATATAACGATATAACAATAACTACAAAACACTGATATGGCGTCTTTTTTCCTCATTTAGACATACATAGATGGCACAGAGGAAAATATAACAGAAACTGCTAACGCTGGGGAATATGAAAACATATTCACAGGCCAATGTTGCGCACCTGAGGAAAGAAATAAACGGTCAACATCACAAAATATTGTATTTTCTACTAGATACGACATTGCAATCAGTAATGACGGAAACCATTTCGGTTCAGCCGAACCTCTTCACGTTTTTGATTCCGAGTGTCAAGATGCTTTGCCTGATAGTAAGAATGGCCACCATATTGTTCTCAAGGTAACACACCTGTAAACTATACAGGTCTATCTAATATAATTACTACGTAGCAAAATATCTCATACTTTTGTGACACTTCTTTAACGGTTATTATGATCACATTAAAGGCATACACTGTTATTTCAAAAGAAATAAGCTATTGCTTATAGGATGAGTCGCAGTACTAAAATGATAATATTTGTCCTTAACTCGTACAATTATCTACATCATATGGAACGCCAAACAAGCGTTTACATTTAGTGATAAGAAGGGTTAAGGCACTAAGCGTTACACTGACTAAAACATATGACAAAACTGACAGATACAAAGACCTAACTGTATACAACAACTTGCAACAGACACCAATACCATACAATTGTTTCCAAAGTGTACCATGTGTTTTCTTAAAATCGATAAATGCTTAATATCCTGACAATCTATCTTTCTGTTTTGTATCAATAATGTTTCAAAAAGACAAGATATGATGCGCACTGCTGCGACCTTTTCTAAATCCATTTTGCTCAATTCATAAATTAGCATAAATTTAGGTTGATTATGTAATAAAAACCAATAAAGTTTGTACATGTTATGGTCTTTGTCATTTTTGCAGATATCTCAATATGGTAATAGATTATTTAGGTATATGACTTATTATAGATTTAGTCCACGAAGTCGGAAAATGACTGAATTATTGTTAATAACTTCTACAGGAATGCTATCAATACCAAAGATTAATCTCTATAAGGTTTGTGTACCTCGGTGACAAAGATTTGATCATTAAACATACGTATTTGATTGTGCAATATCTTTATAATTATCATGTTCATCGCCGCTCTAGCCGACAGTACGGAACAAAGAACTAAAATCCGTTTTCCAACTAGATAATATAACAATGATCCCAGTACAAGTGGAGCCATATGTAATAAAATGCAAAAAGATCCAAAATATATATTTCCAAACACATGCTCTCTGCAGAAATTCACCCTCCATTTTTCTGTAGATCTTCTGATGATGTCTTTTAGCATGTACATTTCAAATAACTGCGACATTTCAAATTGAAAGTGAAATTAGAACTGTAAGAATCGCTAAATGTTGATTTACTTCAAATAATATACATGTTTATCATTGTTTATCATTTTCATTTACCCGGAGTACCTACTTAAAAATGTTAGACACACAAGGGTATGGTAAAAAGCTGAGTAAAGATATTTAAGCTAAATTACACTATGAGCAGTCAAAATACACTTAAATGATACGAGTCAAAATTGATATTTTTGAAAAATCTTGAAAGCTAGAAACCGGACGTATTATGTGAACACCTGCGGTGTCAGCTAAGGTTGTCCGCTCTCTTACTTGAGTATTTCTCATCCCATATTAACCAAACTTGTCACAATGTTTATAGACATTATATCTGGACCAAGTTCGATAAACAACTGGATTATTTGAGAAGGTCTGAAGTCATGGCCCTCGCATTACTAAATATTGTTATCCTCAGTGTGTCCGTTCTCTAACTTGAGCAGTTCTTATCCAATGCTCACTTAGCGGGATCAAAATGTTTATGGGTATCTCAGCCAATCTTCATAACCAGCTGGATTGTCTTTGATGCTCTGGAGTTATGGTCCTTGAATAACTAAAATTGCGTAAAAAAACTTTTTTTGTGGAAACAGTGATTGTTGTACTGGAGAAATGACCCTTGATTTAGTTGGAATTAACAAGACTGACAACTAGTCTGCACAATAAGTAAGAGTATTTTAAAATACTCTAAAGTAATTTGCAGTCACTGCATAGGGGATACTATTTCTTCCGCTGGGATAAAAATTATTTAGTTTATTTATCTTATTTGTTCCTTGGGACATTTCGTTGGGCAAATTTAGGTATTTCGAACAAACGTTGATGTTTATGCAGGGTGCATGCTTTTTAAACATTATTACACCATTATCAGACGACAGACCAGACACTCAATCATATGTAAACGCAACGGCCAAATATTCAGACCTTGCTAGGCTAGCCTTAATAGTTGTTATTAATACATAATGGCTGATGATTGTGTAATAAAATATCCACAATGTTTGCTTTAGTCGTAAAATAAAAAAATTCTTAAACCTTCAATATAATATATCCAGATTATTAATTATGCAATCATGTCGGAGTACTTATAAAATTACTATTAAAGCGACTAACCCACACATTGTGATGATTTGTGACTTTTTAAAATAATTTATCACTTAAAGGCAAAATGCCTCCATGGTTTCACATATTTACATGAAACTTAATAGTTGATCAGTGTCTAGTTTCCAGAATTACAGGAGCATTCGTGTTTTCGCAGTTTTACTGCTACTATTTTATAAAACATTGCAACGATTTACTTTTGTAAACATTGATAAATATAGAACGGGAAGCGACAATATTATTAGACACTAGGCATACAGACAAAAATAGGAAAATAGCGCGAGAAAAATTACCGCATA
This sequence comes from Mercenaria mercenaria, assembly GCF_021730395.1. Lineage (NCBI taxonomy): Eukaryota > Metazoa > Mollusca > Bivalvia > Venerida > Veneridae > Mercenaria > Mercenaria mercenaria. The sequence goes on along the minus strand of NC_069363.1, from coordinate 45,599,492 downwards.
ATGGTGGATTCAAATAGTCCACAGTTTGTTTTGCTCTGTACAGCTGTTTTCCTTATTTCCTTTGCAATTTATTTGCTGAAATCACATGACACGTGTATGTTTGACATGTAGGTAGCATATTCATAATGAAATAATAAAATGACAGAATTTGTCATGGAAACTTAGATCATACACCGCCAGTACAATTTGGGGTCTCGTTTTTTAGCTGATTTTGCAGTTTGTGTGTTCGACTTTTTTTTCATTTTCTTGAACTTCATGTTCGGAGTGGATTAGAAACGGGTTAAATGGTGACCCCAACAGCATTTAAAAATACAGTATCTTATATTCAAATTAAAGTATGTTTTTCTTGCATTCAAATTTTGCATCAATCAGGAATAATCTGCTGGTATTGTTTCATTCATTATAACAGACAATGCCATAGCTTTATTTAAATATCTATGCGACCACTGGATAAGTAACGAAGCTGTCACTACATTCTTTTCTAGTCTAACTTGCTAGGAAAGTAAACATTTGTCTGAGTGCGCGTCAGGGACAGATTTTCCGAGGAAAAAACCTTGTCTTTAACACTTATGTTACGTCACGAAGTACCAGCACTGCAAACATGTAAGATCCTTATAATGAAAGTGTGCACTTATCTGACATCACATATTACCTGCACTTTTATGATTCATAAACTATACATATTGCCAGACAATACCAAAATCTGTATCTGTCAATTTTAACATGACAGGATAGAAAAATTATCTTTCGTGTCTGCCTGGCCGACAGCTGTTTTCCCATCGCTCGAGACAGCTTGGATAAAAAACTCGATTACGCCTGGTTTTTATTTTCACACTGTTCTTCGGGAAGAGAAACCCTTTTCTTGCCTACCTAGCGGGAAAAGTATACATTTGTCCGAGCACGCACCAGGGATAAATATCCCTGTTTTTCCCTAAAAACCTTGTCCAAAATAGTCTGCACTTAGGTGACGTCACATAGTACTGGCACTAAACTTTAAAATTAATACCAGGAAACACCCAAATCTATTTGTCACCACTATCTATTTTGAACGTGATAGGCAAGAAAAAATATCTGACATGCCTGCCAGTGTAAGACAGCTGTTTTCTCAACCCTAGAGATAGCTTGGATAATAAATATCGCTAATGCTCGCTTTTTATTCTACACTGTCCCTCGGGTAGGGAAAACCCCGTCTTACACAAGCAGACATGTAAGATCCTTTGAGTCTTACACAGACAAGCCTGTGAGATCCTTATAATATTCCGTATATTTCGTAGTACTTTGTTTCATGCTTCCAAAAGACAAATAAATAGGATTGTACATGTATATATACTGACAATACATATCACACCAAATCCTTGTCTGCACATCTAAATGCTGTCTCAAATTGGCTCATTTCCTTTATCTACTGTTATTTCTGACAAAAGTCAGTTTTTGCCACTTCTCTCTATATACCTGTAAAATTCATATGTGTATTTTCTATCATCATTTAAATAATTTTCTTTAATCGGTGAGTATTGTGCTTAAGTCTAAATAAACCGTATGTTCTGTTCTGTTCTGTTTAATCTGTTGGAGATCGCATAAATCACAATTTGTTAAAGAAAAAAATTAAAGAAAATTTATTGGCAATTGATATAACAAATGACGTATTAAATCTTTTCCATTTTGACATAAGTGACTTCATAGTTTAGAAACGAATAGATCTGACATATTTTTATGATTTATGTTCTTAGAACAGTCGAATGTTAAATTGTTACCAATTATCATGTGGAAAAAGACATTTCAAAGGTTTATACCATGGCCGTTGAACAGTCTAAAGATGTTATTTGAGGAAGCGACTTAATCATTAGCAATTAAGAAACACGCACGGGATGAAATTCTTTGATGTTTAATGAAATTGAGATAATGACCGGATGATATATATACATGTATTAAACACGTTTCCCTCGAACATACAATTACTGGCATTTTTATAAATTTAATAATTCATAACTACCAGGAATTGTGAGTTTGTATTACATGTATAAAACACTTGTTTTTAATCTCAACTGGAGATTTCGGAGTAATAAATTGAGAAGTTATATCCTGAACCTTCATGAAGTGTGTATTTTTAAACAAAACCATGCCATGAAGACACATAATAGAAACACGACGTCCTTTCCCAAATATGTATCGATATCTATAAAATGCTTCATAAAAAGTGAAAACCGAGCATATTCTTTTCTTTAAACTTTTTAAAGGGTGTGTAGTAAATTCGTTTTTGTTACCCTATTTAACCGAAAAGTGTCGAATGAATTTTGTTGCACGTCTTGCATTGTTATTGTCAAACCTGTTTAGAATACATGAATGCCATCAAATGCAATTTGGCATGTAGACCGTAAGCTAGATATCACATTTAAAATGTGTGCCAAGTTTGGATAATGCTATTTCGGATAAAATCAAGCTGTTGAATATCTTAATTTTCGTTTTTACGTTTCGTAACTAATATTGATTGAACGTTTTCATTTTCTGATGAAAAAGATCTATAAGCTACTTTAGTCAAAATCATGAATTTATTTAAGTGACCAGTACATGTAAACTGTATAATAAAGTGGATGGGGACAGTGAAAATATCTGCCTTTTCAAAATTGAGTGATTTCAAAATATATATGTTTTATAGACAAAGAATCTAGTTTGTCCGGAAATTATAATATTTGTACTGATTTTTCTAAAACTGATATGCGTTCTTGTTTAAATGTTTAAATTTCAGCGGCAGTTGCCTACTCATTTGAAAATGAAGCCTATGTTGAAAATAGGAACTAACTTTTTACACACCCTTTATGTATAATTGTCCTACGACAGCAACCGACAAATAAAAAGGAAATTAAAACTTTAGAAATGAATATTGCTCATATATATATATATGTCATCAGTTTACATCAAAGTTCAATGATGTATCTGCTTTTATCTATTTGTGAAACAATGTTCGGTGATCGCCTGTGTTAAGAGAAAAATTATGGCATGTATATGTTTCGTTTTGCTTATGGGTTTGGTTTCCATTCTGTATACAGGTAATGTTTCATTTGTCTGGAATGCTTTTTAATTTGGTATTCGTTTTGATATATTAAGAACCAGTGTATTTGAAATTTACCATACAAAAATGGGAAATGTTATGAAAGCGTTTGAAAATAATTTGAAAATACAAGACATTTATTAATAGGCAAACAGTATGTACGATAATTCAAGTATAGAATAAACTGAATTTAAAGTGCTTAAATCGCATTTCAATTAAACAAACATTTTATATATTGGCTGTTCCATTGGAATACTTATAAGTGAACAACATTTGAACTTTTCGTTTTTACATTTTCTTTAGATAAATAGATGTTTAATTTTCTATTCTATAACTAATACGTGATTTAATGTTGTTATCCAATTTCAGCATGGATCTAATATGAGATCCACAGTTAACAGGAAATGACAACGTCATCATGGTTTGCGTTTAAACGAACGAGTTAAAGTCTACGATCAGTTTGAATCAAATATAACATTATATATTACACAAATATAAGATCTCTCCAGTTACTGTGTTTATTAAAATGTTAAACTAAGTTTTAGCTAATTTATAGACAATAGGTCAATTCAAGCGATTTCGATCATTTTCATCTTAAAGTCTTTTTCACAAATAATGACAACTGCACATTAGTTATAATAACGATAAATAGGCATACACTAGTAGTTCAAATATTATAATCCGCTTTCGTTAAACCTGGTTAAGAAATGGTCATAATTCTACAGTACATGTGTGTATTAAGCATTTGCATTTTTGAAATCTAATCATGTTGGATTTGACCTCACTTGACCTGGAAAAAATACCCAGTGGAACGTTTCAACGGTAACAAATAAGCCGAATGTAGTTTAGACTGCATTAGCTGACATTTGTTGTATATAAATCACAAAAAAACACTTTAATATATTCTTTTTATTCTGACACATTTTCAGTTAAGATATATGTATATGCAAATATTATATTTGCCATGCATCCTGAGTCAAACCGCAAAGCCATTAATTAAAAACAAAACACTTCCGAAATAGAAAATGAAACTCTTAAAACCTTAAAACATTTTAATACCGCAGAAAGGCCTCTTGAGAGATACTCTGAAACGAACATAACTATCTGGAATCTGGACGAATAATACAGGGAAGATTATTAATTGAATGAACAATTGTGCAATAGAAACTGATACCGAAACAATCTTTGCCCGGAAATAAATACTAGAGATATTAATCATTCAGTAGAAAAGATAATTAAAGATGATGGGAATGAACAAACTTGTTTATGCATTTTTTGTGAGATTTTTTCCAAATTAAGATTTCTGCCAGTACAGCGAAAAACACAATATAGTGTATTTCAATAAACATCAATGAACTGAGAGTAGCAAAATATTGACGTCAAAAAGTAAATGCTTGGGACGTCAAAGTTTGACAGTGTCACTGATGCCGCTTTTGCCATAGAACGGTTCATTTAATAGTCAATTAATAATCGTATAGATCTAGCTGAATAGATTATGCATCGCGGCTGATTTCTATTAGACATTTGCGAATTAAGTCTACATGGACTGTGGACACGTAAGACGATCGATTTTTCAAGGGGACCGTCTCAACATGATTTAATTAATTTATGTGCGGTAGGAAAACATTCCTATAATGATGGTAGAGTCTGGCTTATTACGCCATCGCACAGGAATATTTTTGGATTTATCTGTCCGTCCGTCTATTCGTCAGAGAAATATTTTGTTACACAAATCGCAAAAAGTATTTGATCTAGCGTCATAACACTTTCCTGAAATGGTTTTCAGTGTTATAAGTTGCGCATCTGAGACAGAAAAGATGACTAGTCTGATCGCAATGCATCCGTTGTCGTCGTCCGACATGAACAAAATCTAAACTGGGTCAGCTGGGATCAAAATGAAGGTCAGCAGGTAAAACATTGTCAAAACTGTAGGAAATATCTTGCGTCTCCATCCCTTTGTTGCTACTATACGCCCGAAGGGACGTATTTTGTTAATAGCCCCGGTGTCCATTTGGCCGTCTGTCTGTCTGTCTGTCCATTAGCAATTTCGTGTCCGCTCTGTAATTCTTGAACTCCTTGAAGGATTTCGAACAAACTTGACACAAATGTTCACCACATCAAGACAACGTGCAGAACGCCTGTTTCGGATGGCTCGCTTTAAGGTCAAGGTCACACTTAGGGATCAAGGTCACATGGCTTTGTTTCGCGTCCGCTCTGTTACTCTTCAACTGCTTGAAGGACTTTAAAGAAACTTGGCATAAATGTTCACAGAGCGCATATTTCAGATGGCTCGTTTCAAGGTCACGATTACACTCAGGGGTCAAAGATCACATAACTTTGTGTGTATATTGCTTTGCATTGCGGAGCACTTGATATTATGTGGCACTAGAGTGTTAAGATTTTTTTCTATGCTTAAGGTTACTTACCTACCTATTGACTTCATATGACCAAGTTTCAGACTTTACCAATATTTTATTAAAGTTATAACTATTCAGTCTCTAGCTTTTTTTGTTTGGATTAGTAACCTTCTTTTAGACCCAATTTCAAAGTTAACCTATATTTGACCCGGTTTCCAAAGATTAAGAAACTAATTCCTGTAGAATGTTAACTGTTTTTTTTCTATGATATATAACCTCGTGGCCCAATTTTTAATCCCAAATAATGCAGTTTCAAGCTAAATTTTATAATGTCAAATATTCTAATCAGGTATCATTAAGATTGAATATTATATTATGACCTGTAGTGTGTTAACAATGTCTTTTAACTTCGCCTTGTGACGTTAAATTTTGACCCTAGATAATCCAGTTTTTTTACTTGCTATAGATTTATAAAAGATAAATGAATTAAAAGACAAATATTCTGCCCCGATCTATCAAAGATCCAAAAGAAAAAACAATATAGGAAACAAGGCGATCGTTAACACCGATGGATCTCTCCGAAATTACTGTACCTTAAAAGGCTTTTCAATCACTGGGGGTAAGTAAAGAGAAATATGGTCAGCAAGAGTTGTGGTACCCCTCTCACCGGTCTCTTTGAATATGTAAGTATGAAGTTTTCAAAAAAGGGAGATAATTAAAAAATGGGACCACCTAGATTTATGGTTCCTTGTCACTACACTCCTTCTCACTGACTTCAATCAATTTGTAAAGTATGAAATCTATCTTGCATAGTATTCGAGTTACGCCCCAGAGAATCTTTTTAAAAAGGGAGATTATTAAAAAATGGGACCAACTAGAGTTATGGCTCCTTGTCACTACACTTACAAATCCAAACTTAAATCACCTACCGCACAGTGATGATATAATAACCCAACCTTATTGCCGTTAAAGGCCGTTTTTCCTACCGCGCATATAATATAGTCAAATTATGTTGAGATGACCCCCTTGAAAAATCAATCGTCCTGGGTGTTCACACTCCACTTCGTCTTAATTCGCAAATGTCTATTATTTCGTTCTGGCATGTAGAGCGCCAACAACCCAGAGCGACAAACTAGCGCTGCAGTATGATTAAATACCGTAATTTTCATATCGGTACGTCTTTTGTCTTTTTTTTTTGTTTTTTTGTTTTTCTTTTTTTTTGTCGTTCCAGCGCGTTTAAAGTTACTATTTTTGGTTGTGAAATGTTTATAAATTGGTATTGAAAATGTATTAGCTTTCAGAAGTTAGGTTTCATCGTCTACACTGTTGATCCCGAAAGGCGAAGTGGTTCACATGGCTAATCTACTAAGATTATGATTATGTGACTTGCTACTGATTAGGCAACCCGCATATTAATAACAAGAATGTTACCGAAAGTTGGAAACCAGGAAATAACATAAAAGAATAAAGAAAAAACATTTTAACTTGATAAATTAAGAATTGTATTTTAGCTGAAAAAGTGACGGTGTTCGTACCCGTCCCCAATTTCATGATTTTTCTATTCAGATGCATGTCCGGAAGCTTGCAGAGTATGTACGTCTGATGGAGTATGCAGAGAATGTGAATATGGCTGGTTCGGAAAACAATGTGACCAAAAGTGTCTTGCATCCGCTAAAATTTGTTCTTTCTGTAAATTCAATGTGTTGGTTAAAGAATCAGTATGTTTAAGATGCCCAAAAGGTCAATATTCTACGGAAGGAAAATGTTGGGACTGCTTTACATTTTGTGATTCGTGCATCGACTACATGATGTGCACAGAATGTAAAATAGGTTACTATGGATCAGACTGTTTTCACCCGTGTCCTAACAACTGTGTAGGATGTTTATCAAAGGAGTCTTGTATGTCTTGCAAGGAAGGCTGGTTCGGAAAAGATTGTCAGTGTAGTCAAAACTGTGTACAGGTAGGAGAAATAAACGATTGGTGTAGCATAAGCGGAACGTGTTTAAACGGGTGTGTTGCGGGAAAACACGGTGATCAATGTACCAGCGACTGTCCGAACATAGGCACTTGCTTACAATGTAATCAGTTTAATGGTCAGTGTTTGAAATGTTCTAATGAATTGTATGGAAGACTTTGTGATAAAATATGTGGACATTGCCAGTCGGACAGTAAAGGAGTAGTGGTATGTGACATTGACACTGGAAATTGTCCATACGCTTGTGCCAATGGTTACTATGGTAGTAATTGTAACCAGGAATGCAGCGGCAACTGTCTTGACTCAATTTTAAACACAAACTTGAGTACATGCGACAAGAAATCGGGACTCTGTAATTTTGGTTGTGTGCCAGGTCGGTTCGGAGGCATTTGTGAATATAACTGTAGTGATGCTTGCCGAAGAGACAGTTGTGACAGCAAAACGGCACAATGCCTTTCTAGATGTAAGTAAAATATTTAAAAAAAACTTACCTTCTAAATGTAGTAGTTTAAATCTCATATGAAACCTTAATCCAAACAGAGAAAGTACTTGTTGCGTCTTTGCTTTATTTATGGCATTTAATGCAAATCAAATAACGTTCTTTTAACTCAGTAATTTAGATTCTTCGAAGGAAGGGAAGGAAGAGGAAGTATTAGTTGCGTCTGTGCTGTACGAGTCTTTAAAATTTAAAATCAAAACAACTGACGTTTGTTATTAAAGCTGTGGAGCAGCCAGGCTTTTGTTACCAATATGTATGTAAGGAAATTACCTGTCGGTATAACGGGTTTTTTTTGCAATGTTCTTTAACATTTGAACATAGTGGAGATAATGGGCTTGTTCCAACCAGCGCGTTCCTAAATGTGTTTGTGTTGTCATTTCTTGGCTATTCGTTTTAATCTCATCTCTGTATTTATTGGACCTTTGTCCTTGTTTTAGCAATAACTGTCTATAGCATGTCATATTCTGATACATATTACTAGCAAACAAAGCAATATTTGATGATATATAAACTGCTGCGAATACACACAATCAAAAACATTTATCTCATTTCAGCAGATCAAAATGAACCTTCAAATAATTTGTTTACGACTGTGGGATGCCTAATTGGAAGTTTCATAATACTTTTTAGCGCAGTTACGATATGGTTAATAAAAAGGTAAACACACTTTTATTTATACAAAAGTAAATATATCAGACATGTAAGCGATGGTAAATATAATCCTTTAACGTTATATACTTCTAATATTACGTTTTAAACAAATAGTTGACATTGTATTTGAAATATGGAAAACAGTACAAAGAAATTTTTACACAGTATTAGTTAAATATTTAATTATTTCCAGAAGAGTATGCAGTGGCAAATGTTTTAGTAGCAAATGTAATTCTGAGGTGTCGTTCCCAGTGACAACCGCACCTTTTTTCGACGGGGATAGTGAGGAATTAGGTAAGACGTTTTTGTGTTAAAAGTCGAAAATCAATACTTATTAAAGGCATTAATGTTTGCATGTTGGTCGGGCTAAAATAGCGCTTTACAATTATTGTCAGATATGTAAAGTTGTTATGATATAAAGTTGCCATGGAAATGGTCACACATTTAGGTTTTACACCGATGCCGCATACAACATGCGATGAAGACAGTAATGGACAATCCATTTGGTCTACTGTTGTAGTTTGCAACTGTCGTATATTATCACTTATCAGTTATTTTAGAAAACTGATAAATAATTCTTCTTTGTCACAAATTTTGGATTTTGCATTCTTAATACAATAATTTTCAGCAAACAAGTGTATTGTTCTAACGTAGAATTTTTACTGACTTATTTTAAGTATATTGTAAAACAAGCTCAACATGCACTGACACAGTACATTGCAATTTGATGCACACAAGATTGCATAATTATGTTGACTGTATGTATATAGATTGTATGTATACAGTTTAGTAACAAAAAACAAAGTCCCATAACTATATGGAAAATTTATCTAAAAGAACATAACATGCACCATGCACAACTAGGGTTGACACTGATTACTTGTGTGAAGTTTCATTAAATTGTGTGCAAGGGTTCGGAAGATTAGGCGCACACAAGACTGCATATGCAGACTGTATGTACATAGTATGTTAACAAGAAACAAAGTCCCATAACTCTGCAATTTTTGTCGTTGAAAGAACCTAACATGCCCCATGCACAACTACTGTTGTTACTGACCACTTGTGTGAAGTTTCATTAAATTGCGTCAAGGGGATGAGGAGAGTTGGTGCGCACAAGATTGTGTCTATGTATATAGTTTAGTAACAAAAAACAAAGTCCCGTAACTCTGCAAATTTTTTTCTGAAAGAACCTAACATGCCCCATGCACAACTACTGTTGTTACTGATCACTCGTGTGAAGTTTCATTAAATTGTGTCAAGTGGATGAGGAGAGATCGTGCGCACAAGACTGTGTCTATGTATATAGTATAGTAACAGAAAACAAAGTCCCATAACTCTGCAAGTTTTTTTTCTGAAAGAATCTAACATGCCCCATGCACAACTACTGATGTTACTGATCACTTGTGTGAAGTTTCATTAAATTGTGTCAGGTGGATGAGGAGAGATCGTGCGCACAAGATTGTGTCTATATATATAGTATAGTAACAAAAAACAAAGTCCCATAACTCTGCAAGTTTTTTTTCTGAAAGAACCTAACATGCCCCATGCATAACTACTGTTGTCACTGATCACTTGTGTGAAGTTTCATTAAATTCTGTCAAGGGGATGAGGAGAGATGGTGCGCACAAGACTGTGTCTACGGACAGACAGACAGACGGACGGACAGACAGACAGACAACCTGAAACCAGTATACCCCCCTTACAACTTTGTTGTCGGGGGGTACAATAACTCACATTGCTCACTCTCAACACCTCATTCCTGCCTGATTGAATACATCGCCATGAGACTACGAGGGAAGAGAAGTAAGCTCACCCTTTCATTCTGGGTATCAAGTATAATTAAACTACTAGTTTCCACGTCTTTGGCATGTCAAGTCCTGGGATTGAATCGACGACCTCCTATATTCGACGCGGGCGATTTACCACTTTGTTACCGATATGGTTTCAATTTGATCTATCACATGTTGAACACTATCATCTATCTTCAGGTAACACAGTAGAAATTTATCACCATATTATTGATACTGATCATGCACACCAAACTGGATCCGGTTCAAGCAGCAATTATTATGATGAAGTTCAAAGTGATCATCAAGGCGACAGTAGTAGCAATGTAGCCACAGTAACAAACAGTGTCCATTTAACAAACCTTAGAAGTGTCCTAACTTCTGAAACTGGTGTACATGATAGAAATGGTACTTTTGTGACCGACTATGATATTCCTATAACCAGATCTGAGACATTTAGGAGGCATCAGTGTGATAATTACGGTAGTCCTCTGGCAGATCAGCATAATGATCTCTCACATGTTTTAGAGAAACAAACCTTGTCAAAGACCAAACAATGCAAAACCATACAAGGCATATCGCTGTTGAATACGCACTGTCATTGCTTCCCCGTCAAAAGAAATACATCCCGCAATACCACACATCTGCAAACTGAAGAATGTGTAGTACATGATTCACACAATATCCTTGAAAATGCAGATGGCAATTACTCAAATGCTAGTACAGGATGTTGCCTTATAGATAAAACTTTCCAAACAGAAAATACTTGTATTTCAAGAATCTGTATGAGCGTGTCTGAAAACTGTGCTAGTACATGTCATTCCGTTCGGAATAACCCTACCCACAAGGCTTGTTCCAACATTTTGTGTAAGACAACAATGTTTTCAGACACTATAGTTAATAGTCTGAACAAAAAGCACGAAGACAGTACAGAAATGCAAGTGGAAAATGAGCACTTCAAAGATGAGAGAGACGCTGTTTATATACATCCAGTCCACTGATGGAATCATTAATTAGGTTCAAGCGTAAAAGACAAGACTCTGAACGTGATCACAAAATGAGTTATAATTGATATTTTAAAGCATGTAATAAAATTTAAAAATTTTACCTGGTTCAAGTAGAAAAGAAACAAGAAATATCACATATGGTTGTAGCATTTTTAATAACGAAACCTTTACAGGTCAGAACCTTAAATTGCTGTCTTTTCTATGTAACTGAACTGTCGATGAAAGTGTAACTAGTTTGACCTGGAATTTTAAGGTACAGCACGAGATTCCAATTAAAAACAGTTATTGTTGAAATCTGTCTCACAATATGTACATATATATATAATATATGCATGAAAAAAAGAAATATAACACATGGTTGTAGCATTTTTCATAACGAAACCTAGATCAGAACTTTAAATTGCTGTCTTTTTACGTAACTCAACTGTCGATGAAAGTGTAACTAGTTTGACCTGGTACAACACAAGATTTGAATTAAAAACAGTTATTGTTGAAATGTATCTCACAATAAGTGCATGTATGTATAGTATATGCATGGAAAAAAAGAAAACTTCACAATGTTTTCGCAGGAAATGATTCATTTATTCACTATTGAGCTCTAACAATCCAGGGAAACAAACACATTTATTTTCTTATCATACTTTACTCATGGATGGAGGAAATAGCTTGCTTTGCGATTAGCTATAAGAAATTTTATCAACACTTGCAGATATGTCTTTTCACTGAAGAATATGCAGCTCCGTTTGTTAAATGACATCAAAAGATGTGGCCTCTTTTGCAACAGTTAAAAAAATGGATACTGCAATAAATTTTAAAACGCAAATATTTTTTCATGGAACTGTGTAGATATCTCCGTGAGCATAAGGCCTTAGATTGTTATCTATCAAAAACAAAATGGTATACCTCTTTCAATAACATGTAAACATATAAACTGATTATTTAAAATTCATTGTCAACCACAGCAATGCTGATTTATCAAACACTGCAGTAGTTAATTGATTTTTTTTTCACTTCATTGATGTGCGTCTGTTTGCATCACTTGACAACGATTATCATTCGTTGTCAATTAATAGACTTACAACAAGAAAGTTTAAACCAAGCGTAAATTCTAAAACAATATGTAATATTGTTGTAACCGAATCTTCAAATACAGTTCGTCTTTACTATCCACAATGGTTGCTGTCATATCTTACAAACTATCTTTCAAACTGCAGTATTTAGTAGTAACATACATTTTCCCAAATCCTTGATTTTAACTAAGTCAAAATATTTGTATGATATGATATGTAAAGAAGTTTACTGGACTTTTTTTTTCTCGAGAAAATGCAGGTTCGATTTTTGTAAATGTCAAAAATGGTCTTTTTAAAAAATGTAATTGACGGTTTTATGTGTTGTTGGATTCATGTTATTCATATTATAAATGAGGGGCTCCGTCGCTCAAGTTCACCAAACTAAAGCACACATTCTGTTATGTATTTATTGAAACTTAGCTTTCATCGACACATTGTAGTCACAGTCAATAGTGTATTAACATCTCATCAAATGTACAGCATAAAATATCTTTGTATAAAAACTATCAAAGATAAAATTGTCATACTGAAAAGAAGTGTAAGTGTCGTTTCTAAAATACCTGCCATGTGAATGTCATACTCTAATGGTGGAACAACACCCCAGATGCCCCGCTGTGCATTATTTCAGACACAGACGGCATCGCTGCAGGGTAGATCATTGACCTTCCGCAAGCCAGTCGGATGAGGACTGTTCGATAATTTATTGACTTACTTTATACTGGTTAAATGTAAAACACTACTGGAATGGTGTATGTAAATGTTATATTCGTCACTGTACCCAATGTTTAAATATAAATTAATCTAATTCATTTTCTAGTACCATAAGCTCTTCTTCTTATAAATGCATTTCAACTGACGTTTTATTCAATGTACGTTAGAACATGTACTGAATGTTTGAAACAGTATGTTGGATAAACACATCAGTAATGTTCACAAAGAAGGAACAGTCATAGATTTGATATAAATTATTATTCACAGCAACTACTAATTTGTCATAACAATTAACTCTCAAGGGCATACTCTACAGGACTTCTCTTTTATATCTATTGACATAGTAACGAATCCTTGGAAAAAAAAGTTTCTAAAAGAGATTTCCTGGATGTATCACTTGGATACTGTGTCTCCCCAAGGAAAGAAGTCTACATTCTGTATACATGTCTTTTATAATTATCTGTTGTTGTATGCTACATTTTTTGTAGTAAATTAATTTTGCGTCTGTTTCATAATTAGTTTTTACGCTAAGCTATTTGTTAAACTTTGACGTCATCGTCATTAACGTCGTTTGACGTTAACGCCGTTTGACTTATGATTGATCATGTTTAATTTGTACCGTGAAGAAGGCTAATGTAACCGAAACGTTGGTTATAGATAAAAGTGACTTGTTATAGTTTATATTTATACTTTGGGATCATGGAGTCTACTCAGTGTTCATAGGTAATAGAGTTCCGCTTAAGCCGGTGATAGTGGCGTGAGGAATATTGTACTTTCCACTACCTCTCATAAACAGACTCAGTTAAACCGAATCTGCTATAATTTTGCTTGATTGCATTCTATGCTTCCAACTGATCGTCTTTCAGATTTCATTATTTACTATTTTTAATACCTGTATATTTAAACGTTAAAAGTAAAACGTCCTTTGAAAACGTCTGTAAATTTTCAGAAAAAAAGTTCAAACAAGAACGATATTGTACACTTCTAGCCTTTTATTAACAATAAAATGGCACGAATTGGAGATATAACTTGACATTTTTGTTTGATTTAAGCATAACAATCAGGTTTGCTAGTAAAGATCGCTGATCGCAGTCTTTACATTATCTCAAGTTTGGTTTGTAATAAGATTTATAAAGATCGGGATTTCAATAACATGGTTACAGTTTTCTTTGCTCTTTCTTTCACTTCAACAACAAAGCGACTGTTGGAATAGCGAACGTTCTATGTTGCATCACCATACACGCTTTTGATAGGCAACTTCGGTTTTCGCATGAAGACGTGACGTTCGTAAATAATCTTGACGTTGTGATCCCTGGAATGCTTCGAAATTGTGAGCCATATGATTCTTAGGAATTGTTACGGATCAGCAATGCTTATCTTCAAGGAAACGTTTTTGGATTGGAAATATTAAAGAGTACGTTTTCTGTTGTTATTTTTGCTCAGTCATAACCCATAAGTTGTTTGTATTTGACTGTTTTAACACAGGCCATTATATACAGAATGTGCATTAAAATGCAATCATTTTTTCTTATATTGTGAATATTTCCATTATCTTTCCTAATGTAGATATATTTTATCAATACAAATTATCTCTAGTTAAAAGTCTTAACTTAAAATCCCCAGGCTATGCTGTATCATAGTTTATTCACTTTGTATTGATTACTGTGTTTATTACATTTTAGACTAAACGTTTTCTACAATTTTAAATCTTCTATATAATATATCCAGATTCTTAATTCTGCAATCATGTCGGAGTACTTATAAAATTACTATTAAAGCGATTAACCCACATATTGTTATTTGTGACTGTTAAAAATAATTTATCACCGAAAGGGGTTTGATATATTTACATGTTTCTAGTGTCTAGAATTACAGGAATATTCGAGTTTTCGCAGTTTTACTACACTTTTATAAACCGTTGCAACGATTTACTTTTGTAAACATTGATAAATATAGAATAACATGGGCAGCAAACATGATCTGCGCATGCGCATATTTTGCTTCCGTCGCTGGTAATCAGTAGAGTGCACATGAAACAGATGCCAGTTTTTGGAATTTTCGCAAGCTGGCCAGAGATCGCCTTCCTTCGATTCAGTACAATCTACTAAACAAAGAGATCTGAAAGAAATAAAACATACAGTTATCATGTATTTGTATGCTTTCTTCAAATCCATTCGAAATAATGCCATTTATAAGACTCTGTAGTCCATACGTAGCTAAAAGTTAAAGCTAAACCTAGGTTCGCCAAAATATGGTCCAATTTTCCAAATTATAACCATATTTGGCCCGCTGGAAAAAAGTTAGGGGAAAAGCAGGAGTCCAACAATGCACAGTGCCTTGCACACAAACCTCTCCAGTACTTACTCAGCATAACAAAATTATCTGTCAACCGATTACTTTTTTCAGTACTCCTTGCTGAATTAGGCCTCTGTTGTTTTGACATTTGCACATACAGCCAGCAATCAACTTTCGCAGTTTCGCATGTGACCAACTTCATGACACTAATTCCGTTTATATCACCCGAATGCTTGTCAGAAGTTTTTTAAAATGTCCATTCTACAGCATCAAAGCACAAAATCCGCATTCAAAATCATTTTGAAGGAAGACAGGGCCTTCAGTTTTGACACTTACCTTTATTTTAGTCTTAGTCTGGAAACAACCAACTGCTACCACAGGTAGCCGGTAAACAGTAACACAATGGCTGCCCTTGCGCACAGTAAGGATTCTTGGTAAAGAAACTTGGTATTTAATGGCGAATTTTCTAATATGCGGTCTTGCATACAATGTAAATCATCGTTTGGGTATTTTCAACAGCTTATAGACAAACTGCCAGGGAATGTGACCATACAAGGATTTAAAGGTAAATACATGTTTTTCAAAGTACTTTGAGAATGGATCGGGTGAAATAAACAATTTGTACGTATGTTATCAAGGCAGAAATGCCGTCAGGACAGTGGCCATAGCTTTATCAGATCAAAAGGTTCCAGCGTTGTTTGAGCGGTGTATTTTACGCGGAACAGGTGGAGAAATATGGCCGATTGTATAAATTTCCGGTCTTGTAAATATGATTTAAATTTCTACCCGTTATATAACGAACTGAATGAAAACGATGGGTGCACCTGGAGAGCAAATGTCTCTATTTCTTAGCACATTTATCCATTTAGCTGAGATTTGTGCCGTTTATTCAAACACTTCTATACAGTCAAAAATGAAAATAAACGGACTAGCAAGTATTGAGTAAAAGATTAAAATACCTTTAAATCCATGTATAATAGGTCGTGTCACATTCCCTGACAGCTTGTCTTTAAGCCTAATGATGTTTAACATCGTATGCAAGACATAAATTAGAAAATTAGCCGTTAGATACCCGATTTCTTACTGCGCGCTAGGACTGCCATTGTGTTACTGTTTGTCAGCTAGGTGTGTGCTCTATTGATTATCAGGACAATGATGTTATTTTACGTGGTGTTTGAAAAGTGCTCGTTGAAAACCCTTATCTGTTGTGGAATTTCGTTCAAGTAGAACATTTTAAATGGATAACTTAGGATGATAGGGTTTATCATTCTGGGAAGTCTGGATAATAGAGCATGTTCCGTTGCACGCAGTGAATGACATTAGTAATGTACAGACGGGGAAATTTGGTTTGATAGTTCATTTTTAATGGGCGATGTACCCCTAAATTTCCTTGTCTTTAATTGCCTGTTGCATTCAAGGAAAAATTTGTATCATATGCAGGGATATCCACTACTTTCCGTGGAGAGGAACAAAATACTTTAATGTTTAAAATACTCTTTATTTCATCTTCTAAAAAATAACAGTTACAACAGGAAATGTGTAACATGATTTTAACAATACGGAACATAAAGGCTGGTCCAGACGAACCAAATAAGGCGTCCAACACCAATAATCTCACAGGTGTTAAATGTTTGAAATAATACAACATTCTTATACGGCTGGAATTTCATCTAGCTGAATATACATGAAATGCAAAGTCTTTTCCAATTTTAAATTAGATCTTTTATGTCAATACAGAAAATATCTTAACTTAAAAATATAGTACTTAATATTTTAAACGAAAGACTGTTAATATTGAAAACACGAAGATATCCTGTATCATGATATAAACACGATTCAGCCCTTTACTACTGTGGTTTCAAAACCTCATTTAAGATTTAGAATTCTTTCATGTGAGGAAGCCATCTAACTGGCTTATGAAACGTCATAAGTGTTACACAGATTCCCGCCCGTGATGAAACAATGCCCGTAGCGGCACCTTCGAATGTAGACTTATGACCTATAATCGTATTGATGAGCTCCTCAAAAATTGGGAAGAAACTCAATTTGTACATTTGCAAATAAAAGAAAAAATGTATCTGAATTCTTGTTCTACATTTTCTCGTCTGTAGCAGCCTTTACATCGCCAATTAAAAATTTAATATTTTTGTTTCTTCAGGTTTACATTTTTTTTCTCTAATTTATGGCAGGTTCAATTGGTTTGTATAATTGCATAACTGACAGGTTTAATTCTACGAGCCATGCAAAAGTAGTCCCTTTTCGATAAAAACAACCACTCTTCAGAGTTTATTTAAGTCATTTGGTACAAAAGTTTCATGAAATAGAAAAAACAATGAGAAGCAACACAAATAAGAATATGTAAACGTAAACTGGTTCTGTTTAAAAAGCCATGTTGGCTTTTCATTGATGATATCATCCCCGGGAAGAGTTTATCTTGTGTGTTACTCATCAGTACTAATAAATGCCCTATCTGTAACCACTTTGTTTGGCATTCTGAAATGAAAGCCGCCATCAATTTTTATATGTTTCTTATTTGAATAATCTCTCTTATTTTATGCCTAAAG
Organism: Mercenaria mercenaria; assembly: GCF_021730395.1. NCBI lineage: Eukaryota > Metazoa > Mollusca > Bivalvia > Venerida > Veneridae > Mercenaria > Mercenaria mercenaria. Next base: position 45,581,526 of record NC_069363.1, on the reverse strand, counting down.
ACCCTTTAATCTAATTTCGTCTTTGATGACAGCGGAATTATTTTTGTAACATTCTGTCAATAAAACTAACAAGAAAATACATCTAGCCTAAATGTACCAGTGGGAGTGTTAGGGGTTCATATTTCGTCTTGATTTATTAACTTCCATGTCACTTTTATAACTGAAATTGCTCCGCTATATTAAGTTACGTTATTGAAATGGTTCGCATGCACTACATGTGTTCTTTGTGCAGGTGGAAATAAATGACAAACAATTTGCCTGGTATACACTGTGTCTGTACTGATACTCGCATTACAACTTGAGTATTGTTATACAATGTTTCAGATATGATCCGGAAACCGGATACTGTATTACAGTATTATCAACAAACATGTTAGTGACAATCATTGTTCTCCTGTAGTAAAACCATGTCTTGTGAAGAAAATAAATATATATCTCTGTTAATTTGCTATGCACTTGATATTCTTGGATATAAACAAATAAATATATCAGCTAGATCAAAATGCTTGGATTCCATATTGGAGAGATTTTCTGCTGATCTTGAAAGGAATGGCTTGCCAATGACAGTTTTAAGTGTTGGCAGCTTTGGTGAAGGTGTCAATACATCTAGGAGTGATATGGACCAGATGCTAGTTTTTAATGATGTAATATGTCTAGACGAGGCAAGTGTCGATAGACATTTAACTCTACTCCAATCTGATTACACTGATACAGCTCCTGGGTACACAAAAGTAGTTTTGATAAACATGCATACAGCCAATCCGATTTCGATGTTTCTATTCGGTAATCCAAGCATGTACATTTCTCAGTTAGGGTACCATTACATGTCCAGTGAAGAAACAAGGAAAAGAAATTATGCAGTAAGAGATTATTTGCCAAGAACATGGTATGATGGTTTGGACACCAAATACAGTATGTCAGAAAATGGTCCTGCTGTAACAAATTGTATAAAATGGTCGGCATATGACTGTGAAATAGACGCTGTATTTTCAGTATACTACTATGGAGGTGAATACTTACGTAAGTGGACAATCAGAGATAGACTGTGTGGTTGGCCTTCAAGCGAGAATGTAAAGGAAATTTCGGAAATGGAAGGATATATTGTGCCTGTTGGGCATAAACAAAGTGAAAATGAAACCCTTGAATGGCGAATATGTTTTACTACTGCTGAAAAGAAATTAGTATCAACTCTAAATGATGTACAGATAAAAATGTACGTCTTGCTAAAAGTAGTTGCAAAACAATTTTTAAAACCAGTTTGTAAAGCAATTACTTCTTATATTGTAAAAAATGTGGTTTTCTGGTTGCTAGAAAGAACACGTTTCTGTGAAAACAATCCGAAACATATATTGAACATGTTGCAATCATCACTGATTTTCATCAAAACCTGTTTCGAAAATAATCATTTACCAAATTATATGATACCAGAGAGAAATCTTCTCGGAGCTGTTGTGTCCAGGCAGGAAAAGGAAAACATCAAACAGTTGCTTTCTGAATTGTTGGAAGAGGGAAGAGCTATTATCCTGAGGATTCCAAATTTGTATAACTTTATTTCACGTATGGTCGCAATTCCAGAAAAGGTGATACTTTATGGTACGTGGAGAGATCAAGTTGAAAAGCAAGAATTGATCGTTATACAGCACTTATATATTGATGCCAGTGGAAATCAAATATTGAAAAATTCTTTCATACATGATTTATTCAGGAAATGGGCATTAAATGAAAACCTTCGGAAAGCAGCAATTCAGTTGTTTGATGTATTAGTACCTGAATGGCGATATCTTATTCGCTCCAAAAAATATGCAGAACTCCGTCAACTGTTTCGTGCTAGACAGAACGCAACAAGTCTCTTGTAGCTATTTTGACATAAATATAACATAGTATCATGCCTAAGATGGGCAACCCGTGGGGGTAAGAGTGAGGTTGGGTGCGCACCATAAACCGGTTTAAGCTCCCCAGTGGTGTTTTTGCCACTGACCGTTCCAAGGCGGTGCCCCACTGTGTTCCTTTGTTTGTTCGTTTTGTCCTTGTGTGTTGACTTTGTGTGCGCGCGTGTGTTTGCTTATTGTTCGTCTTGTCCTTATGTGTTGGCTTTGAGTGTGTGTGTGTGTTGTTCGTTTTGTCCTGATGTGTAAGCTTTGAGTGTGTGTGTGTGTGTGGTGCACGCGTTTGCGTGCTGGGGGGTTCGTTTTGAGGAGGCTGCGCTTTTGGTGCGTGGCATTCCCTGTTTGATATTTTTCTTTGTTCTAATATACATTTGTATCCGCAGAAAGAGAATAAAATAAATTATCATGATGTAAATTTTCTATTACAAAGATACACTTGTAAAAATCTTTGTAGAGACAACTTTATTACATGCTCTTATATCTGTTAAAAGTGAAACTGTAAAGCTTATTCCCAATCACGTAATCTGCCGTTTAACAGAAAAAAAAAACAACTTATGTTTGATTTTCATGAGAATTTCACCTTTGTCTCCCTTGAGTAACTGTATAATACCGGAAAATATACTTCAAGAAAACGTTTTAAATATTTTATTTGAAACATAGTTACAAGGAAGAAAAATCGTCAATGACAAATATAAAAACGAATAATGAATAAACTATTGGCATATACATAACACTTACAACATCATACGGGATATGAAAATGGAGCTGACTGAAAGAAAAGGATGTCGGAAGTTTGCGATTTTTTTTTTTTGTAATCTGAGTATCAGGCCTAAAAATTTTTTTGTTTCTGGTAACATGCTAAACAAAACTAGGGTAGGTAGGTCGGAATTTATTAATTCTGATTTTTTTTATTAAGTGAGACTTTTCGGAAATTATCTTTGTGTCAAAAATGAATACAAATAAGGGGGTTATGCCTTTAGAGCATCTGTAAGTTGATTTCTAACATCACTGACCATGTTTCAAGCATAGAAAGTGCAGTTTTGCAACTTTTTGTTAAAAAGTTGAAAAAAATATTGTCCAAGTCCATAAAAACATTGCTAAAAATTTAGGGTAGGTCAGGATACCGGAAATTAACAATTTTTTACGCCTCACAACAACAGTCTTGAAGTGCCATTATGTGCGTCAAAAAAAACAACTCACTTCAGTCCTTAGTCCACTTTTGGATCATGGCTCCCATTCAACATTCTTTTAAAGCTTTGATGTAGGTCGTGTGCGTGTTGCGTTTTCCATTACCGCTCATGATCAAACTCAAAACAAACAAAAAACATAAGGAAAAACGCCACGTTCAAAGGACACAGCCCACTAAAACAATAAAAGTAAAAGTAGATATCAAAGAAGAATTGGCTATGGTAAACGCAACAATAACCTAACGTAAGGCCGACCCCTACCCACTCCCCCACCCATCACAATTTGAAACTGTTATGGAAAGATGCAACAGACGGTGCGCTGCAAACACCACTCAGCAAATTATGTCAAACTTTTTAGTTATAATGAAAACATGAAGAAGTAGCAAATGTTGAACATCTGGCCACTGTAACATCATTGTTCTTTTTGACATTATATGGTCACTTACTTATAAGATTACGTTCTTCTTAAGACAACAGTTCAGAATATGATGTCAGTCAAAATACGATTGACCTCGGGATTCAAGCGTAGTAGTATGAAGACATCAATATCGTATCAAAAACATTGTGCTTAGTAGTTTGAACATGAATTTCATGTTCGGAGCGGATTAAAAACGGATTAAATAGTGACCCCACAGCGTTTATATTGTTCTGTATCTAATATTTAGATTTAAGTATGTTTTTCTTATATTTTTATATCAATCAGGAATAATCTGCTGATAATAACAGGCAATGTCATAGCTTCATTCAAATACCCTTGCGACCACTGATGAGTAATGAAGCTGCCGCGACAATTTTTTCTTGCCTACCTAGAGGGGAAAGTATACGCATCAGGTACAGATATTCATGTCTTTCCTCAGGGAAAAACTTTGTCTAAAATAGCGTGCACTTATTTGACGTCATATAGTACCTGCACTATTATAACGTCATAAACATTATACATAATGCAAGAAAATACCCAAATCTATTTGTCACTGCGATCTATTTTGAACATGACAGGCAAGAAAAACGATTTTACATGTCTTCCTGTCTCACATCTGGTTTCCCAACCCTGGAGACAACTTGGATAAAAAAAACTCGATAACGCCTTAATTTGAATTTCACCCTACTTATAGATTCTACCCGCAGGCATGTAAGATCCTTACAATGTTCCGTATGTTTTATTCGCAGGCACGTGTACCATGCTTTCCAAAGACACATAAATACAATTAATTCATACCTGACATATGCCTTGGAAGATAAAATGGAATATAACAAATATTTCTTATTGTCCTTCGTTTATAATGTAATGATAAATAATACAGCTGACACCTATGAACGTTCTTAAGTTGCCGTTTATGGAAATCATAGAGATATGTCAAGGTGTGATACGTCAGAACAGAACGCCAATATACATATATATAAAAGGCAATATAGGTATTGTCAAAGTATTTTGTTTACACCACCACAAACAGTCGATTTTAAGTGAAACAGATGTCTGAACCAATTTCTGTCACCTTGAAAATACAAAACTTTCATATGACTTGACCATCATTTGATATGGTGGTTAAGATGAAATAATTTCGTACTATAAAGTATGAAGTTCTGATCCCCATACCACTCCTCATACAAAAATATGTTTGTGCAGAAATAGAACACGCGATATTACCAAGTCTTTTGAAATATGGTAGCAAGCATTTTATGTTTCATGTATCGTGCTATTTGGTACCATTGTGTGTGTAAGGCATTGACTAAGATGTGGACACTTTAATTTTAACAGTACTGTAACTTTCGAACATGCAGGGGATAAAGTGATATTGTGTGTACTTAATAAGAACACTGAATCCAAGTACGGGATGTCTTTTTACGGCGGCCGCTTTTCTCCCTATATACTTTCTACGAAACATGTAAATCTCGTTATGTATTTTATATCATTAATTGAATATAATTTTCTTTAATCTGTTGGAGATCGCATAAGTGACAATTCAATAATAAAAAATTAATGAATTTTATTGACCACTTGTGTGACAAGTGACATAAATCTCTTCCATTTTGACATAAGTGACTTTCATCTTTATTAAGGAGTTATAGTATGTGACATTAACAATGGAAAATGTTCTAACGCTTGTGCCATTGGTTACTCTGGTAGTAACTGTAACGACTAATGCAACATCAAATATCTGGACACAGATTTAAATACAAACTTGAGTAAATGCGACAAAGGATCAGGGAACGGTTATTTTGGCTGTGTTCCATGTTGATACGGGACGTTTGCGAATATAACTGTTCTGATACTTGCCGAAGACACCACTGTGACAGCAAAACGGTACAATGCTTCCTGGGTATAAGTTTACTACTTTATAAAGCTTAGCTTCGAAACATAATGGTTAAAACCTGATGTAAAACCTAAACTTACAAAAGAGGTCTCTGCTGTATTTTTGTCATATGATAAAAACACGTAACGTTTCTTTGGCCCATTAATCAATATAGATTCTTCTAAGTCAAAGCGATTGCCGTCTGTTATTGTCACACGTTTGTAACCAATACGTATGTAAGGCATTCACCTGTCGGCGTAATTTTTATTTTATTGTCTTGTAACTGTGGAACATGGTGCGGATAATAAATGAGCTCCATTGTATTTATTTTACTCTGATCTATGTTAATGTTTATATGTATACCGTTCACACATCAACTTTACGACCTTATGCATCCAACAGCTTATCTCCCCTACCATATGTCAACCAAGCAAATAAAGCTGCTTTGACTCAGGTTTTTCCGGCGTTAGTATTACACTTTCTGCCAAACATTAAAGTAAGAATTGTACCGTTTTATTATTATACTCAGCTAGTATAGTATTACTCTGAAGCGTCTCTTCTGAATCGTTTTAAAATAATATTTTTTTATAATAGCTGTGAAGATGAGTTGATCATCTGAATTTAGGTTATATTAATTATCTTCAGCAAAAGCGTTTTAAACAATAAAATAATGATTTCTGGGGTCTAGCTTTTTGTAACTGACCGTTCTGTTTCGTTTAAATCTTAAAGTAATCAAAGTGAAATTTTTTAAGTGATTGACCACCTTTAAATATTACTTAACTTCCTTGTTATTTGTTATTTCCTTCCATTCTTACTACGTACATTAACAAGGGCGTGTTTATGCTCGTGAATCAATGGAAACTTATTTCTGTTTCACAAAATTGTATATTCTCCACAGCAGCATTCCTGTAAATAGGCAATGATGAAAGACAAATATATTGTAATCTTGTTAAAGGCACCGCTTTCAATTTAATCATAACAGTAAATCAGATCAAATATAATACAAAGCTGGAACAACAGTTCCTAAGACAGTCACTTTTTTTAAATTTCTGCGAAGTCCCTTTATTTTAATAAAAAGTGTAAGTTTATGTCAAGACAAATGTTTCAGGCAAATAGCTTGGGCTGACGACTGAATGCAGAATCCGGATTTGTTTTACACTAGCAGCATGCCGCGTGATGAATTGTTCTACTACGAATTTAGTTGCAAAAGACGAGTTTTCGCGGTAATAAAAAAAGTGATTTTTGACTTTGCAAAGCTGGACTATACTTTAACATATTTGGTAAAAGAAGACCAAGGTGAATCATCATTCCTTTTTAGTGCATATCTATGCATCCGGTTAATTTTTCTAGTCTTCCCTTGAAAACAAATGAAGAAAAATGACTAAAACTGTATACTACATCCAGTAATACTAGTACAATGGGGCCATAAGAAACTTTAAACTCGCTTTCATGTTCTACATATACAAAGTCTTTGTCATCCACAGTTACAAGTTATTTTATTTCCTCGTCGCATATTGTAAAATTGGACTCCGTTTTAAAGGACATGAGGCGTTATCCAAAGTTTATTATAAATGGAAAGTGGAAAATGATTGCTTATTTTATAATTCCATATTACTTCTATTTTTACTATTCAATTGAACGCGTATATTTTCAATAAAGATATGAGCTTTCTTAATGGATAACGACATAGTATGATAAAGATGGTATGTATTAAATACGTCTTTGATACAGTTATTGAATGCTTTCATAATTCTTTTAAAATGAGTGAACTCGATGACTAGTACGCATTTTGATTAGCTCAGTAAACGGCTAGTAGATATGACAACATTCGAAATAATTAAAACTACAGTACCGCTCGTCGTTAACGAGGGTAGAAATAAAACGATCATACTATAAAAAGGAAATACTAATCTTACGTATCAGTTGAAATGCTATTATTTTAACTGTTGGTGCTGTCATGGCAGAAGTAATCAGATCTGGAAATAAAACTAATAGTGAACTTGGTTTTATTATGTTCATATTGTAAAATCATTATGGTGATAAAATGATGAACAAATGTACTTTGATTTTTCAGTAAACTAGTAAGAAGACTTGACGGAAAGTGAATACGTGACAAGCCTTGAACTGATCTTATTTTCCTAGGGTCGAGAGAATCAAGTCACCTTACTTCCCAGGCCATTAGAATGTTTACAGTTTTAAAATTTCTACTGTGTATTTCGTGTCCATATGTCGCAGAGTGTTACAACTGTAAGGACATTTCTTTTAGTATGGAGGACTTTCACTTGTGTCCTAAACATTGTGTGGAATGTTCATTACATAACGCATGCATGTTGTGCCAAGGAAATGCTTCGGGAAGTTCGTGTAGGTCTAAGTGTAAAATTGGTTGTGTCGTATTGTACATTCCCCATGGAACACTCTTGACAGGGTGCTATGCAGAGAATGTTGGTGATGAATGTTGCATAGTTTGTCCACCTTACAGTTCTTGTTCAAACTGCTCGCAATTCTATGGTCCCTGTTTGAAATGTTCCAAAGAGTTCTACGGCAGACTGACACACTGCGACAAGAAGTGTGGGAATTGTCGCCCGGATAAAGAAGGCGAAGTAGAATGTGATATTGATACCGGTAGCTGTCCAGGTGACTGTATGGATGGATATTATGGCACTCGCTGCGACAAGAAATGCAATAAGAATTGTCTCGATCACGAAACAAAAACCAGAAGATGTGATAGACACACAGGTGACTGTGTATTTGGCTGCATTGCTGGCCGATATAACTACACATGTGAAGGCACTTGCAGCAACACGTGTTTTAATAGATCCTGTGACAGACAATCTGGAACTTGCAACGCCGGCTGTATTTCTGGCTGGTATGGCGACATATGCGAAAAGAATTGTAGTGAAACATGTGCCAACAAATCTTGTAATCAATATACAGGTCATTGTATGAATGGATGCATTCCTGGTCGACATGGTGACAAGTGCGAAGAGATTTGCAGAAGTACATGTAACAATAACACTTGTAACCAACTATCAGGTAACTGCGATAATGGCTGCCTTTATGGCTTCCACGGTCCCAAGTGTGAAGCATCTTGTAGCAATTTGTGTCTCAACCGAACTTGCAACCAAACATCCGGACATTGTGAAAATGGATGTGTTCCTGGCAGTTATGGTAACTTGTGCGAAATGACGTGTAGTAGCAAATGCTTAAAAAATACTTGCAACCAGATAAGTGGTCACTGTAAATCTGGCTGCGTCAACGGTTGGTTCGGTGACACCTGCGGTGACCCTTGCAGCGAAACATGTTTCAACAGATCATGTGACAGTTTTTCAGGTTTTTGTGAAAAAGGGTGTATTTTAGAATATTATGGTAAAAAATGTGAGAAAAACTGCAGTGAAGCTCATGTGCTCAGAATATGTGACAACAGTACAGCTAGGTGCCCTGGATGCGAGCCAGGCTTTTTCGGAGACCCTTGGACCCAAAGTAATGCACAAAGTTAACGTATTTTATATTGTAAATTTACAATCCGGTGCATAAAATGTCATTATATAGAAACATTATTATTAAGGGGAGCGGTGGTCTAGTGGATAAGTTGTCGGCCGCTTAATACAGGGGTCGCGGGTTCGAGCCCCACTGGGGTCACAATCATGACTTCTCATATGACACCCGTACTTGTTTTTCTAGGAAGCAGACTTGAGAGTGGACGCTTTCATCACTATCGATCTAAAACAAATTAGTATAAACTAAACATTATTTTTACTTAAAGATTGACATACAAAAATTAACTTGTAAGGAAGCATGCTAATATTCTAAAACAGGAATAAAGAAGGTTACGCTTATAATAAAATCTGTGAAAAGATCCTTTGGAAGCATAGAACACAACCAAGTAACAAAATAGCACAGAGGCTGTTCATGAGAGGTAATGAAATGTGCAACACCCGCCACGCCTCCTAGCACCGGCTTAAGCGGAATTCTATTACAGTAAAATTGAATGTTCTCCATCCATGATCCATACAGACCAGAAAATATAACAACACTGAGTCCAAGTATTTTGAGATATTTTAGAGCCGCCCACGGCACTTAAAGACTGCTGTTGTGATAGTTAATAAAGTCTATGACAAAATTCTTTGGAAGCATAGAACAAAACCAAGCAGCTTCAGCTTATTAGTGGAATTCTATTACAATAAAATTGAATGTGAGTATTGTTACTAAAGTAACTATTTACTTAATTTCAGATTCGACTAATGATCACGATTCTACCGATACCATAATAACATACAGTACAGTCGGAGTCGTTTCTGCTTTGGCCTGTACGTTTACTGTTGGTTTCATACGAAGGTAGGAATACTAATTAATTGAGTACACTAAATAAGCTTGTGAAATGCAAATACTGTTAGCCAAAGACAATCATAAACATCAAGTTAATAGGTCTTTACAGATATCCATTTAGATGATGACATTTAAATCGCACTGTGTGATTCTCTATAACTTGTTTTATTATTAATATTATGTTGTTGTTATTTTGTTGGGTTTAACGTCGCACCGACACAATTACAGGTCATATGGCGACTTTCCAGCATTGAGATTGGTGTCAGAACACAGGTACCCCTTCGTGCATTATTTCATCACGAGCGGGCACCTGGGTAGAACCACTGACCTTCCGTAAGCCGGCTGAATGGCTTTCTCACATGAAGAATTCAACGCCCCGAGTGAGACTCAGTGTGGGGCAAGTGATTTGTAGTCAGCCACCTTAACCTGTCGGCCATGGAGGCTCCCTGTCTAAATTGTAACAAAACACAGGTAGAAGGACCATGTTCAGAACTGAAGTAACCAATACAAACCTGTTCTCCGCAAGTAACTGCCAACTTCTCCACATGAATCTGCGGCGGAGGACGAATGATTTCATACATAATCAAGTCGTCACAGAGAACACACGCCTCGCCCGGGGATCGAACCCAAGACCCCTGGATCCGTAGATCAGCGCTCCCACTACTGAGCTAAGCGGGCGGACCACATGTATTTATATAAACATTGCTCACAACACTTTATAGATGAATATCTATGTCTTTTGACAAAATACTAATAACCAGGTTATGTCAACTTAAGATCTTAAGATTCATTATTAAATGACTGTTAGTGTACACTTCATTTCTTCTAAACCCCTCCTAGGATTCTAGCATCTACATCTTTGCTTTCTGCAATTTAATTAATATCTAAAGAGGAATAAAAAATTAAACTAAAAGTATAAACTTTAGTATATTGCTCGGCTTCTAATCGATGGCTTATCTATTTATTCAATCCCGAAAATAGAAAGTTCCTGAATATGACTATTTTTTTTCAGGATTATTCTTTACAGAAAAAGAAACTTTCAAACTAGCATTGAACTACCCGCATTACATACCTCGGAACCGTTTTATGAAGAAATAGACGACACAAATGGTAAGAAAATACGCGAAGCTTTAAAGTTACATCTAGATAACTTTGACATATCTATTCCTGTTGGAATTAATACTTTTATTTTTGTTGGATGAAGAATCATTTGGAACATATGATTCGTGTTCTATTCCTGTTTTCTTTCCGTAGAAGATCGAAACAATATCAAGAGTAAAGCTTAAATTTGATGTTATATTGGTAGATTTTGATCGTGAGTTTTTATCACAAACAAGAAAGGGACATTTTGTTTTCCAAACATAAACGATGATAGTAATGTAATGTACATTTTGCAGATAGCGCAACTAGCCAACCATTATACATAGAATTTGACAGCGACTCCACAAACTTACACAACAGCAGTTCAAACCTCAGTGTAACCAGCAATATTCAAGGCGAGAGGGCAGGCATGATAGCTGCAGATATAATGATAGCTGTAGATACAACAAACAGTGAATTGCCAGGAACACAAAGTCTTAATAACTATGAAATGAACCAAGAAATCAATTCTCACCTAAATCAAAGTAACAGTATAATCGAAATCTCAAGTGTGACATACAGTAGTACGGATAATATAAGAAATATTGGACCGCTGTCCAGAACACAGCAAGATTGCTCAGATTTAAGCAAAAGCTATGTAAGAACGTTTGAGTGTCTTGGTACAAAACTTAAAAGTTCTGGTTTGAACGGGCACGAGGATGATGCATACCATTCCAGTGAAAATCCTGTTGGAAGCGTCGGCGAAAATCGTGATAGTGCGTTCTATATACATCCATGTATATAACGATATGATCATTGTTCTGAGTTATGAAATAAGTTTTGCATGTGATATTTGCATGTTTTTTACCAGTTTCCCACAATATTTATAGTTTTCCAGGCTATCATTTAACCCATAGTGTTTCTGAATAGCATTTCCGTAGGGGAAAGGAAGTCCGACTATGTGTATGTTTTGACTATTAATCAAATTGGTAGCCCATGATCTAACAAGCATACCGTTAAATTCTGTTTTCGTTAATAAAAATAAAATAAGTTCCAACAGGAATAAATGACTAAATGACTACAAATTTTATAATAAAAGTAATACCATACATATAAACAAGCTGTAACGATACCCGAATCATCACCAATATACTGTTTCAGTAATTTTGTTACTGCGGTATTTACCAAAGAAGGCTCCGGATCTTACACAAAAATATACAAACACAGATATTTTTGCATAATTCCATCTTTTATTGTTGTAACTTTACTCAGACAATAGTTTATCTGGATTATATTTTGATATTTACGTCTAAGATCCACAGCCTTCTAAAAGTATACTTCTTTTACGTGTAAACCTCATACATTTGTAGCTTTTACAATTCGTAAAAACAAGCGTGATATAATAGATATTCTAACACTTTTAAGATTTTCTTTTATATAGGCAGAGAAGGATTTTACCGTGTATTGTCTTGTCAATTAGAACACGTTTCGAAAAAAAAACTACTTTTTGGCTATTTCGGTTTACTCTCTCTTTTTTAAACCGCATTAGTATTTCTTCCTGGTGTAATTCGAACGTGTTGGAATGGAAATAGATTTTAGTTTTGCATGCTTTGCTGGCAAATAAAACACGTTCTTTCGTTCAGATGCGTCGCAATTAATCACTCAGGCCTTCGCCCTTTGTGTTTAGATTACTACACATTTGAACTCAAAACCATGTTTTATTTGCCAGCAAAGCACGCAAAACAAAAATCTATTTCCCAAACAAAATTAAATGAATAATTTATACTATCGTGCAAACAGTAGCAGGCCTGATTAGAATGATTCTATTCTTAAGAGGTATGCAATACGCAACACCACTCACGCCCCATAGCATGGGCTTAAGCGGAACTCTATTATACGCGAATAGAAATGGAACTGAACGATTCCAAACGACCAGAACATATAGCAACATCAAGACATTTTTCGGCCGCCCAAGGTACTTAAATACTGCTGTTTTGAAGACAGTTTGTGAAAGTGTGCACCAAATGACTAGCAGTGGAGGTTTTCAGGGTATTATGCTTAATCTGCTGTTATTTTAGGGTACTAGAAGAAGTAAGTAAGTGAATTTAGAATACACGTGTTTCTATAAAAACGATTAGATAATGGAGATAAATCTACAATCATTATGACAAAAACATGTAACAATGTTTCATACAGTAAATACAAGGCTAAAGTAACAATAATGAATATTCACAAGAAAAAGTAACAAATAAATTAAAAGTGAGCTAGACTAGAGCAGAAGTTACGATTTCATAAATTCTTAGATATTTAACAAAAAATCGTACCAAATAGTTCTCCTTTCTGCTGCATATAACGCAACCAATAATGATGAGATATACCCAGAATGCACTATAACTTAACATACTAATTTCATCGCTGAAATACAAAATGTCATTTGTTTTTGTTGCATGATATATTTATACGATTTTCTAAACATGGGCTGCTTTTAACGAGAATTTTCAAGAATTCTCTCCCTTAATTATTGACTGTGTTAAATTAATTCCCTTCATATTGGATTGTCTCCCTTACATTAGCTAAAGTCGTGTCATTCATGACCCAAGTCAATAAATCTTTGTCATGGATTTTGTAAAGATATAAAACATTTCTGTAAAAAAAAACAGCATTATGTTAGCTTATGATATTGCGAAATTTGTGTTGTCATGTAACAGAAAATGAAAACATTAAATAAATTCTTTTCTTTCCTTTTGAAACTTTAAATGTCGCTAAACATTGAAATCCGAGAATTATTTCATAAACGAGCTTTCCCACAAAAACATTTATACTAGTTTTTCCTCGAGGAAAACGAAACTTGTGTGAAGATACATGTATTCCGATTTTGTTTGAATGTTCTTGTCCATATAACGGTACTTTTGTTTATCTTTCATGCTTAGAAGTTTACTCTTTAAAACATGATAGAATAAAGTAATAAACTAAACAATACTGTATTTCACAGGCAATGGCAAAAAAAAAACAAAACAACAAAACAGAAAAAAGAGCAATTTAACAATCTTAGAAAACACACATGTTAGTAGATTCTGATTTTTCTTATCAGCATTGATGTATGTGTATCATTGAGATCCGAACTCATTTTTTTAAAATTAGCTCTGATTCACCCTGTCTACTTATCTATAGTGTCTAAGTTACTTAGTCTTGTATAATCAATGATGTACATGAATCAAATATGCCATTCAGGTATGTGTTTGTATATACTATACAATGCAATCATTAAATAAGATGTATCCGTGTAAACTAGTCTTCAGCTGTAAAGGTGGCTATTTGCATGCTTTCCACGAACAAACCGTGACAAAAAAATGTAGGTCGTACTAAAGAGATAATCTTACCGTGCAAACTCACGGAAAGCATGCTATTATAAATATTTTTGTTTTGTTTTCAAGCTTGGATTTCATTTCTAAAATAGAAATGATATTGCGCGCCTGTTAATTTCACCCTTTCTTTGCAAAGCGTGAAAACCATGCTGCGTCTTTTGTTTAAATAAATGTACACATTCTTTCCCCCAGCTTTCAAGGAGCGCCTAACTTGCAAATTACACTGTTTCATAAGAAACCTATTCTATGACGTAGTTTTCTGCTGCCGTCGATTGTTTCAATACTCCAAAAATTTTAGCTTTCAGTCAGAAAAACTGAAATTTATATCGACTCGTATTGTTCTCAAAAATAGTTTGTTGAAAAATCAAAGCTATGTTCTATTCTGTTCTGTTCATTTTTTTCTATTTTTTGACTTCGAGACAATTATGAACGTTATTATTTCAAAAGACTATATTGAATCGTATGTCAGTTGTTGGTATATGCAGTTCCGTAAATCGTTACATCGTTTAAGCTACATCAATCCTTTAAGAAATCCACCAGTTTTTTATTTCTTGATACACTTTGAAGTTAAATGGAAGCAAGAAGCCTTTACCCTATAACACTTACAATTATACTATTGTATTGCTTATAAAGTCACGAATACCTACATATGTGATAATAAATTGTCATGCTTTGGAAAATATAATTTATTTGCCTCTAAAGTAAAAGAAATTGAAACAGTGATTTTCACTATATGTTCAATATAAGTGATGGTGATACCTTTTTAAAGTCAATTGGAAGCAAGAAGATATTAAGTTAGAATATATATTTTCACATCAAATTAAAGAGAAGAAAGTGATGTATACTGTCATATCTAGTAAAATATTCACAAACCAAAACACATATTTGAAATTAATCATTGAAAATAAATTTCCTATATAATCTATTGCTCAAAGTAATATTAGCAGGGAAACCAATATTGATTATCGGATAATTTTCAAGGGGGACAACCTACTACGATAAGCCAGTCAAATATAATAAAAGCTGGGGATGACTAAAATCTGACCATTTAAATCATCTTATTACATAGCTAATGTATATTTCGCTTTTTAACTTATTAAAAGAAAGACATGTTATTGGAAACATCATGTCTATAAAGGATAAAAAAATTAATATTTCATCCACATATGTACAGCGATTAATACAGGTGATTAAATTTTGAAATTTGATTTTTACTAACCTGGTTGTTCAGTGTCGAAGTTTTTAGCATCAGCATACATTTGATCCACATAATTGATCTTACTTAATAGGAACAATGAAAATATTTTGTAAACAATTGTTATTGTATTACATTGTGAAAAAATTGCATTGACAGTGAAATATTTAGCCCAAAGTCATTACGATTCCAAGTTTGTTAATATCATAATAGTCTTCATTTTGCCTTCTTGGTTGCGCGATTTGAAATAAATAAATTTCTAATAACATCTGTTTGAAGTTTCCAAACAAAATAATAGCAGACTCGGTTTGATTGAGTCTGTTCATGAGAGGTTAAGAAATTTGCAGCATCCCTCACACCCCGAAACACCTGCAAGTGCCGGTAGATTTTACACCCGCCGCATAGCGGAACCATATTTGACCCTGAAGGGAGGTGGGGGGAGTTATTTGAACATTACTGGTAGAGGACCACTAGATGATACTACATACCAAATATCTAAGCCAAGACAAGAAGATTTTCAAAAATTTTCCCTATTTAAGTCTATATAACCATGTGACCCTAGGGTATAATTTCAACAATCTTGGGCGAGTACTATTAGATAATGCTACATACCAAATATCAAAGCCCTAGGACATGTGGTTTTGGACAAGAAAATTTTTAAGCTTTTTCTTTCCGGTTGCCATGGCAACCAGAGTTCTAAATGGAATTCAAGTCCTTGAGCAATATTTAAAAAAAGACATCCAAGGAACATCCCTGTGAAGTATCATCAAAAATGACCTGGTGGTTTAGGAGTACGCTCCTTTACCGGCGTTGAGAATCCACTACTGTTACTTCTCACGGAGATATGGAAATGTATTGTAATATCCGCCCGATGCGTGGGATAGTAGTACTTTCAGAAAAGAATAGTATAAAAATCCCTACGGGGAATGGGGTCAGTGTCAAAAATGTCAGTTCATGGTCTAAAGAAAAATCAAATTTCTTTTTACGTTATATGTTCTGTTGATGTATTCAAACTATAACTGTATACACGAGGCACTAATATGTAAACGTTGCAGAACTGATCTGAAAGCGTTGCTTCTATTCATTGAAAGTCTATCATCACGTTCCTGTATCATTACGATTCAAATCAATTATAAATAAAATAACGTAATAACGGATCCATTAAAATCTCCTAGCGGGATAGTTAAGTTTTCAATTATTCTGCAACTTTCATCTCTTATGATGCAATCATGGGATGCCTGAATATACTTCGTAACCTAAAGCTAATTTCCATCGTTAACTGGAGACATTATCAGCGAGCATATAACGATGATGCACCAAAGCCGCAATAAATATAAACAGACAATTTACGTAAATCGTAAAGTTGTGAAAATAACTTCATTACATGTACTTTTTACTATTATCACAATACGACGGATGGCCCAGAATTAAGTAAATTTTCGCTATAACTCACAAACAAAATGTGTTAAGGACAAGAGGAATTATTTTCAGTGACAAAACATATTTATGTGGCTTGTATGTTAAATTTCTACCGTATTACTTACACGGTACACGTTATGAATTTGCTAGGCCTTTTGAAGTGGACAGGAGTACCAGTAGTGGGACAGATTAGCTTAAGGTTTCACTGTCAGCATATATAACCCGACATTATTCCCTGCTGCTCAAATTTGCTCGATATAGTCAACATGGCACAAAATGGACCAATTATTCGCATGTTCAAATGTGTTGTTAAAATGCAGTAAACAGTCCCTCGTCCCTTTCCCGTGGTGTTATATATATAGTACGCTTAATATTGAGTGATGCACTGTTGCTGTTAGCATCTCATGAGGTTTTGTTCTGTCTACCCGAGATTTACAAACAATTCGATAATTTCATCAACTCTGGATAATGAATCTTTGTCACAACACTATATTTACAACGTATGATTATGACATGGATGTACCCTTTTTAATTTAAAAGTTGTTCTGCACGTTTCATTAACCGGAAGTGATTGCTTAACGTCATTTAATCGGATAGCGTAGAATACATTCTGGACTCTGCATACGGCAAATGAAATTAATTTTTAAAACATTATGAATAAATGACAACTTGTGTGTTAAGTGACAGTCGATAAAATTGTGATTTTTCCATAAAAGACCATTATTTAAAAATTGTATCAGATCAATCTAGCAAAAATCAAGCAAATGACCCTATCGTTTTAATTTTCCTTATTTTCTATGTACTTTATGAAGTTTTAGAAATTAGAATTTTAGAAAGTTTGATCCAAACGTTCAGTACCACCTTGACTTTTTCACGACTAAATACCACCCTTCTGTGTCGATTCGCTGTAAAATCCAGGTCATTCGTTCAGAAATACCTTCTCGCAGAAGCGCCTTTAAATGACTATTGAATTTTAAAACTAAATCAGAATTACGATAGTAAAATTTAGCAAAATATTTACGCAATTTGTAATAACGGTAGCCTTGCTGAAGAAGTTTATTTGTAATTATGTTGATTGCGTTCATTGAAATCCTTGACATGACTACACGCTCTAACAAACCGAATTAATTGAGAAATATATACCCCATAAGATGTAGCCTGAGGTACATCCCCATCCAAATGGTGAAAATTTACAATACTGAAATTAAAATCATCCCTCTTCACGCCTTGTAAACTACAGAGCTACCTTTTTAAGAGGTATACGGTAAACTGCTCTGTCGCAACTTTCGAGGTAGTGCACGTCGCGATAAAAGAACATCAACAAAGGTGAGTGTCATCATATTTTTGCATTTTTACAAGCAGTGTATCGAATATCAAAAATCGGGGAATGGTAGGCGATGTAGATATGATTTAAATTTACAGAGAACTTTATGTTTGCTGATTCATTCTTAATTTGTGGTCGTGTTGATGGTTACCAACAAGCTGATTTAGCAGTAAATGTGGCCATTTCGTCATGAAAGCACATTCATTGTCAAATATTTACATTTTAACTAATATTAAGAAGCAAACAGAGTAGGCGTGAGATAGCTGTAAAATATACAATGCATTTGGAAATAAAATATGTACCGAAAATGGTTCGGGAGTAAAATTATTCACTTTTTATTGTGAGAGATAGCTCTGTCGTGAAGGAGATAGTCATGTCGCTAAGGAGATAGCTCTGTGCTGCATTAACAGTTTTGAGCAGTGTTGAATGTATCCGGATAGTAGTTATGTCCACTTACGAGATACAATTCAATTATCTCATTTTTATATTTGTACATCATTTGTATAATACATATTGAATATTTTCTTATATTTACTTTGCTTGTTTTTTATTTAGTGCCGTTTTAACAAGTACTTCTGGATTCAGCACCAGTACTAACTTGTTCTCAGCATCTATCAAGTCCTCCTACAGACACATTGTAAAATAGTCAGTGGGTTCAAACTCAAAGCCCATGATCAACAGATCTGCACTTTCACTATTGATGTAAGCGAGCGGGCTATATTTTCTTACAATCGGCATGTGCTACTTTTTCTTTAAAAAAGATAAATTCAGTTAGAGAAAAATTGATGCCTGAAATTATCTTGGGAAAAGCAAGGGTTGCCTTTAACTGTAGTGGAAGTGGCTTTGATGCTTGTTTACGCTACCTATTACACTATATTATATTCAGATATGATTTTACAAGGTTTGTAAAATCACATCTGAATATAATGATACCATAATTGCTTTTCGTTGAGGACACGACCAGTTTGTTTGTACGTACTGGTAAATAAAATATACTTTGTACACATATCAGAGTCGCTGTGACTTCGTCATTGTACGAGCACATTCAAATGCACTAATGAATCTAAAATCTGAAAGTTTTAAAGTCATGCTGATTTACGAGCTAGATAAACTTTACAAGACAACTTTACGTGGAGGCTAATCATAATGCATTTAGTGTTTTAACAATGTAAGCATTTAATTAAGCAATCTCAATTAAACATACAATTACTGATATAATTACTGCAGCGATCGAATTCTACATTTAAGAACTTTCTTTATAATTGAAATTCTAATATTCTCGGCTATTTTCATCTTTATCAATTTATCTTTTATCTGAACCAATCAGGCGCGTTTGTCGACAGGGTCGTGACTTCAGATTTTGAGTAAAATTATCTTTCTTTAGAATTTGAATTTTGTCATATTATGACATAAGAGCATTAGCATCTTTAAATTGCGAAATTAGGAGAGAAAAAAAACATGTACAGTAACTGTGAAATCATTTAAATTCGCTAGCATGAAATTGCTCGCAAACGGCAAAAAGGCGGTTTCGCGCGGGCTTTAATTCATAAATCGCCAGCATCGCATTTATTTCTATTATGTACCGCATGTCAATAAAAGTGACCTTGTGAAAAGTCAATATGACAGTGCAACTGATAATTGGTGTTAATTGACACTATAGTTTGGTGAAGTGTGAAAGAGTATGAAATAGTTTGAAGTCGCTTGTCCAACCACTCTTTAGCAAACAATGGCAGGTGCGAATAATTACGAATGGATAGATCCAAAACTGTCAATCATTAATGTTTCCATAAAACAGACTGTCCAATCAGGACTGCCAAATGCGATTGACTTAGTTTACACAATAGACGCGTGCGTTTTGTTTGTGATACCGCCTGTGAACACTTTACCTTGGTATGAATAGAATAGCAATAGAGGGAGGAGTTATGTGTAGGTTACTAACCGAGTAGTAGGTGTTTATGAATTAAAAATACCCGCGCTCGTGCGAATCGTGTTTCCGCACGACCGCGAGTATTTTCGATTTATGAACACCGATCTAGCAGGTAAGTAACTGACTTACAAAATATCATATTGATTTGTTACTTTTTATTAGCTCACCAGAGCACAAAGTGCTCAAGGTGAGCTATTGTGACCGGTCATTGTCCGGCGTCCGTCGTGCGTCAACATTTGCCTTGTGAACACTCTAGAGGCCACATTTGTGACCCCATCTTTATAAAACTTGGTCAGAATATTAGTCTTGATGATCTCTATGTCAATTCTAAAACTGGATCACGTAGGGTAAAAAACTAGGTCAGTAGGCTAGATCAAAGGATAAGCTTGTAAACAGTCTATAGGCCATCAATCTAAATTTTATGAATATCCAGTATAGCATGCAGCCCCTACTGCGTACACAAGGTTTTTCTTTCAAATGACAAGGTGACCTAGTTTTTTATCCAAGATGATCCATATTTCAATTTTACCTAGATTCCATCCAGACAAACATTCTGATCAAAATTCATGAAGATCCGGTATAAAATACAGTTCCAGTTGCAAACACAATTTGTTTCTTTTATTTTTCCTAGTGGCCTAGTTTTTTATCCAAGATAACCCATAATAAAGTTGACCTAGATTTTTATCAAGGCAATCATTCTGACCAAATTTCATGAAAATCAATTGAAAAACTTCAGCCTCTATCACATATTCAAAGCTTTCCTTTGATTTAACCAGGTGGCCTAGTTTTTTATTCCAGTTAACCTATTTTCAAATTTATCCTAGATTTTATCCAGACAAACATTCTCATCAAATTTCATAAAAATAGAGTGTAAAATGCAGTTCCTATTGCATAGATAATTCTTTAATTTGACCTAGTGACCTAGTTTTTGACCCCAGATAATACATTTTCTTACTTGACCTAGATTTAAACAAGACAATCATTTTGACTAAATTTCATGATCTATTGAAAATACAGCCTCTACTGCATACACAAGCTAAATGTTGAAGGAGAGACAGACAGACGACTGACGAAGGACATCGAGCGATCACAATAACTTACCTGAGCAAAAAGGTTAACAGAATGTACAACTATTCAAAATTTACAATTATAACCTCACGAAAAACCTTTATCAAAACAATACTTGGATAATTCATACATATGTATATCAAATGGAACAAGAACTTTATATTTTTGCAAATGAGGACAACCCAAAGTAAATATTAAAACATTTAAACTATGAACACAGAGCTCTGTTGATACAACACAGAGCTATCTCCTTAGCGACATGACTATCTCCTTCACGACAGAGCTATCTCTCACAATAACAAGAGCTGTCGGATGACAGCGCGCTCGACTATTCGAAGAATTGATTGAAGAATGGGGTCAAAATATTTCCATAGATTTTCAGACAAAAGAAAAAAAATGGATTAAACAAACAATTTTCCTGTATTTGTGGATTTCGATTAGTCTTGCACTAAGTGGCAATGTGTGACCATGATGGCAAATATGTTATTCAGTTATATGTTAGGCAAAACATAGACTAGTATGAAAAGTTTAACTAATTTCCAAGTCCAAAAAGGGTCATAATTCAGTCAAAATAGTTGACAGAGTTATGTACACTTGCCTACAGATGGAAATCATGTTGATATACTAGTGTTAACAGTTTCAAAGCCACAGTTCAAATATTTTGACAAAAATTTCAAAGTCCAAAAAGGGCCATAATTCAGCCAAAATAGTTGTCAAGAGTTATGTACTCTTGCCTGCAGATGGAAATCATAATGATAAACAAGTCTTTAAAGTTTAAAAGCCATATGTCAAATAGTCTTGACAAAACATGGACATATACGAAAACAAAACCAATTTCCAAGTTCAAAAAGGGCCATAATTCAGCCAAAAAAGATGACAGAGTTATGTACACTTGCCTATTGATAGAGACTATAATACTGAACAAGATATAGAAGTTTCAAAGCCATATGTCAAACACTTTACACAAAATATAAACTGGTACGAAAAACTTAACCAAGATTTCTAAGTCAGAAGGGGCCATAATTCAGCCAAAATGCTTGATGGAGTTATGTACTCTTGCCTACAACTGGATATGGTAATGGTAAACAAGTGTTAAAAGTTTCAAAGCTTTATCTCAAAAGACTTTGTCAAAATGTAGACTGGTACGAAAAACTTAACCAAGATTTCTAAGTAAAAAAGGGGCAATAATTCAACCAAAATGCTTGATGGAGTTATGTACTCTTGCCTACAACTGGACATGGTGATGGTAAACAAGTGTTGAAAGTTTCAAAGCTTTATCTCAAAAGACTTTGCCAAAATATGAACTGGTACGAAAAACTTAACCCAGATTTCTAAGTCAAAAGGGGCCATAATTCAGTCAAAATGCTTGACAGAGTTATGTACTCTTGCCTATAACTGGACATGGTGATGGTAAACAAGTGTTGAAAGTTTCAAAGCTTTATCTCAAAAGACTTTGTCAAAATGTGGACTGGTACGAAAAACTTAACCAGGGTGTGACGCCGACGCCGACGCCGTGGTGAGTAGGATAGCTCTACTTATTCTTCGAATAGTCGAGCTAAAAAGTGAATAATTTTACTCCCGAACCATTTTCAGTACATATTTTATTTCCAAATGCATTGTATATTTTACACCCTCATGAAAAAACATGTCTGAATCTGTCTGAATTTTTCTGAATTTGTCAGAATTCATACTGAAAATTTCTGAACAAAAATCTTCTATATAAATATTTCTGAATCGAGCATTTTAGGAACTGAATTTTTCTGAATGTGATATGAAATATTCAGACGTCTGAAAATGTATGAATAAAAAAGTATGAATTATTCAGATGACTTTTTTTCTGAATTATTCTGAGTGCCAATAAACTGAATTTTCAGTCAAGTGAGTTGTCAGAACATTTCTGAATATTTCTGAATGAAATGTTTACTATATTCAGATGTCTGAAAATTTTCAGAAGTATTTGTAACAAAAAAATATCTTTAAAAATGATGGTCGGCGAATTGTAATAAGGAAAGAAGTTTATGAATTTTTCATCTAACATTCATCTTTCATCTAACATTTTTCAAATTGCAAAACTAAACACCGCACTTTAACAATTTAATGATTTTCTTTTAATTTTTCGCAAAGGTTTCGTAGGGTTGCAATTTTGTTTCGTTTATCCTTAGACGAATAATTACAGCAGTAGTTTGATGAAGATTCACGAAGCGGTTCATGAGAAGAGGTCATTAAACGTGTTTATATTTTTAGCTAAATTGGTCCCTATCCCCATTTGTAACAAAATAGCAGGAGACCTTACGATATTGTTACACATCGAGTTTGATAAAAATCCATTACATCTTAGTGGTTAATGCGAAGAAAGGCATATCTACTTTTAGCTATAGTGGTCCCTAATAGGGCCCAAGTTCCTATATAAATAAATTTGGAAGAGGACCTTATAATGATGCTCCAGACCAAGTATGACAAAGACCCACCAAGCTGTTCATGAGACGCTGTATAAAGGCATTTCTAGTTTTAGCTCTAGCAGCCCCTAAAAGGGGTTAAATGTCCCAGCTGAACAAAGTTGGCTGCGGGCCTGATAAAGATGCTACAAATTAAGTTTGATTAGAATACATGAGAAAAAATCAATTAAAGGATTTTTTTATTTATTATTTTTTATTTATTTCTAAAATAGGCCAACTGATCCCGCTTTAACAAATGCATATTCGCTATTCATGAATCTTTGGACAATGATGTCACATCTATAAAAAAGTGAAAAAGTGAAGGTCAAGCAAAACATACAATTGTAATTATTTCAATATTTCTGTTTCATAAGCAAAGTTTGACCGTAGTCATATCACATAGATAAACTGTATGCAGCGTACCTTCATTTCAGTGTAATGAGATTCAGTCATTATATAGCATATATATAATAAAACAGATTTCAACTGAGTTCAATATTTGCATACCATACTAAAGAAAAATATTCATATATAATAAATCAGTTAAATAATTTATAACAAATATATCAAAGCAAACAAGTACTCATTTTAATATGCAATTTGAATAAGTCACAAAAGCAAGAAACCTTTTCATATACAGACGACAATTGTAACAAGGAAAATCTTTTAAAAAGCACTACTCTACATAAAAGACTCTTATCACACCCTTTTTCATGTGATACGCAGACCGTATTCAGCTCTTTCTTTAATTTGATATATGTTGGAATTTGAACAGGTTTTTATCATATTTATTAAACTTACTTATCATTTTGAGATATATCAATATTCTTGCTAAATATACTGAGCCAAAGTTAGCTTTAAAACTGTGAACAGCGTCGTTTAAGATAAACGCTTTGTCTACATTTCACTCAGCGTAGCACAATCAACAGAGTGAAAGAAATTGACACTCTCGTCCAATCAGGCAGAGTGTTGCATAAATCTTCCATTTTGATAAATTATCTATAATGCGTTATCAAGTAGTTTGATTTGCAAACTGAAGTCACGTGGCATAGGTAACGAAAACGAATTTAGACGGCGTCGCCGAAAAATTTATCGAAGACCAGATGAAACAATAAAGTTAACCATTGTTCGTTTTAAAAGTCATATGTAATCATTTACAGTCAATATTTAACAATTCATTTGTTTTAATTTATTGTCTAAATATTTAATTACAGGCATAATTGTAACAATAATTCAGACTTTTGTGAAGGTAAAATATATAACACATTTTTGTAATTTTGAACTCTGTTAATCTGTGCAAAGTCAGTCTGAATATTCAAATGTAGGAGATAAATTTTCTCAAATACAAATCAGGATTAAATTTTAACTATGTATGTAAAAATATTTCAAAGCCGTGACTTCTTAGCAAACTATGTATACATTGCTATAGTTTAATTGTATGTATACATGTATTTTCTTTCTACAATTTACATTGATACATTAGTCTGAATTATTCAGACAGTTGTGATGCAATTTTTTCAAAGTATGATTTTTCAACTTTGAAATTATAAAATATTTTTGTCTGAATAATTCAGATTACTGTAAATGTAAACAAAACATTGTTTGTTTCTGACAAAACCATATAAAGTAAGTTAAATTGACATACCCTACAACTGAGTGCATTTAAATAATAATATATATATTGATCATTAGTCTGAATTATTCAGACAGTTGTGTTGTAATATTTTCAAAGTATAATTTTTTCAACTTTGAAATTATAAAACATTTTTGTCTGAATAATTCAGATTACTGTAAATCACAGTAAACAACAGATTGTACTTCAGTGAGAGGTAGGGACGTCTACGTGACAGGTGAGCTAAAAAACTGAAATGTCCAGACCCAAAATTCATTCTTGATTCAGCTTCAAGGAATATATGAAGAATTGCTGAAAAAAGCTGACATACTCAGACACATAGTTCAGTCTTGTTTCAGATTCAGCAAATATTGAAAATACACTGAC
This sequence comes from Mercenaria mercenaria, assembly GCF_021730395.1. NCBI lineage: Eukaryota > Metazoa > Mollusca > Bivalvia > Venerida > Veneridae > Mercenaria > Mercenaria mercenaria. Next base: position 45,556,024 of record NC_069363.1, on the reverse strand, counting down.
ATGTCCAGTCCCAAAGTTCAGTCTTGTTTCAGCTTAAGAGCATTTCTGAAAAAAATACTGAAGAAAGTCTGAAATGCTCAGACCATAATATGCAGTTTGTTTCAGCTTTGTTGCAATACCATGAATGTCTGATTGGTTCTGATCTTTTTATACTTGTTTTAAAAAACAACAACATAAATTAAAAAGCATCTGAGACATTTCTAATCTATTCGACTCATTTTTCTCATGTTCATGGAACGATAATGCTAAAATATGTCAAAAATACACAAAAGCAATTGACTTAAAACAAGGGTTAATGCCCTGACGCCCGCTGGAAATGTAACACAGCTGGAAATGTAACCCAGCTGTAAATCGGTAGGTAAAGTTTTTATTTATTTTTATTAAAACGAAGCCAATTCTTGCAAATCAACTTGACAGTTTTGTCAAGGAATGACCATGGCTTACATTTACAATTTCTGGGTCAAAAACGATCGTTATGTTTTGAGATATTTGCTAACAAAATCTTCAGTTTGAAAAATCAAGCAAAAATCAGAAGTTTTGCGCGAATTGTTTCGTTTATGAAAAACCTGTGAAAAATTTATCATCTGGTTTAACAGATGTGTCCTTTTGGAACACCTGTGTAAAGTTTCCGGGTTCTACGTTATTCCTGAAAAAGTATATTAGCCGTTAAATAGGCATGGCCGGAAAAAAAAGACTGTCGAAAACGGCCGCTAGTGCTGTCGTTGAACTCGGATGTTAACATTTATAGACTATCCATTAACTCCGATGATTTAGAATGCATTTGTATGTAAAAAGTATTACTGGCAGTGATTTGACGGAAACGTAATTATTTACAAAAATGGCACTTTCATTTCAAGAGGCTTTGGGGCTATATTCCTTCACACCCGGGCTGAATTTTAACCTAGTTCACGCGTTCTTGCCATGGTTCCGCCATGCGAAACCATATATTTTTTTTTGCAGTTACACCGAAGCAATATAGTACATATTGCCATTTTGCCAGCTTTTGATGGTAGAGGAAAACCACTACAGGTGCCTCCGGGCTACTACAGAAAGTAATTTCACCTCGGGTTTTGCAAGTGCAAATGATTGCTTCCGGTCATCAGTCCTTTGAATTTCGTCTGAAGAATTCAGTATCTTTAATGAATCTAAAACTGCAAGTTGTTGATGTATAGAGGCAAACAATTGAAAACGACTGTTTCAAGTCTAAATAAGCATAACTTTGCAAAATCTCACATGACTGTTAATCAGTTGTTTCTTAACATCGCAGCCACATGTAGCTTAAATCAAAATATAACAAGGTAGATCGGAACTCTTCCTTGCTTGTTTACGATCTTTCACACTCAGCTATCAAATAAAACCGCATGAAAATTAAAGTTCTACTATACGACACAATATATTTCAAATTTTGTCTATGCATGTAGGAATTGCCAGTCTGACACAAAATACTTATTTATAGCTCTGTGTTAAAGTTTTTTTATTATTATTATTATACTGGCACTGGAGGTGGTCATTAATGAATGGGCCTCACTAATACTCGTATCATCGGTAACACATGTTTGAAGTTTAAAAACCAATACTTGAAAATCAGTCCATGCATGTAGAATCAGAGCCCGGACAAGACACTGTGGGCGGACGGACGGGCGAACGAAAGTAACAAAGCAACTTTTAAACCCTAAACCAAAAGGAAAATGATAATGAAATCAACAAGAATTACTCGACATGGCAATAAGGGCCTAAGTATATACAAACTGTTTACTGACTGCAAGTATACACATTTTACATAAACGAAAGACGAAAGAAATCGCAAAACACAGACAAACTAAACAGATACAAAATATACATAAAGAAGAGACACTACGGGGCATATAACATGTCTACAAGACAGTGTTTTACTTTTATACTGCTGTGTTCTCGATAGCCGACAGCTGACTTCAACGACTGCCTATTTCAAATACAGCGGCCGTTTTCGACAGTCTTTTTTTCTCGACCATGCCTATTTAACGGCTAATATACTTTTTCAGGAATAACGTAGAACCCGGAAACTTCACACAGGTGTTCCGAAAGGACACATCTGTTAAACCAGATGATAAATGTTTTCACAGGTTGTTCATAAACAAAACAATTCGCGCAAAACTTTGGATTTTTGCTCGATTTTGTTAGCGAATATCTCAAAACATAACGATCGTTTTTGGCCCAGAAATTGTAAATGTAAGCCATGGTCATTCCTTAACAAAACTGTCAAGTTGACTTGCAAGAATTGGCTTCGTTTTAATAGAAATAAATGAAAAACTTTACCTACCGATTTACAGCTGGGTTACATTTCCAGCTGGGTTACATTTCCAGCGGGCGTCAAGATAGCCGGTTATCCAGTGTGAATGTGCTACATAATTGCAAATACATAAAATATGATGATAATTGTCCGACAGATAGTAAAAAAAGAACTATATTACAGCAAATCAAGGGAATAGTGTATAGATTAACTAGTTGAAATCCTACAGGTCTGTTCTGTTTAGTTTATTACCGTACATGTACTCTGTTTAGTTTATTACCGTACATGTACTGTGTAAACCTATGTTGTGACCAATATTTCAGTTATTCTTCTAAAATGGTCATATTTAACCATCACCGCGTGGACAAATTAACATAAATATATATCATATAATGAATCATTTTTTAATCATTTCTTAAGAGGCTAGAGAAGGATCCCATATAATATTATATATGTTACTTTCAACAGTATTTCAGTCATTTAAGGGCGGTCAATAAACCTAACCTAACCTGGAGTCTCTAAAAGTAGTAGCCATTTAGATTTGAATGAAAATTGGACACATTGTTAAATGACCAGTTCAATTAAATAAACATGATAGCGATACCAATTATGCGTACATTCGTTGTGTCGTGACAGTTCAATTAAGGTACCCCCTCCCTCCCTTCCAAAAAAAAAATGTCACACAATGAATGCAACTTGGTGCTGGTCGATTTGCGGCAAGTACTGTCATCTGCGGGATTAAACAATTGTGTCATTAATGTTATGTCATTAATGACGTCACAACCTGAAAAAACAATTAACATGTTCATACTGCAAATATTAACGAATATTCCATTACAACTTAACAGAGTTGAACATTTAGAATATAATAATTTTAATTTCATTGAATTAATAGGATCAAAGTGTGGTAAAGTGATTTGGAACTTACTAATTATGTGACTTTTAATTTAAGGGTTACCTTATTGTTAACCTTACAATTAAATAAATTTACATCAGGCTATGATCGTTTTTATGTTATATTAAAATATAACTAGAAAATGCTTTTGTAAAAAAGCGCATGTCTCCCCCAATGCAAAGTCCTATAGGCAAGAAGTCAATAGGGTTCAGGAGCGAAAGTCAAAGAGACACTGATGGTTGGCTGCAATTGGAATCATCTACTTGGCATGTCCAGTCATCCTGCTAAATTTCAACACTCTTGGCCTAGTGGTTCTCAAGTTACTGTTCAGGCTCCTGTGACCTTGACCTTTGATCAAGTGACCTCAAAATAAATAGGAGTCATCTACACTGCATGTCCAATCATTCTATAAAGTTTCAACATTGTAGGTCAACTGGTTCTCAAGTTATTTCCAAAAAAATGATTTTACATGAACAGGCCACTGTGACCTTGACCTTTAATAGACTGACCCCAAAATCAATAGGGGTCATCTACTCTGCATGTTCAATCATCCTATGAAGTTTCAACATTCTGGGTCAAGTGGTTCTCAAGTTATTGATCAGAACTGGTTATCAATGTTCAGGTCACTGTGACCTTGACCTTTAACGGAGTGACCCATAAAAACAATAGGGGTCATTTACTCTGCATGAACAATCATCCTATGAAGTTTCAACATTCTGGGTCGAGAGGTTCTCAAGTTATTGATTATAAATGGTTTTCCATGTTAAGGCCCCTGTGACCTTGACCTTTAACAGAGTGACCCTAAAATCGTTACGGGTCATCTACTCTGCATGATCAATCATCCTATGAAGTTTCATCATTCTGGGTAAAGTGGTTCTCAAGTTAATGACCGGAAATGGTTTTCAATGTTCGGGCCCCTGTGACCTTGACCTTTAACAGAGTGACCCTAAAATCGTTAGGGGTCATCTTCTCTGCATGACCAATCATCCTATGAAGTTTCATCATTCTGGGTAAAGTGGTTCTAAAGTTACTGACCGGAAATGGTTTTCAATGTTCGGACCCCTGTGACCTTGACCTTTAACAGAGTGACCCCAAAATCGTTAGGGGTCATCTATTCTGCATGATCAATCATCCTATGAAGTTTCAACATTCTGGGTCAAGTGGTTATCTAGTTATTGATTGGAAATGGTTTTCAATGTTCAGGCCCCTGTGACCTTGACCTTTGACGGAGTCACCCCAAAATCAATAGGGGTCATCTACTCTTCATGACCAATCATCCTATGAAGTTTCAACATTCTGGGTCAAGTGGTTCTCTAGTAATTGATCGGAAATGGTTTTCAATGTTCAGGCCCCTGTGACCTTGACCTTTGACGGAGTAACCCAAAAAACAATAGGGGTTGTCTACTCCAGCAGCCCTACAACCCTATGAAGTTTGAAGGTTCTAGGTCAAATCGTTCTCCAGTTATTGCCCGGAAATGAAGTGTGACGTACGGACGGACGGACGGACGGAAGGACGGACAGGGCAACAACAATATGTCTCCCCAAGAGGGGGGCGGGGGGAAGGAGGGGGAGACATAATAATCATTTAACAATGTGTAAAACATTCGTTCAAATCTGTCAAAATTTGGCTATAAAGGGAAAAAGCAAGTGTGGAGTTTGAAAAGTTGTTGAGTATATTGTTAATATACGCACCGATTTGCAACCTTTAATAACTTAGAAGTCATTTTAAAAGTTCAGTTTTGACCTTGACATGTCTGTGACCTTGAAATAACCTTTACAGTTCAAAAAATATTTCTCTACTTCATCCACATATTAATATTAGCAAACATGTCAAGTAAAACACACTATGCCATCGTATGCCACTTTTCCCAGATATATATTACTCTTTATAATATAATATATATATATTTAATATATTATCATCAGTTTTATTTACGAAACACTAAAGGGCGTTGAGACATAATATTTAAACCAATTTAGATGGTATATAGTTTATTTGTAAATGCACTTATCTGACCTTTGAACCCATTGTACTGTAATGAGGAACACTAGAAGGCGACAGCCCCTTTTAAATTTCATGTTCGATCCTAAGGAACACTTCTGTACTTCTGTACTAATATCCGAGCATTAACAAAAAATGCCATAAGAAGTCACATTTTCCTATAATAGAGCAACTCCTTTTTGAAGAGTATTCAATTCTTACCATAAACGTACTTTTACTGCAATTCTCAGAGGGGGGGGGGGCGTAGGTTCAAGCCCTATTGGGACCAATTTTTTCTCCTTATTTTCCTTTTTTCTAGTAAGTTTTTACTTCTTTCAAGACGTGGGCAGTGTTGCAATTTCCATTTCTGCTCATGAACAGGCTCAATAAAACCGAGTCTGCAACTTTCACTGTCTTGTTTTCGGTGCTTCCGAGGGATCTACTTTTCAGATTATATTATAACTGATTTATTGTACAAAAATGGGGAAAAAATAATTTGATAAGCGAATTCTTGCTGTTCAAAGTGAATTTACTATATAAACAAAAGTTACACATCTTTAAAAATATTGAGTTACATGTGGTAAAAGTTCTCTTACTTTGCTTTCACTCTTTTGATTACATATCGTGGAAGAAATTTAGGTAGGCTTTACGTCTGCCCCAAGGTTATTTTTGAATGAATTAAGCAAAATTCAAAACAGAAACACAGGATTCGACCTTATTTTTAACCAGGTTTTCAACGAAAACCTGAGTTATTAGATTGGGGTAGATGTCGGTCGGTCGGGCGGGCGGGCGGCGGTGGCGGCGGCGGCGGCGGCGGCGTCAAACTGGTGTTTCCGGTCAATAACTTTTGTTTCGGTAAAGATATTTGAATAAAACTTGGTATGTATGTAGCTTATATCAAGACAAAGGCTGGGATTGATTTTGGGGTTTCTGGGATCAAGGTCAAGGTCACTGTTACTTTAAATAGAAAAAGGGTTTCCGGTCAATAACTTTTGTTTCGGTAAAGATATTTGAATAAAACTTGGTATGTATGTAGCTTATATCAAGACAAAGGCTGGGATTGATTTTGGGGTTTCTGGGATCAAGGTCAAGGTCACTGTTACTTAAAATAGAAAAAGGGTTTCCGGTCAATAACTTAACTTAGGAATGAGCTATCATGATGAAACTTGGTGTATAGAAAACTTATATAAAGTTGTAGCTTGGGATTGATTTTGGGGTTTCTGGGATCAAGGTCAAGGTCATTGTTATTAAAAATAGGGTTAGGGTTAGGGTTAGCATATCTTCTACATGCATGGAGGGATTTTGATGAAAGTTGGCACAATTGTTCACCATCATGAGACGGAGTGTCATGCGCAAGAACCAGGTCCCTAGGTCTAAGGTCAAGGTCACACTTAGAGGTCAAAGGACACAAGAATGAAAACTTTGTCCGGAGCATATCTTCTTCATGCATAGAGGGATTTTGATGTAACTTGGCACAATTATACACCATCATGAGACGAAGTGTCTTGCGCAGTTCCCTTCTTAAGAATTACTTCCCTTTGTTGTTACTATAAATAGCTTATATAGTAACTTTTTCATTACTAGACGTAGGGAAAAATCGAGACCACTTTACAACATGCATGTCACATCCAATTTTGAGGTGTTTTTTGACCAATCTCTACCTGGTAAGGATTTCTGTGTGGACTTAAAAAAAAAATTCCCTTAGTTGTTACTATAAATAACTTATATTGTAACTTTTTTTATAATTGACCGTAGGGAAAAACCAAGACCACTTTTCTGTGGTACAACATAGTTGTTACTTTCTAATTTTAGGTGTATTTTAAGGTATCTCTACCTGGTAAGGAGTTTTTTTTGTGGACTTAGAAAAACAAAAGAATTACAATGATTACTAAACAACCACAAAATTAAAATTACATCTGCAAATACAGGTGCTAGAGTAAAGAAATTTGCTGTGACGGGCGTATATTGTGACATTCTTGTTTATTCTTATGAAAAGTGTTGAAAACCTGGTTTCGTGGCATTGCCGCGTTTCTTGTTTTAATGTTGAAATTAGAATTCTGTCTCATTAAATCCGTTTACTTGAGGCACCCTAGAAAAAATGATATTGACACTTTTTATTTTGTGTTTTTTAATTGTTTACCAATACCTTGATGTTTCTTTTATTAAAATTAATGGTAAAATGAGTTCTCTGCAAACGTTTTGGATAGTGGCCATCACTTTGAAATTTGTTTCTACTTGAGCTTGAGGAGATACCATAAGTTACAAAATTTATAAAAAACGGCACGGTAAAAAATGTTTAAAAATTGCAAAACAGTGCGAAGCACGGTCACCTTTAAGAACATATCAAGCAAATGCCATTTTGTAAACATTACTATTAGGCATCTAATACCTTAACATTATGCAAATGCGCAATCATTAGAAATTGGACACAAAACATACGGAGCCGGGGACATTCCTACTGTCTCCGAGCAAATATAATCAAACTCGGGACGGCGAATCGCTCGTTTCCGTAATGGAAGCATGTGCGTATAACAAAGCAAGCACACCGAACAATTCTACCTCATGGTAAATAAAACATAAAATGGGAGTTTGCAGTACTCTGTATCATGAATTCAGATATATAAATCATACACACACAATTAAAACTATTACAAAGTATCAAGGATCTGGTGTCGAATGTATAAATATATATACTACTTGTATACACTCCAGAGGCCACTTTTTTGTTCTAATCTTCCCGAAACTTTGTCAGAATGTTTTTTTTAATGAAATTTTGGACAAGTTCCAATCTGGGTCATGTGGGTAAAAAACTAGGCCACTATGTCAAATCAAAGAAAATACTTGTTTACACACAGGAGGCCACATTTTTTGGTCCAATCTTAATGAAAATTGGTCAAAATATATCTCCATGAAATCACTAGGTAAAATGAAAGAAAGTGGAAAACCACAGGTCGCCCAACACGATAACGAAAATGTTTCGGGCTCGGTTTGATCGAGCCTGTTCATGGACGGTAGTGAACACGCCCTCTAGCCTCGGGTTGAGCAGAACTCAACATTTACACATGTTGTAAGTACCAGAATATAATTTAGAGACATCCATATTAAAATAATGGCTTTGCCCTAAACGAGAAAACAATAGGCAGAATTAAACAAACAGGAATTAAGAGAGAAAATCAGTGGTTATGGAGCCTGCATATCACAGAAACTGCCAAAAGACAAAAATTAAAAAGCAGGCACCATATCCAAGGGGTGATTAAACAATACCCAAAACTTTTAAAGCCGGAGTATTGGAAGAACCCAAGCCGAAATGGTTAAGCTGAAAAATTAAACAGTAAACTAACACAACATAAATGTCGTGCTGAACGATCTGCAGAGAACGAAATATCCTTAAGACGGCCAGCACATATTTATGCAATCTCGCCAGGCATATGTATGTTTTTGACAACACAGAAAATGACGTCACTCGACCTTCGGCTATTTCCGGAAGTAAATAAAATGAAAGTAGAAATGCTAAACTTGAAAACGAAAGCCGTATCAGGGTCACGCGCAGGGGTCACCCCGTCTAAATGTATGCGCGTGGACTTCTTTTTTTTTTTTTTTTTTTGTTTTGCTATTGGGGAGCCAATTTTCAGCACTTTATTACGAATTGAAATTACCTGGGCTTTGGACTCTGGATAAACAGAAAGCCCACAGGGGTCCGTAACGGACCAAGGTTACATTGCTAATTTTGGAACTTCATCAAATCGCTCAAAATGTCATTTTTGATGTTGTCTGAGAGTGTCAGTATATGCCTCAGATGTAAGATATAACCGTATTTGAGAGCTGCAGACCTAGACATTTCAGAAATATTTTCAAAATAAGTTTCGTGTAATAAATGTTGTTTCTACGGAAGCGTGAAAGTGCCATCAGACGCTAATACGTTTAAGTACGTTAAGGCTGCGGAAAGGATATAACAGCTCTGATTACACATGTTTACACTGTTATGGTGTGTTACTCAGGCGAGCGTCCTAGGGCCATCTTGGCCCACTTGTTTCAAATATAGTAATTTAACAAAAGCAGAGCACTCCAGACGAAATAGACTCACGCAATTTATAATGGGACTTTGATCACTAAAGATAAGGTTGACTGAAAATAGAAATATGTGTGAGATAAAGAAATATCGTAAACTGGTGCCTTGTTTTTTATTGCCGTATTTTTGTACAATCTTTGTTGCATTTCATTGTTTTATTACTTGACAGTTTTTTAGAATTGTATAAAGAATAATTACATATGTAGTATGTATGTGTATATGTATAAACGAGAATATGAGAAAAATCTCATTTCAGCAACATTGTGAATTTTGGAGGACTGTGTGATAAGCAGCTTTGAAATCCCACCTGGACTGGACTGTTTTAATTCTTAAAGGTGTTTGTAAAGTTGTTTCTTCTTTAATATATATCTTAAAAACATTTCACCTAGTCATGAAACCATGTAGGAATATTATACAACATGTGGATTTGTGCACCCAAGTTTTTTTCACTCTGCAAGACCAGAGTTATGGCCCTTGACATAGTAAAAAATGAAAGTTTGTGTCGTATGTATGTCAAAATGTACTGAACCTAGAGTCATACAATATTAGACGAGTGTTTTACAGCCTAGAAAGTGTTTCCAATAAGACAACGGAAGTATCTAGTATAATGGCGACAAACCTTGCTTACTGTGTAGTGCAGAAAGCCGGATGTACCATATGGGTAAGCTGTTCAAATTAATGGAAGGGCAGAATGTCGAGACCGGGAACCCGATGACACTGACTAAACATATGATTCATAATGAAAAATTACAATACTACAAAAAATTTAAGCAAACTGGCGCTAGCTAGCTTTATTTCACATTCGGTTAGATCTATGACAGTTCGGAACCAGACTATGGTCAACTTTTGTTGACAATTTCTTACTACCCTTTCTGTTATACGCCCTTTGCCGACGGGGGGATAGAAAATGCCGGCTGTATCACCATGCAGAGGGGTACGACTCCCCCGAAATTGGAGCCACCCGTTTGCCGTGGGTGGCGGCCGGCAAGCCGGAGAGGAGGGTTCTGGATGTTGAGGTGCCCCATGTCACCTCGGGGAGGTGATGCACCCTTGTTTACATGTGTGCATCTCCTTTTCAGGGTGTGGGTGCCAACACACATTTTTGGCCTAATTCGGTCTAGACGTTTTTGGTGGTCGTATTGGCCAGATACGATTAATCGGCTAGTCATGCCAAGCCCTAGGAAATTTCAATTTGATTACCCTTACATCTTATTCGGCTCTTATTCGTCATATTAAATTGCATCTATGTTTTCCCTTTAATTTACACTGCACAATTCTTTCTTTGGCAAATTAACGTCACACAAAATCACATGTACTTTCCTTCTATCGTCATATTTTACTGCGTTCAGCAAACTTCATAGTACGTTCACACAATATTATATGTATTTCAATTTCTATTTCCTAAAAGGCGATGGCTTAGGGTCAATTGGTTGAGTAAAGTAGCAATCCCTTGAATCCCCTTACTGCATTTTTGCAATACAGCTGGTGATATAAACAAGACCTCAGATCCCCTTCCTAAATTCCAGTTTGTTTAGTTCTGCCCATTGTTTTCTCGTTTGGGGCAAACCCTTTACTTTATCTGGGGACCAAACGCCGCTCTTCATGGAATTACACGCCTCAACAGGTGTATCATTGAAGGTTCCATGTTCACCGCCATTTGAATACATCTGCGGATGTCTCTAAATTGCTTTTTGTACTTTTAGCATGTGTAAATGTTGAGTTCTGTTCAACCCGGGGCTAGAGTGCGTGGACGGTAGCATGCATTTCAACTACCGTCCATGAACAGCCTGCAACATTTTCGTTTAAGTCGTGTTCAGCGACCTGTGAAGTTTCCACTTTTCTCTATTTTAAAATGACAAGACTATCTTTATTTGTAATTGAAAAAAAAAACACTTCAAAGTATAGCTGGTGTACCGAAGTCCGTGAAGAAATAACGCACAGGGGATCTGCATGTTGAAGTTGAAAAAGCAGCACATGCTTAAAATTTATTCAGTGTAACATCCTTTTTCAACCGGCCTTGTAAGTGCATTGCACACTGAACTCTGAATTCTTCAAGGGCGGTCATTCGCTGTCCTGATCTTGCTGGAGTTTCGGAGTCGGAAATTGTGCGAGGCCTTACTGAAAATGTCTAGACGCATTAAAATTAAACGATCAGGAAAAGAAATCAACACAAACACTATCATTCTTACTTTCGGCATACCTTTCCTTCCTTCAGGCATAAAAAATAGATATTTTTTTTTTTTTTTTGGATTTAACGTCGCACCGGCACATGATAGGTCATATGGCGACTTTCCAGCTTTAATGGTGGAGGAAGACCCCAGGTGCCCATCCGTGCATTATTTCATCACGAGCGGGCACCTGGGTAGAACCACCGACCTTCCGTAAGCCAGCTGGATGGCTTCCTCACATGAAGAATTCAACGCCCCGAGTGAGGCTCGAACCCACATCGATGAGGGGCAAGTGATTTGAAGTCAGCGACCTTAACCACTCGGCCACGGAGGCCCCTAAAAATTGGATATCTCATCACAAAAGTTACAACATATATTCCTGATCCTCTTCAATGTACTATTGCTTTAAGTTCGGGCACAACGAGAAAAAACTCCAAAGGTGATTACACTTGCCCAAAGTGCGGCCAGGACGGCTATTCTCATGAATATGACACCTGCAGTCGTCCATTGCGTTGTGTAAATTGAAGCGAGCCACATTCAGCCAAGTCTCGTGACTGCAAGACATGGAAAATCGAAAAGGAGGTTCTTCATGTCAAATTCACACAGGGCATAGGATTTCCAGAAGCAAGATAAATTGCCAGTGCCAAATTTACATCTCCAACACACGCACAAACTTATTCATCAATAACTAAATCCGTATCTGACAAAACAGCATAGTGCATTGATGCTTCCACTCAAACAGATTCAGAGACTGTTCAACAAAATCCAACCCCAACTTCGGTACCCAGTAAACAACCAACAAATGTACAGAAAAATCTTCATGTTAAAGCTCCAGCTGCAATACAAAACATCCCTCATTACAAGCCACAACCACAACGTAGTAACAATGGATCAAGCAATTCATGTAACAATTCAAAAAGTAATTCATCATCGGCAAACTGTTAAGGTGAATAAAACGCCTAAACAAAACATTAAACTGAATACCGTTGGAGTGGGGAAGGGATGTAATGATCTAATTAACCGCTACAACCAATTTGAACATCTAGCAATAGATGTAGATATGGAGGAGGATGGACGTTCGTCTAAACCTGCAACCATACCCCATAAACCTTCGACGGAGAAAAAGATTAATAAGATCCCTTCTCCTGAGAAGTCTAATTAAAGTGACGACCATATTTTATGGCGAATAAAATAATCCAATGGAACTGTCGTGAACTTAAAGCTAATTATAATATAATTCTCCTTTTGTCAAAACAAATCCCTCTTTGACATGTGTTATTGAAACCTTTTCGAAAGAAAGTGACAACACATCTTTTAAAAATTATTCAATATTTAACTTTATAAATTAAAGTTCAGAAAAGGCTTCTGGCGGAGCATCAATTATAAATAAAAGTTCAGAACGGGCTTCTAGCGGAACATCAATTTTAATAAATAAAATCTGAAAAGTAGATCCCTCGGAAGCACCGAGAACAAAGCAAAAGTGAGCAGAGAGAATGTCCACATAGACAAATTGTTTTGGATACGACTATTCCGTAAATTGCATTACATGTTACTATGCATCGACCTATTACATATTGTTCAATATATATACCCACAAAATGTAAACTTAATCTTGAAGAACTTGATCACCGTATCAATCAACTTCCACAGCCTTTTATTCTGTTGGGAGATTTTAATGGTCATCATGAATTTTAGGGCTGTTCTGACAGCAATACTAGAGGTCAAACAAGAGCTCGTCGAACACGAAATGCCCCCCTTGATGCATTCAGTAATTGCACAAGGAACAGAAATTATATGCTCACTGTAACCAAAAGTTCTACCATTCTGGTTTAATCTGACTTTGACCTTTAACCTATTAACCTAACAAGAGATTACAGATTGATCTTGGCGCCATCTACTGAGCCATTTTTGAATGTTCCAAATTTCAAGACTAGCTCAAGGTCAAAATTAAGGTCAAATTTCATTTAGGTATAAAACAATGTGTATGTGGTCCAAATTTGAAAGCGGTGGCTTGAGAAATGTGAAAGCAGGTCACTAGATCAATTTCAAGGTAAAGTTCATTTCGGTACACATAACTATGCATGTGGTCCTAATTTGAAGGCTGTAGCTTGAGAAATGTGAAAGTAGGTCACTAGGTCAAAATCAAGCTCAAATTTCATTTCGGAACAAAACTATGCATGTGGTCCAAATTTGAAGCCAGTACCTTCAAAAATGTGAGAGTAGGTCACTAGGTCAATCTCAAGATCAAAGTTCATTTCGGTACACAAAAATATGCATGTGGTTCAAATTTGAAGGCTGTAGCTTGAGAAATGTGAAAGTAGGTCACTAGGTCAAAATCAAGGTCAAATTCCATTTCGGAACACAAAACTATGCAAGTGGTCCAAATTTGAAGCCTGTACCTTCAAAAATGTGAAAGTAGGTCACTAGGTCAATAACAAGGTCAAAGTTTTTTTCAGTACACAAACCTATGCATGTGGTCCAAATTTGATGGCTGTAGGTACAGAAATGTGAAAGTAGGTCACTAGGTCAAGATCAAGGTCAACTCATGTCAAGGTTCATCTTGCCACTCAAAACTATACATGTGGTCCAAATTTGAATGATGTAAGTTATGGACATGAAGATTTTTTCTGTATAAGTCTATATGAACCATATGACCTCTGGGGCGGGGCCATATTTGACCCGAGAGGGATAACTTGAACAAACTTGGTAGAGAACCACTAAATGATGCTACATTACAAATTACCAAAGCCATAGTCTTTGTAGTTTGGACAAGAAGATTTTCAAAGTTTTTCCCTATATAAGTCTATGTAAACCATGTGACCCCCAGGGCGGAGCCATATTTGACCCTAGGGGAATAATTTGAACAATCTTAGTAGAGGACCACTAGATGATGTCATATACAAAATATCAAAGCCCTAGGCTCTGTGGTTTTGGACAAGAGGTTTTTCAAAGTTTTTTCCTATATAAGTCTATATAATCCATGTGACCCTAGGGGTGGGGCCATATTTGACCCCAGGGAAATAACCTGAACAATCTTGGTAGAGGACCACTAGATTTTGCTACATACCAAATATCAAAGCCCTAGGCCCTATGGTTTTGGACAAGAAGATCAGAAACCATTTAACTGTTCCTGGCCAATGTGACCTTGACCTTTGACATAATGACCTCAAAATCAATAGGGGTCATCTGCTGGTCATGGCCAACCTAACTATCAATTTTCCTGACACTAGGCCCAAGTGTTCTTGAGTTACGGCCTGGAAACCATTTTACTGTTCCTGGTCACTGTTACCTTGACCTTTGACATACTGACCTCAAAATCAATAGGGGTCACCTGCTGGTCATGACCAACCTCCCTATCAAATTTCGTGACCCTAGGCCTAAGCGTTCTTGAGTTATCATCCGGAAACCATTTTACTGTTCAGGGTCACTGTGACCTTGACCTTTAACATACTGACCTCAAAATCAATAGGGGTCATCTGCTGGTCATTACCAACCTCCCTATCAACTTTCATGATCCTAGGCCCAAGTGTTCTTGTGTTATCATCCGGAAACCGTTTTACTGTTCAGGGTCACTGTGACCTTGACCTTTAACATACTGACCTCAAAATCAATAGGGGTCATCTGCTGGTCATTACCAACCTCCCTATCAACTTTCATGATCCTAGGCCCAAGTATTCTTGAGTTATCATCCGGAAACCGTTTTACTATTCAGGGTCACTGTGACCTTGACCTTTGACATACAGATCTCAAAATCAATAGGGGTCATCTGCTGGTGATGACTAACCTCCCTATCAACTTTCATGATCCTAGGCCCAAGCGTTCTTGAGTTATCATCCGGAAACGGATTGGTCTACATTCCGACCGACCGACCGACCGACAGACCGACCGACCGACATCTGCAAAACAATATACCCCTCCTTTTTCAAAGGGGGGCATAATTATTGAAACCTTTATTGAGAAAAACACTCTCTACTTACTAAATGATAAATCCAAAACATACCTTCATCACTACTCTTCTCTCGATTTATCAATTTGCCAACCAAGCCTTTTTCTTGACTTTGAATGGAGTGTGTGTGTGTGTGTGCGTGTGTGTATGTGTTCGGGTTTAACGTCTTTTTCAACAATTTTTCAGTCATATAAACGACGGTGTCTACTTGTAGCAGTGAGCACAATGCCCAACTTTATAGTGCTGCCTCACTGTAATATCACGCCGTAGACACGTGACATGATACCCCACCCAGTCACATTATACTGACACCGGGCTGACCAGTCCTAGCACTATCCTCTTAATGCTGAGCGCCAAGCGAGGAAGCTACTAGTACCATTTTTTACGTCTTTGGTATGATGCAGCCGGGGATCGAACCCACGACCTCCCGCACTCGAAGCGGACGCTCTACCCCTAGGTTACCGAGGCGGTTTATATGTAAAACGAATCTTGGGGCCTCAATGACCGAGTGGTTAATGTCGCTGACTTCAAATCACTTGCCCCTCATCGATGTGGGTTCGAACCTCACTCGGGACGTTGAATTCTGCATCTGAGGAAGCCATCCAGCTGGCTTACGGAATGTCGGAGGTTTTGCCCAGGTGCCCTCTCGTGATGTAATTATGCACGGAGGGGCACCTGTGGTCTTCATCCACCATCAAAGCTGGAATGTCGCCATATGACCTATAATTGTGTCGGTGTGACGTTAAACCCAACAAAATTCAATGATTTGGTGATATTTTCAGCTTGTTTTGTTGAATCGTTAACCTTACCGCTATCCTTATTTGTTCTTTTTTAAACCGTTATAATGCAATGAAACTTTTCCTTTTGAAGTATTTTTTTTAATGAGAGACGCTTAAGATGGTATGATACGTAATATCTTTAATATTATCGATTCCCGTATTAAATTTTATAAAGCAAATGAGCACCTACTTCCACCTAAGCCCAAGGCAGCTAATATTATCATCATTTGACGCCTACATTATATAAATGTTTTACGAAACGAACTAAATAGTACTAAATCTTATACACGGTACTTCTGTTGAACAACATTTGATCACTGATCACATCACTGAAGTTTCCGGTTTGAAATACAACACGAAAAAAAAACGAAAATGTTGCAGGCTCGGTTTGATTGAGCCTGTACATGGACGGTAGTGTAAATGCATGCTACCATCCACGCCCTCTAGCCCCGGGTTTTGATAAAGCTTTTTTTACAAGAAATAATATTAAACATTATACAATGTGGACCTATGACGAAGTTTGTAAAGCCCTTTCCTTTTTATTGAACAACATTTACATCCGGTTTGGGAATGCAGTTTTTAGACAAGTAATGGTATTCCCATGGGAACAAATTGTGCACCCCTTGTCGCAGATTTGTTTTTATATTGTTATGAAAGAGACTTGACTAACAATTCGGATACTGATGCTTCGTTTTTAGATTTACATCTCTCTATTTATGACAATATTATACATACCAAAATTTATGACAAGCGGGATAATTTTAACTTTAGTATTGTAAATTTTCCCCATTTGGATGGGGATTACCTTAGGCTACAGGGTATATATTTCTCAATTAATTCGATTTGCCAGAGCGTGTAGTCATGTCAAGCATTTCAATGAACGTAATCTATATATTACAAGTAAACTTCTTCAGCAAGGCTACCGTTATTACAAATTGCGTAAATATTTTGCTAAATTTTACTATCGTAATTCTGATTTAGTTTTAAAATTCAATAGTAATTTAAAGACACTTCTGCGAGAAGGTATTTCTAAACCCGTTTTTTATGGGGATGTGGTTTACAAACTTCGTAAGATCTTGGGTCATGGTAATTTTCCAAATGTATTTGGTAAATTTATAAAACGTTTTATTAAAAGAGGTTACGACCCAACTGTTTTGAGACATACCGCATGTTTAGTGTTCAACCCGTTTCCAGTTGGACACTACGCTTCCCTCTTTGATTGTGTCTGACGGAAGGGAAGAGGGGGAGGACACTATGATAAGCAGTTTTTAAATCCTACCAGGACTGAACTGTTTTGGTATCTGTCTTCTGGCCTGTTTCGTCGGGCCCTTAAGGGTGTTTCTCTTGTTGCTCTGTCTTCTGAAAAGGCATTGAGTACATACGTTTTTGGTTCTAAAGGTTTGCTTTTTATATATTTATACACGAGCATTTTTGTGTTTTACATGCCATGCCTTTTTGTTTCCATTACGTGTGTTAGAGATTCACCTGGAGGGGATTACTTTTATTTACACTGTCCCGTGTCTTTGGAACATGGTGGGGGTAAGAGTGAGGTTTGGTGCGCACCATAAACCGGTTTAAGCTCCCCAGTGGTGTTTTGCCACTGACCGTTCCAAGGCGGTGCCCCACTGTGTTCCTTTGTTCGTTTTGTCCTCGTGTGTTGACTTTATGTGTGTGCGCGTGTATGTGTGTGTGTGTTTGTGGTGTG
This sequence comes from Mercenaria mercenaria, assembly GCF_021730395.1. Taxonomy (NCBI): domain Eukaryota; kingdom Metazoa; phylum Mollusca; class Bivalvia; order Venerida; family Veneridae; genus Mercenaria; species Mercenaria mercenaria. Next base: position 45,538,212 of record NC_069363.1, on the reverse strand, counting down.
CACGTCTGCGTGCTGTAGGTTTCGTTTTGGGGAGGCTGCGATTTTGGTACGTGGCATTCCCTGTTTGATATTTGTCTTTGTTTTTTATGTTGAGCCTTTCTCCAGATACGCAGGCAGATATTATAACTGCATTTAATAATACATCACGCTATCTGGATGATATTCTTAATATGGATAATCCGTTTTTTTTTTGTCAGTTGGTGGGTACTATTTATCCTAGGGAGCTTCAGTTAATTAAAACTAACAGTTCGGATACTGATGCTTTATTTTTAGATTTACATCTCTCTATTTATGACAATATTATACATACCAAAATTTAAGACAAAAGGGATGATTTTAATATTAGTATTGTAAATTTTCCCCATTTGGATGGGGATGTACCTCAGGCTACATCTTATGGGATATATATTTCTCAATTAATTCGGTTTGCCAGAGCTATTACGTGTTAGAGATTCACCTTGAGGGGATTACTTATATTTACACTGTCCCGTTTCTTTGGAACATGGTGGGGGGGGGGGGGGGGGGGGGGGGGTAAGAGTGAGGTTGGGTGCGCACCATAAACCGGTTTAAGCTCCCCAGTGGTGTTTTTGCCACTGACCGTTCCAAGGCGGTGCCCCATTGTGTTCCTTTGTTTGTTCGTTTTGTCCTCGTGTGTTAGCTTTGTGTGTGCGCGCGCGCGTCTATGTTTGTGGCGTGCACGTCTGCGTGCTGTGGGTTTCGTTTTGGGGAGGCTGCGTTTTTGGTACGTGACATTCCCTGTTTGATATTTGTCTTTGTTTTTTTGGTACAACTCAACATTTACACATGCTACGAGTACAAAAATAATCTAGAGACATTCCGCAGATGTGTTCATACGGCGGTGCACATGGAACCTTCAATGATATACTTGTATGTAATTCCATGAGAAGCGGCGTATGGTCCCCAAATAAAATAATTGGTTTGCCATAAACGAGAAAGTTCGTATAGATGACCAGCAGATTAAACTTCCAACAATGTACTGGATTCCAAATTTACATAACCATATAAATATAATCTGGAAAGTAGATTCTTCGGAAGCACCGAGAACAATGCAAACGGTGAAAATTGCAGACTCGGTTTGATTGAGTCTGTTCATGAGCAGTAATGGAAAATGCAACACTGCCCACGCCCCCTAGCACCGGCTTAAGCAGTATTCAATTTTTAAATCTAAATGAGTTGAAATCAATGATCCCGAAGGACCAGAATACAACAACACTGAGATGAAATCTGGGCGATTTTTTACGGCCGCCACACAAGCTCGTTTTATTGCAAATTCAAGCTCTTGTACCACCACAAATATTTCCAAATTATTAACATCATGCCTTACTGCTGTAAAAGCCCACGTGAAAAAATATTGTGACAGTATACAAAACTCTGGTAAAAACTTATTTTGGTCGGTAAAAAATTCTAGCGAAATCCTGGATAAATTCAGAATTAATAATTACAAGGTGTCTTCAGTCAGTACGATTTTGCTACTTTATATACGACTTTACCACATAATAAATGTAAAACAAACTGCCTTAATTCAAGACTTTTACGAAGGAAAATGCTACTTATCTCGCTTGCAATTCGATGAAGCATTTTTTACTAGTTGCACATTGTAAAGAAAGAATGATACTATGTGGACCTGTGACGAAGTTTGTAAAGGGCTTTCCTTTTTATTGAACTGCCTCGGTAGCCTAGTGCTAGAGCGTCCGCTTCGAGTGCGGGAGGTCGTGGGTTCAATCCCCGGCCGCGTCATACCGAAGACGTAAAAAGTGGTACATGTAGCTTCCTCGCTTGGCGCTCAGCATTAAGACGGTAGTGCTAGGACTGGTCAGCCCGGTGTCAGTATAATGTGACTGGGTAGGGTATCATATCACGTGTCTACGGCAGCACTTTAAAGTTGGGCATTGTGCTCACTGCTACAAGTAGACATCGTCGTTTATATGAAAAATTGTTGAAAAAGACGTTAAACCCGAACACACACACACGCTCGCACGCACGCACACACACACACACACACCTTTTTATTGAACAATATTTACGTCAGGTTTGGGAATGTAAATTTCCCCCATTGGATGTGGATGTACTCCAGGCTACATCTTATTGGATATATATTTTTCACTTAATTCGGTTTGCAAGAGCGAGGATTCCAATGAACGTAACCTCAGGGCTACCGTTATTATAAATTACGTAAATACTTTGCTAAATTCTACTATCGTAATTCAGATTTGGTTTTGAAATACAAAAGCAATTTAATGACACCTGCGAGAAGGTATATCAAAACCTGTTTTTTGTGGGGATGTGGTTTCCATAACCTCAGATCCTCTTTCTAAATTCCAGTTTGTTTAGTTCTGTTCATTGTTTTCTCGTTTAGGGCAAACCCATTATTTTAACTGGGGACCATACGCCGCTTTTCATGGAATTACGCGCTAGTATAGCATTGAAGGTTCCATGTGCACCGCCGTATGAACACATCTGCGGATGTCTCTAAATTGTTTTTTGTACTTTTAGCATGTGTAAATGTTGAGTTCTGCTCAACCCCGGGCTAGAGGGCGTGGGCAGTAGTAAGCATTTTAACTACCGTCCATGAACAGGCTCAATCAAACCGAGCCTGCAACATTTTCGTTTTTGTTGTGTTGAGCGACCTGTGGAGTTTCCACTTTTTCTATTTTAATTTTGTCTTTTGGCAGTTCCTGTGATATGCAGGCTCCATAACCCGAGTTTTCCTTTCTAAAGTTCAGTTTGTTCAGTTCTGCCCATTGTTTTCTCGTTTAGGACAAACCCATTATTTTAGCTGGGAAACATACGCCGCTTTCCATGGAATAGTACACGCTAGTGTATAAGGTTCCATGTGCACCGCCGTATGAACATATTTGCGGATGTCTCTTAAATTGTTGTGTTTTTTTTTGTACTTTTAAGATGTGTAAATGTTGAGTTGTGCTCAACCCGAGGCTAGAGGGCGTGGTGGACGGTAGTATGCATTTCCGCAACCGTCCATGAACAGGCTCAATCAAACCGAGATTTTCGTTTTTTTCGTGTTTTTTCGAAGGATATAAAAGAATTGGGCAATGATTCTGGCGGAATAAATAGAATGAAAAACCCCACAGAAGATGATATAGAGAGAAAAAAGTAATTACAGCTAAATCAGATAATCAAAAAAAAATTAGAGAAGCGCTCAATGATATTCTTAAGGAGACGTCACGACTGAGATAGTTTAGCATTATTACAATACACAGTCGGTATTGAAATTGTGTTTCCAATACATGTGCTAATTAGATAAATCCTCAATATCTATGTGAAAACAAGGGATGTGTTTTGTATGATTGCAACACTGTGAGTTGCTCTAATTACTGACAAATGACTGAAACAATAGGAATTCGTACGAGAGATGGATAGACAAAACAACAGTGAGGTAACAATATATTAGGTCATGAGTCATCATATACCTGTCAAAATTTGTCATTAGTTTTCGCGAGCTGTCAAACTTTATGGTCGAAACAAATTGATTGCAAAGAATAAAAAAACTGGAAAAGAAGTAATGAATATGAAGGTAGATGATGATTTAATTGATCTGATTAATAAAAGATATAACAATAATAAAAAGTATTCAATCCTTTCTGGGAAAATATTTAAAGAATTAACAGAAAAATCAATAAAATTTAAGAAAGTTTGTTTGTTTGTTTTGGGTTTAACGCCGTTTTTCAACAGTATTTATGTCGAGGCATATTGTTTTTGCCCTATCCGTCCGTCCGTACGTCACACTTCATTTCCGAGCAATAACTGGAGAACCATTTGACCTAGAATCTTCAAACTTCATAAGTCGGTAGGGCTTATGGAGGAGACGACCCCTGTTGTTTTTGGGGTCACTCCGTCAAAGGTCAAGGTCACAGGGGCCTGAACATGGAAAACCATTTCCGATCAATAACTCGAGAACGACTTGACCCAGAATGTTGAAACTTCATAGGATGATTGATCATGCAAAGTAGATGACCCCTATTGATTTTGGGGTCACTCCGTTGAAGGTCAAGATCACAGGGGCCTGAACATGGAAAACCATATCCGATCAATAATTCGAGAACGACTTGACCCAGAATGTTGAAACTTCAAAGGATGATTGGTCATGCAAAGTAGATGACCCCTATTGATTTTGGGGTCACTCCGTCGAAGGTCAAGGTCACAGGGGCCTGAACATGGAAAACCATTTCCGGTCAATAACTTGAGAACCACTTGACCCAGAATGTTGAAACTTCATAGGGTGATTGGTCATGAAGAGTAGATGACCCCTATTGATTTTGGGGTCACTCTGTTGGAGGTCAAGGTCACAGGGGCCTGAAGATTGAAAACCATTTCCGGTCAGTAACTTGAGAACCACTTTACCCAACATGTTGAAACTTAATAGGATGATTGATCATGCAGAGTAGAAGACCCCTATCGATTTTGGGGTCACTCTGTTAAAGGTCAAGGTCACAGGGGCCTGAACATCGAAAACCGTTTCCAATCAATAACTTGAGAACCTCTCGACCCAGAATTTGAAACTTCATAGGATGATTGTTCCTGCAGAGTAAATGACCCTATTTGTTTTTGGGGTCACTCCATTAAAGGTCAAGGTCACAGGCGCCTGAACATTGATAACCATTTCCGATCAATAACTTGAGAACCACGACCCAGAATGTTGAAACTTCATACGATGATTGAACATGCAGAGTAGATGACCCCTATCGATTTTTGGGTCACTCTGTTCAAGGTCACAGGAGCCTGAACATGGAAAACAATTTCCGATCAATAACTTGAGAACCACTTGACCCAGAATGTTGAAACTTCATAGGATGATTGAACATGCAGAGTAGATGACCCCTATTGATTTTTGGGTCAGTCTATTAAAGGTCAAGATCACAGGGGCCTGGTCAGTTAAAATCATTTCCGGAAAATAACTTGAGAACCACTTGACCTAGAATGTTGAAACTTAATAGGATGATTGGACATGCAGAGTAGATGACCCCTATATATTTTGGGGTCACTTGATCAAAGGTCAAGGTCACAGGAGCCTGAACAGTGACTTGAGAACCACTAGGCCAAGAGTGTTGAAACTTAGCGGGATGACTCAAGACCAAGTAGATGATCCCTATTGCAGCCAACCATCAGCGTCTCTTTGACTTTCGCTCCTGACCCCTATTGACTTCTTGCCTATAGGACTTTGCATTGGGGGAGACATGCGCTTTTTTACAAAAGCAATTTCTAGTTCAGTCATGTAACGGCGGGCAGTTAACCTAACCAGTATTCCTGGATTCTGTACCAGTACAAACCTGTTCTCCGCAAGTAACTGCCAACTTCCCCACATCAGTTATCAAAGGTGGAGGATTAATGATTTCAGACAATATGTCTTTTATCAAATTGGCACGGAGAACATATACCCCGCCTGAGGATCGAACTCACGATCCCGCGATCTGTAGACCAACGTTCTCCCTACTGAGCTAAGCGGGCAGTAATTAGGGGACAAGGTTATAACGTTTGTACGTGCGGTCCAAAAGAATTGGTTAATGACTTAGAACTTATTTGTGGTTCAGTTGATGCTGGAAATAATAATGAAGAACTCAAAAATGAAGGTATTAGCATATGAAGGTATTAGTATAATTGGTGAACTTTTAAAAATAATTCTAACACGACCAGCAAATTACATAAAATACATACATGTAGAGCAAAATCTATCTCGGGTTATTCTGCAATAAACCACTCACGTGCCTACGGCCTTCGTGATATATTCTTACGCATAAGAACTCAAACCTCGGGTTATTCTACGATATACCACGTTTGGGAACTTATTATTTCTTAAATAAATTGTTAGCAGAACAACATGAAATGTTATTTATTCTATATCTATTTTATCTATCCAATCGCGAACGTTCATTTGCAACACGTGACCGTACAATATATTACGGCATTTGGACGCACGTGCGTACAAAAATACTGTATTTTCTGAATTTGTACGCACGTGCGTACAAAAAAAATCCTGTATTTTCTGTATTTGGACGGTTCAACAGTCCCATGTTAAACATACGATAAAGCCCGAAACGCGTGAAAATGTTCCGAATGTAAATCGGATGAAGTAGGCGCTCTATGTACAGAGTTTGATTATCATCTTGAAATCACAAAAGCTCACCTTGAGCACTTTGTGCTCAGGTGAGCTAAAAACAAGAAAGTCGGTCAGTAGGTCAAGGTCACAGTCAAGTGACCCCTAATTGCTAATGGTCATCAGGTAATTATACTAAAACAGTCTAGGAAATATGATCTGATAATTTTTTAAATATTTATTCCTATATAACTCATATAACAAGTGACCTCCCAGGGCGGGGCCTCTTTTCACCCCAGGAGCATAATTTCAACAAGCAAATTCGATGAATTGGTATCCCCCGCCGAAAGGGTTTGTGGTGAGGAATGGCAAAAAAATATATCTGGCAAAAAGTTAAGGATGTTACTAAGAAGCAAATAATTTCATTAGTCAAAATCAGTTTAACAGAAAACAAATGTTTAATTAAAGAGTACATAATAAATGTATGATACTTTGATCCTGACTAAAGAATTTATTTTGAATGGAATATGCTAACTGTAATAAGCTTAGCTTTTGAAATTAAATGAAGTTAATTGAAATGTGAGCTTGAAGTTTAACTTGAATGAAATATTGTTTTTGAGTTGTTTGGCACCAGGTGTTGCTGTTTAACATGTACATTTAAACTTAAAAGAACAGATGTCCTTAAGAGAACACAATCAAATAAGATATCTTGAACATGACTGGGGGCAAGGTTGGTGCAGTCACAAAAAAAAACAAGCAAATTCGATGAATTGGTATCCCCCGCCGAAAGGGTTTGTGATGAGGAATGGCAAAAAGATATATCCGGCAAAAAGTTAAGGATGTTAATAAGAAGCAAATAATTTCATTAGTCAAAATCAATTTAACAGAAAACAAATGTTTAATTAAAGAGTACATAATAAATGTATGATACTTTGATCCTGACTAAAGAATTTATTTTGAATGGGATATGCTTACTGTAATAAGCTTAGCTTTTAAAATTAAATGCAGTTAATTGAAATGTGAGCTTGAAGTTTAACTGGAACGAAATATTGTCTTTGAGTGGTTTGGCACCAGGTGTTGCTGTTTAACATGTACATTTGAACTTAAAAGGACAGTTTCCTTAAGAGAACACAGGTAAGATATCTTGAACATGGCTGAGGGCAAGGTTTGTGCAGTCACAACTTAACATGTTGAAGGTTTGAACATTTAAAAAAAAAAAAAAAAGGAATGGAAATATATATATGTATATATACATATATGTATATATTTATTTTTTTAGGGGGTGGGGGTGCAGGGGAACGGGAGAGGAAACAAAATTTCACATGCTGATTATAAATATTGATTGAAAATTAAACATGAAAAAAAAAAGGGTAAAAGGGTGAAGTTGGTGGGGGTGGGTGGGGGGGGGGGAGAGGATGCATGATCAGTGGTGGGCATGACTGGATGGAGAAGTGAGGTGGGGGAATGGTACAACTTGGAAGGTTTGAAAAAAATCTAAAATAAATGAAATTTTTTTTTTTTTTTTTTTTTTGGAGGGGGGGGGGGGGGGGGGGGGGGGGTTGGGGGGGGGGGGGCGTGTGACTAAGGCAAGTGGGTGACCAGGTGTGGGTGCGCAACTTCACATGTTTATAATAAATGTTCATACAAAAGAATGAAAGAAATTTAATGAAATTCTGCCAAATGGTAAGTTTGTTATGTACAAATAAATTATGTGGATTTTTAGACAATTAAAGGGCAATAACTCTGAAGTTACAAAAGAAATCCGTACAAAACTGTCTGTGCACAACCACATTATAGTGCTCTAAATTCTGTTAAAGTTTCATAGTTCTAGGTAAAATATATCAAAAGTTACGAAGCAGAAATTGCCATATCTATAGATCTATAGTACCCTATATAGTTAACACTAGAAATTTCTACGGGGCATAACTCTGGTGTTACTAGGGCAATCAGTTTGAAAAATTGATGGGCCCCAATAACCTCATAGTGGTGAACATGTATATGAAGTTTGTTTAAAAAAAAATCTAAAATAAGGATTTTTTTTTTTTTTTTTTTTTTTTTTGTGGGGGGCGGGGGTTGTGGGGTGGTGTCAGGGGGAGGTGTGTGCATCAAGGTAAGGGTGTGACCAGGTGTGGGTACACAACTTTCACTGTGACAATAAATGTTCATGGAAAAGGAATGAAGAAATTTGTATTGAAATTCTACCAAATGGTAACTGTTTGTTTGTACAATATGGGATTTTATACAATTAAAGGGCAATAACTCTTTAATTTACAAAATAAATCTGAATGAAATTGTGTTGTACACAACCACATTATGGGATCTAATTCTGTTTAAGTTTATAGTTCCTAAGTCAAATTATATCAAAAGGTATGATGCAGAAAATGTGCCATATTTATAGTACCCTCTATAGTTAATACAAAAACTTCTAAGGGCCATAACTTGTTGTTATTGGGCAATCTGACCTGAAACGTGACGGGCGCAAGAACTCATAGTGAGGAACATGTATATGAGTTTTAAATAATTTATTCCCAACCATTTCTAGATATGGCTCCCGGGGAGACGCACGGACTACGCCAAAAAACTATATCCTTCCGGACTTTCGTCGGGGGTAAAAGGAATGGAAATATATTATATGCATATATATTTTTATAGGGGGGGGGGGTGGGGGCGGAGTGTGAACGGGTGAGGAAACCAATTCACCCCATGTTGATTAATAAATATTGATGGAAAAAAAAAAAAAAAAAAAAAAAATGGTGGGGGGGGTGGGGGGGGGGGGGTGGGGGGGGGGGCAGAGGATGCAAATGACCGATGGTGGGCATGACTGAGGCGAGTGGAGGAGCCCGGTGGGGGGGAATGGTACAACCTTGCATGTTGATAAATATTCAAGGAAAGGCTTTTGAAAAAAAATCTTAAGGAGGAGTGAATTATTGTTTTTGTTTTTTTTGGTGTTTTTTTTTCTGGGGGGGGGGGGGGGGGGGGGGGGGGGGGGGGGTGGGGTGACCAAGGTAGGGGGTGACCAGGTGTGGATGTGCACAACTCTTCAAATGTTTATAATAAATGTTCATGCAAAAGAAATGAAGTAATTTTAATAAAACTCTACATAATGAAAGTTTGTTATGTACAAATATATGGTTTCTATACAATTAAAGGGCAATAACTCTGAAGTTACAAAAGAAATCCTAACGGAATTGTGTGTGCACAACCACATTTTATGGTGCTCTAAATTCTGTTAAGTTTATGTTCAAGGTTCAAATCTATCGAAAGTTATGATGCAGAATTGCCGTATTTTTAGGACCCTATAATTACACTAGAAACTTCTAAGGGCCATAACTCCTTACATGGAATTTGACTGATACTGATGGCCCCATAACCTTATAGTGGTGAACATGTATATGAAGTTTGTTTGAAAAAAATGTAGAATAAGAAGAATTGATTTTTTTTTTTTTTTTAAATTTGGTTGGTTGGAGTGGGGGGGGGAAAAAAAGGGGGGAGGAGGATGGGGTCCACCAAGGTAGGGGGTGATCAGGTGTGAGGTACACAACTTCACAGGTTTACAATTAAATGTCATGAAAAGAATGAAAGAAATTTATGCAATTCTACCAAATAGTAAGTTTGTTATGTACAAATATGTGGATTTTTATACAAATTAATGGGCAATAAACTCTGAAGTTTACAAAGAAATCCGAACCAAATTGTGTGTGCACAACCACATTATGGTTATCTAAATTCCGTTTAAGTTTCATAGTTCTAGGTCAAATAAATTGAAAGTTATGATGCAGAAATTGCCATATTTATAGTACCCTATACGGTTATCCCTAGAAATTTAAGGGTCAGTAACTCTGGTGTTACTTGGGCAATCGGACTGAACTTGGACGGGCCGCCATATAAACTCATAGTGGTGAACATGTATATGAAGTTTTATAAAAAATTCCCAACACTTCCTGATATGGCTCTGGACGGATGGAAATGACGGACAACGCCAAATCTATATTCCCTCCGACTATGGTCGGGGGATAACAATCTTGTTAGAAATCATAGGCCAATGTTCATACAATCAATTGCAAAGGCAGAGAGGCCCTTGTTCTAATTCAGGGGACTAGAAACAGAAGATTCGTTTTTTCTCCCTCTATACATGTTTAGGGTTAAAGTTTTGGGAACCCAAAGAGGAAGAGGCTCATCTTTTAACCCCACCAGGCGGCCAGCATATTTTGAATAACATTTGGCCCGCGAGGACACAAGCAAGGACAATGCAACATACCCAATATCAAAAGTAGTGCCTTGCAGTTAAAGGCAAGAAGATTTTTAAGTTTTTTTTCCTATAGTCTATGATAAACTTGAGGCCCCCCGGATTCATCCATAGGTTATCATTTGATAAAATTTTGGTAGTGGACCACATGGCCCCCCATGCTACATACCAATATCAACGGCTGGGGTCTTTGTGGTTTTAGACAAGAAGATTTTAAAGTTTGTTCCTATGTAAGTCCATGTAAAACTTGTGACTCGGGATGGGGCCCCTCTTTTCCCCCAGGGGCACCAATTTGAACAATTCATAGAGGACCCATTAGATGATGTCACATGCCACATATCAAGACTTACACCTTGCGTTTTTGGACAAGAAGATTTTTTAAGGTTTTCCTTTCGGTTGCAGATGTGTTCTCTATGGAATTCAAATTCTTTGAATCAATTTTGAAAGGGGGCAATCATAGATCATTCTGTAAGTTTAGTGTAATTCTGCTCAGTGGTTTTCAAGATTTTTTTTAGGAAATTGTAGAAGTAGCATGACGCACACCGGCACGCGACATGAGGCGAGTTACAAAAGCTCACCATGAGCCTTTGGCTCAGGTGGGCTAAACAAGGGGAGATAATTCATCAGATATTGGTGCAAGAGTTATGGTTCTTGTGTCATATGATGTGAGTGATTGATGTTATGAACAAACTATTTTAGTCTGAATCAAATCCAGTTAGTAATAACTGTGATAGAGTGAAAGTGCATCAAAACTTACCCTGACATTCTAAGATTGTGTGTGTTCGGCGTTCAAACGTCTTTTTAACAATTTTTCAGTCCGTATAAATGACGGTTTACTTTGTAGCAGTGAGCACAAGCCAAATTCATAGTGCTGCCTCACTGCATATCGCGCTGTAGACACGATGACATGATACCCCTACCGTCCACATTTTACTGACACTGGGCCTGGACCAGTCTAGCACTACCTCATAATGCTGAGCGCAAGCAAAGGAAGTACTAGTACAATTTTTTACATCTTTGGTATGACGTGGCCGGGATAAACCCACCGGACACCTGCACTCGAATGCGGACGCTCTACCACTAGGTAATTCTAAGTACTAAGTGGGGCCGATAATTAATTATTAATTGGTACCAGTGTTATGGACTTGTGTCATAGATGTGGAACAATCTTTCAGTTTGATTCAAATCCATTTTTAATTAGTAATACTAAAGATAGAGTTGAAAGTGCATCAAAAACTTTACCTGAATTACAGTAAAAAGGAGGGGATAATCAAGAAATATTGGAATGTTGTGAGGTTATGGCCTGATGCCATGTGATGTTGGGTGATGATGAGGAGATAACTATTTTAGTTTGTGAATCAAATCCATTCAAGTAATTACAGAGCTAAGGGGGAAAAAAATAAGTGTAACAAGGCAGTTTGCAAGACAGCTAAATCCCCGCCATGCTAATGGGATAGTGAAGGGGGGAAAAACTTTGGACTTTAGCTGTGACCTTGACCTTGAACTGACATGGCTGACTCATGAATTCTGCATAACATCTTGTGAGGTGATCATTAGCCCCATAAGTTTCAGTCAAAATTCCTTAGAGGAGTACAGAGCTCCCACTTTGACCTGATTTGTGAACCTTGCCTTGAGTTGACATGGCTGACTCATGAGTTCTTGATGAGGTGATCATTTGATCATGTTTGATATGAAAATACTTCGAGGGGTTTAGGAGAGGAGATACGAGGTGAAACACAAAGGACGATCAAAACCCTTTGACCTTCAGTTGTGACCTTGACCTTGAGTGGCATGGCTGATCTTAAGTTCTTGCACCCTCGCCTTGATGAGGTGATCAATTTGACCCAAGTTGATGAAAATCCTTCAAGGGGTTTTGGTGATATAGAAGGGACACAAAATGGAAGGCTCCAACCGTTCACCCTAAGGGTTGTGACCATGACCTTGAGCTGGCATGGCACTGACTCATGGCGTTCTGCACACTGTCTTGATGAGGTGTAACTTGGACCCAAGTTTTACAATCTTTCCTTCAAGGGGTTTAGGAGATATTGAGCGGAACACAAAATGGAAGGCTCAAACCTTTCACCCTAACTGGTGACGTTGACTTGATCGGCATGGCTGACTCATGGGTCTGCACACGTCTTGATGAGGTGATGATTTGACACCAAGTTTTATAAAATTCCTTCAAGGGGTTTAGGAGATATAGAGCGGACACAAAAATGGAAGGCTCGAACCTTTGACCTAGAGTTGTGACCTTGACCTTGAGCCGAGAGGGGGGGGGGGGGAAAACGACTGACACTGGTGTTCTGCACATCGTCTTGAATGAGGTGATCATTAGACCTATGTTTCATGAAAATCCTTCAAGGGGTTTATGAGATATGGACGCGGACACGAAAGTGTTACGGACAGACGGAAGGCGAACGGAGACCTTCCTATAACCCCCCACCACTTGTGGCGGGGGATTAAAAAAACTTTAACCGAAGTGGGGAAGCGGAAGGACGCCGACGCCATGTTGAGTAGGATAGCTCTCCATATACTTGTATAGTTGAGTTAAAAATCATGGTTTAATATTCTCAAAGCTTTCGCAATTATTTGCACATCAATTGTGTCACTGGTCTCTTCTTTCTTAAACTGTTTCTTTAAAGAAGTCATATAAGATTTCTATAATCTACTTTCAGCCTCTCAGCTTCTTCAGATATAAGTTTAAAAGATCAAATTGCTATCTGAAAGAAAACTATGAAAAACTAAAATTTAGAAATGTTTTTAACAGCCATGCAAAGCACTGTAGCTTCAACACTGTAATGCATTACAATTTAGGTCATCTGTGTCTGTCTGATCATAGCAACTTGAACCATCAGATTGATATAATCAGTTCTACTTTTGACAATTTCATGTCTTTTATTTATTCAGATCTTACCTGTAATTGGATATTGAACATTCCCCCGGCCTCTTCTATACTAGCTTTAATTGCCTGTAATGCTGAGTTGAGCGTGTTTAAACCATCTGTACGCTCTAACGTTTGTGTTGTGACCACATATTGTGGAGGTGCTATGAGGTTTATCTGAAATAGTCAATTATCTTTTTTGTAAGACCCAACAGTATCCTAGCGTAAATTTAAAAGACATTTATATGGGCTTGTTCAGCTGTTCTGATATTCCACAATTTCTTAATGAAACAAACTGTATTACTAGAATACTTTTTGACATAATAATTATACATTTGTTTGTATAAACTCAGATTCTTAAATAAAAACAAGTTTTTACTGGATCTGGGCATGTATTAAGAGGAGAAAAATCACATCTAAAATATGCTGTTAATATATATTTTGTTTAAACTTGTAACAAAATCAGTCATGAGTAATGAAAGAGAACAACATGGATCCATCAAATTCAAGATTCCATAAAAAATATATATGTGAAATTATAATATTTCAAGGATTATAAAATCCACATACTTTTATTGGCATTGCCTCTGTAGATAATTCCAGACCTTTTTTCAGTGCTCGTTTTACTGCATCAACACCTTCATAGTTTGTACATGCTACTTCTATATCTAAAAACAAAAATTCATCACAGTTAGAAGTTATGAATCTCAAGTGTTTTTGACCTGGTAATGAGGCAAGGGCCTGTACAAATGGGAACTAGATACCAATCATTTAGGTAGAGCTTAGACTAAATCTAGTGTGATTAGAAAACACCTTAAACACTGTATCAACAAGAGCACCGCAATGCAGAGCAATATACGCCCGAAGATATGACATTTGACCCCTAAGTGTGACCTTGACCGTGAAGTGAGCCATCCGAAACATGTCGTCTCAATGTGGTGAACATTTGTGCCAAGGCAACCATTCTTAAAAATCCTTCAAAGCGTTCAAAAAGTTCAGTGCGGAAGAAACCAATCATATACAACTTTTGACCCTTAAGTGTGACTTGACCTTGAAGTGAGCCACCCAGAACATGCTCTCTGCACATCGTCTCGATGTGGTGAAATTTGTGCCAAGTTTCTTTAAAATTCTTCAAGCAGTTCAAAAGTTACAGAGCAGAAATGAAAAAAACTCATATGACCTTTGACATCCAAGTGTGACCTTGACCATAAAGTGAGCCAATTGGAACATGTGCCTTGCACCTCGTCTCAATGTGGTGAACATTTGTGTCAAGTTTATTCGAAATCCTTCAAGGGGTTCAAGAGTTACAGGGTGGACAAGAAATCGCTAACGATTGGACAGACGGACACCGGTGTCATAACATACTACGTCCATTCAGGCGTATAAAAATGCCTTATAAAATGACTGAATTGGGAAAAGTAAAAAAACAAAAATTGTTTTAACTTTACAAATTAGCTTTGTGCATTGACATTACAGCCCAACTTCAGACTGATAAAAAACCCAACTGCTTGTTTTTGTTGGGTTTAACATCGCACTGACACAACTATAGATCATAGGCAACTTTCCAGCTTTGATGGTATTTTTTTTTGTTTTTTGTTTTTGTTTTGTTTTGGGTTAAACGTAGCACCGACACATTTTAGGTCATATGGCGACTTTTCCAGCTTTGATGGTGGCGGAAGACTCCCAGGAGATCCCCTTGTGCATTTATTTTATCATGAGCGGGCACCTGGGTAGATCACCGACCTGCGTAAGGCGCTGGATGGCTTCCTACTTGAAGAATTTCAACGCCGAGTGAGGCTCAAACCCACATCGATGAGGGGCAAGTGATTTGAAGTCAGCAACCTTAACCACTCGGCCACGGAGGCCCCCTGCTTTGATGGTATAGAAAGACCCCAGGTGCCCCTCTGCATTATTTCATCATGGACAGGCACCTGGATAGAACCACCAACCTTCTGTAAGCCAGCTGGATAGCTTCCTCACATGAAGAATTCAATGCCCTGAGTGAGGCTCTAACCCACATCGGTGAGGGGCAAGTGATTAGAAGTCAGCAATTTTCACTACTCAGCCACGGAGGCCCCTAAAACCCAACTGTAATCTTAAATTCGTCACACCTACAGATCACTATTTTTACTCCATCTATACATACAGACTTTTGAGTAACTAGCAATTTTTTTCATCGATTCAATTCCTACCTTAAGCAGGTGTACAATTTAAAATTGCTCTAAAATTTGTCTTGGTAAAGGTCATTTATGGCACCTGTATTTATAATCAAAGTTTCAATTTATTTCAAATGTTAAAGACATAAACATGTGAGTTCTACCTATGTCTCATGAGGGATTTAACTATCAGCCATAGAGTTGAAGAAGGGCAAAAATTAACACCAACAGACATGTACCCTGCTGCATGGTGGATATTAACATGACAGTTATATTTTCAACATAAATCATGCTAAGTTTAAATCTTACATGAAAAAGAAACATACCTGGCCTAATTTTTACAGGAACTGAGGTGTTAATCTCGTTTGATGTTTTTAACAAAACTTGCCTTCGTTTTTATCATCTATGTCACATTCATCTAAACGTTCTGGATTCTGGTGAAACATGAGAAAAAAGGAGAGACTTTTATGGTATGACCACATTTTATGATAAGATACAATGCAGAGAACAACATAACAGTCTATTTTCAGTTGCCTAGGCAACCTGTGGTGTGGCTGTACAGTGTGAGCACACACCACGTTCTAATTGTACAGAGGTTGTTCTGTAGAGTTAAAGTTATTAAGAATTTTATCTAATGAGAAAGAGAGCATCTGTCTAAGTATGTAGGTATTTGCCATCTGAGGTAATGTCTGAGAGTATTATGAAACAAATATCTTTGACATAATATACAATTTAGAAAGTTTTCAAACAGAATATGAACAGTTTTATATCATTTGATCATGAACATGCCGAAAGTTTTCTTCTTTGATAAACCTGTCCAAGCTTACAATGATGGAGAAATACTGTATAAGTGGATAAGTCAGCGGGCCGAACAGTTAGCCAATTTGGAATTGGGGAAATATTAGCGAATTCCCAATTTCCAAATTGAGTAGAAATAGCGCGTTGTAAGAACCACCAATTTGTTTGGCGTAATGATTGCATGTCATTATCTGCCATTATAACAGGTGATTAACTGCACTGATTTCGCTGAGTAAACTAAAGAATAAATGTTAAAAACTCAGATTAAATCCATATTATATTGTATTAATATATAATTTTAATTGTATGAATTTTATATTTCTATGGATTTATAATCATTAATGACAATAATACTACTATAAAACATCTGAGTACTGTTCAACTGTGGGTGAATTGTTATCATGAATGAGAAATTAAATTACTAATCTTTTGTTGTTATTCATCCCTGATTGTATTAATAAACAGTCGTTTCTTGAAATAGAAAGATGCTAAAGTGGTTAAAAATGAAATGCAATTACCGCGACATGTTCTACTAGTATTATGATACATCTGTTATGCTAAGTGGGCAAAAATTTATGCTGGAGGAAATTTTAGGAAATTTTGCCAATTTGCGAAATATGTAATATTTCCACATTGTAACTTAACACTATACACGTATTCACTCTCAAGTTCCTATGGCCAATATGTTCAACGTTATGCCGCACCTTGATAGAACCACCTACATTCCATAAGCCAGCTGGATGGCTTCCTAATATCAGTCAGGGGCAAGTGATATGCAATGAGGGACCTTCAGCAATCAGCCACTTGATTGTTTTTGCCTTGAAATACTTGGACCACCAATGACAAGCCAAGAAAATGTTACATCGCCAAACATTATTAAAACAGTAATTTTGTTTTTACAGTCAATCATTACCACAATTGTGAGGTAACTTACGTGATACAACTGTGAGATAACTTACGTGATACAACTGTGATGTAACTTACGTGACACAGCTGTAAGATAACTTACGTGACTGCATGTTTGAAGACCTCATAGCAGGCAGTTGGTTTCTTAAATTTCTCATCAAACTGCCAAGCAGTTTTCTTGTAGAGATCATCTAACTGTGAATCATTTTTATAGCCCAACAATTCCCCAACATGACGTAGTATACTGTTTACCTGCAGAAGAAGGAAATTTCTTCCATTAAATGAAAGAATTAGCATACAGTTTTTACAGTATTTTATTGAGCGTGGCATGCCTTAGTGCAGTCCTGAGTTATCACAACATTGACAAATTATGAATAAATGGACGAAGACAATTTTTCATCATTGACAAATTCTGACAAATGCCCCTGAAATTGCTAAATAAAGCGAAATTGCCACTCTTTAACTAATAATAATGTGCACA
The DNA here is from genome assembly GCF_021730395.1 of Mercenaria mercenaria. Classification (NCBI taxonomy): domain Eukaryota; kingdom Metazoa; phylum Mollusca; class Bivalvia; order Venerida; family Veneridae; genus Mercenaria; species Mercenaria mercenaria. The sequence continues at coordinate 45,520,674 of NC_069363.1, read as the reverse complement.
TAAAACGACATTTTACTGGACAGAACTGCAACAAATAACAATTTCCTAACATGTTTTAAATGCTGAAAAAATTGCTGGAATAATATTAATGCCCTCATATAAAAACAAGAACACTGCAATGCTCAAAGCAAGGTTTTTCCCTCCGGCCAATAATGAAAAAGTTACAAAATAAGCTATTTATAGTAACATAAAAAGGAAGTAATTAAAAACAAAATTACTGAAGTGAACAAAAAAGGGAACTGCCAAATAAAAGCAATGCAGAGCAATATACACACACAAAAATAAGACATATCGAGGGCTTGGCGCAAAACTATAATATCTTGTTCTTTATTTATATATACTTACAATAGTTCTGCACCAAGCCCTCGATATGGCCTTTGACCCCTAAGTGTGACCTTGACCTTGAAGCAAGCCATCTGGAACATGCACTCTGCACGTGTCTTGATGTGGTGACAATTGTGCCGTTTCTTTGAATCTTTTCAAGCGTTCAAGAGAAACAGAGCGGGGACAGGAAACAAAAATTCATTGACTTTGACCTAAGATGTGATCCTTTGACTTGAAGCAAGCCGTCAAGAACATGCGCTATGACGTTGTTTGATGCGGTGAACATTTGTCAAGTTCTGTTGAATCATCAAGGGGTTTTCACGAGTTACAGAGCGGACCACGAAATTGATACGGACAGACGGACACGGGGTATAACATAATACGTCCCTTTGGGCGTATAAAAATTTTGCTTTTCATCTTAGTTTTGCTGGATCTGTCAAATACATCTTATTTTCTGACATCATGATTATATCAATGATCAGGCTTTTTTATTCTGATCAACTCAGATTTCCAACAATATTGGTACTATCAGCATTATGCCTCCATTTATCAAGTTTTAGAAACTTAAAGAATGCTTCATTTCTTAGCAGTTGTAAAAAATTTCAAGCAAACAAGCTTCTCAATGCCTAACTGATAAGGCCAGAAAGAATACCCGTGTTTAGGGTTTCTTGAACAAACAAACAAAAATGGGTTAGTACACTTCACTTGTCTTGTGACAGCAGAAAAAACTTCAGGGTTGGGAGTTGAAGTTGAGACAAACTTTTAAGGGTAAGCATGGTAGCCTTAAACACAGGTACTTTTTTCGGTCTTAAAGAATAAGTTCCTTTGTTACTTACAGCTTTGGCCTTTGCGAACCTTTCCTCACACTTTACAACTTCCTCTGGTGAAACTCTGCGTTTTGACAAATCTATGTAACCTGGAAAAATAGGAACGAAAATTTGAAGAAACATGTGCCTGTCAGAGTAAATAACTAAGTGTATGAATATTATTTCATCAAGTTAGAAATATCTTATTAAATACCGTTTTTGTAACAAACATGAAAATATGAAAATTTTTCCATTTAATATTGAAAAGCGTTTGTAACAGGATACCTGAGGTAAACTGACTTAATTATAAAACTTTAAATTCAACGATCATCAAGTACATATTCCTCCGTGGTGTACTAGTCTGTCTGGTCAAACACGCTGAAATTTTTTTATTGCTGTAGCAATCCGGGTTCGAATCCCGACTCAGGCATGTTCTTTTTTCTCTAAATTTGGCATTTTTAGGATAGTTTAGAAACAAAAACTTATGTTCTCATGTTCATAATATGACCACAGACCAAACTTCATATTCATAGAAAGATCATTAATGAGCCGCACCATGAGAAAACCAACATAGTGCATTTGCGACCAGCTTTGATTTAGACAAGCCTGCGCATCTGCGCAGTCTGGTCAATGCTGGTCGCAAATGCACTATGTTGGTTTTCTCATGGTGCAGCTCATTTTTAGCTAAAATCTTTGAATATACTCGCAACTTTGTTTCGGACTGACTGCAGTTGCATTGTGACTAACAACCATTTAAGTAATCAAAACAGATAACGAGCTTAATTTTTGCTGTTAATATTGAAGAATCTCATGGATTCAGGCCACTTCACAAGTGAAGGTCCTTGGTTTACTTGCACAATTTAGTTAGGATCCATTGTGGTCACTTTCAACACCTCATTCATGATGGCGTCAACATGAAAGAAGGTACTGTAGTTCCCTTTCAGAGTTGTTTTTTTTAATAAAGAGCAGGGCTCCAGATAATTTTTTGGTTAATGAGTATTTACTCATCATAATTTTTGTGAATGAGTAAAATAGCTCTAGTAAAATCTGAAACTGACTAGGAGTGATTTTACTCCTGAGAATGTGTACATGTGAAAAAACAGAAATCAATTTTATAATATATTTACTGGGTGTAACCCCCATGAATTTATTTGCAGTTCACTGCAGTATGGTTTCAATATTCAGCATTCAAGTTTTTGCTTCGATTTTCTCCTTAATTGGCTAGTTTGGCTTTCACCTGCTACCGAATCCATAGAATATTAATCTACATATTAAATAATTGTTTTGGGGATCATTTTCGTTGGTTTAAAGAAATGCGTAGTGTTTGATTCCCTTTTTACATTATTAAGAAAGCGACCATTTTTTGTTGTTTGCACTGAAAGCTGATATTATAAAATCGACCACCACTTTAACATACCCTATGTACCCACCATATTAAGTCCCAATACTTGATTTATGCACACATTGAGTGTATAATATCGTTTAACCTAGGTGTATAGGAGTAATTCAATGGTTTGTGTACATTCACAGAGGGAATTCATGCAACCGTGCCTGTTACATAACGCATCCAGACGATTCAGACTTTGTTTATGCTAGTAAAAAGTCATTGCGTGCGTTTCTGTAATTTCATACACGTTTGTATATGCTTAAAAATTTATAATTATCAGACATGCGTATATGGGTGGTTTTCAAAATAATGAAGCAAAAGTGTGACATAGGGGTTGAAAATTCAAACCTACCGTATTTCTTATAGTGGTCACCTATTTTATATGATAGCAAAATAATAATAAGCAAATACTTCAAATTTCAAGGAAATAGCTTTTGGAAAGTTGAGAAATACCAGTCAGGAAATATGTCAGCCTTTAATTTGAAAGTTTGGTGTATTTCCAGTAAAATGGGTGATAAATGCTGTGATGTTTAACGACAAGGAAATATGTATAACAGTAATTTTTTCAACATATATATATATATGCATTATTTCAAAGTGTAATTTATGCTAATACGCATTTTATCTGGAGCCCTGAAAGAGTATATGGAAAGCCTTAAAGGGGCATGCATTGGGGGGTGCAATAAGCTAATTTGGCAGAGGAATAAATATCTTGATACATGCAAAGAGTCAAAGGTACCTGTTAATGGCCACTGTTATATAAGAGGGAAAACAGCTCTTCCTTTTATTGTTGAGGGACAAGCAATGGAGCTGCTGGTGCCATTTATTAAAGTCTTTAGTCAAGGATCCTAATGATTGAGTCACTCAAAGTAGGCACTCTTTCAATATTTATTTTGGTACTTTGCAAAAAATTGCACCAAAGATGCAAGAAACTGGGGTCTAGGGAAAATTCTTCACTCAAACCTAGACAAGTGTATCGGAAAACAGCAGATTAGAAATTAGAAATTATTTAAACCTTTGTCTTTGTCCACTCTGATGACAACCACACATTCGTTTCTTCCAACTCGAATAAGTTTGTTGATAGATCTGATACGTCTCCTTGAGAGTTCACTTAGCAGTATCATGCCCTCGATGTTATTGTACTCCAGCAGGTGAACATATGCACCCATTTCAGCAATTGATCGTACATTTACCATCACCACGTCTTCCACCTCCGGAAAACGATTAGAGTAAAACCTACACGATAACACCATTGTTCTACTTTTTCAAGGTGTGCAACTCTGAAAAAGTTAATATATTGTCTTATTAAATTTTGAACATTTAAAATCATCAAATATTATTGTAAGTATTAAGCAATCTTAAAACATGAAGATATCAAGGAGTACAGAAAGTATATATAGTTAACCTGATGCAACACGTTTACATAACAACTAAATATAACGAATCCAAAGTGTTGAGGTTTCATCAGCTTTTGGGGTAGATCTATATTTAGCTACAAATCTATATACTATAAATTTACAATTATTTTTGAAACCACCAGTTTTCCTCCCAGAGCAACACAAAGGCATTGAATGATCTTATTAATAACTTGGAAGGAACCTGAACAGTTGCATGTTGCATGCCATAATTACAAGATACAAATATTTATTTATAGTCAGGTGTCAACATTACAACATTAGCTGTGAAACAGGATCAGTTGTTCCAAAAATTTTAGGGAGAAGTGTACTTCTCCCTCCACAGCATTTAGGGAGAGTTGAGAAATGTAAGGAGAAGAATCGGCATAGCATTCAGTTTCTGCTATATATATCCCACTTGTCTGTGGGTCTAGCTTGTAAACTTAATAAACAGATTTATTTAGGAAATGATTTTTGCATTTATCATTTTCATGAATTTCTAATAAAGTATAAAATTAGCTATAGAAAAAGTTTGCCTTTAAATTTTTATCCGAAATTTACATGTCCGAAATTCGTTAAATTTAACAGGTGCTCGATCAAAACGGCGTGAAAATTTTCATTAATGTTTCGAGTCGCGTACTTATATAATGCACGAGTTTTTGCACCAACTTGTTCAGATTATATACATTTAAATTGATTTATTATTATTTTTTTCCGAAAATAATACCAAACTCTTGTAGTTAATGGCGATCTTTTTACAAATTTGTTACGGCATTTCTGGACGTCCGCGAAATCATTTTTATCCACAGTACCCGAGCCGTTCATTTACAGAATCTTGACCGTAACTATGGTAATTGAAATAATTTTTGAAGTAATCTTTAATAAAAAGAAAGAATATATACAATTGTTTGCATATAAAATCATGCTCTCGTTAAGTTAATCGGCGGTTTTACCAGCCGATTGAAAATTTTTCCAAAATGGCGGCGGCTTACAAATAATATTGTGACACTGTTAGATACTAACGCTTACGATTGGCTGAAGTTTGGGCCAAGTGCGAGACGTAGGGGGTTTTTGACTATGGGATTTATCGATAATATAATCATGAATATGCATCAAGTTTTGAACTTTAAGTAAAACAGATATAACTCGCTGAAAAATCCGGCGATTTGGATTTCGCCCGGAGGCGATAATTAGCGAAGTGGGGCGGACTTTCAGCGACGATAATCGCTCAAATCGCCTTGTAGGCTGATCCCTGTGAATAGCAATTGGCTGACACCATATATGGTCAATGTTATCCAAAGTACACAAGATCTAGCAAAGTTATCTATTTATCCACCCTCCCACCCCCTGTCTGGAAGACATTTTACCCTCTCTCCCCCTTACATACCACGGTTACCTCAAAATACCCTCCCCCGGGTCCCTGCAAATAACCCTAACGATCTGTAAAATGCCCCCCCCCCCCCCACTCACCAGCTTGAGAACTGCTTCCACAATCTATATCTACTGTGTACTGCTGATTATAACTGGGACAGACTGCTAATTTAGGTGCAAAGTTAATAAGATTTGAACTAGTTACTTCGATTAAAAACATAGATATAGATTAGATGGGTGACAAAAGCAATCCTGCAAATTACCGGCCTATATCCCTAACTTGCATCCTCTGTAAGGTACTGGCACACATCATGCTTCTAATATTACAAAGCATCCAGGTTAACAATTTCCCTATGACCTACAGCATGGGTTAAGAGAGAAAAGGTCATGCGGAAAGCAGTTACTTGAACTTGTAGAAGATCGAATCCCGAAACTTAAATTTCAAGGGGGGCCACCAGACGGACCTGATCTTCTGGACTTCTCCTAAAGCATTGTAGGTTTCAACCATCTAAAACTTCTGTATAAACTTCCATCAACATGGTGTTTCAGGGGACCACGTTGCAATGGGTCAAGTCTTTTCTTGATTGGCAGGCGCCAGTTCTGTCTTGTGAATGGTGAAACATAGAAGAAGTTCCAGTAACGTCCGGATTCTACCAGGGGCTCACATCCTAGGCCCTTCTATTCTTACTTTACATTAATGACCTGCCTGAAAAAATCTGATTTCAGGGTTTTTTCGGCGATTTGATAAGCCGTTATATGGGCTATATTCCCAATGCCAAATGTATTAGTTTTCCCAAAAATAGGCCAAAAATTCCCAATCTACATTTGAAAAAAAAAGTTCATCAAATTTAATATATTTGCACAAACATTGACCAAAAATTATGGACATTTTGTAATGGCAGTATGTGTTAAAGAGGTTGTACAATGTTAAATAAGAGATGAAGTGATGGAACGTACTTAAACACATCTTTATATATCCTATGGGACTAATATTTCCAAGTTTGGAACATTTCGCGTCAAAATTCCCCAATATCGGGGGTATAGGGCTATGTTCCCAAAACTAGAGAGGAAACAAACCTGGATTTCACAGGTTTTGGTTATTCGCCAATGAACGCTGTTCTACTTAACTGTAAATAGTCCTGCCCAATGAAACCATCTCCAGCAAGACCTAAATAGGTTACAGATATGGGAAAGTAAGTGGGACATGGAGTTCAACCCCTCAAAATGCACTGTTATGAACATAACAAGGTCAAAAAACCCTTTTAAATCGAAGTACACACTCCATGGCCAAGTCTTGGAAACAGTTCCTGATGCAAAGTACCTTGGGGTCACTATATCCTCAGATCTAAATTGGAATAAACACATCAATTTAGTCACGTCCAAAGCTACCCGAACACTAAACCTCATTAAACGAAACATCCCATGCAAGAACCCAAAAGTTCGAGAAGCAGCTTATAAATCACTAGTCAGGCCACAGCTAGAATATGCTAGCTGTGTTTGGAACCCTTACATGCAACAAAACATCCACCAGATCGAAATGATTCAGCGGAGGGCAGCGCGATGGGTAAATCATGACTACTCCCCTTACAGCAGTGTCATAAAACATGCTATGTCAGCTGAAATGGCGTACCCTTGAAGATAGGAGATCTGATTCACGCCTCCTTATGTTCTACAAGATAGTGAATGGTTTGGTTGCTGTGCCACTCCCCCCCCCATCCCGTCTAACTAGACATATGCATCCCCACTCCTATATCCAGATCCTCACTCCCTGTAATTACTATAAGTACTCTTTCTTCCCAGCCACCATAGTACTTTGGAATGCCCTTCCAGTACAACTAGTGCAAGCCCCAACCCTGAATCAGTTTAAGCAGGGTGTGACCAAACTTGTACACAATGCTTAACATGACAGACCTGTTTTTAAACTGCTTTTATCTGTAAATCCTTCTTGTTTTTAACACTATCAACTGTATTTATACTGCAATACACACCGTGTATTACTTTTATCCTCCTTTCCAATCTACTTTTAACTTCTTGTTCAGGCGCGCAGCTGCACATAATACTCGCAGAGAGGAGTGCTGCAGTATAAACAGATAGATAGATAGATAGATAGGTTACAGTTGCAGAAGGTTACAGTTGCCAGCCTCTTTGTGAATAGAATCAAACGGGGGCTGGACTGTATGTGTATGGAAGACCATTCCATGAACGAATTGTTCTTGGAAAAAAGGAGTTACAAATTATTATGGTACAGTGTGTATAGGAGTTCCGAATCACCTAACAGAAAACGTTCGATATGTCAAACAGAACTGTGTCCTTTGGGGTTTAGAGTTCATATGGCAAGATGAAAAAATAAAAGGTATAATTTCATTTTTATGATTACTAGTTTGGTCACAGGGTACATACTGACTTTCATCAAAAATTTGCAAATAATTGCCATTTTAAAGAAAAATATACAGAATTACGAAAAAATACGCAATAAACATTTCAAAATATAGCCATGACTGTTTATTTCCATCAGCAAAAAAAGTTATTTTGAAAATAAGAAAGCCTTCAATTTTATATGAGGTCATTTCCAAACGTTGTCAGTCAAGTAGTTCCGAATCACTTTCTACAACATTTTTCTCCCCTGCAAGAACAATATAACATGCAACTTCTCAAAAGTTTGTGGTATTAATCGTGTTACTAAGGGACATTCAACCGACAAAACATTTACATTTTATTGGCAATGTGTGAAGAAAAAATTGAAGTGATTCGGAACTGCTTTAGAATTTCGGAATACCTAGACATACTGCGTACGAGATTGTGGGATCAAGTAGTTCAGGTTCACAAACAAAATACATCGCCCCTCCTTCCGTCTGTGTCAGATGTAGATTTTAACACATCAAGATAACAAAAGAATCATACCCAAATTAATTCTTGACCCCATTTTGAAAATTCCCTGGGTCGAAAATTAATTAGTACGAATCATTGCCGGTTTGACAGCTGGAGGTGTTTCAGCACTTCAAGCCAAAAATTTAGCATAATGTGAATTAAATCATTAATACAAAAGTTTTCAATATAACCTAACGTACTTTTTTTATTCGATCACAATTAAAATTTAGAGCAACAAGAGAAAATTATCAATTCCTTTCTATTCCAGTTTTACATGTGTTGAACGTGGACGTGTGCAAATCGGAGTTCCTTGTTTGGGATTTCTCGGGTTATTTTTAGACGAAAAAGTTGGATATATTCGATTTGGTCAGTCTGTGTTATACTAGCACGATTATCAAGCGTGTGTGTTTCTTTATCGAAAGGCTCATAAACGATTTTGTGATTGATATGGGAATAAGTTTATCGTATTTTCTGTTTACGTGTTTTTATAATGAGTTGAGTCAATGGTTTCATATACATTTCACATGAATTCGCCTTGAGTTAGTCCGGCTTATCATTCAATCGAACACAACCAGATTTAGGATCTTTGCACACGGCACTAATAAATCTGACGCAATATTGGGGTAACAACAGTTATCGTTCGTTTCTTAAAAATCCCGCGCTTTTCCTTACACTTGAACAAGATTTAGCTTACCCAAAAGTTACTTCTAGCGCATATAAAATATTCACACTAATATAACACTCTTCTGGAATAACACATAAAAATCTTAGTTCTCAGTATCAAAATTTTCCCATTTCCAGTTCAGTTCTTCTTCTCATACTTTTAAAAGCCATTTGTAATCAAATGTTTATAATAACTTTTAACCCCTCCAACACGGCAGAAAAATAGTAGCAGATGTACATCATTCTGAAATCAAATGGAATCTATTTGTATACAATATCCCGAAACAACTGGTATTTAGATATGCTCCATATATAATACAACATTGAATTGATTTTGAAACTAGAATTCACTTATTACGTAAGCCAAGTTATTAAACTCTAATGTTTACACACTGGTTAGGCAAAACGACAGTCCTCGCGTTGTTACGTCAGACCGAGCGTATTTGATCGCCAAGGCTCGAGAAAAAATGGCGAATTTTGACACCAATGGTCAGGTAAGGCTTATTCTCTTCCTTCTATTTTCACTTGTATGCACATTCTAGTTAAATGACTAGTCTTACGGAACATGGGCGTAGGAGCGAGTTTAACTTTGGGGGGGGGGGGGGGGGGGGCCAAACCTTTTCGAACCGGGGCTGGTGGGGGGGGGGGGTGCGGCAAGGTATCCCCGATGCATTATACATGACAAAGCCTTAAAGCCTTGTACAGGCAGTGAACTCTGTCTTAATCAGTCACATTATGTATTGTTCTAATTAAGTGTGTCATTTTCTTTACATTCTGTTGAAGCCCTGGACATACAATCAATTAGCGCTGCATTTGTCTAACTGTGATATAAAGTTGTGGAAATATCATTTCACTTGAATGGACAATGAAGAAAAAAAAACAGGCTTAATAGTTACATAGATTTTGCAGACGCTCAAACCGGAACTGTAGTGATTGCGCTCAATGATATATTATTTTTATAAAATGTAATCAAACATATCTTGGGGTGGCGCGTACAGATTTCAGTACTCACACTACGGAAAGAGACAAGTCAGAATACAAGGGAAATGCAAATCAGATATCAGATTGAAAAGAATTATATGATGCTAAGTAAATGTTATATTGGACTGCAAGTTATATCTCTTTTCCAAAATATTGGGGGGGCCAAACTATAGTTGGGCCCCCCCCCCTCTCCTAGCTTTGCGGGGGCCTGGCCCCCGCTGGCCCCCCCTGCTCCTACGCCTATGCGGAATATCCACACCATCTGTCCATACGCCGAAATATTCTATATCGCTAGAAAATGAATGGTTTCGTAGTAAAACGCAACAAAGTTTGTTGTGTGATGTTCAAATGACAAACAGACATGTAAAATTGGACACAATTTATCATCGCATTATCAATATCAAAGTAATCCAGCCATCTTCGGGTACCTAAACACTCTATATATATGAGTAATGTTGCTAACAAAATAATTTTTGACGGAGTTATTCCTTATGCCGTTAAAACGCACTTTCTAAATGCAACGTTAGGGGATACCGATCGCAATACACCGTTGCTGTTCGAGAACCACTTTCGTAAATGATTTTTACCAAATACTTATCCTTTAACGCCGAAAGTCTGAATTCTTTATTCTTCTACTGCATTTCTGTACGTAGAACTTCTTTTTTTACATTGACCTTACTAGTTTTGTTCTTATTACTTCGGTCCTTCAGCTGCGGTCTTTCTGTATACATGTATTAACCGGTACCAGAGGGCATAGATGTTTCACATTTCATCGTCTCTCGCAAAAAAGCCCAGTCAAACGAAGTCTTCTTTTATTTTACTTGGTTTGCAAATGATCTTCTTTTAGATTTTATTAATACTTTACTAATAAACTATAGTAAACTAAAACGTGTAATCATGACAACGTACGTCGTCCTTCTAATTATAAGAAATAATACTTTTGTTGATCAGTAAAGAAAACTGACTTTTGGCAGAATTCTATCACAAATCCAAAAGCTTGACTTTTTCTTTAGCGTGACAGGGCAAAAAAAAAAATTATACATGTCATTCATATCCTAATGTTAGTAATTTTAGTTTGAGACCCAAGTTTCGAATTCATTTTCCCTAGTTTCTTGTTACCTCTTGACCATTGCATACGCTCTCGCTGTTGTGATATTTTAAGTCGAGGAAGCTACTACTGTCAAGGTATAGCTAGTGGAACAACAGTAGTTCTAACAAGAAGGTAAAATTCCATGATGGGCATATATTAATTGTTCATGCAAGAAAAAGCTGGAAGCTAGAACGTGACTTAATTAAGGCGTAAAACATTAAAACTTAAGTCCTTAAAGTGAAATGGCAGTCACAAACGCTTTGCTTTATATTTTCAGATTTGTGCCATTGCTTAGCAGATCCATGCAGGGGAACGAAATCGCCTGTTCTGTATGTGTCACGAATCACATTACCGTAAAACAAACGATAAAACACACGTATGTGGTATAGCCTAGTGACAGTGTTAAACATTTAATGATACATGTTGACGAAATTATCGGAACACATGTTCACAAGAAAATACATTTCTTGATCCATGTTGATAAAATAATCGAAAAACATGTTCACAAGAAAAGACAAACTTGAACGGCAGAAACGACTACATCAATTCAAGTCAACGTGTTGCAGGTGTTCTATGCAGGTATTACCTAAACGTACCCAGTTTATGGTCGCAATTTCATGGAAAATAGGTGTCGGGATCATTGCAGATGTGTGCATTCATATGCAGAAGGACTTGGATACAAGAATGGTATGCGATAAGCAGTTCTTGCATAAAGGACCTCTTACTCTGTAAGAAAATAAACCGCTGACGGAGAAAAGTGAACTTTAAGAAAGTGGATTACTATATAATATTATAGTTTACACGTTTTTCTGTAGACTGCATAAAGGCGATAGGAAATCCCTTGATTTTACAGTTTGTTATCCGTTCATTACTTTTTATTTCCTCACATTTGAGTAGAATTGTTAGTCTAGCTCACTTCTCTTATGAAATAATTGCACCTACCAAGAAAACATATTTTGTGGTTTTGTGCCATATAAATACATGTAATTATAATTTTACAATATAAATCTTTAGAAAAATGTAATATCTTTGTAATTTGATATAATTTGGACAATGAATTTATGTGCATCAGCCCAGATCTTACATCATTTTTAGCTCGACTATTCATAGAATAGTAGAGCTATTGGACTCGCCCATGCGTCGGCGTCCGCGTCGGCGTCCGCGTCCGCGTCCCGATTTGGTTAAGTTTTTGTATGTAAGCTGGTATCTCAGCAACCACTTGTGGGAATGGATTGAAACTTCACACACTTATTCACTGTGATAAACTGACTTACACTGCACAGGTTCCATAACTCTATTTTGCTTTTTTACAAAATTATGCCCCTTTTTTTACTTAGAAATTTTTGGTTAAGGTTTTGTATGTAAGCTAGTATCTCAGTAACCACTTGTGGGAATGGATTGAAACTTCACACACTTATTCACTGTGATAAATTGACTTACATTGCACAGGTTCCATAACTCTATTTTGCTTTTTTACAAAATTATGCCCCTTTTTCGACTTAGAATTTTTTGGTTAAGGTTTTGTATGTAAGCTGGTATCTCAGTACTCACTAATTGGAATGGATTGAAACTTCACACACTTGTTAACTGTCATGCTCTGACATGCACAAAGCAGGTCCCATAACTTTATTTTTCTGTTTTACAAAATTATGCCCCTTTTTCAACATAGAAATTTTTGGTTAAGTTTTTGTATGTAAGCAGGTATCTCAGTATCCACTAATGGGAAAGGATTGAAACTTCACACACTTGTTCACTGTCATGATATGACATGCAGTGCAAAGGGTCAATAACTCAACTTTGCATTTTACAAAATTATGCCCCTTTTTAAACTTAGGAGTTTTGGGTTAAATTCTTATATGTAAGCTGGTATCTCAGTACCCACTAATGGGAATGGATTGAAACTTCACACACTTATCCACTGTCATGAGCTGATAAGCACTATGCAGGTTCCATAACCCTATTTTGCTTTTTTGAAATTATGCCCCTTTTTCGACTCATATTCATTCAGTCAACAAGGCTGTTGAATAGTCGAGCGTTGCTGTCCTCCGACAGCTCTTGTTTATTTAATAAGCCTAAAGATGATTCCACGTTTAGCCTCACCCAAGGTCAGGGTCAGTGTGATATTTTCCGTACCATTTCATACACGAATCTTTAAAGGTCCAATACTAAGGAAAGTGAACATTTTAATTTCATTTAAAAAGCACAGAAACTATTTCATTTTATTGGAAAATGAAAGTTGGTATGTAGAAATTCGAAATAAATCGCAGTATATGTACAATTATTTTTCTATGAAGTATGAAGAAAGTTAAAAAGACCTGGGGGGTCATTTTGTCGATTCATTGAAATTTCAACATAATACACATACATTTCTTTGAGTTCCAAAGACCTTCTGTAAATTTTGACCTGCCAATCTTCATTATTTAGTGTCTTGCAGAAGTCTATGCACTGGCTATGAAAAAAATTGCCAACTCACTTTCCCTTAGTAATGGACCTTTAAATGGCCGACTTATATTCCATGCAAGTATCCATCCTTGTATATCATTCAGTACGCCGAAAACTTTCACTTTCTAAGCTCAAGATTAATTATAAGTAGTCAAATTTGTGAAAGTCTTTTTCTTGTTAAGCATTTAATTTTTGGAATCAAGATATATGATAAAAGAATATCAAATTCATGTACACGGCAGTTGTTTAAGTGTTTTGATAATAAACAGTTTGATATAAGGTTATTGGAATTAACCAGGCCGTACTAGTACGTAGGGCAACTGAATTCAAAGTATCGCCCGCTTAGCTCAATAGGGAGAGCAAAGATGTACGGATCGCGAGATCGTGAGTTCGATCCCCGGTGAGTGTATGTTCATGACAATTGATTGTTAAAGGATAAATACATATTTGGCGTTTGTTTTAGGTAAAAATCATTTACGAAAGTGGTTCTCGAACATCAACGGTGTATTGCGATCGGTACCCCCTAACGTTGCACTTTAAAAAGTGCGTTTAAACGGCATAAAGAATACATTCGTCAAAATAAGTTCTGTAGCAACCCATTACAGATGTATATAGTGTCTTCAGGTACCAGATGATGGCTGGATTACGTTGATATTGATAAACAGAGGACAAAGTGTGAACAATTTTACATGTTTCATCGTCACTAGAACGTCACTCGCTAAACTTTGTTGCGTTTTACTCCGAAACTATTCTGTTTCTAGTAATATAAAATATTTCGGCGGATGGAGAGATGGTTTGGATATTCCGTAAGACTGGTCATTTAATTAAATTGTTCATACGATGGAAAATACAAGGGCAGAAATATGCCTCACCTGAATATCCTTATCTGAATTCGCCATTTTTTCTCGAGCCTTGGCGGTCAAATACGCTCGGTCTGACGTAACAACGCGAGGACTGTCGTTTTGCCTAACCAGTGTGGTTTAATGCTTAGCAGTATTTATAAACCAGCTACTTAATACTTATTTTTACTTATTTATTTTTTATTAAAAACAAAACAAGAACAAGAGTCCCACAGGAATGGCCACATTTAAACAAGTTAAATTTTCATGCAATACAAAGTCCGCTACCAAGTAAGATTTACAAATTTGAATCCAAAAATGCTATTATTGCCATTCGTGATCTTATTTTATAGTGTAATAAAGTTTTGCTCTAGACACGAATTATTGCTATCATGATAACCATTCATAAGAGGCTTACTAGTATAAGCGTCCCTTCTATTGGAAATAGTGATCACTTTCCTGTTTTTTTTTTGTAATAGAAAATTAAATACAACTAGTAAATCATTGTCACATGACACAATTTCGTATCGCAGTTTTAAGAATTTTAATGAAATCGATTTTTGCAATGACCTTCAAAATTCAGGCATAAATGAGATCATGGATGGTGGTACTGTAAATAATATGTTAGAGCTGTGGAACTCAGCATTTTTAAACATTGTAGACAAATATGCACCAATACAAATAAAACGTGTAAGGCGTAAATATCAACCAGACTGGTTTACTTCAGAAATATCCCAAGCAATAAAAGAGCGTGATCTTCTTGCCCATGATAAATCTTCAAAATTATACAAAGATAAAAGAAATTCAGTTTTAATGTTGATAAGACAACAAAGAAAACAGTTGTGTGAAAAAAGAATTGCAGAAGGAAAACATGATCCAAAAACTAACTGGAAACTCTTCAAGGAATTTGGCGCAAATCAAAATCTAAAAGAAAATGTAGCAATAAAAAGGATAAATATAAATGATGTAATTGTTATAAACGATGAAGAAAAGGCAAATGCTTTCAACGATTTCTTTGCGACAGTTGCAGAAAAAATAAAAGATCCAATTCCTAAATCCGACTTTAAGTATATTGCTGATTATGTAAATTCTAAAGTGCCATCCGGTGAATTATTCAATATCCCTTTGATATCTTCTCAGCAGGTTCTGAAATATTTGCAAAATCTTGATACATCAAAATCTACTGGACTTGACCAAATTGGGCCAAAACTATTGAAACTATCCGCTCCTTTTATAGCTGAAAGTATTGCATGGGTTATAAAACACAGTATGCTACAGGCCTCTTTTCCTGATAGATGGAAAAATGCAAAAGTTAAACCTTTGTTCAAAAATGGCAACCATGACGATGTTAACAATTATAGACCGATATCAATTCTACCAACACTGTCAAAACTGATTGAAAAACATGTACATGACAGCCTAATGAATCATTTGAACTATTTCAAACTTTTACATGAAACTCAAAGTGGATTTAGAAAAGCACACTCGACTGAAACAGCTCTTTCATTTATGCTTAATAAATGGTTGCATGCAATAAATGAGGGATATCTTGTAGGAACGGTAATGATAGATTTTAGAAAAGCGTTTGACCTTGTAGACCACGATATCCTTTTATTGAAACTAAAACTTTGTAAATGTAGTGAATCAACAATAAACTGGTTTAGTTCTTATTTGCATAACCGTTATCAACTTGTGCATCTCAAGTAACAAAAATAAAATTTCATGTGGCGTGCCTCAAGGGTCAATATTAGGGCCTCTTTTGTTTCTCTTATTCATTAATGATCTACCACTTACAATCGGAAATACAGTGACATCTACCGACCTCTACGCGGATGATACAACGTTTTACGATATTCAAAAAAGCAAGGATTTGCTACAGACAAATTTAAACAAGTCATTATATTCTTTAGAACGTTGGTGCTTAAATAATGGTATGCAGTTAAAAACAGATAAAACAAAGGTAATTTTCATTGCAACTGCTCAAAGAAAACGTGCTTTACTTGATTGTAAACTTAAGCTTAACTACAAAGATATTTTACTTGGACAAAGTTCATGCGAAAAACTTCTTGGCATATATTTTCAAGATAATCTTAAGTGGGATACTCATATTAAACATGTTTGCAAAAAAGTAGCATCATATATTTGGCGACTGTATAGAATCAAAGATTTTTTAACAGTATCATATCGAACTTTGTTTTATAAAGCATGCATTCAACCGCACTTGGATTATTGTGCTATTATTTGGTGGAAAACGTCTATAATTAACACAAACAAACTTATAAGACTACAAAAACGAGCCTGTCGCACTATTTTAGGTAACGAATTTCAAGATGTTGATCAAGCTTTGAAATTACTTAATATTCAAAGATTTGATAAGCGTCTTTTTTCCAGAAGGTATGCTTTATGTATAAAGTGTCAACTGGCTTACATCCTTCTTATATAAATGAAATGTTTCTGCAAAAGCCACAAACAAATACACACCCTTAATATTGCGTTCTAATACAAACTTAAATTTTTATATACCAGATACAAACTGTGAAATATTTAAAGGTAGTCTTTTATACTCAGGGTCAATTGTATGGAATTGTTTGCCAATAGAAATCAAAACCTCATCTTCATTGTCATGTTTTAAATTTAACTGTATAAAATGGATCGACGAATGAATGGATTTTAATGCTAACTACATTTCATGTATTTTTACTTTTATTTTATGCATATATAATTTCTTCTTTGATTTCTGTTAAATATTTGTTACTATGATCACAATACTGTACATTCTAGTCGTTCATTCTAGTCGTAAGAGGGCCCCATGGAAGATTAGCTTTGCTAAATGGGTTACCCTCTTTAAATAAAGAATTTACTTACTTACTTACTATGCTTGAGTCCAAAGTTCGACCTTTACGTTTAAGCGATTAGGGAGCTGTGATAAACATTTGTGTAACATATGTTTATCACAGAATCCCTCAAGGAATTACAAATTCATGCTCCGGATAAGAAATAAACCCACGGAATTTGTATGTAAGCTTGTATAAAGTGGAAGAGTTTCAAATAGTCGAATGCGCTGTCAGTAAACAGCTCTAGAACTATTAAAAACGCGTGTTTAATTAATTCTTTCGTTCACTTTTCTAAAACATCCTTTTTATTTTTTTTATGAAAATCGTTTATCTATTTCAGCATTTTACAATGCAAATCCATATATGCGTATAAAATTGAATAGTAAAATCATACAGCATTCTTAAGATAAAAGTTAGGATTAAATATCTATCAGCGATACTTCCTCCAAGATCGTCATTTATTTGCATGAACAAAAGGTGCTCTTGTCATTTTGCCGTACGACTGATTAAAGGCAGTTGTGCTCTCCAAATTCCGCTAGTTCCTTCGTACTATTAAGTGTAATATTAGCCAAAAAAAAGGGGTAGGAGAAATGATCGCCAGAACACTACTTTAACATCATTTCTTCTACTAAGGTTGTTTATATTTGCATATAATATTTTGGAGATGCCGTCGGCTATTGTCACAGAATTACAATTGTAGGCTGAAATATCAATAAATCAATGTATTGCAATAGTCTTTTCAGCAATATCACTTCTATTGCAGAAGTAACAATAAGACTGAATAGTCACCTCTTTTTCGACACAGGACTTATGGATTTAGTACTATATAACATATGAGACGGTACCTTTGATATCCTACTTCGTTCGAAATAACTCAGAACTTGACATATTGATCTTTAATATCAAAATTAAGTTCACCGAGTGAACATTAGATTCAATATTTTCATGATTGGCACAGCCACGATAAAAATATGTAGAAGGTATGCTTTATGTATAAAGTGTCAACTGGCTTACATCCTTCTTATATAAATGAAATGTTTCTGCAAAAGCCACAAACAAATACACACCCTTAATATTGCGTTCTAATACAAACTTAAATTTTTATATACCAGATACAAACTGTGAAATATTTAAAGGTAGTCTTTTATACTCAGGGTCAATTGTATGGAATTGTTTGCCAATAGAAATCAAAACCTCATCTTCATTGTCATGTTTTAAATTTAACTGTATAAAATGGATCGACGAATGAATGGATTTTAATGCTAACTACATTTCATGTATTTTTACTTTTATTTTATGCATATATAATTTCTTCTTTGATTTCTGTTAAATATTTGTTACTATGATCACAATACTGTACATTCTAGTCGTTCATTCTAGTCGTAAGAGGGCCCCATGGAAGATTAGCTTTGCTAAATGGGTTACCCTCTTTAAATAAAGAATTTACTTACTTACTTACTATGCTTGAGTCCAAAGTTCGACCTTTACGTTTAAGCGATTAGGGAGCTGTGATAAACATTTGTGTAACATATGTTTATCACAGAATCCCTCAAGGAATTACAAATTCATGCTCCGGATAAGAAATAAACCCACGGAATTTGTATGTAAGCTTGTATAAAGTGGAAGAGTTTCAAATAGTCGAATGCGCTGTCAGTAAACAGCTCTAGAACTATTAAAAACGCGTGTTTAATTAATTCTTTCGTTCACTTTTCTAAAACATCCTTTTTATTTTTTTTATGAAAATCGTTTATCTATTTCAGCATTTTACAATGCAAATCCATATATGCGTATAAAATTGAATAGTAAAATCATACAGCATTCTTAAGATAAAAGTTAGGATTAAATATCTATCAGCGATACTTCCTCCAAGATCGTCATTTATTTGCATGAACAAAAGGTGCTCTTGTCATTTTGCCGTACGACTGATTAAAGGCAGTTGTGCTCTCCAAATTCCGCTAGTTCCTTCGTACTATTAAGTGTAATATTAGCCAAAAAAAAGGGGTAGGAGAAATGATCGCCAGAACACTACTTTAACATCATTTCTTCTACTAAGGTTGTTTATATTTGCATATAATATTTTGGAGATGCCGTCGGCTATTGTCACAGAATTACAATTGTAGGCTGAAATATCAATAAATCAATGTATTGCAATAGTCTTTTCAGCAATATCACTTCTATTGCAGAAGTAACAATAAGACTGAATAGTCACCTCTTTTTCGACACAGGACTTATGGATTTAGTACTATATAACATATGAGACGGTACCTTTGATATCCTACTTCGTTCGAAATAACTCAGAACTTGACATATTGATCTTTAATATCAAAATTAAGTTCACCGAGTGAACATTAGATTCAATATTTTCATGATTGGCACAGCCACGATAAAAATATGTAAAACATGGTGTCCACAATTCCGGTCAGTTGCAAAGAGACAATGTCGTTTATGAGATTAATATGAGCCGAGTCATGAGAAAACCAACATAGTGGGTTTGCGACCAGCATGGATCCAGACCAGCCTGCGCATCCACGCAGCCCGGTCAGGATCCATGCTGTTCGCTAACAGTTTCTCTAATTGCAATAGACTTTGAAAGCGAACAGCATCGATCCTGACCAGACTGCGCGGATGCGCAGGCTGGTCTGGATCCATGCTGGTCGCAAACCCACTATGTTGGTTTTCTCTTGGCGCGGCTCAATTATGATTTAACAACAGTAGTTGTATAAAACGAAGTGGCGAATAATATCTTTATTTACTTACCCGTACTCAAAGAATATTTCAAACGTCTTACGACTGGCAGGATTGTTAAGTTGAGAAATTACTCAAATTTCAATAATGTATCTAGAGTAATGAAAACACATCTTTTCAAATGATAGCATTTCCAGTTGTTCGCTTGTAATTAATAATGATGTATTATATATTGTTTCACTTAATAATATATATTATTAAAAAATAAAACTATGATAAATGCAAACTAATATTGATTGACCCATGTTTTCTTGGGTAAAATATTAAAGTGTTTTTGAATAACACGAGTTCGAAATAGATTACTTCCTAATTCTTTGTAAGTGATATTAGATATATTACTTCAAATAATAATGGGATAATTATTCTGGTATAATCAGATGCTTTATTTGAAGGTGGAATGTAGTATAAAAGAGATAAAAGAGGAAGTGTAAACTATGAGGTTCGGTACACCATTAGCCAGTTTAAAAGCTCAGATGGTGTTGTTGCCACTGACCGTTCCAAACCAATGCCCAACTCCGTTCTTCGTTCGTTTCGTCCTCGCTCATTGTCTGTATGCTTTACGTTGTCTATGTGTTTATCATGTACACATCTATACATATACTGCTGTTGGTTTGGCGTTTGAGGGAGCTGCGTTCTCGAAACATTGCGAATCCTAGGATAGTTATCCTTGTTTTGTTTTTGTCTGTCAGAACAGCAGACTCAACTAGACGGCTATGTCTGAAATACACTAAATTATTATTTGTAAAAACTCATTTAAGTCTGAGAAAAAATATGTGTTGTAAATACTTTTAAATCTGTAAATGAATTCATATGCAGTGAAAACAGTAAAGAAAACGTGACAATGCTGCCATAGAATACAACGTTTTTCATTGCAGAATGGTCTGTGAAGACAGGCAAATTATCTTTCTCCTGAATAGTTGAGAACATTGTTCTAGCTATTCCATGATGTACGTGCTTTCTATAATTTTTCCATAACTTTGACATGCATGGAGCAATCTCATTTATATTTGGCATGAATGTTAACCTCTGGGAGATGGAGTGTCATGCGCAAACCGCAGGTTCCTGTCTCAAAGGTCAAGGTCACACTTTGAGGTCAAAGGTTAAATTCAATAATGACTTTGTCCGGAGCATTTCTTCTTCATGCATGGAGGGATTTTGATGTAACTTGGCACAAATGTTCACCACCATGTGACGGAGTGGCATGCGCAAGAAACAGGACCCTAGGTCTAAGGTCAAGGTCACACTTAGAGGTCAAAGGTCAGATACAAGAATGACTTTGTCCGGAGCATTTCTTTTTCATGCATGGAGGGATTTTGATGTAACTTGGCACAATTGTTCACCATTATGGTGTTTTGTAACCTAGAATTACTTCCCTTTTTTTGTTACTATAAATAGCTTATATTGTAACTTTTTTTATTACTGGTCGTAGGGAAAAATTAAGACCACTTTTCTGTAGTACAATATGCATGTTGCATCCAATTTTGAGGTGTATTTTGACCTATCTCTACTGGTAAGGATTTTTGTGTGGACTTAGATTTTTTTTAAAGATTTACTTCCATTTGTTGTTACTATAAATAACTTATATTGTAACTTTTTACAATCATTTTTTATTTGGCATAAATGTTTGCCTCAATGAGACAGGGTGTCATGTGCAACTCCTAGTCCTTTTGACAGCTGGCGGACTCGACATGTTGCCCGTGGGCATCTAGTTTTATAGGTTTATGTTACAAAAACTAGTATGTAAGGTATAGTTTAGATGTAATACAATACTCCTGGACCATAAACAACTAAAAAAAGCGTAAAAGCATGAGACACAAGATGGAGTGATAAAACAGCTCAATGCTCGCGCAAGTTACACCGCCGATAAACGGGTCAGTAACATATTTTTTTGTCTTACAGCTAAATGAAATTTGAGAAAACCACTTTCTCGGGTGTGTTGTCGGTGCAAATGAAAATTATATATGTATTAAGCGGAAGAAAAGATTAGTAAGGATGCCATTAATTTTTTTTACATATTTGATTATTATAATTCAATTAAGTTATATAAAATAATGTAACTGAACCGGTTTCACCCGTTTACGGGATACTGTACCGTTGGAGATTTGAATAGAGTGTTACAGAGATTTTATTCTATTGTTTGAAGATGAGATTTATGTTTGACGTGGTGGGAAGCTCATGCAATCATACAAAATCTCTGAATAAACTTTTGTCATATGGGTAAGATATTTTTGTAATCATGTCCATATGAAAAGCAAACAAAGCAAGAGGTGTCTAATGACAGCGACTCGACTATATAAGGCGTTCCTACCAGCTTAGAAATTTAGCATCCACTCAAGGCTTAATAGGGGCATAATTATGACAAAACATAAGGCAATGTCTTGAAACTTGCCATGAGACGTCATCCTTTGATGCGAAAGAAAGTAAGTCTTGAGAGAAACATGCTGACATGCAAAATTGATATAAAATTTTTAAATTAAAAAGAGGTATAATTTTGGCAAAATAACAGCTAGAGTTGTTTCATATGTTCTGTGAGGTCACATCATAATGCCGAATACATGTGTGAAGAATGAAAGTGTTATCTTAGTAATTTAAGAGAAATCTTCCTATATGCAAAACTTTTTGACGCCGACGCCAATGAAAGGGTAACAACAAAACAAAATTAAAATACATATATGATATAGTCGCGTTAAAAAAAGATCAAGAGCATTACACTGTCTATTTCAAACAGCGTGTATGTTGTCGCTAAGTGCAAAGTTGTCATAGCTGCAGATGTATATATGATTTTATGGATGCTACGGCTATTTAAGGTAGGGACCAAGTGGAGTGATGAGTTATGGTAAATGTTCAAATTCTTATTTAATTTTGATAGTCCCACAAATTCAAATTCTGGTGAGCAGCTTATTAGCTTTCAAAGCTAATAAATGTCTAGTAAACATAATTATCTTTATTGTTCGCAGATTTACTATTTTATGTTCTGGAGGCGGTTAAAACTTTCTTTTTCTTTAAAACGTGTTTATAATCACTGTAAGACCGAATCTATCTAAGTGAAAGTAGGACAAAGTAAGGCCCAAACCTTTTATAAAGTTACTGACTGTATACGAAACCTCATGTGACAGGCAGATTTACATATTTATCCAATGTTTTTGTAAGTCGGATGTTCCATTGTTACGATATGAGTTATCAGCAAAATTTTGACCAAGGTTCATGTAGATTAGGTAGAAATGTGTCATCTACAGTGCTAATAATGTTTTGTATTATTTGATCTAGCGACCTTATTTTTACCCCAATTAACAACTACCGAAAACATAGCCTGAATTACATAGCGACTGGCATTCTTGCCAGGTTTTATTTAATGCTAGTAGAAAATATTGCCTCTAAGGTGATAACAAGATTTCTTCTATGATTTGGCCTAGTGGCCTTGTCGCAAACCCAAAATGATCCTATTGTAAAATTGTCATAAATTCCACCAACTTTAAGACAAATATTCTGGCCGATTTCATGTAAATCAAAACGAAAATGTAACCTCCAGACATACTAATCTAGTTTTTGACTCCCTATAACACATTTTCGGACTTCACCTAGATTTTGTAAAATCGTTTTGATTGAGATTTTTCGTGGACGGTAGTGGAAATGCATGCCATCATTGACTAACAATCTGAGAACCTCCCAGCTACATTAGGTAAAATGTGACCTCTTAGAGTTTAATGTGATAAACCAAGAACCTAGTATTTACCTTATCTACTTAAAACTTGGTTTAAACGTTTTCTGCACGAATTCTATGTCCAGTTCGATACTGTAAACTGTCATCTTGAAGGTCAAATCATGGGAAAATATTGTTAACATTTATAAAAGGAAGCCACGTTGCTTTTCAGATCCTATGACACCCGGTCAAAACATTTGTTTTTGTATCATCAAGGTCAAGTTCAAAACTGTCTCATCCGGGGTTAAGAATTTAGCTACTATATCAAATCATTTTTTATTGTTTGTTTCATGTAGATCGAGTATACTCTGTGGGGTCAAAACCTTTTACATTTTCTCCATGGTCTTGCCTAGTGGCGGTGTCTTGCTCACAGGTAAGTGTTTCTAAGCTGAGCTAAATTTAATGAAAGAAATATTCTGAGCATGATTCACACATATCAGGTAGAAAAGGTAGAAACAAGATTGTTAAAAAGGTATAATGTACATTTGTAATTTGATCTAGCGACCCATTAATATAATACTATCATTCGTACTAGGTTTCATGAAAATAAAGTAGGGAATGTGTTTCAAATTATTAATCCAAGCAAGGTGGTATTCAAAATTGAATCTACATAAATGCATCAAGTATAACTGTGGAAAACCTTTTTAATAAAAATACAAAAACATCAGATTGACAAAGGTTAACGCTTACTAATAAGCTTTGATAATGTGGCAGTTGAGTCCAATAAGTCCAGGGGTGTTCAAAGATAATCCGTCACAGATCTATTGTAAAGCAATTACTGGATTTACCTGTATTGGAATAATAATACCTGTCATGTGTTTACGAATCGGATAGAAATATCCGTCCCGAGGGCACCTGCGCATTGGGCGGTAATGAGGCTTGCCAATTTTTTCTTGCATATCGTATACATGTTAGCATTTTATTCTGGCAGATTATTTTTCTTGTATATCGTATTTTACAAATAACAGGTAGAAATACTTTCTTTATAGCACTCTTTCTTATGGTAGAGCGCGGGAAGTTAACGTCCGTAAGCAGAAGTGACGTCATGATGTTTCGCGTTACGCATCATAACAAAGTTCCACTTTAGTTTCATCGTTTGTAGCGTAACGTTATGTTCTTACGGTAAACTAACGTATTTTGAATCGAGAAATAGGCCTATACTATATGTAACGGAGAAAAAACTATCAAGGTATCTGCTTTTTTCGTATTTTTGCATAAACAGTATATTATCAGTGCATGAACCACTAGTTGTCATTAACAGCACGAGAGTCATCTGGCATGGGGGTGCCAGATGGGTTTTGCCGGCATGGGTAAAATCACCGGAAACGCCAGTCCGGTGTGCAAGAATAATAATATCTGTCATGTGTTTACGAATCGGATAGAAATATCCGTCCCGAGGGCACCTGCGCATTGGGTGGTAATGAGGCTTGCCGAATTACCGCTCATGCGCAGGTGACCGAGGGACGGATATTTCCATCCGATTTGTAAACACATGACTGATATTTTTTCTTGCATATCGTCTACATGTTAGCATTTTATTCTGGCAGATTATTTTTCTTGCATACTGTATTTTACAAATAACAGGTAGAAATATTTTCTTTGTAGCACTCTTTCTTATAGTAGAGCGCGGGAAATTAAATTTTACATAAACAATATATTATCAGTGCATGAACCACTAGTTGTCATTAACAGCACGAGAGTCATCTGGCATGGGGGTGCCAGATGGGTTTTGCCGGTGTAATGAAGTATTTCGACCCCCATAGAATAATGACCCCCGGTCATTATTCTATAGAAAAAGTGACCCCCCGGTCATAGTATTATGACCTCCAGATCATAGTACTATGACTCCCCCACGTGAAGTAAACTGAACCTCACGAAGAATATTGACTCCCGTAAAAAAACGACCCCCGGTCATTTGGTCAAATTTAGTGATAACTCATGTATCTAAGGTCTAATTGCTGCATTTTATGCCCCCACTCGGGGGAGGGGGCATATAGATTTGCCCTTGTCCGTCCGTCCGTCCTTCCGTTTGACCATTAGCCCCAGATACCATCACTTGACACAGAAATCAGAGCATTCCGCAACGGAAAAAGGGATTCTATTTCTAGACGCTGTATCAGGAATATCAGGAAAATAGCAATTCACAATACGTTCACAAAACACACCAGTGTCAATAATCCCTTCAAACTTCGGTATGAAGTAATTCTTCAGAAGAAAACTGCACAAGAAACTGCTAGCATAGAACTTATTATTAATAGAAGTTGCAATACTTAGCAGTGGCAGTAAAGTACGGTAGCGGCAACAATAGAAAGTAGTAGTAGTAGTAGTAGTAGTAGTAGTAGTGGCTGTGGTAGTGGCAGTTGCAGTAGCAGCAGCTGCAGCAGCAGCAGCAGCAGCAGAGGAATAAGTGAGAGCAACAACAGCAGCAGGAGAAGAAGAGGTAGATGTACAAGACGTATTAGTGGAAGCAGGTATAGTAGTATCAGTAGTAGCAGTTGTAGTAGTAGTAGTAGAAGTAGTAGTAGTAGTAGTAGTAGTAGTAGAAGAAGAAGAAGAAGAAGAAGTACATGTAGTAATAGCAATAGAAGTAGCGGCGCCAGTAGTAGTAGTAGTACAATCAAAATGTTAACTATTGGCAATGGAGGGTATTAGAGTTGTAGATCTAGTAAAATTGTCCGTTAGGTTTGGTGGGGATCACTTTTTAATAGATATTATCGTCGAAAGTCTTTTTAGGAGCCGGTGTTTTACACGGAAAGAGTAACTTTTTTAAATAGAATAATGTCCGGGAATCGATATTGTATGAGAGTTCGAATGTAGTAATTTCGGCAGTGAGTATTTTACATGGAAGGAAGGAGTCACTTTTTCTATAGAATAATAACCGAGGTCGTTATTCTATGAGATTCGAAGGGAGTCATCTTTAGGGAGTCAGTATTTTACTTGGAGGGGTCAGTTTTTCTATAGAATAAAGACCGGGGGGTCGTTATTCTATAGAGTTTTCAAAGGGAGTCAGTTTTTTATAAGGAGAGTCAATATTTTACAGGAAAGGAGTCACATTTTCTATAGAATAATGACCGGGGTGTCGTTATTCTATGGGGGTCGAAATACTTCATTACACCGGCATGGGTAAAATCACCGGAAACGCCAGTCCGGTGTGCAAGAAAATAAACAGTGTCGATTGTATTGAGATCAACTGCCACATTATCAAAGTTTCTTAGTATAATTGATATGATTCGATAAGCAAAGCTTAAAGTCCAGTTTTCACTAAGAGTCAGTAAACTATATGAAAAGAAACACCGGATTCATATTCTCTGATATAAATACAAATTTAATGAAGGGGTTTTAAAAAGCGTTAATTTGTGCATAACTGGATTTTTTCTCACAAACGTCACTACAGATTGTAAATACATACATTAAGGTGTAATATTTTTATTATAATATCAGATTAGATTAAACGTAATCAGTTCTAAACAATAATAACACATACTAAGTACGAATTATTCTCGAATTGCCTTGCATCATGGGATAATAAATATCTAAATTTATTTAAACTCCTCAACTTGTGGTCTCTTATAAAATCAAAACAAGAAACCTTCTGGAATAACTTTAAAGCTTAAACAGCTTCATTGTCATATATTATTTAATTGCCCTCATGTTTTCATCATTGTTACAACTGAAAACTAAAATCTAGACATTCCATTTCAACTATGTATTATTCTTAAGAATTAACACAAAGTGTATGTAAAACGCTCGTTTTCCTGATTTTGAAACTATTTCTGATCTATTTTACCGAACGTCCTTAGCTATATCAAATTATCTTTGTGTATGTGTTTAAACCAACGATAAAACAAACGTTCCTTTGTTGTGTTTTTCTTTTGTTTTCTTTGTGTGAATATTCATTTTTCATGTTCATTCTATTCATTTATGTAGATAATAAGTTAATAAATTTGTAGGGCAGTATCTATTTTCTAAACCATTGGCATCCTCACTTGTTATGATCTGGTAAAACATAAATATATACTCAGCGTCACTGAAAAGTTACCACCCTAATGGCCCTTATATTTTAAAAATCATATTGGACTATGTTAAAAGCATAACACGACTACATTTTTGACGCAACTGAGACGTCACTGGTGTAAAGATTGGCATGGTTGACGCCGAACGTTCATGTCGTGAAATTGCACGTCGTATGTGCTGTTCTCACCCGACAGTCATGAAATGGGTTAGGAGACAATCAGACAGGGTCTATGAGTAATAGACCGCGCACAGACCATGAAAAAGTGACGTCGATATTGTATAAAAAAGTAAAGAGGTATATATTAAGTGGTAACTTTTCAATGACGTCCAGTATATATATTCTGCTAGTAATATGGTCGAATTGCAAACCTTTATTAGATATATCAAGTCAGAGCTTATAAGTTTTGAAGCTAAAATCATGCAGAATAAGTGTAGAGTATAAGAGCCTCCAATAAAGGATTTGAAATAATAAATGAAAAAAAATATTGTTTACTTTATTACTTTAGGCTTGCAATATCAGTTACGATAAAATGCAGACATAAGTACAAGATAGACATAAACTGAATGGTACAAGATAGATAAAGAGTAAATGTACAAAGTAGTCATAAAGTAAACGGTACAAAGTAGACAGAAACTAAATGATACAAGATAGTAAAAACTACACTTAAGGTAGACATACACTAAGCAGTACAATATAGACATGAATTAATCGGTACAAAGTAGACACAACATTCTCATAAACTAAATGGTACAAGATACATATAAAAACTAAATAGTACAAGATAGCCATAAATTAAGTGGTAGAAGATAGTCATAAACTAAATGGTACAAGATACGTATAAACTCAATGGTACAATATACATATAAACCTAAATAGTACAAGATAGCCATAAACTAAGTGGTACAAGGTAGCCATAAACTAAATGGTACGAGATAGTCATAAACTAAATGGTAAAAGATAAATACAAACTAAACGGTAGATGATTGCCATCAATTAAGTGGTGCATGATAAACTTAAGCCAAGTGGTACAAGATAAACATAAACTAAGTGGTACAAGATAGCCATAAACTAAATGGTGCATGATTAACTTAAACCAATTGGTACAAGATAAACATAAACTAAGTGGTACAAGATAGCCATAAACTAAGTGGTGCATGATGAACTTAAACCAAGTGGTACAAGATAAACATAAACTAAGTGGTAGAAGATAGTCATAAACTAAACGGTACAAGATACATATAAACCTAATGATACAAGATACATATAAACCTAAATAGTACAAGATAGCAATAAACTAAGTGGTACAAGATAGCCATAAACTAAATGGTACGAGATAGTCATAAACTAAATGGTAAAAGATAGATACAAATTAAACGGTAGATGAATGCCATCAATTAAGCGGTACAAGATAAACATAAACTAAGTGGTACAAGATAGCCATAAACTAAGTGGTACATGATAAACTTAAACCAAGTGGTACAAGATAAACATAAACTAAGTGGTACAAGATAGCCATAAACTAATTGGTGCATGATTAACTTAAACCAATTGGTACAAGATAAACATAAACTAAGTGGTACAAGATAGCCATAAACTAAGTGGTGCATGATGAACTTAAACCAAGTGGTACAAGATAAACATAAACTAAGTGGTACAAGATAGCATAAACTAAATGATGATAA
This sequence comes from Mercenaria mercenaria, assembly GCF_021730395.1. NCBI lineage: Eukaryota > Metazoa > Mollusca > Bivalvia > Venerida > Veneridae > Mercenaria > Mercenaria mercenaria. Next base: position 45,491,533 of record NC_069363.1, on the reverse strand, counting down.
ACTTAAACCAAGTGATACAAGATAAACATAAACTAAGTGGTACAAGATAAACAAACTAAACGGTACAAGATAAACATAAACTAAGTGGTACAAGATAAACATAAACTAAACGGGACAAAATAGGCATAAACTAAACGGTACTAGAAAGACAAACTAAACGGTACATGATAGATTTACATACATTTTCTAATAGGTTACCAAATATACCAGTATTTACTGGACTCCAATGTATGGATGTTATACTTACCGAACCACTGTATTTTGTAATATTACGAATAAATTCGAGTTCTTTTTTATCAAAAACTGTATAACTTATTAATAAACGAGCTGGCCATATACCCAAAGGCACTAAATCGTGTCAAGGTTAGTAATTCTACGTCGGCATGGCTACATGTTCTTATGAGTCTGTTGAAGAATTAAGTGAATCAATACCCTTTGATAACCTTGGGGTTTTGTTGTAGATATAATTGAAACATCGTGATTGACAGTATACTTCTGGATATTTTATATTTCAAACACACAGTTAGAATGCCTTATATTGTAAACTTCGCGCATTTTACTGATTTATAGTTAAACTATTATATGTACAGAAAGTCAGTACAAATGCTATATATAACGTGCAAATACTAGCTAACATATCTGGTGAAATAACCAGGACGTTTGTTTTGAGCGATCATATATTCATCTAAACATAGGTGATTTGAAAAACTGAAGATCAAAAGAACAAATTCAATGTTATTGATATATTTGATTATTTTTCTGCATTTATTTCGAACCACTACTGATGAAATAAGATAAAAATCTTAAGAATGTATTTTTATTTTACAGAATACTGATGTTTTTGAAATTTTAGATCGGTTCTTTTCAGATAAGTTTTTTTAAAAGGAAAGGCAGCGTTGTTTCAGTGTTGATTTCATCTGAATCTGAGAGACCCTCTTAAAATATCTAAGGCAGTGAAAGAATTTTCGAAATCGGCTAAGAAATAAGAAACATCATTTCAATGATTTATAAAAATGATAGTCATTCGTATCCATGGTAACATTAAAAATGGCGAATTTAATTCATTTTTACATATTTGCTGTAACTGTATTTCTTTAGTTTGTAAACAATTCCTCTACGTTCTCTACGTTTTCTAACTAGAACGAAAGAAATGATCATGTTTAACATCTTAAAGTCAAGAATCTATAGAAATTTACCTATCTCAAAGGTACTTACTAAATGAATTAATACGACGGAGTATAAATGACGTCATAAACACACTAGAAATGGCTGCTATATTTAGCAATATTCTTGAATTTCAAAATATCTCTCCAAAAGCGATTTCAATATTATGAATGACTGGACAATCGCTTTCATATAAACCCAGCTTATTGTTAGGCATTCCTTCCCTTTAAGAAGTAGATTTCAGTCAAAAAACATTTAGTTGGAACAATTTCTTTCTGGTCATTATTTGTTGATAAATATATAATCATATGACAGAGTAAACAAATACAATGAAAATTCGTGTTAGGTATATATTAAGTCATCACAACTAGCCACAGTCGTTAGGCGTTGTTTAAACATTCTCTGTCAAAAACGTAAAATGATTTATTATATTGCAGAATTAGAATTATTATATTATGAAATTCTAACATCGCTCGATTTTTGTCAGTTCATCAAAGAAGACTTTCAAACGTTGTATATTAAATTTCTCAGATATACAACGGTTTAGGAGTGCGGACCGGTGAATGGCCATTATGATGTCACTTATGACGTAAAATTGCCAGCTGACGTCCGATTCACTGCTGCTTAGATGAATATATTTCAGCATAATTTTAATAATAATATTCCTATGAGCATATTAAAATGAAAATAACTGAGATCTTCTCCTGTTTTATTGTCTGATATTCAACAGTTAATTGGTCAAATGTTTGGATATTTACAAGTCCATATGATTAACTTCCTGCCCATCTGAACTCTGAACAGTAGTAAATCAGACGATAAACCACGCGAAAAACTTTTGTGTTTATTAAGTGATAAAGCATAAGCGTGAAACAAACCGAAGAAGTCATATGCAGTTTGAAATAATTTCACGTACAGGCGTAACCAGAGTGAATTATTCTGCATGGCGTATAACTGATTCAGAATGTTTAATTTGATATAAACACCTTTCTGCTATATATTTGTTCAATTCTTTTACATATCTTGATTGCTACAAGTAGGTCGATGTGACATTGAAAATAAAACGGATACAGTACAGAATACTGAATATACACTTTAACATGGTACATCACAATTCCCGTTGAAATATTTACACGCACAGAAGCATTCCAAAAGCTGTCTTTAAGAAACGATTTATTTGCTTTTGAGATATCTTACGATGCAATTAATCAAACCTGATAAAATATAGCAATTAATATGAAATAGAAATGAAATGTTGCTATCTGCAAAGAATTGCGGTCTGAGTATTGTAATTATAGGGTTCCCTTAATATCGTGTATAAAATGCATTGGTTGCTCCTTTTGCCACCAAACATACTCTATATTACACTATTTCAATATCCAAACTAGAACTACATAGCATATATTCTGTCATTAAATTACCACTATGAATCAATGTGTTCTGGTCATTTGTGTTGAAACTAGAATGTGTCTGTAGGACACAGGGTGTGCCCCCACTGGTACATTTGTCATAAATGAGGGCCAATAATTCAAATGTCTTAATGGGGTATAGCCTCAACAATCATTTTATGAAAATGATTCATTATTCTAGGCCCTTAATTTTTTGAGCTATGAGCATCACAAACAAAAAATCCACTATTTTGGTTATTTCACGGGCTATAACTCTGTAATAAGAGCTAAGATTCTCAAGAGGAATGCCAAGTGTGCAAGTTCACATCACAATAAAGACTCCAGCAAGGTTTCCTGAATTTACGTCTGATACTTTTTGAGCTAGGCACATAATTTGGTGAAAAAGTGCATTTTTTTTACTATTTCAGGGGCCATAACTTTAAAAATAGGGGGTGGAGCCAGCCAAAAAATTAGAGGTGTGCAAATTCATATCATGATAAAGAGTTATGCAAGTTTTCAACCATTTATATTAAATACTTTTTGAGCTAGCTGCATCACAAGGTGAAAATGTGTATTTCTGACTATTTCAGGGGCCATAACTCTAAAAATAGGGGGCGGACCCAAATGAAAAATAGGAGGTGCACAAGTTCATATCAGAATTAAGACTCATGCAAGTTTTTCATGAATCTATATCAAATACTTTTTGAGCTAGACATGTCACAAGGTACAAATGTGCATTTTTGACTATTTCAGGGGCCATAACTTTAAAAATAGGGGGTGGAGCCAGCCAAAAAATTAGAGGTGTGCAAATTCATATCATGATAAAGACTTATGCAAGTTTTCAACCATTTATATTAAATACTTTTTGAGCTAGCTGCATCACAAGGTGAAAATGTGTATTTCTGACTATTTCAGGGGCCATAACTCTAAAAATAGGGGGCGGACCCAAATGAAAAATAGGAGGTGCACAAGTTCATATCAGAATTAAGACTCATGAAAGTTTTTCATGAATCTATATCAAATACTTTTTGAGCTAGACATGTCACAAGGTAAAAATGTGCATTTTTGACTATTCAGGGGCCATTACTCTGAAAATAAGGGGCCGACCCAATGAAAAATTGAAAGGTGCGCAAGTTCATATCATGATCAAGACTCATGCAAGGTGTCATGAATCTATATCAAACACTTTTTGAGCTAGGCGTGTCACAAGGTGAAAATACGCATTTTTTACTATTTCAGGGGCCATAACTCTGAAAATTGGGGGCAAAGCCAGATGAAAAATAGGAGGTGCGCAAGTTCATATCATAATCAAGACTCATGCAAGGTTTCTTGTATCTATATCAAATACTTTTTGAGCTAGACATGTCACAAGGTGAAAATGTACATTTTTGACTATTTTAGGGGCCATAACTCTAAAAATAGGGGGCGGAGCCAGATGAAAAATAGGAGGTGCGCAAGTTCATATCATGATTAAGACTCATGCAAGGTTTCATCAATTTATATCGAATACTTTTTGAGCTAGGCGTGTCACAAGGTGAAAATGTGCATTTTTGACTATTTCAGGGGCCATAACTCTGAAAATAGGGGGCAAAGCCAGACGAAAAATAGGAGGCGCGCAAGTTCATATCATGATAAACACTCATGCAAGGTTCCATCAATTTGTATCAAATACTATTCGAGCTAGGCGCGTCACGACCTTCGGACGGACGGACGGACGCACGCACGGATAAGACCAAATCTATATGCCGCCCCCACCACTCATGGGAGGGGGAGGGGGGGGGGCACAATAAAAATCTGTTCTGTCTGTCCTGTTCACTCCTTACATTATCATACCAAATATTGACATAAGATGTTGCAGTGTAATATACATCCGTTCTAAATCAAGTTAAAATATTCATTTAATTGGTATCCAGGAATTCATTTATAAGCTCTACATCAAATCTGTCCTTTTTTGGCTCATTTCGCTTCATTTTGTATCTAACCAGCTGTTTTAATGATACAAATTTAATACCATAACAGTACCCGAAATTATTAGGATCATAAAATAAATCCCATGCATCCTTTGGCCCACTGTCACTGAAATGGTCCTCACCCCATGCACGTTCTTGTGAGACGGAATTGTTCTTAAAAGCATGAGCTTGTACAGAAATTCCATGGCGACTTCCAAGTAAGGACTTATCAATATCATGTAAGAATAAAAGGTCAACATCTGTTCGTTTGCGCAGACCGAACAAACCAAGCACTGTTCCAGAGTCAATCATGACGTCATCTCTACCCACGTATATACCTGGTAGTGTACTTACTGGTGTTATAGATGAACGACTGGCAACTTCTTTCGCAATTAATTTACACTCAGACGCATTCTTAGCGTGATTCATGAATTGTATAGAATTCGGATTTAATATCATTTCTGCTAATATTAAATTCTCCTCTGCGCTATCGGGAATGTGAGCTGTAGATTTAAAAACTTTATCATTGTAAAGTTTTCTTATTGCATGTTTACACTGAACTAGAGCCCTTGCATCGTTTGCATAGACAAAGAGAAATAATGCTTTGTGTGTTGAATTATAATTTAACAGCATCTGTTGAACTTTAGTTTCCAGCCAAGTTTGTTGTCCATACATATGAGATATCAGTTGCCGTATTCCGCTTTTAGTGAAGTTGATTTCTCTTTCATATAAAATGTCATTATCTGCTGAGCATCGTCCTTTCACAATTTCACGCATAGCTTTATCTTTGCCGCGGTTGTTTGAAAATACGGAAATAATAGATACTGTTTTGTTCAAGAACTTCAACTTCAATTGAATTTTCATCCATTCTAACATAACCACATTTAACTCCATCTCCAACATCCCTTGGCTTTTGAAGAACTTATATCCCCAGTGAAAACGTCGCGTATATTTGTGGTGTTCAAAGCTTGCATCCTCCGACAAAATTACTGCAGCTGCTAGTCTGTGTGCACCATTTAGAAGAAATCCACTTCTATCTATTGGAATCCTTGACATGCTAGAATTGAATCCTAAATTCTTGGTGCTTTCTATGGTCTTATGGAACGATAAAATGAAGTCAGATTTTTTATTTTTATTTCTGCATGGTAATTTTCCATCGAACCAGGATTTATCTCTTTTGTTGCAGTATTCTTTGAAATTATTCCATACTCGTAAATGTTCGGCATAAGCGACTTGCACTACTTGTGGAACTTGATTTTTATGAGCATAGAAATATGCATATACCATTTTGATTATCAAATCAAATCTATCGGATTGTAAGTAATTTGAAGGATTTTCATATAGTGAGTTTGTATTGCTACTTTGGTTTCTATTTGCAATGATTCGGACCTGATTGCTTTGAGAAATATTGCCTGTCATGTGACGAACTGGCAGAGCAAACATAAAATGGAACATATATGCTGTGAATGTTAAACATATGCATACCAACCATAACAGTCTTTTTATTATCGTTTCTTTTCTATAACAACATAACACTTTTTGCAAAAGCATATTCGCTTTTCTTGTAAATTGCAGTAGGCAATAACTATTCTGTGTGTCAGCTTTATTTTAGAGCAGGTATCAGTTTGCACATGATAACCTAATCTTAACTTCGCACAGTCGTAATGTTCACTGCGTCACTTAATGCCACAAAGTTCCTTCAATCATCTCGATGAAGTAACAAAGGTCAATCTGAAAAATAAAAAAAAAAAAAGATAAAAGAGATAACTAAACACCATCTTGAGATGTTACCATCTGCCATTAAAATATAGATTTGTGTTACAGGAACGATGTGTCGTCGTTGGAAGATGTTTCTCCCTGTCCGAGAAGTGTGGCAACGGACACCATCAGAGCTATAGTTGATGGTGATTCATACCCCCAAAAAAATATTGGTTGAAAAGGTTAGTAAAGTACTCAGTCATACTCATTGCATCCTGTTAAATTCTACTCACTGTGTATTTTATTATAAACCTGAAAAAATATTTGAGCCGCGCCATGAGAAAACCAACATTAGAGCGTTTGCGACCAGCATGGATCCAGACCAGCCTGGACATCCGTGCAGTCTGGTCAGGATCCATGTTGTTCTCTCTCGAAGCCTATTGCAATTAGAGAAACCGTTAGCGAACAGTATGGATCCTGACCAGACTGCGCGGATGCTGGTCGCAAACGCACTTTGTTGGTTTTCTCATAGAACGGCTCATTTTAATATTCGACAGGGAGTTATATTTTATGTGATTTAAGTCTCATATTTATCCACTCACTCCCAGTAAAATCCAATGTGACCAGCCTCCTGTTCTAAACAATTCTAAGAATACTTCTAATCTAATAAAAACAATCATCTTCTAATGATGGTTAATTATAATTTTCTTATATTTTTATGCAATAGAATAGAAAAGGGGGTTAATTTACAGGTCGTCCACCATGACATAAATGAAAATATTGCAGGCCCAGTTGTTTTGAGCTAGCTTGTTTGTGGTTGGTAAGGGAAGGAGGGACCGGCAGCCTCTTTGACAGCCACCCACCTCCCCCGCCCCCTCGTCCACTCACCCACCCCTACTTGTTTATCATGTTGTACAGAACGGGTTATCGCAAATCGCTTCGTGTTTAAAGGGATTACTGAAATATTGTTTTTATCAGATGAACGAATGCAAAAAGTATGAAAAATGATTCAGTCAACTGAATTATGGTAAATCATGAAATGAGCTGTTCGACCAGCATGCATCCGCGCAGTCTGGTCAGGATCCATGCTGTCCGCTTTCAAAGACTATTACAATTAGAGAAACCGTTAGCGAACAGCATGGATCCTGACCTGGAGCTAGTTGTTCGAAACTTTTAACAGGTGATTAAGCTAACAGCCGATTAACTTTTAAATTAATATTTTGACACTTTAGAAAACTCAGAAAAACAAATGTACGACTTGAGGTTTATAAACACTAAAATGTCTTTACAGTAAAAATAAAACATCAAACTAGTGTTTCCCACCAAGACTAGTATTTTGAATCAAAATTTAACAGGTGATTAGTTTAACAGTCTGTTAAAGTTTCGAACAACTGGGCCCAGACTGCGCGAATGCGCACGCTGGTCTGGATCCATGCTAGTCGCAAACGCACTATGTTTGTTTTCTCATGGTGCGGCTCAAATACTGTTAGCGGAGTTACAGACATTGTACTAAATGATATATTTGATGATACGAAACGAATACTCAGTTTGAAGCAGAGTAAGTGATTTCAAAGATGGTAAGAGCACCGAAACTTTAACCAAAATCTGGAAACCTACGACAGATACGCTTATTCTTCGAACAATGGAATAATGTTTCCTTTTTTTGGCAAAATGATCATAATAGTATGTAAGCAAGTTGTTTAACCACGCTTGCCAAAACACAGGAACATTAGAAATTACATGAATAACATTAATTAACGGGCAAATACAGAGAATTAATATCTCCCGCCAAATAAGTTGTTTTGTGAATGTGGTGGGTATATTTAAAAAACATTTATTCCCAGATATACGCAAGTTATGTACAAAAGGACCTGGGGTCATGGGTTTGATCCCCACTGGGGTGACGACCACGACTTCTCATTGGTTTTTGCAAGAAGCGAACTCGAGAGTGGTTCAAATAAGCTTGAAGCTTTCATCACAATCGAGCTAAAATAAATTACAATGTAGTATAAACTAAAAGGACTGTTCAGCGTTTTTTAAAAAATCAAGGGGAAAACTAGAGCCGCTTTTGAGAAAAGCGCATGTTTCCCATAACTGCCTAATCATCTGAATAATAGTATATGAGTCAACCATGCACCAAGACTTCAACTGCCTAATCATCTGACATGATTAGGTCTTGGGGCATAAATGACTCATATATTACTATTCATATGATAAGTTGTATATGAGTCATTTATGCAACAAGACATAATTCAAGAGCCATAATTCCGAAGTGCCTCGGCGGATTTGGCTTGTTATCGAACTTGGCCAAGGATTTATTGGCAAACACATTTCGTTCAAGTTTGAAGATCGGATGAGAAATGTTCGACTTAGAGAGGGGACTAGATTTGTGACAGACGGACACACACACACACACACACACACACACACACACAAGCAGGAGTAAATCATTACTATTAGAATTATGCAAACAGACCGGTCTGCGCATTTTAAACGGTCGGGTAGGTGATGATAACTATATTGGCCGTTATACTTTTGTAGGTCACAGAGGCTCGAGTGTCGTTGACTATGTTATTGGTACACAGAATTTATTTTCGTATATCGATATGTTTAAAGTCTCCCATCCAAATATATCATCGGATCACTGTCTTATTGACTTTACGCTAACTTTTTAATATAAAAACTATATCGAACATTGAGATTACTTGTGAGGAAAGTGGGTATGTGAAAGATAAATATGTTTGGACTAGTGGACGGAAAGATGACTATATTGAGGGACTGTCCTATTTAGAGACCATCAGTAAACTTGAAGCTTTTAATAATAATGTTGTTAAATCTACCTGTAAGAATGACATTGATTCTTGTATAGATGAATTAGCATACATTGTTGATGGAGTAGCGTCCCCTTTATTTAAGCGTACTTCAAGTAAATACACATCAAATGATCATACAAATATAAATTATGGTCAAAATTGGTATACAAATAAATGATATGAAAAAAGATGTATTTTTTATAGAATGTTAAATATATATAGATTAGATAAATCTGAAAGCAATAGATTAAATATGGTTAATGCTAGATCTCAATATAAAAATTGTACTCGAAGGTGTAGAACTGATCACGATAAAAGAGAAACTCAAAAATTAGCAGAGGCTAAACATAAAAACGCAAAATTATACTGGAATATGCTTAAAAAGTCTGCCGGAATTAAGCAATCTAACATTTCTTTGGATATTTTAGAGCAATATTTTAAATCTGTAAATAACCCTGGTGATCATTTCTTTACACCCGACGAAGATATTATGTACTTTATTGAACGATATGAACGTGATGAATTCAGTACAATGTTTGAAGAATTAAATGTACCTATTAGTGAACAATCATTATCAAAAGCTATTAGCCAGTTAAATTCAAATAAAAGTGGTGGACCAGATATGTATTTAAACGAGTTTTTCATTCATGGAAAACATGTATTAACACCCTTTTTGTTGTCACTTTTTAATAACATATTTGAAACTGGATACTTTCCAGACAGCTGGTCTGAAGGTTTTGTTGTACCCTTACATAAAAAGGGAAGCATCAATGATGAAAATAACTATAGAGGCATTACTTTTTTAAGTACATTAGGAAAACTTTTTACACGAATTTTAAACAACTGGTTATCAGAATGGGCTGAGAAGTATTCCGTTTATGTTGAGGCTTAATCGGGTTTTAGACCAAATATGGCTACAACAGATAACATTTTTGTTTTACATGGACTTATTACGCATATGATTAATAGCAATAAGCAGTTATATTGTGCATTTATTGATTTTAGTAAAGCCTTTGACAATGTAGTTAGAGATAATTTGTGGTCAAAACTTATAAAACTTGAAATCAGAGAAAATATATTAGAGATACTTAGATCCATTTATGCTGCAGTCAAGTCTAAGGTGAAATACTGTAATAAGTTAAGTAACTCTTTTGATTGCATGGTGGGAGTTAGACAGGGTGAAGGTTTATCTCCCTTCCTATTTTCCATGTTTTAAATGACATAGAAGACAGTTTTATAAAAAAAAATGGCCTTTCAGGCATAGATGTGCACATGTTCAAAGTATTTGTAGTATTATATGCTGACGATATAGTGATATTTGCAAACAGCAGTGCTGAGCTGCAAAATAGTTTAGAAGTTTTATCAGAATATTGTAAAAGATGGAAATTAGTTGTTAACACATTAAAAACAAAAAATATGGTTTTCAGAAAAGGTGGTCGTTTACCTGCAAATCTTTGTTTTTATTGTAAAAATCAGGAAGTTGAAATAATAAATAAGTTTGTATATTTAGGTATTGTGTTCACCACCGGTGGTTCTTTCTCTGAGGCACAAAGTACACTCAGCGGTCAAGCCTTAAAGGCTATCTTTAAGACGAACAAATACTTATATAAATTTACGCAAATATCTGTTAAACATAGATTAGAATTATTTGACAAACTCATTACACCTATTCTTAATTACGGAAGTGAAGTTTGGGGTTTTAATCATGGTTCTTAGATGGAAAGTATTCATTTACAGTTTTGTAAGCGTTTACTGGGAGTAAAGAAAAACACTCAGAATGACTTTTTTTAAGGAGACCGCTGGGCAGAATGCCGTTTGAGTGTCATAGATGTTTTTAACATAATTAAATTTTGGGTAAAACTATTACAAACGAATGAAAATAAATATACTAAAAAGGTTTATCTTATGCTGAAAGACGACGTTGATATTAACCCAAATAAGAAAAGTTGGTGCTCCTTGTTAAAAGACTTACAATGCATTCTTGGATTCTATAATGCTTGGTTTTTTCAAGATGTGGGAAATGCGGAGCTGTTTTTATGTAATATTAAACAACGAATTAAAGATCAGTTCTTACAAAACTGGTCTGGTAGATTAACTGACTCAAGCAGAGCCACATTTTGTAAATATATATCAAGTTTTACTGTCCAACCATATTTAGACATTTTAAACCTAAGAAAATTTCGTACCAGTTTAACAAAGTTAAGAGTTTCGTCACATAGGCTCGCTATTGAAACTGGTCGATGTTCCAAACCTGTAAGCACGCCGTTGATTGAAAGAAAATGCGGTGCTTGCAATATTTATGCTAGAATGTAAGATATTTAATGTTTTACGAAAGAGATATATACCTATGTACTATTGGAAACGCCCAAATATGCAGAAACTTGTAGACTTGCTTAACAATGATAATGAACATATTATAAAAAAAATTGGGAAACTATATTTGCAAGGCATTTAGCCTAAGAAGCAGTATCTTATATAATAACGAATAATTTGAATTTTACATCAAATAAGAATATGATCGTAATCAATTATCACATTATATTTAAATGTCAGACATTTTACATTGATATAAAGTAATGATTCCTTGCTAGGTCTTATGTCATATAATAAGACCAAGTATACGGGAATAGTTTTTATAATGGTAGGGTCTCTATATTTTGAAATATGTCTACTTCAGTATGTATATATATATATTGTTACTACGTATGTTATCACCATAGCTTGACCTTGCTGCAAACGTTTCGATTTTTGAACAAGGTCAAGCGAAAAATGGATAATCTTTCATATATTGTTCTCGTTTCCACTTATTGTACCCCCCGACAACAAAGTTGTAAGGGGGTATACTGGTTTCAGGTTGTCTGTCTGTCTGTCTGTCTGTTCGTCTGGCCGTCTGGCCGTAGACGCAATCTTGTGCGCACCATCTCTCCTTATCCCCTTGACAGAATTTAATGAAACTTCACACAAGTGATCAGTACCAACAGTAGTTGTGCATGGGGCATGTTAGATTCTTTTAGAAAAAAAATTGCAGAGTTACGGGACTTTGTTTTTTGTTACTATACTATATACATAGACACAATCTTCTGCGCACCATCTCTCCTCATCCCCTTGACACAATTTAATGAAACTTCACACAAGTGATCAGTACCAACAGTAGTTGTGCATGGGGCATGTTAGGTTCTTTTAGAAAAAAAATTGCAGAGTTATGGGACTTTGTTTTTTTGTTACTATACTATATACATAGACACAATCTTGTGCACACCATCTCTCCTCATCCCCTTGACACAGTTTAATGAAACTTCACACAAGTGATCAGTAACAACAGTAGTTGTGCACGGGGCACGTTTGGTTCTTTCAGAAAAAAAATTTGCAGAGTTATGGGACTTTGTTTTTTTTTGTTACTATACTATATACATAGACACACTCTTGTGCGCGCCATCTCTCCTCATCCCCTTGACACAATTTAATGAAACTTCACACAAGTGATCAGTAACAACAGTAGTTGTGCACGGGGCATGTGAGGTTCTTCCAGCGACAAGAATTGCAGAGTTATGGGACTTTGTTTCTTGTTAAAATACTATGTACATACAATCTGCATATGCAATCTTGTGCGTGCCTAATCTACCAAACCCTTACACACAATTTAATGAAACTTCACACAAGTGATCAGTACCAACCCTAGTTGTGCATGGTGCATTGTGCATTTTACATTCTTTTAGATAAATATTCTGCATAGTTATGGGACTTTGTTTTTTGTTACTATACTGTATGTCAGGATACTGGTTATATGACCCAGGGAATTGCCTACGCCTTTAGTATCTTGAACAATGGTTTGGGTCCAATCGCTAAGGTGACTATGTCTTAGACTAGCTGACAAACGATGTAGAATGTCCTTTGTTAAAACGTATAGCTGGTGAGACCAAATATCTCATATATAGAATTTTCCTCTGGCTACCTTGCCTAAATGATTCGTGTACCAATGATTCGTAAATGATTTCTATTATGAGCTAGTCAATTTCAGGGATCAGGCAAATCACTAAATGTTTCAAACTATCAATCTTCAATAAAAAATGATTAGCTCAAACTCCTATAGGCTGGAGACTCTATACTTGACTGGTCTTTTTGTTGAAGTTCCTGTCAGATAATGTCTTTGAATCAACAACATACGAGTCCTATCGCATAGATGCTCGGCCTCTGTCCTTTCAAACTCTATATAATTGCCCTGACTCCTGGATACTCAGCGCTTATATGCTATCATATGTAGCATTGAACTACCATATAGGTATATCCCCGATGCCTTGGCTGTACTTCGCCAATAATGCTGAATCGTCTATAAGCTGGAACCCTCCTACTATCTCAGTAGATTACCAAACTCTGGGTCTCTGTCTCCGCTTCCCGATGCTCAGCTTATATATGCTATCGTATATAGCATTCAACTACCCTTAAGGTAAAACTCCTATGCGCTGGCCCTATAGCTCGAAACCTTATCGAAATTCTGTTACTCTTCTTTAGTCTAAAAACTTCCAAAGTCTTCTTTTTAATAATTTATCCGCCCTGACAGGGTTACTGCAATAGTCTCCTTATCAAGGTACTGGGATAAATTATTAGTTGAATCCTCGATGTGTCTTCTTCGACCGCTGGATACCGAATGAGCTCTCTATCATTCATCTACCTATTTATACCCCAGCAGACGTGCTATTTTTAGAACTTGTTTCTGATTGGTCCAAATTTAAACATAACGTTTTACAACGAGTACTTGCTCTGTCAAATATCTGGTTCCCTTTAACTTTTGTATATGACATATTGTGTGATGCTGGGATCCAGCTATCTATATAATGAACCCAAATCAGCGACAAATGACCCAAATTCTATTAATTACAGCAATTCAACAATAATTATAGCAATGACAACATGAAAAGGGAGTCAAGCACTATCTGTACTTATGTGTTACGTTATCAATATATATTAAATATACAAATTATTCTGACACTGTATACATACAGTCTATATACATACAGTCCACATAATTATGCAATCTTGTGTGCGTCAAATTGCAATGTACTGTGTCAGTGCATGCGGGGGGTACATTCATCACCTTTAGTGATAGCTCTAGTTAGTAAGTAATGTTTCGTTGTTTGTAATAATCTATGTATATTTGATGCATACTTTTCATTTAAACTAGTATATGAACTTCAGAACATGTGACTAGGTTAGATTAAATACAAGAACATGTTGTAATCGTAAAGAAAGATATACCTTGCATGTGATATTGTTGACCGTTTATTTTCTTACATCAGCTAGAAACATATATTTGTGGTCAGTTATACTCGCTTGTAACGTACTTTATAACACAAGAACTTGTATTTATAGTACATACGATGTATTTGTGTTAGTTTGTTGACCCTGTTATTGTAGAACACATGTCTAAAGTGATAACTTAATCATATAATCACATGTTATATGTTATGATGGTTTTCGGTTATATCATATTTACTGTATCGCCATATTTGTATATATGCTTTGTTATTCCTCATCGAGTCTCTGACCTTCTGGAGGAAATGAAATAAACTTGTCATTAAATTCTCCTACCACAGTGGTGTGGGAGACATAATTCCTTAGTGATCTATAAGTTTCATTAAATGGCAATAACTTTGCAGTTTGATGAGACACGCATGCATCACCGACCCATGGTTATCTATATTTGTATTAATTTATTGACGATAGATTACTTTGTTATATCAGAATTTAGGAATCGTAAAATAATTAAAGAGCAATAATTCTGGGTAATAAAGAGATCTTGCGACACTGCCCTATAGTGATCCTTATTTGTGTAAATGTTTCATGAAGATAGATCAATAGGTTACTTACAGCTAAAAACCCTTAATTTGTACAAAATCAAGGGGTGGGGGTTGGGGGGGGGGGGGGGGGGTAGGTAAAGGGGAATAGTACTACATGTGAGCAAAGGTCTTGTGCTAATTAATCATTATGTAAGGATTGGTGATTGTAATTAAAGTACATTTTCAATTATAAGCATTCTCATTTGTTTTACAAGGAGAAAATCTGTTTTTACTGGGTCAACGGGGATAATATTAGGACTGAGCGAAGGTCATGTGCTAAATAATAACTATATGGGGTTTAGTGATTCTAGTTGCAATACTTTTTGAATTATAAGCATTTCCTTTTTATTCAAACAAAACAAATCAAGGGGGATAACTCTGATTTTAATGGGAATAATGTTATGTGTGAGCAAAGGTCATGTGCTCATTGATAATAATATTATGTGAGGTTAATTGATTCAAGCTTAAATATTTTTTGAATTATAAGTATTTTCAATTTCGGACGGACGGACGGACGGACGCACGCACGCACGCACACACGCATGCACATACGCACCAACGTACGGACGAACATCCGGACAGACACACCAAAACAATATCCCTCCACCTTTGGCGAGGGATAATTAAATCTGTAAGAAGATGCTTTGGAAGCATAGACCGCAACAAAGCAAACTAATAGCAAAGTCGGTTTGATTGAGTTTGTTTGTGAGAAGTTTTGAGATGTGCTATAGGTCACACGCACCGGCTTCAGTGGAATTCTATTATACAGATGCATTGAATATATCAAATCAATTGAAAAAGCAGGACAACCTTCTAATGCGCGTTTAATAATTTGACAAATTAATATTTTAACAAGCAAATTCGATGAATTGGTATCCCCCGCCGAAAGGGTTTGTGGTGAGGAATGGCAAAAAGATATATCCGGCAAAAAGTTAAGGATGTTAATAATATTGTCTTTGAGTGGTTTGGCACCAGGTGTTGCTGTTTTACATGTACATTTGACATAAAAGATCAGATGTCCTTAAGAGAACACAGATAAGATATCTTGAACATGGCTGAGGGCAAGGTTTGTGCAGTCACAACTTAACATGTTGAAGGTTTGAACATTTAAAAAAAAAAAAGGAATGGAAATATCTATATCTATATATAGATATATGTATATATTTATTTTTTTAGGGGGTGGGGGTGCAGGGGAACGGGAGAGGAAACAAAATTTCACATGCTGATTATAAATATTGATTGAAAATTAAAAATTAAAAAAAAAAAAAAAGGTAAAAGGGTGAAGTTGGAGGTGGGGGGGGGAGGGGGGTGCAGAGGATGCTTGATCAGTGGTGGTCATGACTGGGTGGAGAAGTGAGGTGGGGGAATGGTACAACTTGGAAGGTTTGAAAAAAATCTAAAATAAGAAATGAAAAAAAAGATTTTGGGGGGAGGGGGGTTGGGAGGGGGAGGGGGTGTGACCAATGCAAGGGGGTGACCAGGTGTGGGTGCGCAACTTCACATGTTTATAATAAATGTTCACAGAAAAGAATGAAAGAAATTTAATGAAATTCTGCCAAATGGTAAGTTTGTTATGTACAAATATGTGGATTTTTAGACAATTAAAGGGCAATAACTCTGAAGTTACAAAAAGAAATCCGTACAAAATTGTCTGTGCACAACCACATTATAGTGCTCTAAATTCTGTTAAAGTTTCATAGTTCTAGGTCAAATATATCAAAAGTTATGATGCAGAAATTGGCATATCTATAGATCTATAGTACCCTATATAGTTAACACTAGAAACTTCTAAGGGCCATAACTCTGGTGTTACTTGGGCAATCTGTCTGAAACTTGATGGGCCTCATAACCTCATAGTGGTGAACATGTATGTGAAGTTTGTTTGAAAAAAATCTAAAATAAGGAATGAATTTTTTTTTTTTTTTTTTTGGGGGGGGGGGGGGGGGGGGGTGGCGGGGGATAGTGGGGGAGGTGTGTGATCAAGGTAAGGGGGTGACCAGGTGTGGGTACACAACTTCACATGTTTACAATAAATGTTCATGGAAAAGAATGAAAGAAATTTAATGAAATTCTACAAAATGGTAAGTTTGTTATGTACAAATATGTGGATTTTTATACAATTAAAGGGCAATAACTCTTAATTTACAAATAAATCCAAATGAAATTGTGTGTACACAACCACATTATGGTGATCTAAATTCTGTTTAAGTTTCATAGTTCTAGGTCAAATATATCAAAAGTTATGATGCAGAAATTGCCATATTTATAATACCCTATATAGTTAACACTAGAAAGTTCTAAGGGCCATAACTCTGGTGTTACTTGGGCAATCTGACTGAAACTTGACGGGCCGCAAGAACTCATTGTGGTGAACATGTATATGAAGTTTTAAATAAATATTCCCAACCATTTCCTAGATATGGCTCCGGACGGACGGACGGACGGACGGACGGAAAGACGGAAGGACGGACGGACGGACGGAAAGACGGACGGAAGGACGGACGGAATGACGGACGGACAACGCCAAAACTATATCCCTCCGACTTTCGTCGGGGGATAATAAGTGCAGTTTCACAATACCTTCCTTTTTAATAAAAGAAATAGGATCCCAGGCTTACGCAAAAGCATGCGAGGATGCGGAAGAAACTAATATCAATTTTTTGTTTGTATTTAAGGAGGTAGGTTACCTTGTTACTCTAGGGTAAATTCTGTAGCAATTTATTACGGAATTCCGTTAGGGCCATCGCCTTTGAATATGTTGATCTGAAACGCGATACTCGATAGTACGATAATGAAAACGCGACAACACGATGGTGATAACGCGATTCTACGCTAACGAAAACGCGATAATACGATAGTACGATGATGATAATGCGACTTACTATCGCGTCTTCGCAATCGTTTTTGTCGCGTTTTTACCATCCTACTGTCGTATTATCGCGTTTTCGTTATCGTAGTATCGTAATTTCGCCATTTCATTATCTTACTATCGCGTTATCATGATCGAACTGTCGAGTTATCACCATCGTATTCTCGCGTTATCATCATCGTACTATCGCCTTCCGGTACCAAGTTGCACTTCCGGTACCAAGGTGCACAGAAGAATTTCACCTCCAGTGTTCTGGTTTCTATTTATCTTGTTATTTAAGCACTGTTAAAATTCAAAATGATTTCTATTGCTTTTCCACTGGTTGTATAACGTTTTTTTCAGCTAAAACCAAATATGTAGTTTGGCACAAACTCTGCAGGTCAATCGCTTTGAGTTTTCTATATAGTATAAGATTAACAAGCAAATTCGATGAATTGGTATCCCCCGCCGAAAGGGTTTGTGGTGAGGAATGGCAAAAAGATATATCCGGCAAAAAGTTAAGGATGTTAATAAGAAGCAAATAATTTCATTAGTCAAAATCAATTTAACAGAAAACAAATGTTTAATTAAAGAGTACACAATAAATGTATGATACTTTGATCCGGACTAAAGAATTTATTTTGAATGGGATATGCTTACTGTAATAAGCTTAGCTTTTAAAATTAAATGCAGTTAATTGAAATGTGAGCTTGAAGTTTAACTGGAATGAAATATTGTCTTTGAGTGGTTTGGCACCAGGTGTTGCTGTTTTACATGTACATTTGACATAAAAGATCAGATGTCCTTAAGAGAACACAGATAAGATATCTTGAACATGGCTGAGGGCAAGGTTTGTGCAGTCACAACTTAACATGTTGAAGGTTTGAACATTTAAAAAAAAAAAAAAGGAATGGAAATATATATATATCTATATATAGATATATGTATATATTTATTTTTTTAGGGGGTGGGGGTGCAGGGGAACGGGAGAGGAAACAAAATTTCACATGCTGATTATATATACATGTATTGATTGAAAATTAAAAATGAAAAAAAAAAAAAAAAAAAGGTAAAAGGGTGAAGCTGGGGGGGGGGGGGGGGGGGGGGGGGCGGAGGATGCATGATCAGTGGTGGGCATGACTGGGTGGAGAAGTGAGGTGGGGGAATAGTACAACTTGGAAGGTTTGAAATAAATCTAAATTAAGAAATGAAAAAAAAAAAAAAATTGGGAGGGAGGGGGAGTGGGGTTGGGAGGGGGAGGGGGTGTGACCAAGGCAAGTGGGTGACCAGGTGTGGGTGCGCAACTTCACATGTTTATAATAAATGTTCACAGAAAAGAATGAAAGAAATTTAATGAAATTCTGCCAAATGGTAAGTTTGTTATGTACAAATATGTGGATTTTTAGACAATTAAAGGGCAATAACTCTGAAGTTACAAAAAGAAATCCGTACAAAATTGTCTGTGCACAACCACATTATAGTGCTCTAAATTCTGTTAAAGTTTCATAGTTCTAGGTCAAATATATCAAAAGTTATGATGCAGAAATTGGCATATCTATAGATCTATAGGACCCTATATTATAGTTAACACTAGAAACTTCTAAGGGCCATAACCCTGGTGTTACTTGGGCAATCTGTCTGAAACTTGATGGGCCCCATAACCTCATAGTGGTGAACATGTATGTGAAGTTTGTTTGAAAAAAATCTAAAATAAGGAATGATTTTTTTTTTTTTTGTTGGGGGGGGGGGGGGGTCGGAAGATAGGGGGGGGGGGGGGAGGTGTGTGATCAAGGTAAGGGGGTGACCAGGTGTGGGTACACAACTTCACATGTTTACAATAAATGTTCATGGAAAAGAATGAAAGAAATTTAATGAAATTCTACAAAATGGTAAGTTTGTTATGTACAAATATGTGGATTTTTATACAATTAAAGGGCAATAACTCTTAATTTACAAATAAATCCAAATGAAATTGTGTGTACACAACCACATTATGGTTATCTAAATTCTGTTTAAGTTTCATAGTTCTAGGTCAAATATATCAAAAGTTATGATGCGGAAATTGCCATATTTATAGTACCCTATATAGTTAACACTAGAAACTTCTAAGGGCCATAACTCTGGTGTTACATGGGCAATCTGACTGAAACTTGACGGGCCGCAAGCACTCATTGTGGTGAACATGTATATGAAGTTTTAAATAAATATTCCCAACCATTTCCTAGATATGGCTCCGGACGGACGGACGGAAAGACGGAAGGACGGACGGAAGGACGGACGGACGGACGGACGGACAACGCCAAAACTATATCCCTCCGACTTTCGTCGGGGGATAATAACAACAATAGAGAATGTCATATTGTACCATAATCAGAGCGTTTTTTTTTTGTTTTGTTTTTGGTCTGACATGAATATTTTCACAAATATGATGATGAATATGATGAATATTTTCACAAATATGATGACTTTTATTTCTACACTGAAAATTGAAGCAATTGCATGTCTTGTAAAGGTCAAGTTATCGACGCATAATCACACTGAAATCGGAGCATCGCAAATAACCGAAGAATATTTTTTGTAGTTTGCATGGCACATATTTTCATCTTAATGCATCAAAGTCTGGCAATTTTCTGCAAAAATAGATAGCATTTCATTTTCGATTTTCACATGTCAAAATAAAAGGTAAAGCGGATTACAACCAAAAGTGTCAGAGTTAACGCCCTTTTCTCAGAAATTTTATTTATGATTTTACAGGAAAGAGAAATGCAGTCAAATTATATCTGCATTGCATTTTGAACCTGTTCAAAATCCCAAACGTTTCGCCTATTTAAATTCAGTTTCTGTAAATGTCTCTAAAGTTGACGAAAGCTGAAAAGGTATACAAAATGAATGATTGATTATGTTGCTTTTGGCTAACTAGCAGCTGTAGGAGGATCGTCAATAAAAATCATGATTTTAACACACGAGGACCCGCGTTCGAATCTACATACCGCCCTATCGCGAGAGCTGTAGTTCTAAAAGTATAACTTCTAAACTTCTAATCTTGAGCATGCACATGCGCAACGGAAGGCGATGGTGCGATGATAGTAACGCGACAGTACGATGGTGATAACACGACAGTACGATGGTGATAACGCGACAGTACGATGGTGATAACGCGAGAGTACGATGATGATAACGTTACAGTCGATGGTAATAACGCGACAGTACGATTGTACTAACACGATAGTACGATGATAATGCGATAGTACGATAACGAAAACGCGATTTCACGATATTACGATTTTGAAAACGCGACAGTACGATGGTGAAAACACGATAGTATATCGCATTATCATCATCGTACTATCGTATTAACGCGTTTTCGTTATCATAGTATCGCGTTATCATCATCGTAGTATCGCGTTTTCGTTATTGTAGTTTCGTGATTTCGCGTTTACATCACCGTACCGTCATGTTTCAGATCAAAATATTCAAAGGCGATGACCCTAACGGAATTTCGTAGTTTATTGTATTTCGTACATTTCGTAATATTTTCGCTGCTATAATCTCAAGCTCGTTTATCTCTGTCCGTTTGAGTGCAAGTTTTATCTAGGTTTGAAGTACATGACCCTCCACAGGTATCCCTCCACGGGTATTTTATATTGAAAGAAGGAAAATACGGATATTAAACACTTTTCAGTGTATTTCGATTTCACTGTTATCCGTCTGCGTACTTGATAATTTTATTAGTATGCGCGTTAGCTTTCTAAAATAAGTTTAAAATGTATATGTCGTATGGCTCGTGTTTCCATGGTAACGCATTTTCTCTTCTTTTTAAACAACTATGTATGATAACGGATTTTATTAATGCTATTAATGCTTCAGTGATATTCTGTTAATAATCAACATGGACTATAATGGTAATATTATTAGCAGAATACTCAACACTTTACATGGTACCCTATTTATCTTAAAGCCCTGCTCCGCGGCTATTCAAATTCTATTGTGTGTATGCAACCCATGATTCAGTAGGTAACAGTTAACGGCCACGCACCACACTTTGGCACGCAAAACCGCATATATTTTATATAGAATTTTATATGAAATAGACTCTATTTTGACAGGCGTCACTGTTCATAGTCAGGATTTTCATGCTTTTTCAGTGACAATTTAAGGTTAAAAGGTAGGACTGGAGCAGGTCTTTAACGTTTAAAGTAATCATGTCAACAGAGACATTAAAAACATTTTATAGCTTGCTTTTTATCGTAATTTATTTGAAAAAGATTAAATAAAATTACTTTTCGCGTTTAATGTAGCTTCAGAATATTCAAAATATTTTATTTCTAAAGTAAGTAATATGTTTGTGTTATTTGCATTTATTTAAATAAATTTCAAAGCTTAAAAAACTTACAGCAGTACTACTCATCTGAAATTTTTATGGAAAAATAATTGTGCTTGCAATTATTATTCTCATGGCTAATGCTGAAATACAGATAAAAAGCTGAATTTTACAT
Source organism: Mercenaria mercenaria (assembly GCF_021730395.1). Lineage (NCBI taxonomy): Eukaryota > Metazoa > Mollusca > Bivalvia > Venerida > Veneridae > Mercenaria > Mercenaria mercenaria. The sequence goes on along the minus strand of NC_069363.1, from coordinate 45,469,346 downwards.
TTAGATATACAGGTTATGCGATTCGTTTCCACGGTAACATTAATTTAATTCAAGTAATCACTATTTTCTACTGAACAATTTTAGAGCATAGTTTATAATATAATATACCAAATTATCAATAGAAATGGAATAAAGGTATAACAAACAAATATCCCAATTTTTATTTGAAAATGGCCGTAATAAGTAACCTTTCACTTAGCTATATTCCCAATAACATCAGTTACCATCATCCATTTTCTTACATTCCTCATAACATTTAAATACAACCACACAAGAGCCGCAAAATATTGATCATTATTATATACCTATATAAATTCTGTAAAAGATCGGCTTGTATTTCACAATTAAATATGGAAAGGCAGAAAAAAATCCGTATTTTACCTTTTAAATTCCGTATTGTACCATCCGTATTGTATGCTGCCGGACAACTTTCATTAATATGCATGACCTGACACAGTTCTTTAAATAGCGCACATAAAAACTTACCTTAGTTCCATTTTAATATCGATAATAATTATGGTGGCACATTTCTGCATACCAGGTAAGTAACGCGAAAATGTATGGGTTTTCACGTAAAAAAGAAAAGTTTTCGCGAAAACATAAAAGCTTGTCACTAAAAGAACTGCTAATATTATGTGGAAAAAATGCGTTAGGTAGCAGGGTACACTTAGATTAGAAAATTTTGGGCACGGTCAGGCTTACATGTAGCGAGTCGCAATATTGCACTTCCCTGATAAGCAGAATTAGGGTGGCCATTTTATAAATTGCGTGCATGTTTTGTGCTTTTAATTAATGGCAATATCAGGACTCTCATACAAGAATACAGAAAGTTAACAAAACGGAAGTTTTACACAATCCATTTAAAATAGCATGCCAAAATCATCGATTTTGCACTTTTTGAACAGCCTGCAATGAGCCCGCTGCAGGAACAATGCCCAATTTTATTGCATTTCTCAATTTAATAGTCCCTACTGAACTTCAGGATATAAACGGAATGGGGGCCCATCCAGCTCGTTTTTCATAAAATAGCGAAAAAGGTTCCGAGTATCAATCAACAAGCACGGAACCCTTCCGTGATTTGAATTTCCCGCGCCAAGGTGACTCACCGATTCATACAAAGCTAGCAGCAGTTAGTTTTACAACAAAAATCAGAATTTTACATGTATCGGCTGTTTAAATTTTCTAAAGAATTAACAATCATTATCTCTCACCTTAATTTACAGACATCCAAAATCACAAAGTTCTAATTATAACAAATATTGACGGGGGGCAAAATTTGAAGTGTACCCTGCTACCTTAGTGCCCACTTCTACATAAGAAAACCAGATACATTTCGCGAAAATTCATGAAAAACGGTAAAGTTTTCGTAAAAATAAAATGTTTTCGTATGCAGAAATATGCCACCATACGATAAACATTGAAGATTTCGTAACAAAACAACAAACAAAAAGGTAGAGGTATATAATAAAAGGGTCATTATAACAGTAGCTAGATCTGGGATGCTGTATTCCGCTCGAGCGGGTTTTTGCCAGATCGGATCTCACGAAGCGTGCACGCAAAAGACTCATAAACATATTTTAGCAAATAACTGTTGTTTAAAAATAGATGAAATAAAAATAAATGCTCAGAATTACGTACTTTTCAGATAAAAGCTATTAATTTTGCGCGGTAACTGACACGTAACGAAGGCAGCACTGTTTTGTAGCGTTTTCTGCGTTGATTTATATAGGGAAAAACTTTGAAAATCTTCTTGTCCAAAACCACAGAGCCTAGGGCTTTGATATTTGGTATGAAGCATCATCTAGTGGTCCTCTACCAAAATGATTCAAATTATTTCCCTGGGGTCTAATATGGCCCCGTCCCGGGGGTCACATGGTTTATATAGACTTATATAGGGAAAAACGTTTAAAAACCTCTTGTTCAAAACCACAGGGCCTAGGGCTTTCATATTTTGTATGTGACATCATCTAGTGGTCTTCTACTAAGATTGTTCAAATTACCCCCCTAGGGTCAAATATGGCCCCGTCCCAGGGGTCACATGGTTTACATAGACTTATATAGGGAAAAACTTTGAAAATCTTCTTGTCCAAACCACAAAGCCTAGGGCTTTGGCATTTGTAATGTAGCATCATCTAGTGGTTCTCTACCAAGTTTGTTCAAATTATCCCCCTAGGGTCAAATATGGCCCCGCCCTGAGGGTCACATGGTTCATATAGACTTATATAGGGAAAAACTTTGAAAATCTTCTTGTCAATAACCTACAACATTCAAATTTGGACCACATGTATGGTTTTGAGTGGCAAGATGAACCTTGACATGAGTTGACCTTGATTTTGCCCTAGTGACCTACTTTCACATTTCTGTAGCTACAGCCTTCAAATTTGGACCACATGCATAGATTTGTGCACAGAAAAAACTCTGACCATGACATTGACCTAGTGACCTACTTTCACATTTTTGAATGTACAGGCTTCAAATTTGGACCACATGCATAGTTTCGTGTTCCGAAATGAAATTTGACCTTGATTTTGACCTAGTGACCTACTTTCACATTTCTCAAGCTACAGCCTTCAAATTTGGACACATGCATAGTTTTTTATACCGAAACAAACTTTGACCTTTACATTGACCTGGTGACCTACTTTCACATTTTTGAAGGTACAGGCTTCAAATTTGGACCACATGCATAGTTCTGTGTTCCGAAATAAAATTTGACCTTGATTTTGACCTAGTGACCTACTTTCACATTTCTCGAGCTACAGCCTTCAAATTTGGACCACTTGCATAGTTTTGTGTACCGAAATGAACTTTGACCTTAAGATTGACCTAGTGACCTACTTTCACATTTCTGTAGCTACAGGCTTCAAATTTAGACCACTTGCATAGGATTGTGTACCGAAACAAACTTTGACCTTGACATTGACCGAGTGACCTATTTTCACACTTTTGAAGGTACAGGCTTTAAATTTGGACCACATGCATAGATTTGTGTTCTGAAGTGTAATTTGACCTTGATTTTGACCTAGTGACCTACTTTCATATTTCTCAAGCTACAGCCTTCAAATTTGGACCACTTGCGTAGTTTTGTGTACCGAAATAAACTTTGACCTTAAGACTGACCTAGTGACCTACTTTCAAATTTCTCAAACTACAGCCTTCAAACTTGATGCACATGCATAGTTTTGTGTACAAAGAACTTTGTCCTTGAAATTGATCTAGTGACCTACTTTCACATTTCTCAACCTACAGCTTTTGATTTTGGACCACATGCACAGTGTTGTGTACGGAAATGAAATTTGACCTTGAGCTAGTCAATAAGTCTTGAAATTTGGAACACTCAAAAATGGCACATTGGTGGGCGCCAGGATCACTCTTTGATCTCTTGTTTGTTTTTAAACACAGTCTTGAAATTTGGATGGCATGTACAGTTTTGCACACCAATCTTAAAACTGACTTTCAGTGACCACCGATGTTAAAACTGACTTTCAGTGACCATGAATATGACCTACTGGCCTACGGACGTGCAGACTGATCTTGGTCTGATCTGGTCGCAAAGGCAGAATTTTCGTTTCGATTTTTTTATTTCATAGTTAACGTACTCGCACTCCTCAACGCACACGATTGTTACTATAGATGTCCATTAAAGTATCCATTATTTTAAGAATGGACAGTTACACAGGTATAGCAAAATAAACGTGTGTATAGAGCAGTATCGGTACAATAACCTATATAATGGACAAAATTAACAAAGGATTGTTCTAAACATTTCCTCGATTTATTTCTATGAAACAAATGTTTACTTTTCTATAGGTATCTACTTCAATATATATTCTGTCAGTCTCATCGATGATTAGGGTATACCCGCCCGCTTAGCTCAGTATGAGGAGCGTTGGTCTACGGATCGCGGGGTCGCGAGTTCGATCCCCGGGCGGGGCGTATGCTCTCCGTGACGATTTGATAAAAGACAGTGTCTTAAATCATTCGTCCTCCAGCTCTGATAATTCATGTGGGGAAGTTGGAAGTTACTTGCGGCGGACAGGTTTGAACTGGACAGAATCCAGGAACACTGGTTAGGTTAACTGCCCGCCGTTACATGACTGAAATACTGTTAAAAACGGCGTTAAATCCAAAACAAACAAATGATTAGGGTATGTCATAATGCCCATAATGGCTATTCCTTACCTTAACATAAAAAATAAAGGGGGGTAATTTGTCATAAATTCAGTCAATATGTATCTAAACTGATTGCCCAAGTCCATGTGATGAAATTTCAGATCAATATCTTCGTTTGTTACGGAGATATACCCATTTTAATTTGAAACAAAGGGAGGTAATTTGACATAAAATCAGTCCATAGGTATCTACCCAGATTGTCTCAGTCTAACTAATGACAATAATGAAATTTCAAATGAGTCCTATAAATACTTAATGAGATAAATCCATTTTTATTAAAATCAGGGGAGGTAATCATGCATTGGTATATGCATGTAGAAGATACAGAGTACAATCCTTTACAACAATATATTAGAAAAGTAAGTAAAAGTAGAAATTTCTTACAATGCAAGACATAAATAACGTTTCAAACCAATCTTATTAGAAGCTGCTAGGTATATCATTTACATAAACAAGAGGGCCATGATGCCACTATATATCGCTCACCAGAGTTGATCTGGCCTACTGACCTAGTTTTTGACCCTACATGACCAAGTTTCGACTTTGACGTAGAAATCATCAAGACTTACATTCTGACCAAGTTTCGTAAAGATTGGGTCACAAATGTGGCCTCTAGAGTGTTCACAAGCTTTTCCTTTGATCTGGCCTACTGACCTAGTTTTTGACCAAACATGACCTAGTTTCGAACTTGACCTAGAGATCACCAATACAAACATTCTGGCTAAGTTTCGTAAAGATTGGGTCACAAATGTGGCCTCTAGAGTGTTCAAAAACTTTTCCTTTGATCTGGCCTACTGACCTAGTTTTTGACCCAACATGACCCAGTTTCATATTTGACCTAGAAATCATCAAGAATAACATTCTGACCAAGTTTCAGGAAGATTGGGTCACAAATGGCCTCTAGAGTGTTCACAAGCTTTTCCTTTGATCTGGCCTACTGACCTAGTTTTTGACCCCACATGACCAGGTTTAAATCTTGACCTAGAGATCATCAATACAAACATTCTGACCAAGTTTCATGAAGATTGGGTCACAAATTTGGCCTCTAGAGTGTTCACAAGCTTTTCCTTTGATCTGGCATACTGACCTAGTTTTGAACTTGACGTAGAGATCATCAAGACAAAAATTCTAACCAAGTTTCATAAAGATTGGGCCACAAATATGGCCTCTTAGAGTGTTCAGAAGCTTTTCCTTTCATCTGGTCTACTGACCTAGTTTCTGACCCCACATGACCCAGTTGCAAACTTGACCTAGAGATCATCAAGACAACCTTCTGACCAAGTTTCATTAAGATTAATTCACAAATGTGGCCTCTAGAGTGTTCACAAGCTTTTCCTTTGATCTGGCCTACTGACCTAGTTTTTAACCCAACATGACCCAGTTTCGTTCCTGACCTAGAGATCATCAAGACAAACATTCTGACCAAGTTTCATAACGAATGTGCCATAAATGTGGCCTCTAGAGTGTTCACAGGGCAAATGTTGACGGACGTCGCACGACGCACGCCGGCGGACGCCGGACAATGACCGGTCACAAATAGCTCATAGCTCACCTTGAGCACTTTGTGCTTTGGTGAGCTAAAATAAAGGGAGGTAATTTGTCCTAAATTCAGTCAATATGTATCTTCACTGATTGTCCAAGTCCATCTGATGGCATAAATGAAATTTCAGATCAGTATCTTCATTAGTTACGGAGATATACCCATTTTAATTTGAAATAAAGGGAGGTAATTTAACATAATATCAGTCCATAGTTATATACCCTGATTGTCTCAGTCCAACTAATGACAATAATGAAATTTCAAATGAGTATTATAAGTACTTACTGATATAAATCCATTTTGATTAAAATCAGGGGAGGTAATCAGGTTTAAAATAACTCCAGAACCTATGACTGAATCTGACAGATTCATCATGGAATCCAAGATTTATTGTTGTTGAACATATTTTGCAAGTTTGTATCAAATCAAACCATACATGAAGTCTCTATATGGCTGCAAAAGTCAAAATAGCAAATTTTGCACCTTTAAGGGGCCACAACTCTGGAACCCATGATGGGATCTGGCCAGTTTTCGAAAAAACCAAGATATTATGCCAATACAAGTTGTGTGCAAGTTTGATTAAAGTTGATTGCAAAATGTTGTCTCTATCGTGTTCACAAGCCAAAAATAGTAAATTTTGGCCCTTTAAGGGACCATAACTCTTGAACCCATGACGGGATCTGGCCAGTTTTCGAAAGGAACCGATATATTATGCCAATACAACTTATGTGCAAATTTGATTAAGGTTGAATGCAAAATGTGGTCTCTATCGTGTTCACAAGCCAAAAATAGTAAATTTTGGCCCTTTAAGGTGCCATAACCCTGGAACCCATGATGGATATGGCCAGTTTTCGAACGGAAACGAGATATTGTGCCAATACAAGTTGTGTACAAGTTTGGTTAAAATTGATTGCAAACTGTGGTCTCTATCGTGTTCACAAGCCAAAAATAACAACAGGTGACAGGTGAGCTAAAAAAAATGTACATTATTAAAAAGAATATTTACATCAAAATTACTTGATATTTACATGCGTTTATATCGATGTATAATCTATTTATAAACATGTACACGAACATTGTCTGACACGTGCTGAGCGTGTGTAAAGTACAGGGAAGTTGTGATATTTACAACCATCTTTGAAGTATTATATTTACAAATATGCTTTTATTTACACACACATTTTTTATTTTATAAAACATGTCTTGTTGTGTTAATTTTATCAATTGTATTTTATGCGATGTACGTGTACAAATATTTCAACCAACCATTCATTTCTCTGATGTTCAGCTAACTGAATCAACGAAATTTCATCGTCGGAATCATCAACCGGCGGAACTGATATGTCAGAATCAGAATGATATTGATTATTTCATTTATTTTTAGAAAGATCACTTCCAGACGACATTATTGTACTCTTTTTGAAAAGTCAAATACATTATGAACGAAAAAGCTCGTCTTTATTTTTTTTACATGACCGCATATTTACAAACATTTATTTTGATAATGGAACTGATTATTAATACAATTGATAATTATATATGCGAAATAAAAGATAGTATGAAAATTGATCTTGCTTTTGTTTTGACAAGTACGTGACGCAATCGGCATCATCTCGGTGCTGCGACAGTACTCGTCGATCGCCGTCCTGGAGAGACCTGATAACGCGCGTATAGTCGGATTGACGCTACAGGGGTATAAAATATAACGCCTATAGCCGCATTGTGGCCCCAGGGAGTTAAAAGGGGGATAATTCATGACATATTGGTACAAGAGTTATGTTCATTGTGTCATATGATGTGAGTGATGCGGAACAACTGTTTTAAGCTTTAATCAAATCCTCTCTGTAATAACAGAGATGTAGTGAAAATGCATCACAATTAACCTTAAATTCTAAGAAAAAAGGGGCATAGTTCATTAAAAGTTGCTGCTAGAGTTAGGGATTTGCGTCATATGATGTGGGTGATGATGTGGAACAACTATTTTAAGTTTAAATCAAATACATACAGTAATAACTGAGATAAAATGGAAGTGCACCAAAACTTTAAGGCATCGCCACAGTCACAACTCAGTAGCAGTTCATATTTTTAGGCCGAGTATTTTTCTCTTGAAAATTGCACTAAAGCCTTAACAGTTGGTCAATGTTTGTTTGTTTGTTTTGGGATTAACGTCGTTTTTGAACGGCGGGCAGTTAACCTAACTAGTGTTCCTGGATTCTGTACCAGTACAAACCTGTTCTCCGCAAGTAACTGCCAACTTCCCCACATGAATCAGAGGTGTAGGACTTATGATTTCAGACACAATGTCGTTTATCAAATAGTCATGGAGAACAATTACGCCCCGCCCGAGGATCGAACTTACGACCCCGCGATCTGTAGACCAACGCTCTACCTACTGAGCTAAGCGGGCGGGCTTAACAGTTGGTCAATTATCATCAACATAGAAGCATATGATATATAGTACATACGCCGCCTGTAAAATGTTCGAGTCACGTTTAGACCGAAAGTTTACCTCAAAATATTGAAATCTTACACTCAGTCAAACTCCATTACAATGCATATTGCAAAGATAAAATTTAGTTCTTTTTGAAGTACAATATGTATACTACAAAATCTTACGGAATTTTTGTCGAAATTTTTCCTGGTTATTGCATTAGACACAAAAAGACAACCCCATGTAAATTTTATTTAAATGTTGTTTGAACATGCATTTACTGACCACAGCCAGCCAGGTAAACCAGTACACATCGTTTGTTCATCGCAACACTACACTAAATATATTGATTTATATGTATATAGAAACAGTCGACCTATAATATCACATGTTTATATACCTGTAAATTATGTGTGAACAGATAAAACAAATTTGATAAATTCAGTAGCCAGGTAAAATTTCAAAATAAATTCCCTTTTTCCTGGTTATTGTATTAGACACAAAAAGACAACCCCATGTAAATTTAATTTAAAATGTTGTTTGAACATGCATTACTGACCACAGCCAGCCAGGTAAACCAGTACACATCGTTTGTTCATCGCAACACTACACTAAATATATTGATTTATATGTATATAGAAACAGTCGACCTATAATATCACATGTTTATATACCTGTAAATTATGTGTGAACAGATAAAACAAATTTGATAAATTCAGTAGCCAGGTAAAATTTCAAAATAAATTCCCCAAGACTTTTTGGCCAGAGAAAAATATCGAATAAAGGCATTATACAGGTAGTGAAATGCACATCCTTTTACTTGCATATGTTCACATAGATATGTAGAACATAATTATGACAAAATTATTGACTTTATTGTTACTTCTTAGTCATCTTTAATTTTTACGAAAATTTGCATGTAAAATTTTGAGTAAAATGGCCGCCACTATGGCGATGCCTTAACCTGAAATTCTAATTAAAAGGAGGGATAATTCATGAAATATTGGTGTAAGAGTTATATCCCTTGTGCCGTATGATGTGGGTGATGATGAGAAATAACTGCTTTAAGCTTGAAACAAATCCATCAAGTAATTACAGAAATAAAGAGAAAGTGCATCAAAACTTTAACCAAGGTCGGGACGCGGAAAGACGCCGACGCCGACACCGGGTCGAGTAGGACAGCCCTCCATACTTCGTGTAGTCGAAATTAAGTGACCCCGGGGTGGGGCTTTAAATGGAACCTGGGTCATGATTTATACAACCTTAGTAAAGGACCACTAGACAATGCCACATGTAAAATATCTAAGCTCTGCGCCTCTAGGTTTCAGAGAAGAACATTTTTCATGTTTTTCCTATAGAACTCTGGCTTGACCAATATTGTGTTGCATAGAAGGTATCTTAAATACTGTGCGACTTTTATGACTGGAAAGTGTGGAGATTGGAATTACAAATTGAAAGTACCATGTATTTGAATGGGGCCAAAATTTTATTTTCATAATTTTATTGAATGGCTGCGTAATTTGTCTAAAGAAATTAGGGAAATCATCCCTTGTAATAGATACCTAAGTCATATTAAAATAAATCAATTGCATATAGCAGGAAAAAAATGTAATTAGCTGTGGTCACTTTTGCACAAAAAACCTGAAATCCGTCTTACGTGTCAAAATCTAGGACATGACTTTAACTCTCAATAAAACTTTATAAGTAAATTTTATCTTCAAAAACAGAACTGATTTGTCATTTATACACATATAAGAGTCCAGAAACACAATTTTTGTTCTGTAAAAATAACTAACAAACAAGAGGGTCACGATGACCCTATATCGCTCACCTGTTAACCTTGGCCTTGAAATCATCAAGATAAACATTCTGACCAAGTTTCATGAAGATAGGGTCATAAGTGTGGCCTCAAGAGTGTTAACAAGCTTTTCTTGTGATTTGACCGGGTTACTAGTTTTTGACCCCACATAATCCAGTTTCAAACTTGGCATAGGAATCATCAAGATAAACATTTTGACCAAGTTTTATAAAGACAGGATTAAAAATTTTGGCTCTAGGGTGTTAACAAGCTTTTGATTTGATCTGACCTGGTGACCTAGTTTTTTTTATCCCACATGACACAGCTTCGAACTAGAAACCATCAAGACAAGCAACCTGTACAAGTTTGTATCAAATCAAAGCATAAATGAAACCTCTATATGGCTGAAATGGCCAAAATAGAAAATTTTATCCCTTTCAGGGGCAGTAACTCAAGAACCCACAATGGAATCTAGCTAGTTTTCGAAAGAAACCGAGATTTTTTTATGACTTAAGTTGTGTGTAAGTGTGGTTAAAATCAAATGTAAAATTTCACCTCTATCGTGTTCACAAGGTAAATATTATTAAATTTTGGCTATTTCAGGGGTCAATCAGGGCTGTAAGTCCGGAACCTATGAATGGATCTGATCGACACATCATGGAATCCAAGATCTATTGTTGTTAAGGATATTTTGCAATTTTGTCAGTTTGTATCAAATCAAACCATAAATGAAGTCTCTATATGGCTGCAAACGCTAAAATAGCAAAGTTTTGTCCTTTAAGGGGCCGTAACTCTAGAACCCATGACGGGATCGGTTTTGAAAGGATCCGAGATATTATGCCAATACAATTTGTGTGCAAATTTGATTAAAATCAATTGCAAAATGTGGTCTCTATCGTGTTCACAAGAAATAGTGGACGGACGGACGCCGACGGACGAAGGGCGACCACAAAAGCTTACATTGTCACTACGGGACAGGTGAGCTAAAACGTGGTGGTTGAATCTACTAGTTGTTTTGAAGAAGATGATTTTAGAAAATGTTGACTGACGGACGACGGACGACGAACGACGGACAACGCACGACAGACGCCGGACATCAAGCGGTCACAAAAGCTCACCTTGAGCCTTTGGCTCAGGTGAGCTAAAACGAGTTCCAAAAGCAGAAATGAAAAGAAACTGAATTAAATTTTATTTTCATAACTTAATACTTATTGAGAAAATAAAAATTTTCTTTGCATATCTGTTTCATTGTTTGATTAACAAGAGCTGTCGGATGACAGCGCGCTCGACTATTCGAAGAATTGATTGAAGAATGGGCTCAGAATATTACCACAGATATTCACACAAAAGAAAAACAAATAGACAAACAATGTTCTTGTATTTGTGGATTTCGATAAGTCTTGCACTAAATGGTAATGTGTGAACCAATTTCAAAGTCCAAAAAGGGCCATAATTCAGCCAAAAACGTTGTCAGAGTTATGTACTCTTGCCTACAGATTGAAATCATGATGATAAACAAGTGTTCAAAGTTTAAAAGCAATATGTCAAATAGTTTTGACAAAACATGGACTTGTATGAAAACCGAACAAATTTCCAAGTTCAAAAAGGGCCATAATTCAGCCAAAATAGAAGACAGAGTTATGTACTCTTTCCTACAGATAGAGACTATTATACTGAACAAGCGATAAAAGTTTCAAAGCCATATGTCAAACACTTTACACAAAATATTAACTGGTACGAAAAACTTAACCCAGATTTCTAGGTCAAAAGGGGCCATAATTCAGCCAAAATCCTTGATGGAGTTATGTACTCTTGCCTATAACTGGACATGGTGATGGTAAACAGGTGTTGAAAGTTTCAAAGCTTTATCTCAAAAGACTTTGTCAAAATATGAACTGGTACGAAAAACTTAACCCAGACTTCTAAGTCATAACGGGCCATAACTCAGCCAAAATCCTTGATGGAGTTATGTTCTCTTGCCTATAACTGAACATGGTGATGGTAAACAAGTGTTGAAAGTTGCAAAGCTTTATCTCAAAAGACTTTGTCAAAATATGAACTGGTACGAAAAACTTAACCCAGATTTCTAAGTCATAACGGGCCATAATTCAGCCAAAATCCTTGATGGAGTTATGTTCTCTTGCCTATAACTGAACATGGTGATGGTAAACAAGTGTTGAAAGTTTCAAAGCTTTATCTAAAAAGACTTTGTCAAAATATGAACTGGTACGAAAAACTTAACCGAGATTTTTAAGTCGAAAGGGGCCATAATTCAGCCAAAATCCTTGATGGAGTTATGTTCTCTTGCCTATAACTAGACATGGTGATGGTAAACAAGTGTTGAAAGTTTCAAAGCTTTATCTCAGAAGACTTCGTCAAAATATGAACTGGTACGAAAAACTTAAGGTTCATGTGAATTGTTTGAGACTACCCCTCGGGTGAATTTTCGCTTTCTGTCTTTAGGCCTCATAAGCCTTTGTTTTTCATAAATTGTATACCAAACTGTTCAGAAAGAGTAGAAATGTCTTTCAAGAGAGGTTGTTTTGTTCGGTATAATAAAATTTCTCTTATATCACATGTACTTTGCTTGTCCACATTCTGTTTTGTAAAAAAATATCAAACTTCTTTTTCAAAACTATTTTGACATTAGGTCTATACTTATTGTGTGCCTAACATATTTCTCCAGGTATTCCCAGTGTTAAAATTGTTACGATACATGCACATTTCAAAACGTTGCAAAAATTGCAAAACGAAAGTGAAAGTAGAGCTGTCAAAATGACAAAAAACTCATATATTTCAGAAAATATGTAAGTTAACTGTATTTCAACACTGGGAGTACCTAGATAAATATGTTACAGACACAAACAAAACATATTTAAAGAAAAAATACTTTTGAAAAAGAAGTTTGATATTTTCTACAAAATAGAACTGTGACGATAGGAGTACATGTAATTTTACACAAAATACTTATTCTTAAAGTAGCTTACCTTTGTATAATGTATTCCCTACTTCCTCTAAACAATTCAGTGTATTTATAATAAATAGTAACGGTCTTTGAGGAATACATTTCCAAAATCAAAATTCACCTGAGGGGTGATGGTCTCCAAACACTTTTGATGAACCTTAACCATGATTTCTAAGTCAAAAGGGGCCATAATTCAGCCAAAATCCTTGATGGAGTTATGTGCTCTTGCCTATAACTGGTCATGGTGATGGTAAACAAGTGCTGCAAGTTTCAAAGCTTTACCTCAAAAGACTTTGTCAAAATGTGGACCGGTACGAAAAACTTAACCAAAGTGTGACGCCGACGCCGTGGTGAGTAGGATAGCACTACTTATTCTTCGAATAGTCGAGCTAAAAATGCTGAGTAAAATTTGAAAAATATATACATACATTTTAGAATGTCTTCACCTGTTCACCTGGACCCGTCTTTGAATCAAATTACTCGATATAAAATAAAACTGCAAATTCAGCACGAAAAAAACGTGGACAGTTATTCATGTACATATCATAAGGCCAAGTTAAATTTTAGTGTTGTAAATGTATTTCAAAACATGCAAATATAACAAAACAAGGCCTATTTAAAACTTTTCCATGAATCAGCACTGAATATCATTAATGTTTAAAACTCTTTTAATTGCAATATATCTTTATATGCAATGTAACTCTAACTCCGTTTGACTTGTTTTTAGTTAAGTAGAGACACAAATCAATAAATTGTATTTGCCTTAAAGAGGAAAATATTAGAGAAATTATACAATATCACGACAATCTTGACTTTTTCGTGAGGACCATGTTTTAAGTCAGAGAAAAGCCTCAAACTATCCATTATGTAAAAGAATGGACAATTTCGGCGCCTTGCGCCTGGATTTGTCCACTGGCACCAGAACAGAAAGAAAATGCCTCTGTACATGTTATACCAACCCCCTAGGTATTATAGAATACCTAGGGGTAGGTTATAACCTGTACAGAGGCATTTTCTTTCTAGTCTGGCGCCAGTGGATTAGTCCATTCTTTCTCATACTGGACATTTTCCGGCTTTTTTCCTTTACAATGCTGAATTCTAGTGGACGGGTATACAGCAGTAATAATCTATATTTGGACGAGGCGAATACCGAGTCCAAATGTGGGTAATTCCTGCTGTGTACGAGTCCAATAGAATTCAGTATTGTACTCCACATTGTTACATTACCTCTTTATTTCACACCATAAAAAACATAAATGTAAAAACAAAAATTCACGCATTTTAACTCACAATCAACTACACACATTTGTTTAATAAGTTCTTCTCTGATAACACGTAGATCTATGATATTTATTCCCAGTGCCAAAAAATTCGAAAACAACTTTTAATGAAATCTTGGACCGAAACCAAAATTATTGGATAGGAAACGTTCTAACTAAAAAGCTGAGTGCATACACTTACATGTTTTGTTCAAAAATAAGAAAGTTATCGCATTTCTTTTTAATTTTACTTCTATCGGTATATACAAGGGAAGTAATTCAAAATGTCTCCTTGAAAGGAATCGGAAGAGTTGTCCCGTCCAATATGAAAAAATATGGATTTTTGGGACTGGAGTCCAATATGAAAAAATATGGAGTTTGTAGATTGTAGATTTCGGATGTTGCTATACAGAAGAAAATGTAAATGCGGTACAATATTGGTTTCTATTGTATTGCATGATAGACAGGAAAGCTTCCAATTGGTTAAAAATATATAGGTGTGAAACAATATAAAGTACAGTCCTATCTTCTTAAAACTGTCATATGTAAAAAAAATGCTGATATGTATATAGTATTCAGTATGATTATCATACTCTAAGCTAAACTATATTCTGTTTGGTTATTTTTGGTTTTGGATTTAACGTCACACTGACATAATTTTAGGTCATATGGCGACTTTCCAGCTTTGATAGTGGAGGAAAACCCCAGATGCCCCTCCTTGCCTTATTTCATCTTAAGCGGGCACCTGGGTAGAACCACCGACCTTCTATAAGCAAACTGGATGACATTTTCACATGAAAAATGCAACGCCCCGAGTCTATTTGGTTAAATGGTAAATACACAAAACTTCATTTCTGACACAAAAACTTAAACTGCCACTGGGGTTTTCATACTGCTCACCAGATATAAATATATATCAAATTTTCACAAAACTCACAGCTGATAGCTATACTAAGACTAATTAATCCTTTGTCACAAATTACACAAGGGTTTCTCGGTTGTCTCCCTTTCGTCTTGGTATGAACGTTGTCACAGTCTTTATCAAATACCAGTCCCGGATGTGGATGTACATAAATATTTCACCTTGGTTAAAATCTGTACGGGTCAAATGGATTGTATAAATTGAGAGTCCGAGACTCGTGTTGTACTGCCATTATACGTGTTAATATATTCAAAAATATTTTCCCCGCCATTTCGCAAATATGCATACAAAGGTTTGGTGAAAGAACTAAACGTTTTAAGAACATTTTTGAGCACTGTCCGTCTGTCTGACATAATTCAAACTAATCATTTGGAGGAAAAAATTGCACATGAATTGGTGGTCCGAAAGTGTCTAAAGACCTCCCGCACGACAGGCAGAAGTGGTCAAGAAACAAGAGGTTACAAAGTTGAAGGTATAAATTTCGTTGTGAATCTTGATGTAAAATATTTTTGTCTTTAATAATACACCGGAGGATTTGTATATCACTGCATGCCAAAGCCTGACGCAGTGAAAATTGAAATTCCCGCAGACTTCTTAAAAGTTTACAAAAATTTCTAACTGGTCATTCGGACCGACAAAGCCAAAAATATTGCCAGTCCAAACGAAAAAATTATCCTGTCAGAAAAGTCGTTCTCCCTTTTTGGTTTTCCTAAAAAGAGCTCCTTTTAATAAATGTAAACACTACAAATGTGAAGTTGTGGAGGCATTTATGACAAAACCATATTGGAAATTATCCTGAAAAGACTGACATGGTACGACTGGATACGTATTTCCGTCTTTTTATAAAAATATTTCTATTCACAAAGCTGTCGGATATAAAAACAACTGTCCAGCATTGTTTGAGAAATCGCAGGACCTAGTGCAAAAAACTTCGGTCAGGACAATGACTTTCCAGAAGTCTGTCCAGGCACAAAGATTTTGCCATTGTTTTCTAATACTATATGTACCCATAATATTACAAATTTTGTTGTGCCGTCCAAATCATTGTTGGGTGACATTTTTCGCACATGACTTGTATGAGTCACCCACAAATTGGACTCCCTGGTCTCAATGTAGCAGTGGTAGAGCAAGCGGACTCTAAGATCCGGGGGTCACTGGGAACAAATTCCACCAGAGAAGAGATTTTGCTTTGCCTTTGATTTCACCCACCTCAAGTGAAACTGGTAAGGACTTGGATGACATCAGCACATTCCAAGAACAGAATAAAATACATCACTTTATTGTAATTTTGGTTCTCTGCTTTAATTGGTTGTTGTCTGCAGGGGACAGAATGGCCTTTCAGTTCTGCTTTTTGTGGGAGTGTTTAATCTACCCTCAAACAAAATTCCTATCGTCAGTTTAAATATTTTCTATTACGGTTTTTTAATAAAGCATGTATTTACAACGAAATTTCGACATGCCGACATTTGAATAGGTACTGCAGCTTATTAAATTTATTTTTGACCGACTCACCAAGAAAGTAACCGCATTAAGACGTTTGCCTAATACTGGATAGCTGATTGCACGTGCAGGGCATGTGGCACCACAATGCAGGTGTTCGTTAACACTTTGCATTTTTGACAAAAGTTCAACTAGAAAAACACATATCATGGTGAAATTGACAATAAAATTTTTTTTTTTATCAACACGCTGAACAGCGAGCTGTCGGAATGTGGCCTAGCCGGGACTTACATTTACGACGTGTGTAATTATTGTTGCATTTCCAAAAAATATTTGATGTAATTTGTTTGTAGCTGTTACTTTTGATGGTTAATTTCCATTTGTAACCTTAGTTCCGTTTACAAGAACCTGAAACGTTGTTTATCTACCATTCGCGCTCTTACTGGCGAAATCCAATCCACAGTACAATTCATTGAAGTGACCGATTTTGAATTTTGATGTATAATTCCGAGTCCGACTGCCCGGGCGCGTTGCTCTTGTGCAGTTTCACGGATGATATGTGTTTTTTTCGGTAGGACTTTCCGATCAGTCATGTCAAAATGTTCATTATCACGTCTAAATTGGTCAAAACGCCTAATGTGGTTACTTTGGCGTTAGTCTTCAAAAAAAATCAATAATACTGCAGGACCTATTTAAAATGTCGGTAATGAAATTTCGGTGTAAATACATGCATTATTAACAAAAATAGTAAGTACAATAAAATCTGACCGATTAAGAATTTTGTTGAGTGTATATTTAATAACTTGAATTTTTTTTAAAAACACTAAGTGACTAATTTAAAAACAATCGCAAAAACAGTAAGATGCGCATAATGCCACTTTAAACAAGACACCATGATTAATCGGCTCTGTAATAATATTATACAAGAGTATTTAACTGTATAAAGAGAATTATGTGCATTTTTACTTCGTTTTATTAGTGACTATGCCTAAACCTCTTCTAGATGGGTAAAAATTTAAAACGGTTAAGAACTTTTAAAATAAATAACCATTTTTATATGAAACGCCAGTTGTCAATTGATTCCATATATATAGCAAAATTCTGGTTTTTCAAGCTGAAAATTATACAAACACTTATAGATGCATGTGTTAAAACTTGACAAGACATGTTTCCATTCAATCCTTCTATAAAACATATTTTTTGAATAAACAGGATTTTAATTTTCCTGTCTGTATTTTATTTTTTCACCCGCCTAGCATAACAATAATAGACTATAACCAGTTTAATGAAAATGTAGATAATATGCAACAGCTGTTCTTTTATAAACATTGCCTTTATAGTGTATGAATTCTAAATACACACGTATAACATTTGAAATTATAGTTTTTCTGGCATTATATTTGAAAACATTTTCGGTATCTGGTTTATTTTATAGTATTTTGGCTGTTAATAGATGTCAATAATTGCTTAAATGTAGTCAGCACACAAAGACAATCGTCTGGAACTAAAGATGTAGTCACAATACAATATTGCGAACCAGGTTTATTCAGTCTGTTCATCTACGAACCGTGGTAACATGCAAATGTCAAACGCCACCTAGTGATCAATATTTTTCTGGCTGTCAAGAGTCGAGTTCAGTTTTAATAGTGCCACAGGAACATCAAGAGGCCATTTTTCCTATAAAACACCTCCTGAAATCAGGATATTGTATTTGTAATGGAATTCAGCAAAGGTCCCAGACAACATGTTCCAAGTTTCAAATTGTCTTTATTTCCAGATAATTCTATAGGATTTTTTTGCAAGCAGAAACAGACAGCATGTTTACTTTTTCTTTAAAGAAGTCTCCCTCGTTGTCTACATCATATTGCCGCAATTGCGTTAGTTAAAAATTGAGAATTTTGTTCGGTGTCCTGTCCTTCGATAAAAAAATCCTACCTACCTACCTCAATCTTTTTTTTCATGGAGACTGAAAACAAATACAATTTTTTTGGCCTAAGCATTAATAAACGTTCATTTATGATAATCTTTTATAGAACTGAAGCCCTGTTAATAGACCCTGCAAATTTTTTTTTCTCCCACCAAGACACTATATGAAGACACTATTTAGCATAACATAGATATTATTATTATTATTATTATTATATAGCACTCTTTTCATGCACATGTACACGTTCAAACGTGCTTTACAGAATAAATTGCAAACAATACAAACAAATACGCATACAAAAATAATGTACTCCACATTAACAAAAATCATGAAATTCAATGTAAAACATATAGATAAAACAAGACAAATACACATACATATTTAAAAGTATTTAAGTGACCCTAGGATAAAATACTGTTCTACGCTGAAAAGTGGGGTTTTTAAGCAGGCTTTTGAAAGCAGCTAGCCGTGTTAAGCTTCCCCGATCTTGACGGAAGGGAGTTCCAAAGCTATGAGCGGTGACGAAAAGCTGCGATTGCCCATACATCATGGTTTTGTTTTCGGCATAACCAGTTACAGCGTGGACTTGGTGATCTTAGGTTACTGACCGGTTTTACACACTTCTAATACATATTCCAAATATAGACAGGGACGGATTGTGTAAAGCCTTTAAGGTAGTTCTTGCACGAATTTGGTCGAAATTTTCTACAATGTAGAATATGATTAAACTCTCTCTGATTTTTTCATACTTCAAATATCCTAGAAAATTCAGCAAATAAAAAGGATAGGGTCGTGTGCTTGAATTTGTCCTAGACTGATCTGAAAAAATTGGACCTCACGCAATTAAAGGTGTGGGTCAGAACCTTTTACTGCACCCTGTATTTCACTGGCATCCAATGGAGCTCCTTCAGAACCGGTGTTATATGATTGTGAAACGGGGCCGTCCTTAGTGATGACGCGAGCTGCCGTGATCTGGACAAGTTGCAACTTGTTAAGTGTGCTGTTTGGAATACCACTTACAAGGCATTTACAGTAGTCTAATCTAACCGTGAAGTAACCAGGCTGTGTGATAAGGGCTTTGTGGCATCACTGGTAAATACCGTCTGATGTTACCTATTCTGCGTAGTTGTGCATATTCCAAGCCCGGCACACAGAGTTGACTTTTGTTCCTTATCCATACTGTTGTCAATACTGCACCAAGATTCCTAACACATTTTGGTGGATTTTATCACAGAGTCACCACCTTCACAGAGACGTCATCAATGTACTTGGAGGTACGCTTTGATTGATAAATGACCTCGGTTTATAACATTGAGCTTCAGCATGTACAATGCTTCCAACAAGATAATGTCAGCAGACAGATATTGCCCCATTCGATAGCTGTTGGTTAACGTCGCATTATGTCAATTACTTCACGTATAAAAGTATTTTACTGTCACCGATCTCCATCGATTTCCTTGTCACAAGCTGATAAAAATTCTAGCCTCACTAAGTCAGCGGGTGCATAAAAATCAAATTATATTAGGTGTTTATACATGTAAAAGTACACATGTAACAACATGTATATTTTCATCGCTTGGTCAGGGATCTAAATCATAGCCTGATTGGCATTACTTTCCATGTTAGAAAATAAAATATTTAATTTAAACATAAATGCCCTGTTTATATACATTACTCAAGTTATAAAGGTAATAAACAGTTTCGTGAGAATCTAGCAAACATGCGATTCTGAAGACAGGCTTGAATTAACTGGATTTTTTTCGTACATTGAACCTGTATTTAGGTCCTACTTATCAACAAATCAACTTCCGGTCCTATTGCCGTTGTACATGAAGTTAAAAGCCTTAAGTGCTGGACTTCTTTATTTGACTTTAATAGCGAATTGAAACTTGATTCGGGATTCATGACTAAGTACGTTTCCTTGCCAAGAAACCTACTCACAACGGAAATTTATTTATTTATTTTTCTCTTGGGTTTAACGCCCGTTTCTAACAGTTCTTCCTTTATGTCGAATGGGCAGTTAAGCTAACCATCGCTCCTAGCTGGGAAGAACCAGCACTAGACTCCCGTCCTCCGTAAGAAACTGCCAACATTATCACATAAATAATAAGGACGGTAGCAAAGGCTCTAACCCATGCCCCACCCCCCACCCCCCACCCCCCCATCCGTAGAACAGGCTCCTGTAGGCTTATCACGTCACGACCTGACCACACGACAATCGGGATTGTGGATACTACAATTCTAAGTCTAGAAATCACACGGGCATGTAGTCGCAATAACGCAAAAGTCGGCATAGAACTCCCCAATAGATTTAGACAATGGTTCGACTAACAGCTTTTTTTTTATCTCTATTTTTTTCCGTTTAGACAAAGTATTCCTGACATCGCAAACCACATGTCTTCTGTATGCAGTAAATCATTTGTGACGGCTTTCTAAGAAATAATGTATAATTTTTCATATGAGGACAACGTTTCCAATGAAATTCTAATCGACGACGATCCTTTGTATTGTTATAACAGTTTGAAGAAAATATGGTAAAAGTATTTTATCTACTGTGATAGTTAAGACTGAACCTCTACGTTCACAGAGTTTGTAGAAGGCGATCTGGCTTATACTTTATTCACTGTTAGATTGCCTGTCACAAACGATATGATATGCATTTAATCAGAGTCACATGTGCTTTTGTTAGTTTAAAATCATAACTATAGTTTTCCTGTCATGCTTGTCCAACTTCGAAAATTCTCGGCGTCGAACTCGGAAAAATCGAAATACACAGCATCTTAGACAACCTATATTAACCCACTTGAAACCTGGAAGACTGGGTGTAGTAATCAGACTCAGATGGACTTATAATTATAATGACCGCATCACTTTGTACAGATTACATCTCACCAAACGTAGGAAAGGAAATGCGTACTAGTTTAAAGAAAAATAGCTGCGTGTTTATCTGCACCATTAAGTAATTTTTGAAGCAAAAATTAAAAATAAAAGTGTGCCAAGATTGCCCGCGACTTACTCGGTCGCACTCATCAAAACAGAACAAGACTGCTATAATATAACAGTGACCTGAAAGCATGTTCAGTAGTCTAAGAGTGATATCAGTCATAATTGGCGCGCTAAAATAGCAATCCACATGACAGGAGGACTGCATGTAAACCGTTGAGTGGCGACTGGACAATAAAACTCTTTATTACAGAATCTAGTGCATGGTCACAGACTTCCATTCTCTATGTAACAAGAACTAAATGACAAGCTGCGGCAGAACTTTGAGGCTCTTAAAACATACTAGGTATAAGCAGTCGTTCACGATTCTAGAGACAAAACTTTCAGTTGTATTTCGATAAGATACTGCATGTAGTAAATAAATAAATAAATGTAGCCGAGTTTGTTTTCTCACAATTGAAAGCAAAATTGAACGAACCTTATAGTTCAATAAGTAAAGACTTCATCGAGTATGCGATATTTTCCGCGTTTGAAACTATTTCCATGACCGACATCCGTGGACATTTTCCGAAGACTGGATACATCAATTTAAAATAAATACATATAACAGTCAAATTTATGGTAGCAGTTTGTTGTATTTCGTCGAGAGTTGCTATAAATACAAATCATACACATCACTGTCGATCTATACAGTTCAAATCTATATTCTTGCATACCAGACGGGGATTTTTCCGTATTTTATACCGGCGGAAAAATCCATCTTACACCCCGGTGTAAGATGGACTCTCGTGCTGTAAATGACGTATTACGAACTACATATATGAGCAATTTACATTTTTATTTTCATAAAACGGAATAAAAATCCGATACCTTGACAATTGCTCTTGTTTCCTGATAGTATATTTCTCGATTCCAAAAAACGTATTTTATCAAAAATTCGCCAACGTTACGGCTGCAACTGATAATACCAAACCGGAACAAAACCTGTTATTTGTTTCCGAAAACGTCATGACGCCTTTCCTGTTTACGGACGTTGGTTTCCCGCGCTTTGTTTAATACGCTGCTAGAAGAAATAGTTCTAAAAAGGAAAGCCGTTCGATTGATTCATTTCTATTTGTTTTTCTTTTAATAAGGTAGCAAGAAAAAGATTCTGTCACTGGTTTAGGTGCAGATGGGGAAATGATCCGGCTCTCGGATAAATGTTTACGCGGTACTACTCGGCTGGAGCCTCGTAACTGCCTAAACAGTTACCCTCGAGGCCGGAAATTCCCATCTGCACCTACAACCGGTGAAAGAATCTTATAATCTAAATAGTTTTAAGTATATATGCTGCGTTTATGTACATGCACATGTATGTATGTATTATGCAGGATTATCTTGAAATAAACTCTCGTAATGTTTTACTTTTGTAACCAACCCTTTACATCGTTGATTTCTCGATTCTTTTCTGTAACTTTAAACCATTGTGACCGATAGAAATATAATTTTGGGCGGAGCAATCACCGATAACTAAAGTGACAGCTACGTCATTTACTACCTGCGTTTGATGTAAACGCCCATTTGGCGAGGTTTCCTGAAATCAGCAGTATAACGGTTATGTTACAAACTCTAAGTGATAATATTCGAGTACTCTTCAAGTTACTATAGTTTTTTTAGCATATCCTTTACGAAAACGAAAACTCAATACCTTATCAAAATACTGAAAACAAAGAAATCTTGACATTGCACGAAAAACATAATTTCTACCATGATAGAGTGTGTGCTAGTGTTTTCATGATAGTAATAATCATCTGCACCGTTAGGAAAATCAACACCATTGTTCTTTTTACCTATGAACTTAGTAGGATAAATGAAGTATACGTTACAAATAGTTTATTTCATGGCTAACAAAATGACTTAAATAAAAAAAAAATAAAAAAAAAAAAAAAAAAAAAAAAAAAAAAAAAAAAAAAAAAAAAAAAAAAAGAAACAAAAAAAAAAAAAAAAAAAAAAAAAAAAAAAAACAAGGAGAGCAGGGTAGGGGGAGGCAGCATCGTCGAACACGAAATGGCCCCCCTTGATGCATTCAGTAATTGCACAAGGAACAGAAATTATAGCTCACTGTAAAACACAAGTTCTCTACAATTCGGTTTAATCTGACTGGACTTCCCTGGTGGGGCCCATATTTGACCCCCAGGGAAATAATCTGAACAATCTTGGTAAGAGGAACCCTAGATTTTTGCTCACATACCAAATATCAAAGCACTAGGCCCTATGGTTTTGGACAAGATGACAGAAACCATTTAAACTAGTTTCCTGGCCAATGTGACCATGACCTTTGACCTAATGACTTTCAAAATCATAGGGGTCATATGCTGGTCATGGCCAACCTAACAATCAATTTTCCCCCTGACACTATGCCCAAGCATTCTTGAGTTATTGCCTGGAAACCTTTTTAACAGTCCTGGTCACTGTGACCATGACCTTTCAAATACTGAACTCAAAATCAATAGGGTCATTCTTCTGGTCATGACCAACCTCCCTAGCAATTTTCGATACCCAGGCCTAAGCGTTCTATGATTTACCATCGGAAATCGTTTTACTGTGTCATGGTCACTGTGACCTTGACCTTTAACATACTGACCTCAAAATCAATAGGGGTCATCGCTAGTCCATGAACCAACCTCATCAACGTTCATGACCCTAGGCCCAATGTTCTTTGAGTTATCATCCGGAAACTGTTTATACTATTCAGGGTCCTGTGACCTTGACCTTTGACAAACAGATCTCAAATCAATAGGGGTCATCTGCTGGTGATGACCATCAACCACCCCTATCAACTTTAGATCCTAGGCCCAAGTGTAACTTGGAGTTATCATCCGAAACGGATTGGTCTAAACAATTATTCCCCCCCCGACCGACCGGACAGACCGACCGACATCTGCAAAACAATATACCCCCTCCTTCTTCGAAGGGGGGGGGGGGGGGGGGGAGCATAATAAGTAATTGAGATATTCACCTGACAAAAAACTCGTGGTTTTGTTCTATCATAAACGAACAGTTTCGTGTGAAAAGATACCTTAGAAGTCATATATGTCCATACCTACGAGACATTTCATTAACTTCTGATATAAGAACGGTTTTTAGAATATCATCGTATTTACTGGCAGCGTCGTCATGTGGAAAGAACGTGCAAGAAGTATTATTATTATTAGGAGTATTAAAATTTTCACTTGTCATTGTCTAAATTTGATGTATTATACTTCAAACAATATAATTTTCAAACAAAATTTGTATGTTCATTGTCCGATACCATCATAAAAGCGTATATGTACCGCTTTTGTCCCTGCACTTCACAATTACTGACGCATTGCCTACCTAACGCCAATGTTTCTTAGCATCACTACAGAACTGCCATAGATAGGACACAATAAAAAAAATCTCTTTGGTTTAAAAGCTAAATCACTGTATCCATGCGGACGATATTCATTTCAACACAAAGTATTCTATCAAATAACACGTTATTATCAATTAATTGTGAATTATTCAGTATTGACTCTTCCCTATAATCTAACAGTTTCCTGACTAATGAATGCCATAATCATCATACATCATATCAACACTTTAAAACAGTAATCCTGTTCTCCTTGCTAGCGGCAATAATGTTGAATTATTAATCCTGCGGTCGAACTATACTCATTAATTGTTTCAAGGTGGCACACCAGTGCAAGTATTTGTATTATGCTGACGACACGTCGACGTGATATTTTTCGCCATGTTTAGGTCGAGAAATAGCGCATTAAAATTTTATCAAATATTTTTAAATAGTTTAAAACGAAATGTCACATTGCACAACTGTCTTGATTGATTTACAGACATGCATCAGACATGCTGAGCTGGCTATTCACTGTGCAGAATAATTTCGCCATCATTTGCGCCAAAATGGAACTATTCCGGAAGACGTATTTAAATTACCATTTTCGATCCTGACGTGTATTAACAAAGGAGCGTGACGGTCTACCACTTGACGCCATACATGCGCGAAGAAACAGTACTATCACATTTGATCTAAATTTTACAAAAGACATATTTGAATCGAAATAATTTATAGCAAAACCACATTTGAACACTATTTATACACTCTGGCTGTTAAACGTCGTACGAAATAAGTGCACTCGGACTGCACCCTCGCGTAATTATTACGCCCGACGTATAACCGCCCATCGTGTAAAGTGTTAAAACACGGTTTGCCATAAATCATTTCTTAATTGCAGGCAGACGATACTAAAAAAATCGAATGTATAATTATTTGTTTCATTTTTACTTGGTGTCCAATCTTGTTTCTTTCGCCCTGCTAAATTATATCGAAGTTAAACGAATCTCAATGCAGAAGCCTCATTTTAGTTGACAGTAGAAACAAATTGTAAATATATAACAGCCTGTAATATTTCACTGATGACAAATTGATACAATTTAGCAAATTAATATTTTCATTGCGAACTTCGTTATAAATAAATGTTGCAGACCAGTTATAGCGTTATACATAACTTGTCTTTTTGTCAGCATTCGTACATATTAACGTAGTTTTAAACCGTTATGAAAATGCCGAACTACTCTTTAGGAAACAATACAATTAATGCGACCATTGGAGCTGTAGTAAAACAATTACCGCCTGCATTATTGCCAGGTTGGCCGAATTGTTCTCCAACGCCAGACCGGCTACCTCCAGATGGGGGGGGCGGTACCTAGAAGCGAAAGATTGGATTGCTACAGGATACACCGCGCTTAAAAATGTTTCGGCGTATTCGAAATCTTCTGAACTATACTAGTATCAGCCGCTCAAGTAGAAAAAATGTCTTCGACAACGCCTGTACCTGGTTACGCTGCAATATCAGATACATTGTTTTTTACTCAAAAGGGACATCTTAGGACAATGGATAAGACATACATGGAAGTATGATATAAGGAGTTTACACGAAATTGTCTGCAAGTTTACAGTTTGGTTAACCTATGGTACATTGCAGTTTTCCTCCTGGTTACTGGTCGCTCTCACGATAGAACGGGTTGTAAGCGTTTTGTGGCCTCACAAAGTAAGATCCAGCTGCACCACTACCTTTGCTAAGGTGGTGATAATCGTACAATTTGCCACCATTTTTGGACTCAACTCTCACTGGTTTTATGGTCTAGGAACATCTGAACTAAAATACTACGCGGTGAAAACCTGCATGCCTATATATGAGGAATACTCCTATTTTTTTCATCACATTTGGCACTGGATTAATTTTGTCATTGCCTTTGCTTTACCTTTCATCATTCTTGTCATTGGAAACGGCATCATCATCTTTAAACTAAAAACATCAGAGGTGAAAAGGAAGAGAATGAGTGTCATGAACCCAAAAGGCAACACTGAGAAGGCTGAAAAAGAAAAGAAGACAATAACGATTGTGTTAATTTTACTGAGTGTTGTGTTCTTCTTGAGTCAGACCCCAATGTCAATTTATTATATCTACATTCCTTATGGCATTGCAAAGGCTAATGAACTCGCATGCGATAACTATCCGGAATATACAAAACAAGCAGAAGCTATATGGTTGTGTTATACAGTCGTGAACTTACTTGGATACATGAATGCGACCCTAAATTTTGTTTTATATACAATTAGTGGCTCGCGATTCCGCGCAGAAATTGTAGCCCTGTTCCGATGCAAAGGATCACGAGCTATTGGAGTTTTTGAAACATCAATTAGCGTTAGAGATGGCAGTCGCAGAAGGCTTGGATCAGTGACAGGGAAGTCGAATGTGACGACAATATCTACAGATTGAACATTTTAACAAAATAAGACATTCATCGCTTTTGAAATGGTTTCAGTTTAAATGTGAATGAAAGTTTCTAAAAACATTGTTACATTCTAAAGACAGTGTTTTAATCACAATGAATGGTCTTAACGTCAAAGGCTAAACAAAAAACAAACGTCAACGTCATATGACCTAACTGCCCCAATGAAATAGATAAATAGAGAATATTAGGTTACTGTCCTTAATATTATTAAAATTATTAAAGCGAGTCGGGAAAATATAAAAGCGAGGCTCGCCGAGACCGTTATTTTTTCGTATATGAATTTAAGTAAATTTAAATTTTATAAGACAGTAACCTAATGTTTCTATTTATCCTACCTTCTTATCTAAATCATTCTTTAATTAAATTCAAAATTTTACCCACCAACAAATCCTGAGTCTGTCTTGCACAGAAATTAATACGACGCTCCCATTACACAAGACAGTCTTAAAATAAAATAAATAAATATGAGCGAAAAACAAAGGCTATCCCTTGTTCTGCTTTGTGTCTGACTTCTCTGTTCTGCTAACATAAAAGACTAATTTTTAATTTGCCTGCCAAGGTGAAGTTTTTTTGTCCGAAGTTCAGTTGAATCTCGATTGCCCATCCTCAACAAGGCAAACGATTTGACGAGACTTATATACACGTACACGGCATATCGCCCGCTGACAAAACAAATAGGCAAACCGTTTTCCTCGATGATTTTATTCAATAACACTCCAATTACAGAGGACAAATATAATCCTAGATTGACGTGTAAAAGCTAAAAAAAACTTTTTCTGAAACAACGCTATACATGAGTCACTTTCCTCCGTTTCTCCGAGCGTTTCCGATATAAAAACTGTTTGTAGTAATCGCAAGTACGGTAATGCAACACTATACATTATGTGATGTCTCACATACCTAATAAAAGCCCGTTTAGGAAATAATTCATAAATATGTCTTTAGTAGCAGTTTATTCTCAAAAAACAAGAAGGCGTCGTTTTTTTTTAAAAGAAATCCAAAAAGATCCGCCAAGCTTTATTTAGTCACTGACCAAGAATAAACAAATTATATCTGACCCCTTGATGTTGCCTTTTTTTGCAGAATGTAAGGATAAAGATTATAATTTTAATTTTGAATTCTTTTTGTTTTTAAAGGGTTAGATTTATAAAGGTCACCGAAAGTACATTTTTCCGAGCGAGCATAATGTCATATATTTTGATATATTCAAACATTTATATTTGGTTTAGCTTGTGCAATCTTTTATTTGTATGCACTTTGTCAGTGTTACGATGGTAAAATTCAACAACAACACTGAATATTTATCTTTATCAACGTTCGGCGCTTTACGCCTTCATCAGGATAAATAAATATAAACAACGACGTGACGTCATGAAGTAAACGTTACGTTGAATGGCGGAAAAAACATATACTGTTTTTGTTTTTTAGATATTACATAAATTAATTTTTTTTCTTTGTCAGTGTTGACATACTAGTACACTTAATGTAAAGTAATATTTAATACTGTCTCCGTGTTTCTAATCTGTTCAGTCCGATTTCTTATTTAATGAATAATTTGATACAGAGACAGATTTAAATATTCGAACGTACAACTGAAGTACCGTAAAAAGACAGAGGATTGCGGTTTTTCAAATGGAATAAAAAAAGATTAATTCCATAATCAAATCACGTGTAAACCTACATTTTTTTTAAAAAAGTAGGCTTCAATGGGATAGCCGAAATACTGTGACCCACTGTTTACGATACGTTTGAACGTAAGAAAACCATCTAGGACCATAACTGGACACCTCTAACATTGATTTAAGTTTTACAAAAGGAGAAAATTGGTATTTATCCAAATATGACCAAAAACTGAAATTCTTTAAAAAAAGTAAAGTTTAAGTTTCCTCTCATCAAAAACTAGTTATGTGGAGACTGCGTGTTTGAAACTTGGCTTTGCTTCATCCTTGTTTTTACCGAACTGCATGTAATATTTTGTAATTTGTTCATAACTGATTTTTTTTGTCGTAAATAAAAAACTTTACATTTGGGGTATGGGAAACCTATTTGGAAACAACCAAGAAATGATCGTAAATAATTCAATGAAGTAGCTGGACCTATGTTCAAAATGGGCTTGTGCTCATTGAATGAGCCCGCTACAAAAATATTCATGCCTATTTTCTTACATTTTGGTGAAATTAGTAATATTCAGGGGCATACTTTGAATAAAATGATAACTTTATCAGTAAAAGTTAAATTCAACATAGAATATAAACATTAATGTAAGAAACAATAATTTAATTTGACAGTTGCAAATGAATTTTAATATGTCCCAAATAGAGCTTAGCTTGTCCTTTAAAAAAAAATGTGACAGAAAGACAAACCGTGAATGTAGGTTATCAGTTGTATGTCTTCAGTTTAGATAAGTTTCTGATTTTGGTAACGTCATAAAATAGAAATATGAAACTTTTTATTTACTTTATGTCTGGAGTTTTATTTCATGGAATTCATTCTCAAAATGATGAATACAAAGAAAGACTGGATGCCATGGAACGTAGTGTGGCAGAAATGAAAGCGAAAGCAGAAAGTTCTGAAGCTAGACTTCGCGCTGAAATAAAATATTTACACAATCAGGTCGAACAGGACCAACAAAAAATGAAACTTATGGAAGTATCTTACAGAACAGAGCTTGAAAAAGTTCACCATAGGCTTGAAGGATGTTCCAAAATATCAAGTAAGAAATTCTTATAAACAGGTTTCCATTTATTTCTTAATAAAGCAATAATGTTATGTTTAGTATGTTAACTTTCATTCTAGGTCAATCAGAATAGATAAAGACTGTCCCGACAATACTAAATTATTATTATTGCAGGACGCGAAAAAAAAGAAGTATGTGAAGTAAGAACTCAGAAAAATCTGAGCAGCTATTGCTGTAGATGAACCCGTGTCAAAGTTTAGTCATATATTCAGTTGATTTCCTTTTGTACCATTTTAGAAAACTACGATAAAAGAAGTCTAGAAGCGGATATGCAGACAGAAGTAGCCTTCTTTGCAAAGCTTGGACAGGAAAAGACACATCTGGGAGTTGAGCAGACAATTGTCTTTGATGATGTGGTAACAAACATTGACGGGACTAACTCTCCTGTGTCCTACAACCGGCATACTGGCGTGTTCACCGCACCCGTCAACGGTTTATACGTATTTTCCACAACAATTCTGTCGTCGTATCATTCAACAAGCCACTTTCGATATTACTTGAACAACGCACCGTTAACAATTATGTACGTACATGGTAATACAAGTAGCGGATGGGATTCTGCCAGTCAGACGGTGGTACTGAGTTTGAGCCGCGGTGACGCCGTATCGGTAAAGAATACGGAAAATGACACAGGAGCGCTTGGTGGGGGACATTCAATATTTTCCGGTTTCCTGTTGCGCGAACATGAAGGAACTGTTATTGTTGGCTAAAACTGTTTATAAATGGGAATAAAATAGATATAGAAGGGAGCGTGTCAGTGTCTTTATGACTCATAACAAGTTGCATCTTATATACAGTACATTATCTTTCAAGGAAATATGAAGAAATGTACATAATACTTTCATTTGTGAATAAAAAAGTAGTATTTCTCAATCTGTATTGTTTCGTAAAATTTGTATGACATTTTTATCAGATCGAGTGAACTTTACTTATGATAAAATATTTCTGAATAAGTTAAAAATACGATAACTTTTTGGGCATAAAAATAGAAAGAAAAAGTGAGTATGTCTTAAACACTATTATATATTATTTGTCAAGGCTGCGAAAACTTCCGGACACTACCGATATTTCTAAAAAAATAATTTTGCTCAAAACAATCATAAGCAACCTAGACATAAGATCATGATTTTAAGCAATTTTCCAACCTAACAATAAATATCAAAGAAAAAGAAAACACCAGTTCATTTCAAGCTACAGAATTTTCTCACAATGCTGAGTTTTTTTTTTTACTTTATTGGTTTTCATGTTTGTAAACAACCGCTTACTTTTAAGTGAATTCCAAATTGCTTTTAAATACAACCATTTGATGCATTTAGACCGCTACACTTTGCCATTCAGTCATGGAATGACAGCGATTCCGGTAAATGTCCCGAGTTTTAATGTAATCCGATTTTATTGTTAATCATTTCTCATCATTTATCTTCTGCGTGCATTTGAATTTTATATTGATGATTTATTCTTTGTTAAGTTTTGGTAATACGTGGAGCATTTGAAAAAGTAGTTTTAGAAAAAGCATCCGCCCTGCTCGTCAAATATTAAAACAATGAATCTAGGCATATAAAAGAAATTATTACATGTACAGGTGATGTGGCGTGGCTATACTTTTTTGAGCCTGACAATAAAGAGAATAATAAAATGTGGGTAGGTGAAAATAACGAAGGCCCTGTTATAGCACGGCGGAGCAGAAGCGGCCAGCGGTTATGTATGTCCTAGTTCTATGTGCTCGAGTCCCTGCTATGAACACAGAGTGCTACTGTACATTTTATACAAAGAAATGTCCTCTCCTGCTGTTCTCTACCCACTTTACACACAAAGCGCTCAAGACCAGGGGCGCGTGGCATTAAGCTGCTACATGACAACGTCCCGGCCCATCGTTTTGCCGTAGTACAAGAATACCTCAAGGAGAATTACATTGAGGTTTTACCACACCCAACATATAGCCCTGATCTCTCCTATTATGACTTTTGGTTGAACGCATACATCAAATTATGCTTAAGAGGGCGCCGCTTTGAAACGTGCAGCGCAGTTGGAAGCGCTTTTTATCAGTGTATAAACAATATATCTAAAAACCGCTTCCAAGGAGAATTACATTGAGGTTTTACCACACCCAACATATAGCCCTGATCTCTCCTATTATGACTTTTGGTTGAACGCATACATCAAATTATGCTTAAGAGGGCGCCGCTTTGAAACGTGCAGCGCAGTTGGAAGCGCTTTTTATCGGTGTATAAACAATATATCTAAAAACCGCTTCCAAAATGCATTTTCTGAGTGGCTTTTGGGCCTGAAATAGTATGTACAGTCAGGTGGTGAGTACTTTGAATGTCTCACATAACCATTTCTTGGAAAATAACTGAGGTATCAATAGCCCGCAACTGTTGCCACTACGTTTCAAACGCTCCTCATAAAATCAGTTTGAAACATGCGGATGGATCCCTGTAATCATGGGCCAAAATAAGCGCACGGACCCATGCATTTTATTTGACCACATGGTAGAAAATATCCAAATAACAGCTGTAAGCATTTTTAATAAAATCTATATTGCAGGATTTTTACTCTGTGGGGATTAGTCATCAGAACTGTGTATTTTCCGATAGATTCATGTTATAACAACTTGTTTGAGGTTAAAATGGTAAAATCAGTCTAAAGAAATATCGAGTACACGACCTTATTTTTATATAGGCTGAATTTTCTACGCAACGTTATAATGCTATGCATAAAGTATGTGAAATAATGCATGTTATCTTTAGTAGCGTCTATGATTATATGATTACTTCGAGATAATCGAAACTCAAACTAAAATCGATATTTTGTGCACATGTTTTCTTTGCGGGACTTAAAAATGCCTTCGAGATAGCTGGAGTTTGCAAAACTGTAGTTTTAACTCCATTTATTGAAGACTTCTTCTTCATCAAAGACGACAACAACGTAATGATGTGAACTATAATTGTAACAATTGTTTGTTTGTTCGAAAACTTCCCTGGACAGAAATTCACGATTTCATTTTGTTTAATTTGACCATCAGTTTTGACGTTTTCATGCATCTTTAGATGCCAGGTCTTATATTCCATTCCAATAACATCAAAATACAATGTATGTTATCTAACTGTATCACATGATTACTGACAAAACGTTACTGATAACACTAGAAGTCATGCTTACCGATGAACGTCTAATGGGAGCAGCCAGCCTGGGGCTACTGGTATTTGACATATTATTTGCACCTTAAGAACTTGGACAACTAAAGGATATTTATCGTTCGTTATAGTTTAATTTGTTTGCAAATCGAGCACCCCACTCGCTCGAGAATATTCCATCGAAATACGAAAATACAGCACCGATTAAGCGAGTGCATTAATTTGCATTAATGACAAAATATGCAATTAATCACGATTAAGCTAGACATTAAATGAGTGCAGTTTTGCATTTATGACTAAATATGCTATTAAACATGATTATATATTCTCAAAGGCGTCGTTCAATACAATTGTCAGTTTACAGAAAGATTATTAGAAAAACTGATTTATAACTATAATAACATTTCAAACTTCAAAAGGATTTGAAAATCACTTTTGAGTTTTAAGGACGTCTTATGTAAATAAGCCGCATCAAGCATAAACAGCCGTAATCTAATTTTTTTTCACTATTTTTCAGTTATTACATCAATTTATACGATTTTTAAACTTTCTTGCAATGTATTATATTTTCTATAGTTGAAATGGACTATTACCGCCGTAAAAATACAAAAATCGTAACCCACTCTACCAGACGAACGTCAAGTAACGTCAAAAAAACGTCCGACATTAGTAATCGTCAACGTACATAAACCATGGATGACAGAAAATAAAGCAATCCTTCAATTATTTATCTTATGCAGCATCGATGTCACATATAATAATATTAGTTACACATACTGCAGTGCGCTGATATGGAGTATACACTACCAAGTAAATTCTATGAGGGCATTTAGCGGAATAAACTACACATATTGTAACGAAATTTTTCTTGATTAGTCCCTTCAAGGTGAATGTTAAAAAATAAGTAATAACATATTTTCCTTGTTTTCTAATGTCATTTATCTTAAGTGCCATTTCATCAGGATAAATTTGTAATATCTTCATTTTTACACTACACATGTGATTGTCCAATCGTACCGAAGCAGGGGGCCGGACAAAGAACGTCCATAAAAACGGACGTCCTCACCAGCGGCCTGACTTGGGCCGGTATAGATACGTCTGACGTTCCTTGCTGATCCTGCTTGCCTAATAACTACGGAAGATCAAAGGTGTCCATTCGTAAATATTCGTCTTGCAAATGACAAATCGGATTTCCTCGGTGACGTCTGCGCTAACCTTCATGGTACACACCCGGGGTTCGCTTTGAATTGAAGCGGAAGTGATCATATTTGGAAATGTTTGGCACTTATTTGAACCGATCCACCGAGGAACGATCTTCCAGTCTCTCACACTCCCACCCATTCTCGTCGTAAATGTAACCGGTACTTTACTGGTGTGCCGACCTGTGTACAAATCTACCACGTGCTGGAGTGTGGTCACCAGTTCGAAACGCCGATACAAACTTCTTAATAGACATTTACCGAATTAAAGCTGACGTGGACTGTGAACACCTAAGACGATCGATTTTTCAAGGGACCGTCTCACATGATAAATTTTTAATTTGATGTTGGTAGGAAACACTTTCCTGCAATATTCTTCAATATTAAAGTTGCGCATCTGCGACAAAGTTGAAAAGATGAGCTAGTCTGATCGCAGTTGTATCCGTATTCTCCTCGTTCCGTCGACGTCCCAACATGAAAAATTCTAAACTGGGACAGTTGGAATCAAAATTGTAGGTCACAGGAAAAACATTGTGAAAACTGTAGAAAACGTAATATCTTGCGTCTCCTTTCCTTGTTGTTATTATACCCCGAAGGGACGTATTTTGGATAACAAGGGTGTTCCTCTGTCTGTCTGTCTGTCTGGTTGTCTGTCTGTCCTTTAACAATTCGTGTCGACTTCTGCTCCTGAAGGATTTTAAACCAAACTTGAAACAAAGTTATCCACCTCAAGAGGACGTGCATAGCGCCTTACAGGTGGCTTTGCTTTAAGGTCAAGGTCACACTAAGGGTCATCAATCGTGTCCGCCTCTGTAACTCTTGATCTGTATAGGGATTTTAAAAGAACATTGCCACAAAAGTCCACCACATCCAGACACGTGCAGAGCGCATGTTTTGGATGGCTAGATACAAGGTCAAGGTCACAACACTAAGGGTCATAAGGTCATATAACTTTGTTCGAGTGCGATGTTTAACTGGTTGAAAACTTGCTTGAAGGATTTTAAAGACACTTGGCACACATGTCACCGCACATTGAGACGAACGTGCAGAGCTGCATGGCTCGCTCCAAGGTCAAGGTCACACGTAGGGGGTCAAATGTCACATGACTTTGTTTGTGTTTAAGTTTGCTTTGGCATTGCGGTGCTCTTTGTTTTATTTGGCATATCCATTTTTTTGTCACTTACAATATTTGTTTTTTATTGAATTACTTCCCTTTTAATTACTCTAAATAGGTTATTTGTAACTTTTTTATTACTGGCCGTAGGGAAAAAAACCCAATACCACTTTTTTTCCGTGGTACAACACTGATGGTACCGTGCAAAGTTAAGGTGTATTTTGACTTATCTGTACCTGGTAATGATTTAGTGGACTTAGAGTTTTTCGGGAATTTCTCCCTTTGTTGTCCTTTTTCACAGTTTGGGGGCTTCAACAGTAAAGTTCTTTAAATTTTGCTCCCATCCCCTGATATAATCCTTCGAGCGTATATTGCCTCGCTTGGCGGAGCACTTGTTATTTCTGTATTAGCCGCGTTAAAGAATTTGTATTCGTATAACTTTATTGTTTTAATTTGTCAGTAGTGGATGGACAAAGAGATGGACAGCCTTTTTACTAGATAAATGAACGGAAGATAGGAAAATAATCAAAATAAACAAATCTTCCCACCTATACTGTATTATGGCATAAACATGAATGAAATGAAATTCATTTCTTGTTGACAGTTTTCAGTTTATACAATCAATCCGATATGTTTTCTTCTACACACAAGGGATGCACAGACATGTACGGTTCTTGAAAGTCGTTGTCGTGAGTGCCTCCATATAGAGCTTAAACTGAGCAACATCAGAGTTATAATTTCTTGTCAAATCAGTGTTATGGGGATTGATTTTCCTTGTGTAGACTTCGATAGTAAATAACTATTTTAAGTTTCAAGTCAAAAGCTTTAATAGTAACAGAGATATTTGAAATTATCAAAACGTTTAACAAAATAATCTAAGTTAAAAAAGGGCATAATTCTGCCAAAATCCAAATCAGAGTTATGGGGTTTGCTTTTCTTGGTGTAGGTTTTGATAGTTAATAACTATTTTAAGTTTCAAGTCAATATAGCTTTGATAGTAACAGAGATATTTGACTTTATCAAAAACTTTAACCAAAAATTCTAAGTTAAAAAGGGGCATAATTCTATCAAAATTAAATCAGAGTTATGTGGATAGTTTCTCCTGGTGAAGCCTTTGATGGTAAATAACTATTTCAAGTTTCAAGTCAATAGCTTCGATAGTAACAGAGATATTTGCCTTTATCAGAAACTTTAACCAAAAATTCTGTTAAAAAAGGACATAATACTAACAAAATTCAATCAGAGTTATGGGGATTGTTTCTACGCGTGAAGACTTAAATAGTAAATTAGTATTTTAAGATTCAAGTCAATAGCTTTGATAGTAACAGAGATATTTGACTTTATCAAAAACTATAACAAAAAATGATAAATTAAAAAGGGGCATAATTCTGTAAAAATTCAATCAGAGTTACGGGGATTGTTCTTCCTTGTGTAGACTTTTTAAGTTTCAAGTCAATAGCTTTGACAGTAACAGAGATATTTGACTTTATCAAAAGTTTTAACCCAACGGAGACGCCGACGCCGACGCCGGAGCGAGTGCAATAGCTCTACTTTTTCTTCGAAAGGTCGAGCTAAAAACAGGCACATCCAAATTTATATCACCTACCGCATAGTGATGATATAATAACTCAAACCCTATTGCCGTTATAAACTCTTTTTCATATCGCGCATAATATAATTAAACTATGTTGAGACGGTCCCCTTGAAAAATCTATCGCCTTAGGTGTCCACAGTCCACGTAGACTTAATCCGTAAATGTCTAATAGTCCCAAACCCGGCGTCGATCAGGCACCTGCACAGTAAGAATATGAAGACGTATCACGCTGAATGGTTATGACTGATCATGTAGATAACTAATTAGTGTTTTGATGTTAATGTATAAAGTTAAATACCAGTAACATTATCACTTGCAATCTTCATTGGTCTAAAATCACATTGAAAATGTGTGTCAAAATTTAAAGCAATATACATTCTAGTTGTTACTATACTCAATTACACATTGTCGTTATTTTTTTTGTTTTTTTTTTTGTTTTTTTTTTTAACATTTCACAACGTGCATTTGCTGGTATGGATCGAAATCTTTTAGTCTTATACTTAAAACTGGATTTAGCTAAATGATTCCCAAATACAAATAGAAGTGTTTAACGATTTGGAACTGTTGCACTGAATAATTAATTATGACAACCTTTTGTGTCCTGGTAACTGCATCATATATCTGATTGTTCTGTGCCGCCCAGTCATCGTGCGCCATGATAAGTACGCCAGCACGTATCTGTTCTTGTTCTGACCTGGTAAACAGTTGTACATAAACGTTATTTATAATAAATATTGTCAGAAATAAACTACCTCAAATAAAACACAAACTTCAAGATGTAATCGCCGTTTACTTTCAAATTTAATACGGTATACATGTACATTTTTATGTCGTACATATCACACATCGTTCATATGTTTCGACTTGCGCGGCTCATATATTCTTGAAACTGGACAGACATAGAACTGTAACAATGTAACACAAGAATAAATCTTTACTTAAGCTACGATTTGTCAAGGGGCTTTTGTGACCGTCAACAGCAGCTTTCATACAGAATGAAATTATAAAAACAGGATATTAACTACACGAAACGTTACGCTAGTCAACGAAAATACTTACCGAAACAATTATCAGCATGAATACCACATTCCGTCTCTCCAGTACCAAACGTGTGGAAGGTGTGATCAATCATTGATATAACAGAATCCGGTCCGTGTACATTCTGGCCATCTTTTCCTGAGAAAAGTTAAGAAGCCCTTACATCTAGCATCAGAGATTATCCTCTCGAGAGTGCCCATAATTAGCATTTCCTTTTCACTTTTTGTCATTTCCCTTACATTAAGAATGTTTGATTCAAGCTGAGAAAAAGTGAAATTACTGAAGCAGTTTTTTGTACATTTGCATCCACTGTCATAAATGGTTTTCACATTGTTAATATCACACTGTGGATCTTCACTATTTACATTAGTGTCTTCATTAACTTGAGTTTCTGATTCATTACCGTAATCCTCTGCAAGGGGGGTAGCTGTGTAATATCTTTGAAGACGGGATTCAATGCTAACATCTTGCACCTCCTCAATATCAGTATCAGTATCATAAGTTGCTGCAGAACGGCCAATGTCAGTTTGGTCTGTCAATCCAAAGCATGACAGAAGATCATTTAGCTCCTGTGCAAATGAAAAATAAAACATTTCGTAATTGAAGCATGCCATTGAAATATATTTAATGAAAAAATACTAAACAGGAAAGAAAAAAAATAAGTTGAAAAAAAGTTGACTAGATGAGGTTTCGAACTCGAAAATTTCTTCCCTCTAGTCAAACACGCAAACCACTCGGCCACTGCGACGATAAGCATTTAAGCGATGAAAAATTAGGTTGATTTAATTTTTCGAAATCCCTACCATCCAAGGTCGTTGAAACATAAATAAACGGGATGATTTTTATTGAATATTTGCTAAAGCATCTAATTGGCAACATATTCATGTTTGTTTCCGCATTGCTTTCAATCTAAATTTGTTCATATGCATAGAATCTTCGTAATACAGCAGATCTATGCATGAGCATTTGCAAACAAAAATCAGTATTCATAATCATATCTGCCTTGTAGAGATGTATTTAACACTTTTCTTATATTCCAGAATGACATAAGTTAATAAGCAATCTAACACCATTATTTATACAATCTAAGCATTTTGACCGGTCCCGACCTTCGACTTTGCTTGAATATTGAATGATTATAGACGTAGATCTCTTGATATTTTGAAAAGTTATGTGGGTAAATCAATTTGAAAATACTTTCTCTGTCATCATTACAAATAGTTCTATAAAATATTACCTCGAACGTATCCATTTCTTGAAATTTTCTTCTGTTTACAAACTGTCATGTGAAAATACGGGCGCCGCCATTTTGATACGTCATTTCTAACATTTGACGTCATATTACTCGGAACAATTAATTTAACGATAACGGCTATTTATGCTTGACGCTGAAATTCTCTCCCGTCTGATGTTCGAAATTGTAACACTCTGCACACCTTCAAAACCAAAATCACGAAACAACAAACAAAGTCTCCCGCCCTTTTTAACGTTGGAACACGTAAAAACCAGATATTACATACTCGTCTACGCCTCGGTTGCAGCTCTTTAAATTTTGACCTTCACAGGAACTATATTACCGATACCGCTCTCTGCAGATGCGGAGCCCCTGAGACTGAGTTTCCCATTTCTTGCTTCAATGTCCCCTTTACACCATGCATAGACCTTGAAAGAAAACCTTGGCAATCTCCCATGTGCAAAAACAGTTAGCAATCTCCTTTATGGAGATGAGCACCTCACGTTCGAACAAAACAGTCAGGTGTTTCTAAAAGTGCAAAGCTTTATATCTTCTTCTAAACGATTCGGTTAATGTATTCGTATTTTGGACTGATGTCAAGAGCTGTGTGAGCCCCTCCTTTCTCTTATTTTCTTTTCTATCGATTTTATCGTTCTAACTCATTTCTCACATTAATTTTTTATTTGATTGTAGTAACGTGACATATACACATGTTTTAAAGAGTCCGTATACTTAGGTCATTTCTCAAGACGCTCTACCCCAAACAACTTTCCAACTCTTGAAACATTATTCAAGTATAAATTGAATTACCTCGTTACAA
Source organism: Mercenaria mercenaria (assembly GCF_021730395.1). Lineage (NCBI taxonomy): Eukaryota > Metazoa > Mollusca > Bivalvia > Venerida > Veneridae > Mercenaria > Mercenaria mercenaria. Next base: position 45,429,258 of record NC_069363.1, on the reverse strand, counting down.
TGTTCATAAATGTCATACTGATCGTAACCTTGTACATTTATTGTTGTAAATCTGTTTATTGGAAAGGAATTTACATAAGCTATCAGCTTGTTTTCCAATCCATGTATTTGACATGTAAAAATTTGTTGTACATGTTATGTGTATGTTGCTTAAAAAAATAATAAAATATTGTTTAAACTAAACATTCTGTTATATCAAGTATATTGTTTTACTTAGTAACATTTAGATATTATTAACTTTTGCGATAAGGTATCTTTGACAGCATGATTTTAGATAGTGAAATTACACGTGATAATATACCTTCTTTTAATGTAATGTCCTAGGAAGAATTTACGCAGCTTAGTATTATAATTTCTGAATAGGTATAATTTTCATCAACGCTTGTTCTATATTTTGTGTTTCGTCATTACGTTCATGTAGATAGGTGTGTGTGAAGTTGTTTAAACGCCTATTGATAGAGCTTACTATGTTTTATTTGAATTATTACATTACTCATAACAAAACATTTGACTTACTGGATGTTCGGCTGTATCAAACAGTCGTTATGTGATATTTCATGATGTAAGTAGGTAACGTGACACAAAAAGAGTGTTTTATGCATCCCCTTGTCACACACATTGACATAACAATTTTGCGATATAGTCGAAATGTCCAGTAAGTCAAATGTTTGATCTCGGTAGCAGAATATTCTCATATAAAATGTCAAATCCAGAAAAAGAGACAAACTTTTATAGTTGTGGACAGAACATACCGCAATAGATGAAAAATGATTGACGTATGTATAAGTCATATGAGAAGCAAAGTGCTAAAACAACTGTATAAGACAATTTAATAAGTAGCAGTAGAGGCGTGTAGTGTCTCGGATAAATGGTTCAAGATTCTTTAGAGGTAAGCGACAGGTAAGTTATGCATAAGTTCACAAACGATTCATGGAAGTTGCTCATAAGATGACATTCGGCGACAAGCTGGGCGATTGTGTAGCGTGCGCGTAACATATTTCTAACCTATGAGCAATGTACTTCTAACTTATGTGTAACTTATATCTCTGACGTTTCCACAACATATATTGACCTATCGGGAGTGACCTATCGGGAGTGAAATAAAGCCATTACATAAATTTGACGTCATAGCGTCAAACGGCATAGCGGCGCGCTGGAAAAGAAACCGATTGAAAACGGGCAAATATTAAATGAATGCCGTCAATGATGTACTTTGAAGTCCTTGGAAACGTGTTAGAATCGAAATAATATATCTGTTTTAGTGATTTCCCAGATAGCAGACAGTGCTTGGCCCAACGGCTTTTGCTTCGTTGGCCCAACGACGTATGCCACCGTTGGCCCAACGCCATTTTGCTAATTGGGGCAACGTTGGCCCAACGGTTGGTACACCGTTGGCCCAACCACTGGTTTCCGATTCCTATCGTTGGCCCTCCATTGGCCCAACGACTGGTTTCCTACTCCTATCGTTGGCCCTCCATTGGCCCAACGACTTGTTTCCTACTACTATCGTTGGCTGCCCATTGGCCCAGTGACTGGTTTCCTACTCATATCGTTGGTCCTCCATTGGCCCAACGGCTGGTTTCCTACCCATATCGTTGGCCCTCCATTGGCCCAACGACTGGTTTCCTACTTATATCGTTGGCACTCCATTGGCCCAACGACTGGTTTCCTACTCCTATCATTGGCCCTCCATTGGCCCAATGACTTGTTTCCTACTGTTATCGTTGGCCCTCCATTAAACCCATGACTGCTTTCATTCTTTAGTCGAGTGACAGGTTTCATATTCTAATCATTGGCACTCCATTGGCCCATTGACTTGTTTTATACTATTCACTTTGGTCAGATAGACAGACAGAGACAGACACCAGTGTCATAACAAAATACTTCCCTACGGGCGTATAAAAAATATTAAATTATCTATTGCTTTATGTGAATATTTTTTCTCCAAACCAACTCTGCACAAAGCCATGACCATTGGAAGACACTAAGTATATATTGACCTTTGATCTAAACTCTGAATTTGAACTGACTTGGCTTTTAAATGGGATCCTCAAGTCATTTTATTAAGGTCATCTTTTGTACACATTGTCTCATAACTGATATCATTTGCACCAAGTTAACTGAAATTACTTTCAAGACTTAAACAAATTTTCTGACAGACAGACAGATAACCAGACAAAATCATTTTTTAAGGTGACATAAAAACAAAGGAGCATGAAATATTGGCTACGACAATTTATTTGTACAGTGCAGTACCTACAATATGTGCATTTTTATCATTGAAAATATCCTTTAATGATTATAATGATATATCCATTTTTTATCCCTTTTTTAATTCCTCTTTCTCTATGACTGAAAGTTTTTAATGGTTTAGTGTCTATCCATTATTTATCAGTTTCAATATCCGCCCTCTCTCTTTGTTGCTGCATTTTTCTGTCCATCCTTTTCTTGCGTCCTCCTTCCCTGCCCTTAGCATAACGCAGCCACTCTTTCATGATCTTTTCAATGTCGCTGTTTGTCGCTTCTTTCTTACTTCCTCGTACTGCATCTTAAATTTAAACAGTGAACTTTTCATTTAAATATACTTTTGACTTTAAACTGTCACTGGTGCATATAATGACACTGCCAGTGCCTAAATTATACTTTTGTTTGGTTCATTTTTGATATAAAGTTAGCACTGACAATGTAAATATAAACCAAAAACGGCTGAATAAATGAATTATGCATTTTTCTAATATGACTAGCAATGTATCAATCATCAAACGTTATCTTGACGTCACACTGAGGTGATATTTAGCGCCATGTTTGCATCTAGAAACAGTGCTTTCAAATTTGATCCAATATTTTATATAATAGCATGTTTACAATGAAATGTCACATTGCACAACTGTCTTGATTAATTTGCACACATACAACGATGACTATTCGCTTTGCAGAATAATTTGCATCATTTTCGCCCAAACTGAACTTTTCTGAAAGACGTATTATTATTATTATTATACCAGATTTATTACCATTTCCAGTCCTGACCCCATTTTCACAAAAGAAAATTAAGAAATTACTTAGTTTTGTCGCTTATTTTCAAATCGTGCTTTTGCTTTTTTTAATGTTGATTTTTTTTCTATAAGGTGCATTTATGGCTAAATTATACAATATTTAGTAGCATTTGTCAGCTTCACTTAATTCAATCACCCATATGTAACATTTTCATTTAAGCGCGGAATAACAAACTTGAGTATTTGCTTAAGTATATTTCTTATTTTTGTTCTTCGTTTTCTGTAAAAAAAAATTATATAATAAATACTCATATGCGGTTTTGATATAGATGAAAAAGTTAACATTGAAGATACAAATAAGGCAAAAAACAAGCATTTGAATTAACAGACTTAGCCAAGCAATTACTTATGTTTTTCATGAAACCGGGGCCTGGTGTGTTGAAATAAAGGAGCGTGACGAGCTACTATTTGGCACAATGCATTAGGGGTGTAACGATACACTAGTCCTGCGATACAATACATATTGTGATACAGATGTAATGCTACGGTAAGTATCGCAATACACATTCAGCATTCATGTGACAAAATGAAATGAAATGACAAAGTTCCTACACTTGGAAACTACTTGAAATTTTGTTTTAAAAGTAAAAGAAATTGTTATAGATGATACATTTGTTTAGTTACCATCTTTAACACTGATTTTCTAAATATTTCCATTCATTGTTTCTACTTTTTACTGTATTGTAACTGTATCGTGAAAGAAGTCTATGATATGGTATGCGTATCGCCAGACTAACGTATCACGATACAATGAATTGCGATATATCGTTACACCGTTAGTATGCATATGCAAAAAAACAGTTCTATCATATTGATCTAAATTTTACGACAAAGACATATTAGAATCAAAATAATTTATAGCAAAACCGTGTTTTAACACTGTTTATTCACTCTTGGCCTAGTGGTTCTCAAGTCACTGTTCAGGCTCCTGTGACCTTGACCTTTGATCAAGTGACCCAAAAATCAATAGGGGTCATCTAGTCTGCATGTTCAATCATCCTATGAAGTTTTTCAACATTCTGGGTCAAGTGGTTCTCAAGTTATTGATCGGAAATTGTTTTCCATGTTCAGGCTCCTGTGACCTTGACCTTTAACACAGTGACCCAAAAATCGATAGGGGTCATCTACTCTGCATGTTCAATCATCCTATGAAGTTTCAACATTCTGGGTCGTGGTTCTCACTTATTGATCGGAAATGGTTATCGATGTTCAGGCCCCTGTGACCTTGACCTTTAATGGAGTGACCCCAAAAACAAATAGGGGTCATTTACTCTGCAGGAACAATCATCCTATGAAGTTTCAACATTCTGGGTCAAGAGGTTCTCAAGTTATTGATTGGAAACGGTTTTCGATGTTCAGGCCCCTGTGACCTTGACCTTTAACAGAGTGACCCCAAAATCGATAGGGGTCATCTACTTTGCATGATCAATCATCCTATTAAGTTTCATCATGCTGGGTCAAGTAGTTCTCAAGTTACTGACCGGAAATGGTTTTCAATGTTCAGGCCCCTGTGACCTTGACCTTCAACAGAGTGACACCAAAATCAATAGGGGTCATCTACTTTGCATGACCAATCATCCTATGAAGTTTCGACTTTCTGGGTCAAGTGGTTCTCAAGTTATTGATCGGAAATGGTTTTCCATGTTCAGGCCCCTGTGACCTTGACCTTCGACGGAGTGACCCCAAAATCAATAGGGGTCATCTACTCTGCATGTTCAATCATCCTATAAATTTCAACATTCTGGGTCGTGGTTCTCAAGTTATTGATCGGAAATAGTTATCGATGTTCAGGCCCCTGTGACCTTGACCTTTAATGGAGTGACCCCAAAAACAAATAGGGGTCATTTACTCTGCAGGAACAATCATCCTATGAAGTTTCAACATTCTGGGTCGAGAGGTTCTCAAGTTATTGATTGAAAACGGTTTTCGATGTTCAGGCCCCTGTGACCTTGACCTTTAACAGTGTGACCCCAAAATCGATAGGGGTCTTCTACATTGCATGATCAATCATCCTATTAAGTTTCATCATGCTGGGTCAAGTAGTTCTCAAGTTACTGACCGGAAATGGTTTTCAATGTTCAGGCCCCTGTGACCTTGACCTTCAACAGAGTGACCCCAAAATCAATAGGGGTCATCTACTCTGCACGACCAATCATCCTATGAAGTTTCGACTTTCTGGGTCAAGTGGTTCTCAAGTTATTGATCGGAAATGGTTTTCCATGTTCAGGCTCCTGTGACCTTGACCTTCGACGGAGTGACCCCAAAATCAATAGGGGTCATCTACTTTGCATGTACAATCATCCTATGAAGTTTCAACATTCTGGGTCAAGTGGTTCTTGAGTTATTGATCGGAAATTGTTTTCCATGTTCAGGCCCCTGTGACCTTGACCTTCGACGGAGTGACCCCAAAATCAATAGGGGTCATCTACTTTGCATGATCAATCATCCTATGAAGTTTCAACATTCTGGGTCAAGTCGTTCTTGAGTTATTGATCGGAAATGGTTTTCCATGTTCAGGCCCCTGTGACCTTGATCTTTGACGGAGTAACCCCAAAAACAACAGGGGTCGTCTCCTCCATAAGCCCTACCAATCTATGAAGTTTGAAGATTCTAGGTCAAATGGTTCTCCAGTTATTGCTCGGAAACGAAGTGCGACGTACGGACGGACAGGGCAAAAACAATATGTCTCCCCCAGAGGGAGAGACATAAATACTGTTGAAAAACGGCGTTAAACCCAAAACAAACAAAAAAACTTTCTTAAATTTCATAGATCTTTTATTGATTTTTCTGTTAATTCTTTAAATATTTTTCTAGAAAGTATTGAATGCTTTTTATTATTGTTATATCTTTTATTAAGGTATAGGTCCAGGTTTCTGAGAAAAAAGTTCAAACGTCATCAAATTATAGAAAGAAAGCATTGTTTTACATGAAAATTTAACAGCTTATAAAACATTTATATTATTCTACAAAACCATTGTCAATTTACAGATATATATATTGAATTCCGGAAAGGGACTGCATGAAGGGGCCACACTACTGGACAGTTCAGCGCCTTTAAAAACTCACCATTTTTTAAAAGCTGTTACACGTCTTCGTTTTGATTCATTTGCAACATCGTGCGAGTGTTTAAACTTTACATAACTAGGTAAAACATCGTTTTTGACAATTGTTTACATTTATTTCCTTACAAATGGCATTCTTATTTAAAGGGGGACAACTCATTAAGAATATTTTAAGTATCCAACTCTGTGGGGCAGAACAGTAAAACATGTATTGGACAGATAAGTTGTGTGTCAAGATGCTGTTCATTCGTTAAAAAAATCTGTTGTTTTGTGATATACTGCTAAACCTTAATCATATCAATTAAATCATCATCTACCTTCATATTCATTACTTCTTTTCCAGTTTTTTTATTCTTTGCAATCAATTTGTTTTGACCATGAAGTTTATTAGTGAGTGAGTGAGTGAGTTGGGTTTTACGGCGAATCGACACAAATTTTATTAAGATCAATAACTAGATTACCATATCTGCCATCTGTAGAAACTTTATATGGATTGCGAGATTTTATTCCCTTTCCCGTATACTTTCCTTGCTTAAGAATATCATTGAGCGCTTCTCTAATTTTTGTTTGATTATCTGACTTAGCTATAATTAATTTTTTCTCTCTATATCATCTTCTGTGGTGTTTTTCATTCTACTTATTCCGCCAGAATCATTGCCCAATTCTTTTATATCCTTCGATACATTTTCAATGATATCCTCTACTTCTTCCCTAGTCATTTTTTCACTTAGATCTTCAGATTCGCTGGGGAAAAAAATCAAACAAAAGATTGAATGCTGCTTAAGCCGGTGCTAGGGGGCGTGCGCAGTGTTGCATTTTCCATTATTGCTCATGAACAGACGGATCGCCGGATCGCGAGTTCGATCCTCGGGCGGGGCGTATGTTCTCCGTGACTATTTGATAAACGACATTGTGTCTGAAATCATTAGTCCTCCACCTATGATTCATGTGGGGAAGTTGGCAGTTACTTGCGGAAAACAGGTTTGTACTGGTACAGAATCCAGAAACACTGGTTAGGTTAACTGCCCGCCGTTACATGACTGAAATACTGTTGAAAAACGGCGTTAAATCCAAAGCAAACATGAACAGACTCAATAAAACCGAGTCTGCAATTTTCACTGTTTGCTTTGTTCTCGGTGCTTCCGAGGGATCTACTTTCCAGATTATATTTACTAAATACAATTGGAAAATTGCTATGACCCCAAAATGTTACGAAGTTTGTAAAACAGAAAAAGTGGAAACTCCACCGGTCGCTCAACACGACAAAAACGAAAATGTTGCAGGCTCAGTGACCTCTGAGCCTGTTCATGAACGGTAGTGGAAATGCATGCTACCGTCCACCACGTCCTCTAGCCTCGGGTTGAGCACAACTCAACATTTACACATCCTAAAAGTACAAAAAACAATTTAAGAAACATCCGCAAATATGTTCATACGGCGGTGAACATGGAACCTTATACACTAGCGTGTACTATTCCATGAAAAGCGGCGTATGTTTCCCAGCTAAAATAATGGGTTTGCCCTAAACGAGAAAACAATGGGCAGAACTGAACAAACTGGACTTTAGAAAGGGGAACTCGGGTTATGGAGCCTGCATATCACAGGAACTGCCAAAAGACAAAATTAAAATAGAAAAAGTGGAAACTCCACAGGTCGCTCAACACAACAAAAACGAAAATGTTGCAGGCTCGGTTTGATTGAGCCTGTTCACGGACGGTAGTTAAAATGCATGCTACCGTTCACGCCCTCTAGCCCCGGGTTGAACAGAACTCAACATTTACACATGCTAAAAGTACAAAAAACAATTTAGAGACATCCGCAGATGTGTTCATACGGCGGTGCACATGGAACCTTCAATGCTATACTAGCGTGTAATTCCATGAAAAGCGGCGTATGGTCCCCAGTTAAAATAATGGGTTTGCCCTAAACGAAAAAACAATGAGCAGAACTAAACAAACTGGAATTTAGAAAGGGGATCTGAGGTTATGGAAACCACATCCCCATAAAAACAGGTTTTGATATACCTTCTCGCAGGTGTCATTAAATTGCTATTGTATTTCAAAACCAAATCTGAATTACGATAGTAGAATTTAGCAAAGTATTTACGTAATTTATAATAACGGTAGCCCTGTTGAAAAAGCTTATTTGTAATATATTGGTTACGTTCATTGGAATCCTCAACATGACTACACACTCTTGCAAACCGAATTAAGTGAAAAATATATATCCAATAAGATGTCGCCTGAAGTACATCAACATCCAATGGGGGGAAATTTACATTCCCAAACCTGACGTAAATATTGTTCAGTAAAAAGGTGTGTGTGTGTGTGTGTGTGTGTTCGGGTTTAACGTCTTTTTCAACAATTTTTCATATAAACGACGATGTCTACTTGTAGCAGTGAGCACAATGCCCAACTTTAAAGTGCTGCAGTTCCTTGAAAATGGTGAGTTTTTAAAAGCGCTTGACTGTCTGGAAGTGGGGCCTGTTTAAACAGTTCTTTTTTCGGAATTCAATGCTTGTATCAGTATACTGACACTTGTTTTGTAGAGTAATATAAGTAATATACACGCTATCATTACAAAAACAACAAAACAAGTGTCAGTATACTAAAATAAACATTGAATTCCGAAAAAAAGACTTCCTAAATGGGACCCACTTCCGGGCAGTCAAACGCCTTCAAAAACTCACCATTTTCAAAGAACTGTTACACATGTTAGTTTTGATTCATTTGCAATCGCATGCAAGTGTTGAAATTTTACATAATTAAGTGGAACACAGTTTTCCGCAATTGTTTATTTTTATTTCTTTACAAATGGCATTCATTTTCAAAGGGGGGCAACTTTTTCAGAATATTTTCAGTACGGGACAGTACGGCAGAACATGTAATGGTTAAGTAAAATATTGGTAACGATGTTATTCGTATATAAAATATTTCTGTGTTTTGGTGATATACTCCTAAAAACAAAGAAAAATATCAAACAGGGAAAGCCACGCACCAAAAGCGCAGCCTCCTCAAAACGAACCCCCCAGCACGCAAACGCGTGCACCACACACACACACACACACGCACACTCAAAGCTTACACATCAGGACAAAACGAACAACACACACACACACACACACACACACACACACACAGACGAACAATAAGCATACACACACGCGCGCACACAAAGTCAACACACAAGGACAAAACGAACAAACAAAGGAACACAGTGGGGCACCGCCTTGGAACGGTCAACCTTAATTTGCTGGTCATCTATACGAACTTTCTCGTTTAGGGCAAACCTATTATTTTATTTGGGGACCATACGCCGCATCTCATGGAATTACATGCAGGTGTATCATTGAAGGTTCCATGTGCACCGCCGTATGAACACATCTGCGGAAAGTCTCTAGATTATTTTTGTACTCGTAGCATGTGTAAATGTTGAGTTGTACTAAAAAAAACAAAGACAAATATCAAACAGGGAATGTCACGTACCAAAAACGCAGCCTCCCCAAAACGAAACCCACAGCACGCAGACGTGCACACCACAAACACAAACGCGCGCGCGCCCGCGCACACACAAAGCCAACACACGTGGACAAAACGAACAAACAAAGGAACACTGTGGGGCACCACCTTGGAACGGTCAGTGGCAAAAACACCACTGGGGAGCTTAAACCGGTTAATGGTGCGCACCCAACCTCACTCTTACCCCCACCATGTTCCAAAGACACGGGACAGTGTAAATATAAGTAATCCCCTCCAGGTGAATCTCTAACACACGTAATGGAAACAAAAAGGCATGGCATGTAAAACACAAAAATGCTCGTGTATAAATATATAAAAAGCAAGAAGACAGAGCAACAAGAGAAACACCCTTAAGGGCCCGACGAAACAGGCCAGAAGACAGATATCAAAACAGTTCAGTCCGGATTTAAAAACTGCTTATCATAGAGTCCTCCCCCTCTTCCGTCAGACACAATCAAAGAGGGAAGCGTAGTGTCCAACTGTAAACGGGCTGAACACTAAACATGCGGTATGTCTCAAAACAATTGGGTCGTAACCTCTTTTAATAAAACGTTTTATAATTTTACCAAATACATTTGGAAAATTACCATGACCCAAGATCTTACGAAGTTTGTAAACCACATCCCCATAAAAACGGGTTTAGAAATACCTTCTCGCAGAAGTGTCTTTAAATTACTATTGAATTTTAAAACTAAATCAGAATTACGATAGTAAAATTTAGCAAAATATTTACGCAACTTGTAATAACGGTAGCCTTGCTGAAGAAGTTTACTTGTAATATATTGATTACGTTCATTGAAATGCTTGACATGACTACACGCTCTGGCAAATCGAATTAATTGAGAAATATATACCCCATAAGATGTAGCCTGAGGTACATCCCCATCCAAATGGGGAAAATTTACAATACTAAAGTTAAAATCATCCCTCTTGTCGTAAATTTTGGTATGTATAATATTGTCATAAATAGAGAGATATAAATCTAAAAACGAAGCATCAGTATCCGAATTGTTAGTCAAGTCTCTTTCATAACAATATAAAAACAAATCTGCGACAAGGGGTGCACAATTTGTTCCCATGGGAATACTATTACTTGTCTAAAAACTGCATTCTCAAACCTGATGCAAATGTTGTTCAATAAAAAGGAAAGGGCTTTACAAACTTCGTCACAGGTCCGCATTGTATAATGTTTAATATTATTTCTAGTAAAAAAAGCTTTATCAAAACCCGGGGCTAGAGGGCGTGTATGGTAGCATGCATTTACACTACCGTCCATGTACAGGCTCAATCAAACCGAGCCTGCAACATTTTCGATTTTTTCTTGTTGTATTTCAAACCGGAAACTTCAGTGAAGTGATCAGTGATCAGATGTTGTTCAACAGAAGTACCATGTATAAGATTTAGTACTACATGTATTTAGGTCGTTTCGTAAAACATTTATATAATGTAGGTGTCAAATGATAATATTAGCTGCCTTGGGCTTAGGTGGAAGTAGGTGCTCATTTGCTTTATAAAATTTAATACGGGAATCGATAATATTAAAGATATTACGTATCATACCATCTTAAGCGTCTCTCATTAAAAAAAAATACTTCAAAAGAAAACGTTTCATTGCATTATAACGGTTTAAAAAAGAACAAATAAGGATAGCGGTAAGGTTAACGATTCAACAAAACAAGCTGAAAATATCACCAAATCATTGAATTTTGTTGGGTTTAACGTCACACCGACACAATTATAGGTCATATGGCGACATTCCAGCTTTGATGGTGAATGAAGACCACAGGTGCCCCTCCGAGCATAATTACATCACGAGAGGGCACCTGGGCAAAACCTCCGACATTCCGTAAGTCAGCTGGATGCTTTCCTCAGATGAAGAATTCAACGCCCCGAGTGAGGTTCGAACCCACATCGATGAGGGGCAAGTGATTTGAAGTCAGCGACATTAACCACTCGGTCATGGAGGCCCCAAGATTCGTTTTACATATAAACCGCCTCGGTAACCTAGGGGTAGAGCGTCCGCTTCGAGTGCGGGAGGTCGTGGGTTCGATCCCCGGCAGCGTCATACCAAAGACGTAAAAAATGGTACTAGTAGCTTCCTCGCTTGGCGCTCAGCATTAAGAGGATAGTGCTAGGACTGGTCAGCCCGGTGTCAGTATAATGTGACTGGGTGGGGTATCATGTCACGTGTCTACGGCGTGATATTACAGTGAGGCAGCACTATAAAGTTGGGCATTGTGCTCACTGCTACAAGTAGACACCGTCGTTTATATGACTAAAAAATTGTTGAAAAAGACGTTAAACCCGAAAACACACACACACACACACACACACACACACACACACACACTACATTCAAAGTCAAGAAAAAGGCTTGGTTGGCAAATTGATAAATCGAGAGAAGAGTAGTGTCCTGTTGCAGGATGAAGGTATGTTTTGGATTTATCATTTAGTAAGTAGAGAGAGTTTTTCTCAATAAAGGTTTCAATAATTTGACCTCAAGTATTGCTGTCAGAACAGCCCTAAAATTCATGATGACCATTAAAATCTCCCAACAGAATAAAAGGCTGTGGAAGTTGATTGATACGGTGATCAAGTTCTTCAAGATTAAGTTTACATTTTGTGGGTATATATATTGAACAATATGTAATAGGTCGATGCATAGTAACATGTAATGCAATTTACTGAATAGTCGTATCGAAAACAGTTTGTCTATGTGGACATTCTCTCTGCTCACTTTTTGCTTTGTTCTCGGTGCTTCCGAGGGATCTACTTTTCAGATTTTATTTATTAAAATTGATGTTCCGCTAGAAAAAAGTTTGCCGATGATGAATTACTTTTTGAATTGTTACATGAATTGCTTGATCCATTGTTACTACGCTGTGGTTGTGGCTTGTAATGAGGGATGTTTTGTATTGCAGCTGGAGCTTTAACATGAAGATTTTTCTGTACATTTGTTGGTTGTTTACTGGGTACCGAAGTTTGGGTTGGATTTTGTTGAACAGTCTCTGAATCTGTTTGAGTGGAAGCATCAGTGCACTGCTGTTTTGTCAAACTAATGTACACCTACTTCCACCAAAACCCAAGTTTACTTTAAGACATTTGAAAAAGGAAATCCAAGAATTTCATTCTAAGTATGTCTTAGTTCCAGCAGACAAGGCGGCCAACAATATTATCATCATTTGACGCCTGCATTATATTAATGTTTTACAAAACGAACTAAATAGCACTAAAACTTATACATTGAGTCCTTCTGTTGAAAACAAATTGGTTACTGATCACATCACTGAAGTTTCTAATTTAAAAGTTCGTATAGACGATCAACAAATTAAACTACCGACCATGTACTGGATTCCTAAATTGCATAAGCAACCATATAAAGCTCGCTTTATCGCTAATTCAAGCTCTTATACAACTACAAATTTTTCAAAACTATTAACATCATGTCTAACTGCTGTGAAAGCCCACGTGGAAAGATACTGCGATAAAGTATACGAAAACTCTGGTAAACACTTATTTTGGTCGATTAAAAATTCTGGCGAAATCCTGGATAAGTTGAAAATTAATAATTACAAGGTATCTACAGTCAGTACATACGATTTTTCTACTTTGTATACCACTTTACCACATAACTTAATAAATGACAAATTAACTGCCCTAATTCAAAGGACTTTTGCCAGACAGAATGCTACATTTATCGCTTGCAATTTTGATAAAGCTTTTTTTACTAGCAATATTATTAAACATTATACTATGTGGACCTGTGACGAAGTTTGTAAAGCCCTTTCCTTTTTATTGAACAACATTTACATCAGGTTTGGGAATGCAGTTTTTAGACAAGTTGTTGGTATTCCCATGGGAACAAATTGTGCACCCCTTGTCGCAGATTTGTTTTTATATTGTTATGAAAGAGACTTTATGTTGAGCCTTTCTCCAGATACGCAAGCAGATATTATAACTGCATTTAATAATACATCACGCTATCTGGATGATATTCTTAATATGGATAATCCGTTTTTTGGTCATTTGGTAGGTACTATTTATCCTAGGGAGCTTCAGTTAATTAAAACTAACCATTCGGATACTGATGCTTCATTTTTAGATTTACATCTCTCTATTTTTGACAATATTATACATACCAAAATTTATGACAAGAGGAATGATTTTGATTTTAGTATTGTAAATTTTCCCCATTTGGATGGGGATGTACCTCAGGCTACATCTTATGGGGTATATATTTCTCAATTCGGTTTGCCAGAGCGTGTAGTCATGTCAAGCATTTCAATGAACGTAATCAATATATTACAAGTAAACTTCTTCAGCAAGGCTACCGTTATTACAAATTGCGTAAATATTTTACTAAATTTTATTATCGTAATTCTGATTTAGTTTTAAAATTCAATAGTAATTTAAAGACACTTCTGCGAGAAGGTATTTCTAAACCCGTTTTTTATGGGGATGTGGTTTACAAACTTCGTAAGATCTTGGGTCATGGTAATTTTCCAAATGTATTTGGAAAGATTATCAAAGGTTTTATTAAAAGAGGTTACGACCCAACTGTTTTGAGACATACCGCATGTTTAGTGTTCAACCCGTTTACAGTTGGACACTACGCTTCCCTCTTTGATTGCGTCTGACGGAAGAGGGGGAGGACTCTATGATGAGCAGTTTTTAAATCCTACCAGGACTGAACTGTTTTGATATTTGTCTTCTGGCCTATTTCGTCGGGCCCTTAAGGGTGTTTCTCTTGTTGCTCTGTCTTCTGAAAAGGCATTGAGTACATACGTTTTTGGTTCTTAAGGTTTGCTTTTTATATATTTATACACGAGCATTTTTGTGTTTTACATGCCATGCCTTTTTGTTTCCATTACGTGTGTTTGAGATTCACCTGGAGGGGATTACTTTTATTTACACTGTCCCATGTCTTTGGAACATGGTGGGGGTAAGAGTGAGGTTGGGTGCGCACCATAAACCGGTTTAAGCTCCCCTGTGGTGTTTTTGCCACTGACCGTTCCAAGGCGGTGCCCCACTGTGTTCCTTTGTTTGTTCGTTTTGTCCTTGTATGTTGACTTTGTGTGCGCGCGTGTGTGTATGCTTATTGTTCGTCTTGTCCTTATGTGTTGGCTTTGAGTGTGTGTGTGTGTGTGTGTGTTGTTCGTTTTGTCCTGATGTGTAAGCTTTGAGTTTGTGTGTGTGTGTGGTGCACGCGTTTGCGTGCTGGGGGGTTCGTTTTTAGGAGGCTGCGCTTTTGGTGCGTGGCATTCCCTGTTTAATATTTTTCTTTGTTTTTTTTTAGTTATTGATGAATAAGTTTGTGCGTGTGTTGGAGATGTAAATTTGGCACTGGCAATTTGTCTTGCTTCTGGAAATCCAATGCCCTGTGTGAATTTGACATGAAGAACCTCCTTTTCGATTTTCATGTCTTGCACTCACGAGACTTGGCTGAATGTGGCTCGCTTCAATTTACACAACGCAATGGACGACTGCAGGTGTCATATTCATGAGAATAGCCGTCCTGGCCGCACTTTGGGCAAGTGTAATCACCTTTGGAGTTTTTCTCGTTGTGCCCGAACTTAAAGCAATAGTAGCATTGAAGAGGATCAGGAATATATGTTGTAACTTTTGTGATGAGATATCCAATTTTTATGCCCGAAGGAAAGAAAGGTATGCCGAAAGTAAGAATGATAGTGTTTGTGTTGATTTCTTTTCCTGATCGTTTAATTTTGATGCGTCTAGACATTTTCAGTAAGGCCTCGCACAATTTCCGACTCCGAAAACTCCAGCAAGATCAGGACAGCGAATGACCGCCCTTGAAGAATTCAGAGTTCAGTGTGCAATGCACTTACAAGGCCGGTTGAAAAAGGATGTTACACCGAGTAAATTTTAAGCATGTGCTGCTTTTTCAACTTCAACATGCAGATCCCCTGTGCGTTATTTCTTCACGGACTTCGGTACACCAGCTATACTTTGAAGTGTTTTTTTTTCAATTACAAATAAAGACAGTCTTGTCATTTTAAAATAGAGAAAAGTGGAAACTTCACAGGTCGCTCAACACGACTAAAACGAAAATGTTGCAGGCTCGGTTTGATTGAGCCTGTTCATTTCCTGTTAGTGGAAATGCATGCTACCGTCCACGCACTCTAGCCCCGGGTTGAACAGAACTCAACATTTACACATGCTAAAAGTACAAAAAGCAATTTAGAGACATCCGCAGATGTATTCAAACGGCGGTGAACATGGAACCTTCAATGATACACCTGTTGAGGCGTGTAATTCCATGAAGAGCGGCGTTTGGTCCCCAGATAAAGTAAAGGGTTTGCCCCAAACGAGAAAACAATGGCCAGAACTAAACAAACTGGAATTTAGGAAGGGGATCTGAGGTTATGGAGCCTAAACTTTCATCTGTAGATTGAATTATTAGAAGTCTCGGAAATGCCATGTTGGATGTGTATGGTCGGTGAGAAGTATTCTCACGTTCAGTGCCGTCTGAGACTATTTCGGTGTGTAGTCGTTTGGTTTTATTTTGATTTTCCATGTTTAAATTATTAAGATTCGTCACTCGCAGCCCCCACCCGCCGCGGAGTCCAACAAGGGAACATGTAAACAGAGCGGATATCTAGCTCAAACATATTAAGGATACTGTAGTGATATACTCGGCCAGGTATTTAACAATCTTGTTTATATCACCAGCTGTATTGCAAAAATGCAGTAAGGGGATTCAAGGGATTGCTACTTTACCCAACCAATTGACCCTAAGCCACCGCCTTTTAGGAAATAGAAATTGAAATACATATAATATTGTGTGAACGTACTATGAAGTTTGCTGAACGCAGTAAAATATGACGATAGAAGGAAAGTACATTTGATTTTGTGTGACGTTAATTTGCCAAAGAAAGAATGGTGCAGTGTAAAAGGGAAAACATAGATGCAATTTAATATGACGAATAAGAGCCGAATAAGATGTAAGGGTAATTAAATTGAAATTTCCTAGGGCTTGGCATGACTAGCCGATTAATCGTATGTGGCCAATACGATCGCCAAAAACGTCTAGACCGAATTAGGCCAAAAATGTGTGTTGGCACCCACACCCCGAAAAGGAGATGCACACATGTAAACAAGTATGCATCACCTCCCCGAGGTGACATGGGGCACCTCAACATCCAGAACCCTCCTCTCCGGCTTGCCGGCCGCCCCTACGGCAAACGGGTGGCTCCATTTTCGGGGGAGTCGTACCCCTCTGCATGGTGAGACAGCCGGCATTTTCTATCCCCCCGCCGGCAAGGGGCGTATAACACAAAGGGTAGTAAGAAATTGTCAACAAAAGTTGACCATAGTCTGGTTCCGAACTGTCATAGATCTAACCGAATGTGAAATAAAGCTAGCTAGCGCCAGTTTGCTTAAATGTTTTGTAGTATTGTAATTTTTCATTATGAATCATATGTTTAGTCAGTGTCATCGGGTTCCCGGTCTCGACATTCTGCCCTTCCATTAATTTGAACAGCTTACCCATATGGTACATCCGGCTTTCTGCACTACACAGTAAAAAAGGTTTGCCGCCATTATACTAGATACTTCCGTTGTCTTATTGGACACACTTCCTAGGCTGTAAAACACTCATCAAATATTGTATGACTCTAGGTTCAGTACATATTGACATACATGCGACACAAACATTCATTTTTTACTATGTCAGGGGCCATAACTCTGGTCTTGCAAAGTGAAAAAAACTTAGGTGCACAAATCCACATGCTGTATAATATTCCTACATGGAATCATGACTAGGTGAAACGCTTTTAAGATATATATTAAAGAAGAAACAACTTTACAAACACCTTTAAGAATTAAAACAGTCCAGTCCAGGTGGGATTTCAAAGCTGCTTATCACACAGTCCTCCAAAATTCACAATGTTGCTGAAATGAGATTTTTCTCATATTCTCGTTTACACATACACACATACATACTACATATGTAATTATTCTTTATACAATTCTAAAAAACTGTCAAGTAATAAAACAATGAAATGCAACAAAGATTGTACAAAAATACGGCAATAAAAAACAAGGCACCTGTTTACGATATTTCTTTATCTCGCACATATTTATGTCTCGCCCAGGAGACATATTGTTTTTGCCCTGTCCGTCCGTCCGTCCGTCCTTCCGTCCGTCCGTCACACTTCATTTCCGAGCAATAACTGGAGAACCATTTGACCTAGAACCTTCAAACTTCATAGGGTTGTAGGGCTGCTTGAGTAGACGACCCCTATTGTTTTTGGTGTCACTCCGTCAAAGGTCAAGGTCACAGGGGCCTGAACATTGAAAACCATTTCCGATCAATAACTAGAGAACCACTTGACCCAGAATGTTGAAACTTCATAGGATGATTGGTCATGAAGAGTAGATGACCCCTATTGATTTTGGGGTCACTCCATCAAAGGTCAAGGTCACAGGGGCCTGAACATGGAAAACAATTTCCGATCAATAACTAGAGAACCACTTGACCCAGAATGTTGAAACTTCATAGGATGATTGTACATGCAGAGTAGATGACCCCTATCGATTTTGGGGTCACTCCATTAAAGGTCAAGGTCACAGGGGCCTGAACATTGAAAACCATTTCCGGTCAGTAACTTGAGAACCACTTGACCCAGAATGTTGAAACTTCATAGGATGATTGGTCATGCAGAGTAGATGACCCCTAATGATTTTGGGGTCACTCTGTGAAAGGTCAAGGTCACAGGGGCCTGAACATTGAAAACCATTTCCGGTCAGTAACTTGAGAACCACTTGACCCAGAATGATGAAACTTCATAGGATGATTGGTCATGCAGAGTAGATGACCCCTAATGATTTTAGGGTCACTTTGTTAAAGGTCAAGGCCACAGGGGCCTGAACATGGAAAACCATTTCCAATCAATAACTTGAGAACCTCTCGACCCAGAATGTTGAAACTTCATAGGACGATTGTTCATGCAGAGTAAATGACCCCTATTGTTTTTGGGTCACTCCGTTAAAGGTCAAGGTCACAGAGGCCTGAACATTGATAACCAGTTCCGATCAATAACTTGAGAACCACTTGACCCAGAATGTTGAAACTTCATAGGATGATTGAACCTGCAGAGTAGATGACCCCTATTGATTTTGGGGTCAGTATATTAAAGGTCAAGGTCACAGTGGCCTGTTCATGTAAAATCATTTTTTGTAAATAACTTGAGAACCACTTGACCTACAATGTTGAAAATTAATAGGATGATTGGACATGCAGAGTAGATGACCCCTATTTATTTTGAGGTCACTTGATCAAAGGTCAAGGTCACAGGAGCCTGAACAGTGACTTGAGAACCACTAGGCCAAGAGTGTTGAAATTTAGCGGGATGACTGGACATGCCAAGTAGATGATCCCTATTGCAGCCAACCATCAGTGTCTCTTTGACTTTCGCTCCTGGCCCCTATTGACTTCTTGCCTATAGGACTTTGCATTGGGGGAGACATGCGCTTTTTTACAAAAGCATTTTCTAGTTCTATTTTCAGTCAACCTTATCTTTAGTGATCAAAGTCCCATTATAAATTGCGTGAGTCTATTTCGTCTGGAGTGCTCTGCTTTTGTTAAATTACTATATTTGAAACAAGTGGGCCAAGATGGCCCTAGGACGCTCACCTGAGTAACACACCATAACAGTGTAAACATGTGTAATCAGAGCTGTTATATCCTTTCCGCAGCCTTAACGTACTAAAACGTATTAGCGTCTGATGGCCCTTTCACGCTTCCGTAGAAACAACATTTATTACACGAAACTTATTTTGAAAATATTTCTGAAATGTCTAGGTCTGCAGCTCTCAAATACGGTTATATCTTACATCTGAGGCATATACTGACACTCTCAGACAACATCAAAAATGACATTTTGAGCGATTTGATGAAGTTCCAAAATTAGCAATGTAACCTTGGTCCGTTACGGACTCCTGTGGGCTTTCTGTTTATCCAGAGCTCAAATATTTTTTCATAGATTAAAAGCTGACATGCTGTACTAAAGCCCAGGTAATTTCAATTCGTAATAAAGTGCTGAAAATTGGCTCCCCAATAGCAAAAAAAAAAAAAAAATAAAGTTCACGCGCATACATTTAGACGGGGTGACCCCTGCGCGTGACCCCTGATGCGGCTTTCGTTTTCAAGTTTAGCATTTCTACTTTCATTTTATTTACTTCCGGAAATAGCCGAAGGTCGAGTGACGTCATTTTCTGTGTTGTCAAAAACATACATATGCCTGGCGAGATTGCATAAATATGTGCTGGCCGTCCTAAGGATATTTCGTTCTCTGCAGATCGTTCAGCACGACATTTATGTTGTGTTAGTTTACTGTTTAATTTTTCAGCTTAACCATTTCGGCTTGGGTTCTTCAAATACTCCGGCTTTAAAAGTTTTGGGTATTGTTTAATCACCCCTTGGATATGGTGCCTGCTTTTTAATTTTTGTCTTTTGGCAGTTTCTGTGATATGCAGGCTCCATAACCACTGATTCTCTCTCTTAATTCCTGTTTGTTTAATTCTGCCTATTGTTTTCTCGTTTAGGGCAAAACCATTATTTTAATATGGATGTCTCTAAATTATATTCTGGTACTTACAACATGTGTAAATGTTGAGTTCTGCTCAACCCGGGGCTAGAGGGCGTGTTCACTACCGTCCATGAACACGCTCGATCAAACCGAGCCTGAAACATTTTCATTATGTCGTGTTGGGCGACCTGTGGTTTTCCACTTTTTTCATTTTTAATACCTAGTGATTTCATGGAGACATATTTTGACCAATTTTCATTAAGATGGGACCAAAAAATGTGGCCTCCCGAGTGTAAACAAGTATTTTCTTTGATTTAACATAGTGGCCTAGTTTTTTACCCACATGACCCAGATTGGAACTTGTCCAAAATTTCATTAAAAAAAGCAATAAACATTCTGACAAAGTTTCGGGAAGATTAGAACAAAAAATTGGCCTCTCGGTGTGCTTGCTTTGTTATACGCACATGCTTCCTTTAGGGAAACGAACGATTCGCCGTCCCGAGTTTGATTATATTTGCTCGGAGACAGTAGGAATGTCCACGGCTCCGTATGTTTTGTGTCCAATTTCTAATGATTGCACATTTGCATAATGTTAAGGTATTAGATGCCTAATAGTAATGTTTACAAAATGGCATTTGCTTGATATGTTCTTAAAGGAGACCGTGTTTCGCACTGTTTTGCAATTTTTAAACATTTTTACCGTGCCGTTTTTTATAAATTTTGAACTTATGGTATCTCCTCAAGCTCAAGTAGAAACAAATAGAAATAAATTTTAAAGTGATGGCCACTATCCAAAACGTTTGCAGAGAACTCATTTTACCATTAATTTTAATAAAAGAAACATCAAAGTATTGGTAAACAATTAAAAAACACAAAATAAAAAATGTCAATATCATTTTTTCTAGGGTGCCTCAAGTAAACGGATTTATTGAGACAGAATTCTAACTTCAACATTGAAAAAATAAGGTCGAATCCTGTGTTTCTGTTTTGAATTTTGCTTACTTCATTCAAAAATAACCTTGGGGCAGACGTAAAACCTACCTAAATTTCTTCTACGATATGTAATCAAAAGAGTGAAAGCAAAGTAAGAGAACTTTTACCACATGTAACTCAATATTTTTAAAGATGTGTAACTCTACCACTTTTGTTTAAGTAGTAAATTCACTTTGAACAGCAAGAAATCGCTTATCAAATTTTTTTTTCCATTTTTGTACAAATCAGTTGTAATATAATCTGAAAAGTAGATCCCTCGGAAGCACTGAAAACAAGACAGTGAAAGTTGCAGACTCGGTTTGATTGAGTCTGTTCATGAGCAGTAATGGAAAATGCAACACTGCCCACGTCTTGAAAGAAGTAAAAACTTACTAGAAAAAAAAGAAAAATAAGGAGAAAAAATTGGTCCCAATAGGGCTTGAACCTACGCCCCCCTGAGACTTGCAGTAAAAGTACGTTTATGGTAGGAATTGAATACTCTTCAAAAAGGAGTTGCTCTATTATAGTCTGCCAATATCTTGGGAAATTGTGACTTCTGATGGCATTTTTTGTTAATGCTCGGATATTAGTACAGAGGTGTTCCTTAGGATCGAACATGAAATTTAAAAGGGGCTGTCGCCTTCTAGGGTTCCTCATTACAGTACAATGGGGTCAAAGGTCAGAAAAGTGCATTTACAAATAAACTATATACCATCTAAATTGGTTTAAATGTTATGTCTCAACGCCCTTTAGTGTTTTGTAAATAAAACTGATGATAATATATATATATATATATATATATATATATATATATATATATATATATATATATATATATATTATAAAGAATAATATAACATAAAAACGATCATAGCCTGATGTAAATTTATTTAATTGTAAGGGTAACAATATGGTAACCCTTAAATTAAAGTCACATAATTAGTAAATTCCAAATCACATTACCACACATTGATTCTATTAAGTCAATGAAATTAAAATTATTATATTCTGAATGTTCAACTCTGTTAAGTTGTAATGGAATATTCGTTAATATTTGCAGTATGAACATGTTAATTTTTTGTCAGGTTGTGACGTCATTAATGACATAACATTAATGACAAAATTGTTTAATCCCGCAGATGACAGTACTTGACGCAAATCGACCAGCACCAAGTTGCATTCATTGTGTGACATTTTTTTTTTTGAAGGGAGGGAGGGGGTACCTTAATTGAACTGTCATGGCACAACGCATAATTGGTATCGCTATCATGTTTATTTAATTGAACTGGCCATTTAACAGTGTGTCCAATTTTCATTCAAATCTGTCAAATTTTGGCAGAGATAGAAACAAAAGTCAGGTATGGAGTTAGAATAATTGTTGAGCAAATGATTATGAAATGACACTGCAAATGCATTTCTTGCATTTCAGGCAGCAATAAAATTTGAATCTTAGCTTTGAACTGACTGTAAAAAGAATATTTACATACTGACACCTTTTGAGAAATGTGTGCGAAAGAGAAAATATGGTAGGTTTTGAGGAAGAAGACTGCAGCGGAAAATGAATTACATATAAATGTATAAAATTCTTATGTAAATAGTTAAAATCACTTTTCTGCGGGGAAATGGCTACTACTTTTAGAGACTCCAGAACACTGGTTAGGTTTATTGACCGCCCTTAAATGACTGAAATACTGTTGAAAGTAACATATATAATATTATATGGGATCCTTCTCTAGCCTCTTAAGAAATGATTAAAAAATGATTCATTATATGATATATATTTATGTTAATTTGTCCACGCGGTGATGGTTAAATATGACCATTTTAGAAGAATAACTGAAATATTGGTCACAACATAGGTTTACACAGTACATGTACGATAATAAACTAAACAGAACAGATCTGTAGGATTTCAACTAGTTAATCTATACACTATTCCCTTGATTTGCTGTAATATAGTTCTTTTTTTTTACTATCGGTCGGGCAATTATCATCATATTTTAGGTATTTGGCTATTTGCAATTATGTAGCACATTTCAAGAACAAGATTTTCTATCACCGAAGCTATTAAAGAGATATTTGCATCATTTTATTCTGAAAATTCAGCATGCTATTTCTGTTTCGATCCTTTTTATCTTTGGCTTTGATTTTACACACTCACTTTCTGTTCAAAACAAAAGTTGAAAACGAATCAGATCGTAACAATTTACAGATCTGACACATAGTTTCAGACAGGATGTCCTTGATAACATTGTGAAAACAAAGCTTGTGTCTTGATACTGAAACATGAGTCATTCAGATGTTTTACAAATATAAAAGCGAAAATAAAGATATAAAAACATCAGAAGGTTGCATTAGAATTTTTATAATAGTAATATTAAGGCTCATTCAGTGAAATATTGAAGTTATACCTTCTGATATTTTCATGATTACTGACAGATGATGGTTCAGCTAATCAAAATAGTGAAATATGGTGGTTCGATAGTTACCGAGAGATATACAATGCGTAAGAATAACTTCCTGCTGGATGATAAGAGCATGAAGAAGAGATTGAAATTCAAAACGATGGATTTATATTAAACAAATAATGCCGATTGAATATGTCAGGCTAAGACGTCTATATCTTGTGAAGGGTTATGGGATTTGTTTATTTTTTATATTGGGATAAGAAGTTATTTCTATCTAAGGGTATTTCTTTCTAACATTCCGCACTGAATTTAATTGACAATATATTTATTTTTACACGTTTAAGGCTACAATTGCGTTAGCTCACATTTGTTCATTCTATAACATCATTAGATTCCTTCGTGATACATTGGTAAGTTTGCTCTACCCGGTTCTATCACCAACCAGTCACCCGAAAATCTAAAGGTGCAGTAATAGGAAAACAAACATGCTTTGTCCCTATATTCACAGTCGTAAAGATCATACTAATGACATTCGATATACTATCAAATTCACTGACGATTATCAAGCCTTTTTGAAGTTATGACATCTAAAGAACCGACATAAACAAATATTTACAAAATTGTAGTTATTGTAAACACTTAAAGACTTAATCAAACCGAGTTTGCTACTTTAACGTCCTTCAGTTCTGTGCTTCCGAAGAAATATTAAGATCTGTCAACAGTCAACAGTCAACTAGTACAGTCAAACTTTGTTTGCTGGTGCTCGACGGGACAAGCAAAATGTGTTCGAGTTAATAGTAGTACAACCCAACGTGAAGTATACATTATATAGACCTGACACTAAGTTCGAGCCAAAAGTAGTAATTGGGTAATCCGAATTCGAGCAAACGAAGTTTGACTGTACTAGTCTTTATAAAGTACGCGCCATAGATTTTTTCTACCTGTACTGTTCATACAGACAATCATACAGGTAACCAACCAGCCTTTATGGACATTGTTAGCCTGAAAACGAAATTTTAGAAATATGAGAAAGAAAACTTCCATAAATGAACAAAATATCAAATCGTACGTAAAGTTGAGCTCATTCTATAGAAATAACTTTCTTGTTTTGAATTTTGCCAGTCTCAAATCAGTCAAATGCAATGAATCTATTTGATGTAATTTATTTTACTTCTCAGATTCATAATTATTACCGAAAATTACATGTTTATACTAGAATGTAGCAAAAATGGCGAAAATCTGAAGTTTATAACAAAAATGCACTTATTGACCTTTGACCTTGGGCCGTGACCTTCCTATGACCCTTAGAAGGCGATAGCATTCCTGAAAAGTTTCCAATTTTTATAAAGTTAACAATGAATATGGCTGTCGGTCATTAACAAAAAATGCCATCAAAGGCAATTCTGTGCCTCTTTTTTGGATATATAGACAGACTATTACGCTTCTAATACCTTAATAGCAATCTTTAGCTGTGGAGGATCTTTAGCTGTGCCCCCACTGTGTTTCTGTATTTGTTTGTTTTGTCCTTGTGTGTTTGCTTTGTGTGTGTGTTGATCGTGTGCGCGTTTGGGGAGTCTGCGTTTTTAGAACGTGGCTTTCCCTGTTGGATATAATTCCTTGGTTCTCTATTGCTGCAAAAGCCAAAAAGCAAATTCTGGCCCTTTAAGAGGCCATAACTCTAACACCCATGATGAGATCTGGCCAGTTTTCCAAAGGAACCGAGATATTATGCCAATACAAGTTGTGTGCAAGTTTGATTAAAGTTGATTGCAAAATGTAGTCTCTATAGAAATAGCAAGTTTTGGCCCTTTAAGGAGCCATAAGTCTAAAACCCTTGATGGGATCTGGCCAGTTTTCGAAAGGAACCAAGATATTATTCCAATACAAGTTGTGTGCAAGTTTGATCAAAACTGATTGCAATGCGGTCTCTATCGTGTTCACAAAAATTGTGAACGGACGACGGACTAAATGCGATCACAAAAGCCTACCCTGTCAGCTAAAACAATATAAATAAAACTACTTGTAAACGTTTTTCCAAAAGTAAGAAGAAATAGTTTCAAGTCATATGTATGTGGGAGAACCGTTTAGAAAATCGTATAAATATATCATGCAACAAAAATAAATGACATTTTGTATTTCAGCGATGAAATTAGTATGTTAAATTTATAGTGCACTCTGGGTAGATCTCATCATTATTGGTTGCGTTGTATGCAGCAGAAAGGAGAAATATTTGGTACGATTTTTTGTTAAATATCTAAGAATTTATGAAATCGTAACTTCTGCTCTAGTCTAGCTCACTTTTAATTTATTTGTTACCTTTTCTTGTGAATATTCATTATTGTTACTTTAGACTTGTATTTACTGTATGAAACATTGTTACATGTTTTTGTCATAATGATTGTAGATTTATCTCCATTACCTAATCGTTTTTATAGAAACACGTGTATTCTAAATTCACTTACTTCTTCTAGTACCCTAAAATAACAGCAGATTAAGCATAATACCCTGAAAACCTCCACTGCTAGTCATTTGGTGCACACTTTCACAAACTGTCTTCAAAACAGCAGTATTTAAATACCTTGGACGGCCGAAAAATGTCTCGATGTTGCTATATGTTCTGGTCGTTTGGAATCGTTCAGTTCCATTTCTATTCGCGTATAATAGAGTTCCGCTAAAGCCCATGCTATGGGGCGTGAGAGGTGTTGCGTATTGCATACCTCTAAAGAATAGAATCATTCTAAACAGGTCTGCTACTGTTTGCTTTACTGGTTCTATGCTTCGAAAGGATTTTACAGACTTTGTCTTTAAGCATATTATATCAAATTTGTAAAAATGGTACACCAGTGATAAACACGATAGTATAAATTATTCATTTAATTTTGTTTGGGAAATAGATTTTTGTTTTGCGTGCTTTGCTGGCAAATAAAACATGGTTTTGAGTTCAGATGTGTAGTAATCTAATCACAAAGGGCGAAGGCCTGAGTGATTAGTTGCGACGCATCTGAACGAAAGAACGTGTTTTATTTGCCAGTAAAGCATGCAAAACTAAAATCTATTTCCATTCCAACACGTTCGAATTACACCAGGAAGAAATACTAATGCGGTTTAAATACGAGAGAGTAAATCGAAATAGCCTAAAGTAGGTTTTTTTTTCGAAACGTGTTCTAATTGACAAGACAATACACGGTAAAATCCTTCTCTGCCTGTATAAAAGAAAATCTTAAAAGTGTTTGAATATCTATTATTATATCACGCTAGTTTTTACGAATTGTAAAAGCTATGAGGTTTACACGTAAAAGAAGTATACTTTTAGAAGGATGTGGATCTTAGACGAAAATATCAAAAAATAATCCAAATAAAATATTGTCTGAGTAAAGTAACAACAATAAAAGGTGGAATTATGCAATATCTGTGTTTTCAAAAAGATACTGACTTCAATCTTTACTTAAAAAAGTTTCATTTGTGTGCGTTAATTTCTGATATATTTTTGTGTAAGATCCGGAACCTCCTTTAGTAAATACCGCAGTAACAAAATTACTAAAACAGTATATTGGTGATGATAATCGGGTATTGTTACATCTTATTTATATGGTATTACTTTTATTATAAAATTTGTAGTCATTTATTCCTGTTGGAACTTCTTTTATTTTTATTAACGAAAACAGTATTTAACGGTATGCTTGTTAGACCAGGGGCTACCAATTTTATTAATAGTCAAAACATACACATAGTCGGACTTCCTTTCCCCTATGGAAATGCTATTCAGAAACACTATGGGTCAAATGATAGCCTGGAAAACTCTAATATTGTGGGAAACTGGTAAAATATATGCAAATATCACACGCAAAACTTATTTCATAACTCAGAACAATTGTCATATCGTTATGTACATGGATGTATATAGAACGCACTATCACGATTTTCGCCGACGCTTTCAACAGGATTTTCACTGGAATGGAATGCATTATCTTCGTGCCCGTTCAAAACAGAACTTTTAAGTTTTATACCTAGACACTCAAACGTTCTTACATAGCTTTTGCTTAAATCTGAGCAATCTTGCTGTGTTCTGGACAGCGGTCCAATATTTCTTATATTATCCGTACTACTGTATGTCACACTTGAGATTTCGATTATACTGTTACTTTGATTAAGGTGAGAATTGATTTCTTGGTTCATTTCATAGTTATTAAGACTTTGTGTTCCTGACAATTCACTGTTTGTTGCATCTACAGCTATCATTATATCTGCAGCTATCATGCCTGCCCTCTCGCCTGGAACATTGCTAGTTACACTGAGGTTTGAACTGCTTTTGTGTAAGTGTGTGGAGTCGCTGTCAAATTCTATGTATAATGGTTGGCTAGTTGCGCTATCTGCAAAATGTATATTACATTTCTATCATCGTTTATGTTTGGAAAGCAAAATGTCCCTTTCTTTTTTGTGATAAAAACTCACGATCAAAATCTACCAATATAACATCAAATTTAAGCTTTACTCTTGATATTGTTTCTATCTTCTACGGAAAGAAAACATGAATAGAACACGAATCAAATGTTCCAAATGATTCTTCATTCAACCAAAATAAAAGTGTCAATTCCAACAGGAATAGATATTTCTAAGTTATCTAGATGTAACTGTAAAGCTTCGCGTATTTTCTTACCATTTGTGTCGTCTATTTCTTCATAAAACGGTTCCGAGGTATGTAATGCGGGTAGTTCAATGCTAGTTTGAAAGTTTCTTTTTCTGTAAAGAATACTCCTGAAAATAAAAATTCTTATTCAGAATTTTCCATTTTCGAGATTGAATAAATAGATAAGCCAACGATTTGAAGCCGAGCAATATACTAAAGTTTATACTTTTAGTTTAATTTTTTTATTCCTTTTTAGATATTAATTAAATTGCAGAAAGCAAAGATGTAGATGCTAGAATCCTAAGAGGGGTTTAGAAGAAATGAAGTGTACACTAACAGTCATTTAATAATGAATCAATGATCTTAAGTTGACATAACCTGGTTATTAGTATTTTGTCAAAAGACATAGATATTCATCTATAAAGTGTATATAAATACATGTGTTCCGCCCGCTTAGCTCAGTAGTGGGAGCGCTGATCTACGGATCCAGGGGTCTTGGGTTCGATCCCCGGGCGAGGCGTGTGTTCTCTGTGACGACTTGATTGTGTATGAAATCATTCGTCCTCCACCGCAGATTCATGTGGAGAAGTTGGCAGTTACTTGCGGAGAACAGGTTTGTATTGGTTACTTCAGTTCTGAACATGGTCCTTCTACCTGTGTTTTGTTACAGGTTAAGGTGGCTGACTACAAATCACTTGCCCCACACTGATGTGGGTTCCAGCCTCACTCGGGGCGTTGAATTCTTCATGTGAGAAAGCCATTCAGCCGGCTTACGGAAGGTCAGTGGTTCTACCCAGGTGCCCGCTCGTGATGAAATAATGCATGAAGGGGTACCTGTGTTCTGACAACAATCTCAAAGCTGGAAAGAAAGTCGCAATATGACCTGTAATTGTGTCGGTGCGACGTTAAACCCAACAAAATAACAACAACATAATAAAACAAGTTATAGAGAATCACACAGTGCGATTTAAATGTCATCATCTAAATGGATATCTGTAAAGACCTATTAACTTGATGTTTATGATTGTCTTTGGCCAACAGTATTTGCATTTCACAAGCTTATTTAGTGTTCTCAACTAATCGGTATTCCTACCTTCGTATGAAACCAACAGTAAACGTACAGGCCAAAGCAGAAACGACTCCGACTGTACTGTATGTTATTATGGTATCGGTAGAATCGTGATCATTAGTCGAATCTGAAATTAAGTAAATAGTTACAGTAACTTTAGTAACAATACTCACATTCAATTTTATTGTAATAGAATTCCACTAATAAGTTAAGCTGAAGCTGCTTGGTTGTGTTCTATGCTTCCAAAGAATTTTGTCATAGACTTTATTAACTATCACAACAGCAGTCTTTAAGTGCCATGGGCGGCTCTAAAATATCTCAAAGTACTTGGACTCAATGTTGTTATATTTTCTGGTCTTTATGGATCATGGATGGAGAACATTCAATTTTACTGTAATAGAATTCCGTTTAAGCCGGTGCTAGGAGGCGTGACGGGTGTTGCACATTTCATTACCTCTCATGAACAGACTCTGTGCTATTTTGTTACTTGGTTGTGTTCTATGCTTCCAAAGGATCTTTTCACAGATTTTATTATAAGCGTAACCTTCTTTATTCCTGTTTTAGAATATTAGCATGCTTCCTTACAAGTTTATTTTTGTATGTCAATCTTTAAGTAAAAATAATGTTTAGTTTATACTAATTTGTTTTAGATCGATAGTGATGAAAGCGTCCACTCTCGAGTCTGCTCCCTGGAAAAACAAGTACGGGTGTCATATGAGAAGTCATGATTGTGACCCCAGTGGGGCTCGAACCCGCGACCCCTGGATTAAGCGGCCGACAACTTATCCACTAGACCACCACTCCCCTTAATAATAATGTTTGAGTCTATATAATGACATTTTATGCACCGGATTGTAAATTTACAATATAAAATACGTTAACTTTGTGCATTACTTTGGGTCCAAGGGTCTCCGAAAAAGCCTGGCTCGCATCCAGGGCACCTAGCTGTACTGTTGTCACATATTCTGAGCACATGAGCTTCACTGCAGTTTTTCTCACATTTTTCACCATAATATTCTAAAATACACCCTTTTTCACAAAAACCTGAAAAATTATCACATGATTTGTTGAAACATGTTTCGCTGCAAGGGTCACCGCAGGTGTTACCGAACCAACCGTTGACGCAGCCAAATTTACAGTGACCACTTATTTGGTTGCAAGTATTTTTTAAGCATGTGCTACTACACGTCATTTCGCACAAGTTACCATAACTGCCAGGAACACATCCATTTTCACAATGTCCGGATGTTTGGTTGCAAGTTCGGTTGAGACACAAATTGCTACAAGATGCTTCACACTTGGGACCATGGAAGCCATAAAGGCAGCCATTATCGCAGTGACCTGATAGTTGGTTACAAGTGTTATTGTTACATGTACTTCTGCAAATCTCTTCGCACTTGTCACCATGTCTACCAGGAATGCATCCATTCATACAATGACCTGTATATTGATTACAAGATTTGTTGGCACATGTTTCACTACAATTCTTTTCGCATATGTCGCCATACCAGCCAGAAATACAGCCGGCGTTGCAAGTTCCAGATTGTTTGTCACAGGATCTATTAAAACACGTGTTGCTGCAAGTGCCTTCACATGTGTAGTTATATCGGCCAGCAATGCAGCCAAATACACAGTCACCTGTGTGTCTATCACATCTTCTGGTTTTCGTTTCGTGATCGAGACAATTCTTATTGCATTTCTTGTCGCAGCGAGTGCCATAATATCCATCCATACAGTCACCTGGACAGCTACCGGTATCAATATCACATTCTACTTCGCCTTCTTTATCCGGGCGACAATTCCCACACTTCTTGTCGCAGTGTGTAAGTCTGCCGTAGAACTCTTTGGAACATTTCAAACAGGGACCATAGAATTGCGAGCAGTTTGAACAAGAACTGTAAGGTGGACAGAACATGCAACATTCATCACCAACATTCTCTGCATAGCACCCTCTCAAGAGTGTTCCATGGGGAATGTACGATACGACACAACCAATTTTACACTTAGACCTACACGAACTTCCCGAAGCATTTCCTTTGCACAACATGCATGCGTTATGTAATGAACATTCCACACAATGTTTAGGACACAAGTGAAAGTCCTCCATACTAAAAGAAATGTCCTTACAGTTATAACAGTCTGCGACATATGGACACGAAATACACAGTAGAAATTTTAAAACTGTAAACATTCTAATGGCCTGGGAAGTAAGGTGACTTGATTCTCTCGACCCTAGGAAAATAAGATCAGTTTAAGGCTTGTCACGTATTCACTTTCCGTCAAGTCTTCTTACTAGTTTACTGAAAAATCAAAGTAAATTTTTTCATCATTTTATCACCATAATGATTTTACAATATGAACATAATAAAACCAAGTTCACTATTAGTTTTATTTCCAGATTTGATTACTTCTGCCATGACAGCACCAACAGTTAAAATAATAGCATTTCAACTGATACGTAAGATTAGTATTTCCTTTTTATAGTATGATCGTTTTATTTCTACCCTCGTTAACGACGAGCGGTACTGTATTTTTTATTATTTCGAATGTTGTCAAATCTACTAGCCGTTTACTGAGCTAATCAAAATGCGTACTAGTCATCGAGTTCACTCATTTTAAAAGATTTATGAAAGCATTCAATAACTGTATCAAAGACGTATTTAATACATACCATCTTTATCATACTATGTCGTTATCCATTAAGAAAGCTCATATCTTTATTGAAAATATACGCGTTCAATTGAATAGTAAAAATAGAAGTAATATGGAATTATAAAATAAGCAATCATTTTCCATTTTCCATTTATAATAAACTTTGGATAACGCCTCATGTCCTTTAAAACGGAGTCCAATTTTACAATATGCGACGAGGAAATAAAATAACTTGTAACTGTGGATGACAAAGACTTTGTATATGTAGAACATGAAAGCGAGTTTAAAGTAGTTTCTTATGGCCCCATTGTACTAGTATTACTGGATGTAGTATACAGTTTTAGTCATTTTTCTTCATTTGTTTTCAAGGGAAGACTAGAAAAATTAACCGGATGCATAGATATGCACTAAAAAGGAATGATGATTCGCCTTGGTCTTCTTTTACCAAATATGTTAAAGTATAGTCCAGCTTTGCAAAGTCAAAAATCACTTTTTTTTATTACCGCGAAAACTCGTCTTTTGCAACTAAATTCGTAGTAGAACAATTCATCACGCGGCATGCTGCTAGTGTAAAACAAATCCGGATTCTGCATTCAGTCGTCAGCCCAAGCTATTTGCCTGAAACATTTGTCTTGACATAAACTTACACTTTTTATTAAAATAAAGGGACTTCGCAGAAATTAAAACAAAAATGACTGTCTTAGGTACTGTTGTTCAAGCTTTGTATTATATTTGATCTGATTTACTGTTATGATTAAATTGAAAGCGGTGCCTTTAACAAGATTACAATATATTTGTCTTTCATTGCCTATTTACAGGAATGTTGCTGTGGAGAATATACAATTTTGTGAAACAGAAATAAGTTTCCATTGATTCACGAGCATAAGCACGCCCTTGTTAATGTACGTAGTAAGAATGGAAGGAAATAACAAGGAAGTTAAGTAATATTTAAAGGTGGTCAATCGCTTAAAAAATTTCACTTTGATTACTTTAAGATTTAAACGAAACAGAACGGTCAGTTACAAAAAGCTAGACCCCAGAAATCATTATTTTATTGTTTAAAACGCTTTTGCTGAAGATAATTAATATAACCTAAATTCAGATGATCAACTCATCTTCACAGCTATTATAACAAAATATTATTTTAAAACGATTCAGAAGAGACGCTTCAGATTAATACTATACTAGCTGAGTATAATAATAAAACGGTACAATTCTTACTTTAATGTTTGGCAGAAAGTGTAATACTAACGCCGGAAAAACCTGAGTCAAAGCAGCTTTATTTGCTTGGTTGACATATGGTAGGGGAGATAAGCTGTTGGATGCATAAGGTGGTAAAGTTGATGTGTGAACGGTATACATATAAACATTAACATAGATCAGAGTAAAATAAATACAGTGGAGCTCATTTATTATCCGCACCATGTTCCACAGTTACAGGACAATAAAATAAAAATTACGCCGACAGGTGAATGCCTTACATACGTATTGGTAACAAACGTATGACAATAACAGACGGCAATCGCTTTGACTTAGAAGAATCTATATTGATTAATGGGCCAAAGAAACGTTACGTGTTTTGTATCATATGACAAAAATACAGCACATACCTCTTTCGTAAGTTTAGGTTTTACATCAGGTTTTAACCATTATGTTTCGAAGCTAAGCTTTATAAAGTAGTAAACTTATACCCAGGAAGCATTGTACCGTTTTGCTGTCACAGTGGTGTCATCGGCAAGTAACAGAATAATTATATTCGCAAACGTCCCGTCTTAACATGGAACACAGCCAAAATAACCGTTCCCTGATCCTTTGTCGCATTTACTCAAGTTTGTATTTAAATCTGTGTCCTGATATTTGATGTTGCATTAGTCGTTACAGTTACTACCAGAGTAACCAATGGCACAAGCGTTAGAACATTTTCCATTGTCAATGTCACATACCATAACTCCTTAATGTCCGACTGGCAATGTTCACATATTCTATTGTAACAACTAAGGCTTCCATATAATTACATTTATTTAGAACATTTCAAACATTGACCATTTAATTTATGTTTCTAAGTTCGTGCAACCACTCTTGCAATGATCGCCTTGTTTTCCTGCAATACATTCGTACATAAATGTTCCGTTTATGCCACGCCAATCGTTTATTTCTCCTTCTTGTACAACAGTTTGACTACAGTGACAATTCCAACATTTTGACTACAGTGACAATTCCTACCGAATCAGCCTTCATTGCAAGATATCAAAACTCTGTATATGTATATCATATAGCCGATACACGAGCCACAAAATATAAAGTAGTTCCAAAGTTTTCCGATTGAAGAATATTGTCTTTTTCGGAAATGTAAACATATTGATTCTTTAATGTACATATTGTATTTACAAAACGAGCAAATTCAGCGGCAGCAAGACTGCATCACACTGTCCTCCGAAAGAGCCATACTAACATTCTCCGCATACACCCTCGGACATACATACCTTGTGTTTATCCCCGTCATCTTTAATTACCTTTGCGATTACATAGTAGGCAACTGAAATGCCCTTTCTCCGGGTTAAGATCGTTTCGATTTCAGTTTCCAAAGCAAATTTGTTCTTTCAGTTACTTACTTTTCTTTCGTTATTCGTCCGGATTAAAGTTTTAAAGAATTTACGAAGCTGGATAGGGAAACTTTGGGGTTTGAACGCGTTTAGGGCATGCCAACCTCGCACTTACCCTATTTTCAATAAGTTAGACAAGACAATGTATAAAAAAATCACTCCCCGCTGAGAAAAGCTCTAACATTAGTGACAAAATACCAGATCATATCAAGTCACATTAAATTAGGGTCAATCTAAGGTATAATTACACCAATGTGCTCAACAATTTGTCTGAAGTCAGAGCACCAAGAGCCTTACTTTTAAGGGCACGACTAAACAAGCTGCAACACAAAATTCCACTTCCTCCGTCCTTTTTGTATGATTTAGGAGAAAAACATCAAGGTGTCTTACACTTTATTAGTCATCGCATCATCAAATAGGAAAGCGTAGGGGGTCAATCACCAAACATGCACTGTGCGTAACGATTTTCGCATTGTATCCTCTTTTGATAATTTTTTAAACACATTTTACACATATTTGATTAAAATAAGCATTATGTTTAAATTTCAGAATTTTTTAAACTACATCTCCATAGTATACCGGTTGTGTAAGACTAAGTTTTAAGTGTTTAAAGGTTATTATTATACTTCTTTAAAAGTTCGGAGATCTGTAATAAAGTTCTAATAATATTTTGGTGATATGAAGATTTCTATCAATAAAATCCTCTAACTTTGAGCAAGCTCTTGCGAATAAGTTGCGACTGATGATAAAACTTCATAATATATTCAAAGGAAATGTGTTTAATAGATATATTCATCAATTCAGATGTTATTTCACATCAAAGAATTTCTTCCAGTTGGTGTTACTTATGTCTTACTATTGAGTGGCTTTCTCAGGTATCATCATCCTGATACGGTCCCACGGTCAAGGCATAAAGTTTTGAACGTCTTTTACCGCGTGATAATTGGTCTCAATTAAGCATTTATGACTGTTCAAAGATCATCCGCCCCATCAAAAATCAAGTGTCAGGTCGCTGATTTCTAGTAAACTCTTCAATATTCTTATCGTACCTAAAGAAGAAAGTCACTTATGTCAAAATGGAAGATATTTATGTCACTTGTCTGTCATGTTCAAAATAGATCGCAATGACAAATAGATTTGGGTATTTTCTTGCATTATTTATAATGTTTATGACGTCATAACAGTGCTTTTACTATGGGACGTCACATAAGTGCACGCTATTTTAGACAAGGCTTTTCCCTGTGGAAAGACATGAATATCTGTACCTGGCGCGAGCTCAGACAAATGTATACTTTCCCCTCTAGGTAGGCAAGAAAATATTGTCGCGGCAGCTTCATTACTTATCAGTGGTCGCAAGGGTATTTGAATAAAGCTATGACATTGCCTGTTATTACCATTATTTCTGATTGATATAAAATATAAGAAAAACATACTGAAATCTAAATATTAGTTACAGAACAATTTAAACGCTGTGGTGTCACTATTTAATCCGTTTTTAATTCGCTCCGAACATGAACTTCATGTTCAAACTACTAAGCACAATGGTTTTGATACGATATTGATGTCTTCATACTTTTACGCTTGAATCCCGAGGTCAATCTTATTTTGACTGACATCATATTCTGAACTGTTATCTTAAGAAGAGTGTAATCTTTTAAGTAAGTGATCGTATAATGTCAAAAAGAACAATGATGTTACAGTGGCCAGATCTTCAACATTTGCTACTTCTTCATGTTTTCATTATAACTAAAAAATTTGACATGATTTGCTGAGTGGTGTTTGCAGCACACCGTTTGTGTTTGTTGTATCTTTCCATAACAGTTTCAAATTGTTGTGAGTGGGTAGGGGTCGGCCTTACGTTATGTTATGGTTTCGTTTACCATGGTCAATTCCTTTTTGATATCTACTTTTACCATTATTGTTTAGGGGGCTGCGTCCTTTGAACGTGGCTTTTTCCTTATATATATTTTTTTTTTTGAGTTTGATCATGAGCGGTAATGGAAAACACAACATACACACGACCTGTATACAAGCTTTAAAAGAATGTTGAATGGGCACCATGATCCCAAAGTGGAATAAGAACTCAAGAGCCCAGTTTTCGACAGACATAATTGCACTTTTAGTCTGCTGTTGTGATAGAGCTACTCAGATTACAAAAATTTCTTTACTTTCCGACATCCTTTTGTTTTAGTCAGCTCCAATTTCCATACCCCGTATGATGCTGTAAGTTTTATGTTTATGTCCATGGTTTATTTACTCTATTTTTTCATATTTGTCAATCACGATTTTTATGCTT
The DNA here is from genome assembly GCF_021730395.1 of Mercenaria mercenaria. Classification (NCBI taxonomy): domain Eukaryota; kingdom Metazoa; phylum Mollusca; class Bivalvia; order Venerida; family Veneridae; genus Mercenaria; species Mercenaria mercenaria. The sequence continues at coordinate 45,392,446 of NC_069363.1, read as the reverse complement.
TGTAACTATGTATCAAATAGAATATTTAAAATGTTTTCTTCAAGTATATGTTCCGGTATTATACAGTAATCAAGGGAGACAAATTCTCATGAAAATCAAACTTTGTTGTTTTCCTTTGTAAAACAGCAGATTACACGATTGAGAATAAGCTTTACAGTTTCACTATTAACAGGTATTTCAACTAAGAGCATCTAATGAACATGTCTTGACAGACATTTTTTACACCATGATAATTTATTTTATTCTCTTTCTTTGGATACAAATTAGGCTTGATGCTAAGTTATATTTCTGTCGAAATAGCTACAACAAGAGGCTTGTTGCGTTCATTCTAGCACGAAACAATTGACGGAGTTCTGTATATTTTTTGGAGCGAATAAGACATCGCCATTCAGGCACTAATACATCAAACAACTGAATTGCTGCTTTCCGAGGGTTTTCATTTAATGCCCATTTCCTGAATAAATCATATGAAAGAATTGTTCAATATTTGATTTCCACTAACATCAATATGTAAGTGTTGTATAACGATCAGTTCTTGCTTTTCAACTTGATCTCTCCACGTACTATAAAGCATCACCTTTTCTGGAATTGCGACCATACGTGAAATAAAGTTATACAAATTTGGAATCCTCAGGATAATAGCTCTTCCCTCTTCCAAAAATTCAGAAAGCAACTGTTTGCTTTTCTCCTTTTCCTGCCTGGACACAACAGCTCCCAGAAGATTTCTCTCTGGTATCATATAATTTGGTAAATGATTATTTTCGAAACAGGCTTTGATGAAAATCAGTGATGATTGCAACATGTTTAATATATGTTTCGGATTGTTTTCACAGAAACGTGTTCTTTCTAGCAACCAGAAAACCACATTTTTTACAATATAAGAAGTAATTGCTTTACAAACTGGTTTTAAAAGTTTTAGCAAGACGTACAATTTTATCTGTACATCATTTAGAGTTGATACTAATTTCTTTTCAGCAGTAGTAAAACATATTCGCCACTCAAGGGTTTCATTTTCACTTTGTTTATGCCCAACAGGCACAATATATCCGTCCATTTCCGAAATTTCTTTTACATTCTCGCTTGAAGGCCAACCACACAGTCTATCCCTGATTATCCACTTACGTAAGTATTCGCCTCCATAGTAGTATACTGAAAATACAGCGTCTATTTCACAGTCATATGCCGAACATTTTATACAATTTGTTACAGCAGGACCATTTTCTGACATACTGTATTTGGTGTCCAAACCATCATACCATGTTCTTGGCAAATAATCTCTTCCTGCATAACTTCCTTTTCTTGTTTCTTCACTGGCCATGTAATGGTACCCTAACTGAGAAATGTACATGCTTGGATTACCGAATAGTAACATTGAAATCGGATTGGCTGTATGCATGTTTATCAAAACTACTTTTGTGTACCCAGGAGCTGTATCAGTGTAATCAGATTGTAGTAGAGTTAAATGTCTATCGACACTTGCCTCGTCTAGACATATTACATCATTAAAAACTAGCATCTGGTCCATATCACTCCTAGATGTGTTGACACCTTCACCAAAGCTGCCAACACTTAAAACTGTCATTGGTAAGCCATTCCTTTCAAGATCAGCAGAAAATCTCTCCAATATGGAATCCAAGCATTTTGATCTAGCAGATATATTTATTCGTTTATATACAAGAATATCAAGTGCATAGCAAATTAACAGAGATATATATTTATTTTCTTCACAAGACATGGTTTTACTACAGGAGAACAATGATGGTCACTAACATGTCTGTTGATAATACTGTAATACAGTATCCGGTTTCCGGATAATATCTGAAACATTGTGTATCAATACTCAAGTTGTAATCCGGGTATCATAATAGACACCGTGTATACCAGGAAAATTGTTTGTCGTTTATTTCCACCTGCACAAAGAACACTTGTAATGCATGCGGACCATTTCAATAACGTAACTTAATATAGCGAAGCAATTTCAGTTATAAAAGTGACAGGGAGGTTAATAAATCAAGTCGAAATATGAACCCTAACACTCCCACTAGTACATTTTAGGCTAGATGTATTTTCTTGTTAGTATTATTGACAGAATGTTACAAAAATAATTTCACTGTAATCAAAGACGAAATTAAATTAAAGGATAATTAGGCATAAAACAAGAGAGATTATTCTAATAAGAAACATATAAAATTGATGGAAGCTTTCATTTCAGAATACCAAACAAAGTGGTTACAGACAGGGCATTTATTAGAACGGATGAGAAACAAACAAGATAAACTGTACCCGGGGATGTTATCATCAATAAAAAGTCAAAATGGCTCTTTAAACAGAACCAGTTTACGTTTATATTCTTATTTTGTGTTGCCTCATTGTTTTTTTTCTATTTCATGGAACTTTGTACCAGATGAATTAAATAAACTCTGAAGAATGGTTGTTTTTATCGAGAAGGGACTACTTTTGCATGACTCGTCTCGTGGAATTAAACCTGTCAGTTATGCAATTATACGAACCAACTGAACCTGCCACAAATTAGCAAAACAAATGTAAACATGAACAAACAATAATATTAGATTTTTAATTGGCAATGTAAAGGTTGCTACAGACGAGAAAATGTAGAAAAAGAATTTAGATACATTTTTTCTTTTATTTGCAAATGTACAAATTGAGTTTCTTCCCAATTTTTGAGGAGCACATCAATACAATTATAGGTCATAAGTCTACTTTCAAAGGTGCCGCTACGGGCATTGTTTCATCGCGGACGGGAACCTGTGTAAAAAACAAAGATAAGTATCAAACAGGGAATGCCACGCACCAAAAACGCAGCCTCCCCAAAACGAAACCCACAGCACGCAAACGCGAAATCAACAGCACACAAACACACACGCACGCACGCACACACACAAACACACACACACACGTGCGCGCGCACACACAAAGCCAACACACGACGACAAAAACGAACAAACATAGGAACACAGTGGGGCACCGCCTTGGAACGGCCAGTGGCAAAAACACCACTGGGGAGCTTAAACCGGTTTATGGTGCGCACCCAACCTCACTCTTACCCCCCACCATGTTCCAAAGACACGGGACAGTGTAAATAAAAGTAATCCCCTCCAGGTGAATAAACCTATGACGTTTCATAAACCAGTTAGACGGCTTCCCCACATTAAAGAATTCTAAATGAGGTTTTCAAACCACAGGAGTGAAGGGCTAAATCGAATTTATTATGATACAGGATAAATTCGTGTTTTCAATATTCACAGTCTTTTTTAAAGTTAAGATATTTCCTGTATTGACATAAAAGATCTAAATTGGAAAAGATGTTTTCCACAACAGAAGAATCAAACACTTTGTATTTCATATATATTCTGAGAGACGAAATTCCGCCGTATAAGAATGTTGTATTATTTTAAAATTTCAACTCCTGCGAGATTATTGGTGTTGGACGCCTTATTCGGCTCGTCTTTTCCAGCCTTTATCGTCCGTATTATTAACATCCTGTTACACATTTCCTGTTGTAACTGTTATATTTTAGAAGGTGAAATAACGACTATTTTAAACAATAAAGCATTTTGTTCCTCTTCACGGAAAGTGGATATCCCTGCATATAATACACCTTTTTCCTTGATTGCAAGAGGCATTTAAAGACAAGGAAATTCACGGGTACACCGCCCATTAAAAAGAACTATTCAACCAAATTTCACCGTCTGTACATTACTAGTGTAGTTCACTGCGTGCAACATACGCGATGAAACAGCAAACAGAACATGCTCTATTATCCATTCCAAGCCACGCAGACCTCCCAGAATGATAAACCCTATCATCCTAAGTTATCGATTTAAAATGTTCTACTTCAAAAAAATTCTACAACAGATAAAAGAGTTGTATATTACCATATTTTCATCAGTTTCTGAAAAAATATATTTTAAACTTATATTGTTTAAACTTTACCATGAGTAAGGTGTAATTGATTAATAATTAATTGATTAATTTATTTATACTTAATAGTTATATTATAAGTACTCTGACAAAATTGCAGGGTAAAGAGTCTGTGTATTATGGAGAAGATTTAAGGTTGTAGAATAGAATTCAGTTAAATTCATTTATTCTATTTGCATATGTCGAAATTGTAATAAACACAGTAATCAATACAAAGTGAGTTCAGAAAGATACAGGATAGCCTGGTGATTTCAAATTAAACCTTTTAATTAAAGCTATTTTGTGTTGATAAAATATATCTACACTGTGAAAGATAATGTGTGTATTCACAACAGAGCAAAATGTTTGATGTTTGCATTTTCATGCACATTCTGTATATGCAGCTGAGTACAAACGACTTATGGTTCATGACTGAGCAAAATGTACAACAGAAACCGTACATAAATATTTATGCATAGAGTACTCGTTAATATTTACAGTCCAAATGCATTTCCATAGACGAAGATATCCATAACAATTCCCATGAATCATAGGTGGTCCGATGGTCTAGTGGTAACGTGCTTGACTGTCTCTCCAGAGGTCCGAGGTTGGAATCCCGGTCCAGACACTGGAAATACCCGAGACGCTCTTGAATGTCTCCCACCTAACTAAGAGGCCAGAACTGGCTCCTCCCAGGAAAGACGGTTTCACGTGTTATACATTGGGCACGTTAAAGAACCAGACTGTCTATTCGCAAAGAGCTATGCTAAGTTTGATGGACAGGCCTGTATCTTAAAGGGATTTCTCTCTTTCTGTTCTGAATGGGTCTCATTCTGTCCCTCTGGTCAGATCGCTCTGTGTCTGTACTAGTAGAAAATGAATTTGGCGCCCTGAGTGGGTTACTGCCTTTAAGCTAAGTAAACGCCTTTGAACGTTTTTTTTTTTCATGTAAAGGGCGCTATATAAATCTGGTATAATATATTATATAATATATGCCCCACAATTTCGAAGCATTCCAGGGATCACAAAGCTAAGATTATTTTTACAAACATCACTTCGTCTTGCCTATCAAAAGAGTGAATAGTGATGCGACTTAAAACGCTTTTCTAACAGTCGCTCTGTTGTTTCAGAGATATATTACGTTAGACGTATTCACACTAATGTGAAAGAAAGAGAAAACAAAATTTGAAACGTAAGTAAATGGAGATTCCGTATTAAAAACCGAAATTGAGATAATACGAAGACAGTGACAAAATCGATAAATTTTAATAGCTAATCTGATTGTTATGCATAAATCAAACAAAAAATATCAGGTTGTATCGCCGATTCGGGCCATTTTATTGTTTATAAAAGGCTTGAAGTGTACAAAATCTTGTGCTTACTTATAACATCAACAAGCTTCCGGTGTGTATATTTATAAAAAGCAATAATTAAAAGTAAACGAAAACAGTAAATATGTTGTTTGGTCTTCTTTGTCTGTGGAAGAATGGACATTCCTATTGACAGAGGCTTTACCTGGAATTTAAAACAGGGTCTTGAAGAAAACGATTAGGGTTTCATGATATCATAATTATTATGATGTATTTTTGCCCTCTTTAAGGGAAAAACAGTTGTACTAAACTAAGTAGGAGCTTAAAAGATATTACATGAATATAAAAAGAACAATACCTTACTACCGCTTTGAAAATAATCTAATCAACATTATGCATGCTTTATCCTTGCTGGATTTTCCTCTTTATAATGTTAAGTTTTTCAAAATGCGTTCAGGAGATGGTATATAATCTGTACGTATATTTATGTTTATTTTTCAAACATAATTCTGTATTCCGAGGGGCTAATGCAATACCCCAGCATTGACATCGGTGTCATCTATAGGCACCTTGTTAACTATTAACGACAAGCTAATATTTGTGTCAATACTCATTACAACTGATAAAACTCAGTGCAAATCTATTCGATGGTCATTTCAAGAGAATGGCCTAGGTTCCATAACTCTTGCTATCATTTTAGTGACATTATGCCCCTTTTTGTATGTAGACATTGTAGAACTTTTTTGTTTTTGAAAATTTTACGTCGTTTTCAAAGGGCGTTTTACTTTAACATTTAAATATATAGGTAATAAAAATAGTAAATAATAAGATATGAAAGAAGATCCATTGGAAGCATAGAATGCAATCAAGCAAAACAATAGCAGATCCAAAGGATAAATATAAACTACCGGTATAACAAGTCACTTTTATTTATTACCAACGTTTCGGCTACATTAACCTTTCTCAGGGAACACAATAAGCATGATCAATCATAAGGGAAACGGCGTCAACGTCAAATGTCGTCAATAACGAAGACGTCACAATTTAACAAAACACTTAGCGTATGAAACAGATGCAAAATTAATATATTACAAAACATGCTGTATTTAACAACAGATAATTATAAAAGACATTAATATAGAATGTAGATTTCTTTCCTTGGAGTGACATAGTATACAAGTAATACATCCAGGAAATCTCTTGTAGAAACATTTCCCAAGGATTCATTAGTATGTCAATAGACATAAAAGAGAAGTCCTCGAGATTATGTCCTTGAGAGTTAAATTGTTCAGAAACGTTACTAGTTGCTCTGTATAATACTTTATATAAAATCTATGACTGTTTCTTTTTTGTGAACATTACTGATGTGTTTAACCAACATACTGTTTCAAACACTAAGTACATGTTCTAACGTATATTGTAAAAAATGTCAGTTGAAATGTTTCAAACACTAAGTACATGTTCTAACGTATATTGTATAAAATGTCAGTTGAAATGTATTCATAAGAAGAAGAGCTAATGGTACTAGAAAATGAATTAGATTCATTTATATTTATACAATGGGTACAATGATGAATATAATACATTGTATTTACATACATTACCAGTTCTGTTTTCCTGCCCAGCTTAGAATGATCTAAACATCTGGAATATTCTTAGGTCTTTTATATGCAAACAATAGGTTTATAGACGATTTTCATTTGGAGAATACTTTAGAAAATTCCAGTAGTGATTTATCATTTAACCAATATAAGGCAAAGATAGGTTGTAAGTCAATGAATTATCAAGAGACCCAATCTGACTTGCTGGTCAGTGGTCTATCCTGCTGCGGTGCCGCCTGTGCCTGAAATAAAGTCCGATGGGGAATCTGGGGTGTTGTTCCACCATTAGAGTATGACATTCATATGACAGTTATCCAAGAAACGGCCCTTATACTTCTTTTCAGTATGGCAATTGTATCTTTGATAATTTATATACAAAGATATTTTATGCTGTATATTTGATGAGAGTATAATACATTATTGACTGTGACCTAAAATGTTTCGAAGTGAACTAAATTTCAATAAAAACATAATAGAATATATGCTTCACTTTGGTGTACTTGAGCGACGGAGGCACTCATCTATAAATAAACAACATGAATCCAGCAACACATAAAATCGTCAATTAAAACTTGAAAAAAGACCATTTGCTGACATTTATAAAAATCAAACCTGCATTATCACGAGAAAAATGTCCAGTAAACTTCTTTATATGTTGTATAATATAAACGAGTCGTTCCATGACAAAACCTGTATTAGTGACGAAAAGTCAAAATTGAGACAACAAAATATTCATAAAGAACATTCTTTTACCTATTAAATCAGAAAATATGAAGTAAATATCTTCACTATTTCAAGACTTACAATACTTTTGAATACGTCACCGAATGTATTTAGAGACGTGACGTTAAAACATTTATATTTTGACTTAGTTAAAACAAGGATTTGAAAAAAATTATGTTACTACTTGACGAAATAAATTAAGAGCTGCAGTTTGAAAGATAGTTTGTTAGATATGACTGCGGCTATTGTGGATAGTATAGGCGAAAGTGTTGGACTCTCAGACAGTGATTCAGATAATATGACTGTATTTGAAAATGCGCTTACAATAATATGATATGTTGTGTTAGAATTCATTCTTGGTTTTAACTTTCTTGTTGTAAGCCTGTTAATTGACAACGAACGAAAAGTGACGTACGGAAGCTACATGGAACAGACGCACATTAATGAAGTGAAAAACATCGATTCGCCACTTCAGTGTTTGAGAAATCAGCATTGATCACATGTTGCTGTGTAGGTTGGCAATGAATTTAAATCATCTGTTCATATCACATGTCATTGAAAGAGGTATACCACTTTGTTTTAGAAAGATAACAATCTAAGACCTTATGCTCACGGAGATATCTACACAGTTTCTCGAAAAAATATTTGCGTTTTAAAATTTATTACAGTATCCATATTTTCGTTTTTTAACTGTTTGTTGCAAAAGAGGCCACACCTTTTGATGTCAGTTAACAAACAGACCTGCATATTCTTCAGTGAAAAGACATATCTGCAAGTGTTGATAAAATTTCTTATAATAAATCGCAAAGCCATTTCCTCCATCCATGAGTAAAGTATGTTAAGAAAATAAATATGTTTATTTCCCTGAATTGTTACAGCTCAATATTGAATAAATGAATCACTTCCTGCGAAACAATTGTGAAGTTTTATTTTTTCATGCATATACTATACATACATGTACATATTGTGAGATACATTTCAACAATAACTGTTTTTAATTCAAATCTCGTGTTGTACCTTAAATTCCAGGTCAGGCTAGTTACACTTTCATCGACAGTTCAGTTACGTAGAAAGACAGCAATTTAAGGTTCTGATCTAGGTTTCGTTATGAAAAATGCTACAACTATGTGTCATATTTCTTTCTTTTTTTCATGCATATACTATACATACATGTACATATTGTGAGATAGATTTCAACAATAACTGTTTTTAATTGAAATCTCGTGTTGTACCTTAAAATTCCAGATCAAATTAGTTACACTTTCATCGACAGTTCAGTTACGTAGAAAGACAGCAATTTAAGGTCTGATGTGTAAAGGTTTCGTTATGAAAAATGCTACAATCATGTGTCATATTTCTTGTTTCTTTTCTACTTGAACCAGTAAAATTATTTAATTTTATTACACGCTTTAAAATATCAATTATAGCTCAACATGTGATCACGTTAAGAGTCTTGTCTTTTACGCCTAATTAATGACTCCATTAGTGGACTGGATGTAAATAAACTGCGCCTGTCTCATCTTTGAAGTGCTCATTTTCCACTTGCATTTCTGTATTGTCTTCGTGCTTCGTGTTCAGACTATTAACAATAGTGTCTGAAACCATTGTTGTCTTACACAAAGTGTTGGAACAAGCCTTGCGGATAGGGTTATTCCGAACGGAATGACATGTACTAGCACAGTTTTCAGACACGTTAATACAGATTCTTGAAATACAAGTATTTTCTGTTTGGAAAGGTTTATCTATAAGGCAACATCCTGTACTAGCATTTGAATAATTGCCATCTGCATATTCAAGGATGTTGCTTCAATCATGTACTAAACATTCTTCAGTTCGCAGATATGCGGTATTGCGGGATGTATTTCCTTTGACTGGGAAGCAATGACAGTGTGTATTCAACAGCGATATGCCTTGTATGGTTTTGCATTGTTTGGTCTCTGACGTACCATTTCTTTCATTTACACCAGGTTCAGAAAATAGAACACTTCTAAGGTTTGTTAAATGGTCACTGTTCGTTACTGTGCTAAATTGCTACTACTGTCGACTTGATGATCACTGAACTTCATCATAATCATTGCTGCTTGAACCGGATCCAGTTTGGTGTGAATGATCAGTATCAATAATATGGTGATAAATTTCTACTGTGTTACCTGGAGATAGATGATAGTGTTCAACATGTGTTAGATCAAATCAAAACCACATCGGTAACATAGTGGCAGAAGGCCCGAGGTCAACGATTTAATCCCAGAACGCGACATGCTAATGGTGTCTACGTTAGAGCAATACACTGGTTTGCTGAATATTATTGTATTAAGAATGCAAAATCCAATAATTGTGACAAATATGAATTATTTATCTATTTTCTAAAATAACTGAGAAGTGATAACACACGACAGTTGCAAACTACATCAGTATATGAGCGATGGTGTTGTTCAACGGAAGTCCATTACTGTCTTCATCGCATGTAGTATTCTGAATCGGTGTAAAACCTAAAAGTATGACCATTTCCATGACAACTTTACATATCTGACAATTATTGTAAAGCGCTATTTTAACCCGACCGACATGCAAAAATTAATGCCTTTAATAAGTATTGATTTTCGACTTTTTACAAAAAAAAAACGTCTTACCTAAATCCTCACTATCACCATCGAAAAAAGGTGCGGTTGTCACTGGGAACGACACTTCAGAATTACATTTGCTATTAAAACATTTGCCACTACATACTCCTCTGGAAATAGTTAAATATTTAATTAATACTGTGTATAAATATGTTTGTAAAACTTTCCATATTTCAAATACAAGTCAACGTTTTGTTTAAAACATAATACCGGTATTAGAAGTATATAACATTAAAAGAATGCCGTTGCCTACATGTCTGATATATTGAATTGTGTATAAATGAAGTGCGTTTACCTTTTTATAAACCATATCGTAACTGCACTAAAAAGTATTATGAAACTTCCAATTAGGCATCCCACAATCGTAAACAAATTATTTGAAGTTTCAGTTTGATCTGCTGAAATGAGATAAATGTTTTTGATTGTGTGTATTCGCAGCAGTTTATATATCATCAAATATAGCTTGTAATCCATGTCCTTTTTTGCTAGTTATATGTATCAACAGAATACAAGACAGGCTATAGAGAGTTATTGCTGTAACAAGGACAAAGGTCCAAAAATACATAGATCAGAATGAAACAAATAGCCAAGAAATGACAACACAAACATTTAGGAACGCGTTGGGTAGAACAAGCTCATTATCTTAACTATGTTCTAAAGTTAAAGAACATTGCAAATAAACGTTATACCGACAGGTAATTCCCTTACACACACATTGGTAACAAAAGCCTGGCTGCTCCATTGCTGTAATAACAAACAGCAGTTGTTTTGATTTTAAAGAATCGTACAGCACTGGCACAACTAACACTTCCTCTACTTAGAAGAGTCTAAATAACTGGGTCAAAGAATCGTTAAGTGTTTTGCATTAAATGCCATAAATAATGCACAGACACAACAAATACTTCCTCTGTTTGGACTGAGGTTTTATATGAGATTTAAACTACTAAATTTAGAAGGAATGTTTTCCAAAATATTAAACTTACATCTAGAAAACCATTGTGCCATTTTGCTGTCACAACTGACCCTTCGGCAAGTATCATTACAGTTATATTCACAAACGCCTCCGTACCGACCTGGTACACAACCAAAATTACAGTGTCCCGATTCTTTGTCGCATGTACTCAAGTCTGTGTTTAAAACTGAGTCAAGACAGTTGCCGCTGCATTCCTGGTTACAGTTACTACCATAGTAACCATTAGCACAAGCGTATGGACAATTTCCAGTGTCAATGTCACATACCACGACTCCTTTACTGTCCGACTGGCAATGTCCACATATTTTATCACAAAGTCTTCCATATAATCCATTAGAACATTTCAAACATTGACCATTAAACTGATTACATTGTAAGCAAGTGCCTATGTTCGGACAGTCGCTGTTACATTGACCACCTTGTTTTCCCGCAACTCAACCGTTCAAACACGTTCCGTTTATGCTACACCAATCGTTTATTTCTCCTACCTGTACACAGTTCTGACTACACTGACAATTTCTACCTAACCAGCCTTCCTTGCAAGATATACAAGACTCCTGTGATAAACATATCCTACACAGTTTTTAGGACACGGGTGAAAACAGTCTGATCCATAGTAACCTATTTTACATTCTGTGCACATCATATAGTCGATGCACGAATCACAAAATGTAAAGCAGTCCCAACATTTTCCTTCCGCAGAATATTGACCTTTTGGGCATCTTAAACATACTGATTCTTTAACCAACACATTGAATTTACAGAAAGAACAAATTTTAGCGGATGCAAGACATTTTTGGTCACATTGTTTTCCGAACCAGCCATATTCACATTCTCTGCATACTCCATCGGACGTACATACTCTGCAAGCTTCCGGACATGCATCTGAAAAAAAATCATGAAACTGGGGACGGGTACGATCACCGTCACTTTTTCAGCTAAAATACAATTCTTAATTTATCAAGTTAAAATGTTTTTTCTTTATTCTTTTATGTTATTTCCTGGTTCTCAACTTTCGGTAACATACTTGTTATTATTATGCGGGTTGCCTAATTTGTAGCAAGCCACAAATTCATAATCTTAATAGATTAACCATGTGAACCGCTTCGCCTTTCAGTACTACTCGGGTGGGATCAGCAGTGTAGACAATGAAAACTAATTTCTGAAAGCTAATACATTTTCAATACCCAAATTTTTAAAACATTCACAACCAAAAATAGTAACTTTAAAAGCACCGGAACGACAAATAAACGTACCGATACGACAATGACGGTATTTAATCATATTGGCGCGCTAGTTTGTCGCTCTGGGTTGTTGGCGCTCTACATGCCAGAATGAAATAATAGAAATCAGCCGCCATGCATAATCTATTCAGCTAGATACGATTATTAATTGACTATTAAATGAACCGTTCTATGACAAAACCGGCATCAGTGACACTGTCAAACTTTGACGTCCCAAGCATTTACTTTTTGACGTCAATATTTTGCTACTCTCAGTTTATTGATGTTTACATGTTTTGAAATACACTATATTGTGTTGTTCTCTGTACTGGCAGAAATCTTAATTTGGAAAAAAATCTCACAAAAATGCATAAACAAGTTTAAGTTTGTTCATTCCCATCATCTTTAATTATCTTTTCTACTGAATGATTAACATCTCAAGTGTTTTTTCCGGGCAAAGATAGTTTCGGTATCAGTTTTTATTGCACAATTGTTCATTCAATTAATAATCTTCCCTGTATTATTCGTCCAAATTCCAGATAGTTATGTTCGTTTCAGAGTATCTGCCAAGAGGCCTTTCTGTGGTATTAAATGTTTAAAGGTTTTAAGAGTTTCATTTTCTATTGCGGAAGTGTCTATTTAATTAATGGCTTTGCGGTTTGACCCAGGATGTATGGCAAATATAATATTTGCATATATATATATCTTAACTGAAAATGTCAGAATAAAAGAAACATATTAAAGTGTTTTTTTGTGATTTATATACAACAAAGGGTGATTGTCAGCTAATGCAGTCTAAACTACATTTGGCTTATTTGTTACCGTTGAAACTTTCCACTGTTTTTTCTCCAGGTCAAGTGAGGTCAAATCCAACACGATTAGATTTCAAAAATGCAAATGCTTAATACACACCTGTACTGTAGAATTGTGACCAGTTCGTAACCAGGTTTAACGAAAGCGGATTATAATGTTTGAACTACTAGTGTATGCCTATTTATCGTCATTATAACTCATGTGCAGTTGTCATTATTTGTGAAAAAATACTTTAAGATGAAAATGATCGAATTCGCTTGAATTGACCTATTGTCTATCAATTAGCTTAAACTTAGTTTGACATTTTAATAAACACATTAACTGGAGAGATCTTATATTTAAATGTTATATTTGATTCAAACAGATCGTAGACTTTTACTCGTTCGTTTAAACGCAAACCATGATGACGTTGAGGTTTCCTGTTAACTGTGGATCTCATATTAGATCCATGCTGGAACTAGATAACAACGTTAAATCACGTATTAGTTAAAGAATAGAAAATTAAACATCTATTTATCTAAAGAAAATGTAAGAACGAGAAGTTTAAATGTTGTTAACTTATACAAGTTTTCCAATGGAACAGCCAATATATAAAATGTTTTGTTTATATGAAATGCGATTATAGCACTTTAATTTCAGTTAATTCTATACTTGAAATTTCGTACATATTGTTTGCCTATTAATACATTTCTTGTATTTTCAAATTATTTTCAAACGCTTTCAAAACATTTCCCATTTTTTGTACGGCAAATTTCAAATACACTGGTTCTTAATATATCAAAATGAATACCAAATTAAAAATCATTCCAGACACATGAAACATTACCTGCATACAGAATGGAAACCAAAAGCAAAACGAAACATATACATGCCATATATTTTCTCTTAACACAGGCGATCACCGAACATTTATTCACAAATAGATAAAATCAATGAACTTTGATGTAAGCTGATGACAGATATATATATGAGAAATATTCATTTCAAAAGTTTTAATTTCCTTTTTATTAGTCGGTTCCTGTCGTTTGACAATTATACATAGAAAGTTTAAAGAAAAACATATGCTCGGTTTTCACTTCTTTATGAAGAATTTTATGAATGTCGATACATATTTGGGAAAGGACGTCGTGTTTCTGTTATGTGTCTTCATGGTACGGTTTTGTTTAAAAATTCACACTTCCTGAAGGTTCAGGATATAACTTCTAAATTTATTCCCCCGAAATCTCCAGTTGAAATTAAAAACAGGTGTTTTATGCATGTAATACAAACTCATAATTCCTGGTATTTATGAATTATTAAATTTATAAAAATGCCAGTAATTGTATGTTCGAGGGAAACGTGATTAATATATATATCACCCGGTCATTATCTCAATTTTATTAAACATCAAAGAATTTCATCCCGTGTGTGTTTCTTTATTGCTATTGATTAAGCCGCTTCCTCAAATAACATCTTTAAACGGTAACACGGGCACGGTATTAACCTTTGAAATGTCATTTTTCCGCATGATAATTGGTAACAATTTAACATTTGACTTTCTAAGAACATAAATCATAAACAAGTGTCAGATCTATTCGTTTCTAAAGTATAAAGCCATTTACTAGTATGTCAAAATGGAAAAGATTTAATACGTCATTTGTTTTATCAGTTGTCAATAAATTTTCTTTAAATTTGTTCTTTAATAAATTGTGATTTATGCGATCTCCTTAAGATTAAATAAAAAATTTTAAATGATGATAGAAAATACACATATGAGTTTTACAGGTATATAGAGAGAAATGCGGCAAAAACTGACTTTTGTCAGAAATAACAGTAGATAAAGGAAATGAGCCAATTTGAGACAGCATTTAGATGTACAGACAAGGATTTGGTGTGATATGTATTGTCAGTAAGGGGAAGAAGTTTTTGTCTGGTTGTCAAGAAATTTTCAGGGAAAATACGGATGGGATAAACAGGCAAGTCCCCCATTGCCCACTTCCCCTCAACATTCAAAATCCAACGCCAATGACTTGTTCTTTTTCTGCCCATGCAAACACATTTCGGTATGGAAACTTCATACCTTTTCTTTCGGTTTATAGATAGTACAAAGTCATTTCATTGTGAAATTAACTGGTGGTCAAGTCATATGAAAGTCTTGTATTTACAAGGTGACTGAAATTGGTTCAGATTTGCATTTAAAGTATATCTGTTTCAGTGAAAATCGGCTGTTTCTGGTGTATGTATTATGTATCTCTTTGATTTCCAGAAACGGCAACTTAAGAATGTGCAAAGATGTCACCTGCATTAATCATTATTACATTATAAGCGAAGGACAATTAGTAATATTTATTATGTTCCATTTCTTGTTCTAAGGCATATGTCAGGTATGTATACAATCCTATCTATTTGTTTTTCGGAAGCATGAAACAAAGTACTACGAAATATACGGAATATTATAAGGATCTCACAGCTTGTCATCTGATCAACGTGTTTTGTGTTGCCTTTCATCAATGATACTTTTCATTCATTTTCAGCTTCTAATAATTGTTTCAAGGCAGTTGTCACTTAGCAACGCTTTTCCTGTTTTACTCCATGTAGATGTGTATTTAATGTTTGTAAGTATATTTATTATTCTGTTTATATAATGTACTTTTTGCATTCAATTATAAACTGTGATAGTCTCTATGTTTCCAATATGGAATGCAATATACATTTGATATGTTGTAAATATACAATAACTACTTGTATCATATGTATGTATATAATTGAGACTTAAAAAATGATACATTACTATTATTGCTATTGTGTAATACTATGTAAGACAAAAGTCTTGCCCGCCCGCTTAGCTCAGTAGGTAAGAGCGTTGGTCTACGGATCGCGGGGTCGCGAGTTCGATCCTCGGGCGGGGCGTATGTTCTCCGTGACTATTTGATAAACGACATTGTGTCTGAAATCATTAGTCCTCCACCTCAGATAATTCATGTGGGGAAGTTGGCAGTTACTTGCGGAGAACAGGTTTGTACTGGTACAGAATCCAGGAACACTGGTTAGGTTAACTGCCCGCCGTTACATGACTGAAATACTGTTGAAAAACGGCGTTAAACCCAAAACAAACAAACAAAACAAAAGTCTTATTTCCAAACACACTTATCTCTGAATAGGATCACGAAACTTAATAGGGAGGTTGATCATGGCCAGCAGATGACCCCAATTGATTTTTAGGTCAGAAGATCAAAGATTTAGGTCTCATTGACCCCAGAACTTTTGAACATTTTTTTGTTGTTTTACTAAATGCTTAGAGAAGGCTTTTGTCTAAAATCACATTTGATACGGATGTCTCTTATGACTGGTAAATGACCCATAACTATTGATTTGAGGTCAGTACGTCAAAAGTCTAGTGCACAGTGCATACTTTCTGTTTCTTGTGCATTTACTGAATGCATCAAGGAGTGGTGAGGTGGCGGGGGTGGGGGCAGCATTTCGTGTTCTACGAGCTCCTGTCACACTTTTCTTTACCACCAGTTGTACACTTTGCTCTAATACTAATTTATCCAATAAATGTTCACCTTAAACGTATGTGTATAATAGTACTTATTATATAAATTGTATGACAAAAATTATCCATTTTAAGTTCAGTTTATTGTTTATACAAAACACAGGTCTTTGGGTCCCTGTCTTTCAGACTAATAAGGTAGATAAAATATCAAGTAATGTTTTGCGAAATGAAGTACTCTGAAATGTATTTCTATGCAATATCACACCCTATAAACGACTGTATTTCCCCTCTTCCTCTTGCGAGTGATCAAAACAATAAAATGACAGCTAAACGTTGAAAAACAACATTTTAAAGTGACTGATTAGCTTTAAAGGTATATATATTTTCATTTTATTAGAACCTGAACATGACTTGTTTCTGTATATAATGTGCTAGTCTGATGACAGGTAGAATTATAGCAAAAACTCGATTGATCACTGATTTTGTCCAGAAATTATACATTGTCGGCGTCACAAGTACTTATTTTCTTGCTGGAAGAATGACCTATATGTAAATTCCACTGTTTCATGGATAAAGAAACAATACTAGTTTGGTAAAATTAAATAAAATCATTGATAAATTCTCGAATTTGTTTATAACCGTAAAGGAAAGAAGATTCATTGCTATTTCCTGACTGTATGCATGCTTGCTTAATTTCTGTACAAGTGCTTGCGAGTTCGGTAGATAGACTGTATGCCTGTTTGTGAGTGACTTCTTTACAAAATGTCGGCGTTTCCTATGCTCCTGTAATATTTCTTCATATTTAGAACCCGCAAACAATGTTTGAAGGAGGGCGGTATAAAGCAGTCACCATGCGGTCTGTCTGTTCGATCTGTTTGTATATGTGTCCTCATATATTTGGTCGTGCAATTACTTCAGTGCTATTGCACCTACCTCTCTCAAAGTTTTCATACAAACATCGGCCATATGTAGTTAATGCCCATCTTATTACTTTCCTTTTTCTTTTTAAAGTTACACTTAAAGGAGAAACATGGTCTGTGTTTCGTGTCAGTGCCATAACTTCTTTATACATTAAGGGATTTTGAAATAACTTGGCACAAATGTTCACCATCATGAGACCGTAATGCGATGATGTCTCATACAAGACTATATTTTCTAGAATTTCAAACCAACTAATATATAATCGCAACTGCAATTAATAACATGTGAGAAAATGAACAGTAAATGGGGTGAAGCGGCGCCAGATTGAATTCACTAATCCTTTGTGGATCGCTTTCTTGACGGCGTCGCACAGTAATCAGCTTTATTTTAGGTTTGTCTTTGTATTTGCCATAAACACATGCACTTTAACATAAACCTTGTCTTAATGTACTGAAAATACATTCTGAGAATGAAATAAGTCCCCATTTTACAAGCAGAAGTGCCATTAGAGGAAAAAAATGAGGGTCTATTACCTCACCTGAGCAAGAAGTGCTCTAGAAGAGCTTTTGTGATTACCCTGTGTCCGTCGTCTGTCGTTGTCGGGTATTTTTCCCGATATCTGGAGTAATGATGTTATTTACCTTTGTACAAGAACAAGGGTAGCATTAATAACCCTGACAATTACAGGAGCATAACTATATTAAGCTGTTTTGGAAAGTTGTTCACATCTTTATAAAACACTAGGTTAAACACTTTTGAGGTCAATAACATATTGTGTGAAGAACAGGCTGGATTTAGAACACATTATAGCCCTGTTGATCAAATATTTTCTTTAAAGTTGTTAATAGATATGTATTTTGTCAATAATAAAAAACTCTACTGTGCTTTTTTGGATTAACCAAATTTCCCTCAACTCAGTCAATCGTATTGCTCTGCGGCGAAAGATTCTAAGTTACAATATTGATGGTAAATGTTTTAAAATTATTCTCAACATGTATGATAAAGCGAAGACTTGTGTATAATCAAACAATACTCCAGACAAGACAAGGTGAAAATCTCTTTCCTATTCTATTTTTTTTTATTCTGGAATGGTTAATAGCTTTTTGTCTAGTAAATTTCATGGTTTTCAGTTATTTTCTGATAATGCTAGTCATATGTTAAGTGATAACGATTTTGAAGTTTTCTTCTTCAAGTTATATTTGCTATTGTATGCTGATGACACAGTAACCTTAGCAGAGACCCCTAATGACCTCCAGTCAGCTCTTAATGCTATTTCAGAGTATTGCACCTCATAGGGGCTTAAGTTGTCATATTTTTGAAAAATAAGAGAGGTATACGTAATGCTTCAGTATTTCAATTTGAGAGTGGTAATATTTTAGAAATTGCTGGCTACTTCTCATACCTAGGTATTCAATTTTCATTCAATGGCAAGTTCGGTAGAACTGAGGCTCATTTAGTTGATCAAGCACGCAAAGCTATGTTTGCAGTTATTAGTAAATTCAGGGAGTTTTTGAAGTAAGTTAATAAGCTCCAAGGAAAATAAAATTTGTAATATTTTGTACAAAACTTCTCTCACTGTCTCAGAGGCAAAACAAGAAATTTAACTGGTTATGTTATTTTAAAAAAAGTCTTGATTCTCTTGGTATATCTAATTAGTCGTTAGATCAGAAGATTCGCTCTTGTAACTCCTTCTAAAATGCTGTTAACACTTGAATTAAAAATCAGTTTATACAAAACTGGAACTATTCAGTTAATAACCCAAGCAAATGTTTAAATTATAGAATGTATAAACACGAATTTGTATTTGAAAAATATTTCAAGCTTTTACCTTTTGACCTTAGCATTTCACTTTGTAAATTCAGATGCATGAATCATGTTGCCAGTAGAAAAGGGTAGATTTGAAAACAATGCAGGAGAACAAAGTACTTGTCATCTGTGTAATTGTAACATATTTAGGAGATGAATTTCCTTTTTATTACAAATATATATTTCAAAGTTGATAAAAAATGTAATATATTTTTTTTCTATCAACATAATATTCATCTATATATTTAATATATAGATGAATATTATTTTAAATATCCAGATACTCTCAAATTGTCTGACCTTATGAACAATTACAATAAGAATACTTTGTTAAAACTGACTGTTTTCTGTAAAAAAAGAAATGATGTCTACTTTTAGATAAATAGTTAGTTCTCATCCTCCACATCATCAGTTACTTCTGCAACGATTTGTCAGATTTTACATGCCAATCTGATTTTGTTACTATGACTTGTTATTGTTACAATTGTTGTCAGAGGCCCTTATGGGCCTTGACTTGATTAATAAACTGTAAACTGTAAAAAGCAATGAAAACGACCAAATCCGCAAGGACATATTCCTGGCGTTTGTGCGTTATCACTATCAAATGCAAACTATTTCTAACATCAGAAATAGCGGTAAATCTTGACAGTCAGTAAACATGTCGGCTGTATTTGTAACGATAACATGTTTATCAAAGTTTATTATTGAGAAACGAGGTTAAACCATTAGGCCATTCGGCTATTTTGTGCTGCTTTTGAATCTTGTTGACTGATTCACCATGAAGTTAACTCTGAATTACTAATAAGGACTTAATCGACTTTTCCGATAATATATTCGTTATCCTTTTCTATTTATACGTTCATTCGCATGATACTTGCGGGTGAAATAGTTTTGTTTGTTGTTTTTAAATCAGAGGATCATTTTCTTGCAGACGGACAGACAGACGGGGGTCAACCTATAGTCCTCTCCTGTCTCATCTCACTGATATTTTGAAATCGTAAGGTAACATTACTTCTTGCGATTTCCATAGGGGATCGACGATTAATTTCTTTCAAGACATGGTAGGGACCTTGTGTATACATTCAGTTTCTAATTCGTATTTTATGATAGTATATGAGTGTAAAGCCAACTCTGAACACTTGCATGTAAACGATGCTGAAACATTCAATTAATTATTTAAGTAGGATAGCGAGTCACAGACACTCGAATCCAACCACCCAAATGGATTAGTTTAAGCATCGCATGGGGGGGGGGGGGGGGGGGGGGGGGGGGGGGGGGGGGGGGGTCGACATTTAATGGCAGTATAAACATTACGACTGATTAAAAGAAACAATTTTATATGCATATTTTTTATTTCATTTACGCATTTCAAGGACATAAATCGCCTTTTGTAATCGCAAGATGGAATACAGTATCATTCGCAAATACGAATTCAGATCAAATATCAAAATTGGCAAGCCGGCATACAGTAAATGTTTTTTTACCGACTAGAGAAAAATTAATTTCATTTAAAAAACGCAACAGAAACAAAACATTTTATTTACATACATTTATGGAGTATGCATACTTATTACAGAAAACAAAATGGATAATTGGATTACAAATCAATTTGGCGTGATATTCATCAATTTCTTGACATCGTCGAGAGAATTTTCATGCAATGAGTGTGATCAGTCAACATTTTTTAAACATTACCTGTCAGTTGCATCTATTATATCATCATATACACATATTTATGTTAGACTTACCGTTTAACTTAAATACACATAGAGTGTAAAGCCAAATAATGAATTTAATGACGATTCGTACCTTTTCCGTGTCATTTTATTGTTTTGATCACTCGCAAGAGGAAGCGGGGGATACAGTCGTTTATAGGATGTGAATATTGAAACTCAAATACTTAAAGGTTCTACCTAATACATTAATTGGGACTCCATTACTATTTTCTATGGTCTCTTTGCATCTCCATATAGCACCATGTTGTAATCGGTCTACTCTTTTGAGAAGTACAGAATAGGTTCCATTACCGTTACAAATACCATCAAAAAGGTCACTGTTGCTCAAAAATCTTGTCATTATGCATTTCCCATTGTACAGCACCAAATTTGCGTCTTGGCTTGCAATTTGTGAGTTAGTCCACCGAGTTTCTAAGAGTGATCCATTTGTCTTTGAACACGTTAGTGTAACACTTGTATTCTCCACAGCGACAACATTTGCGGGTGACAGAGTTACTGTGTTGGTATATACACTTTAATTGCAATAAAAAGTTTAATTTTTGTGCAGAAAGTATACCAGCCTTTGAAGAAAATTGAACTGTGTGAAGTCAAAGCATTTAGTGTGTTACTCTCCTTCTCATGTTTTTGTTTGAAGTTTTATAGAATAAGCGCTGCGATAAAACATACGAAAAGATAATTATTTCATCTCACATATAAAAACCGATATAGGCAATGACCAAATGTTTGATACAATGTATATCATACATTTCAAAATGACAAAAACTGTAAAGAATTGTTGACGAAATACCACCTTTTCCAATAAAATGTGTGGTTGTAAAACTACCCGACTTCATTGCAGCTGGAACGTTTATATTTGCATCTTATAGGACCTTACATATATAAATGTATGTAGTGCGAATGTATAGTAACTGAAAACTAACGAAATTGCAAAACAGAATTTCTTTAAAATCATTTTGTCAGGAAGGTTAGAAAATAGAGCTAGCTTATTTTGAAGAAAACATTGACACAAAAAAAGACAGACATGAAGACAGACTGGAATGTATGGTGTCCTTTATTATGAAACTGCGAACAGGTTAAGATAAAAAAGCGCATAACTTTTATTAACTTATTGTAACTGTAACATGTGAATAACACATCAAAATAACTTGCTGCTACAGTTATTAATTTCTGAATAATAAAATTTTTGAAGTTCATAAATACCTTTTATCTCATTTCCGCAAAAGAAGTACAACAATATACAGATAATCATTTCGCTCGTCGTTCAGTCAGAGAAAGTCCTCTCCCCAGCTGGAAAAATATTTATAATATAATAAAAAAATGTCCGTTTTATTATATACATGTAACTATATTGTAATTATATAACTATATAACTGCATTCTTTAGAAACACTGTCTGCGGCATATACTGTATATGTACCGCTGTGTTCTTTTTATATAAATATCTATATAGAACAATTTGATATTCAAGCACAAACACATTTTAGATAAATGACCTCAGTATTCTTGTTAGTGTCTATTTCAACACTGAATAAAGAAACGATCATCCATTATTTATATAGCTTTAAAATTGATACACGTGTATCTAAACAACATTAATATGTACTTGGAAAGTTAATTTTGACGGTTACCGCGAAGAGTCCGTTTTCTTTATTAATTTAAAAATATAAAAAAGAAACTTCTGATCAAGCATCGAAAGAGATGGAAGAGATGGAAGATTTCTAAAAATGTCATTGTATTCTCTTACATTCATGTGAGTGTTCATGATTTTGTTCTGGAAAAATCGTTATGATTTTTATAAAAGGTTACTTTGTTCTTGCGGTAAGTCTCTTTTCATTAAGCTTTTTTTTGTTTACTTCGAAGATGTGAAGAGTATATGCATCCAAAAGTGAGATTAAAGAAAAACCTTGTTCATATAGTAGGGTTGCAATCAGATATTGAAGATACTTGAACCCCGCCTCAATTCTTAACAAATCAAGTTATATAAAGATGTCCGTAAATGTCTGAAATTTATGTCTGCTGGTAAAATTTGGCATAAATGGTTCCGAGCTGAGAAATCCAAGATGGGGTCAAAAATGACCACCACAAAAGTAAAGGGGATCGTTTTGTCTATCATAATAAACTGACCATTATCCTGCATTATTTTATTTTCTGTGAACTATTTTACTAAAATATGTCAAATTTCATGAAGTACAAATTGTTTAAATTTATGATGCAGAAAAAAATCAAAAGCTTAAATAATGATAAAATTTAAATGTCGGAGAAATAAAAGTATGCATTTAGCATTATGATTTCAATATAATGTTAACATTTCCATTGTATTCATTGAAGGATTTTAGATTCTTTAATTCGGAACTTTTGCACACTAGCTAACTATTCATGAAATGTATTAAAACTTGATTATTACAAAATGCTGCAAATCTCAATTATTATGCTGTAAGCAGATCCTAGCTGAAGAACGGAACAAAAAAGTTATTCTTCATGCTTTATTTTTACATTTTTTCCAAAGCAGTATACATTTAATTCAGCAGAATAATCTTATATTAATCTGTTCTAGTTTTATCCAGTTATTTAAAGGTAGGATTAAATATCATAGATATTATTTCTTCTTGCTTGTTCAACACAACTGTTCTTAAATAAACGAACAGGAGTCCTTTACTGCTGTTTAGGTGGGAATGGACAAAGATTTGATTTTGTTGAGTTTACTTATTATTATCAATTAAACAGTCAAGAAAAACTACACAAATAAAATTGTGTGTACATGAAAGTGCCGAGTTACTTCACAAATCAACGTTTACACTAACATAACCCATTCTTACATTCTTCATTGATATCAAAACCACAGTGCTACAAAAATTGACTTTAATTAAGTTTATTTTTTTCTCTAAAATGTTGTAAAATGAGAAATTCCATCTTATTTGTTTCACCAACATGTCATGTCTTTCGAAGTTGTAACATCTATTTGTTCCATTCATACATACATATATTATTCTAGTTTAATACTATTCTATTTGACGATAAGATAAATTTATGTACCACATTTTTAAATACTAAATTTATATAAATTCTGATAAAATACAAACGACCCTACCTGACCGTGACCATTTGACCTTAAATATATGTATGACACACTGAATGGTAATATCTGCGTCTAGCATTAGGTCATGTACCCGTATTTGAACATTAAAATGATTCTGCATACCATATCTGATGAAGATCAGTCAAGAAGTCGTTTATTATTCATTATTTTAGCTCTAATTGCCCCTAGAAGGGGCCAAGTGCCCCTATTTGAAAACATTTGAAATGGGAGTGTCATACAGTGATTTCACAGACCGAGTTTGATGAATATCCATTCAAGTGATTCGTGAGAAGATGTCGTTTGAAGATTTTTCTATGCAACTCCTTGTTGCCTCTGAAATGGACCAAGTGTCCCAATTTGAAAGAACTCGAGAGAATACCTAAAATGATCTACATACAAAGTTTGATGGATATCAATCTAACTGTACATGAGGAAAATTCATTAAAATATAATTCTACTTTTAGCTCCAGTTGCCAAGTGCTCCACTCGAACAAAATAGGCAGTATACCTATTAATGATTCTACAAACAAAGTTTGAAGAAGATCCATCAAGAAGTTGTTTACAGATTTTTTCTAGTTGCAGTTCTAGCGGCCCGTAAAAGGGGAAAGGCAACTCCATTTGAATACAATATAGAGACGATCTTATAATGCTGCAAAACAAGTTTGATGAGGATCAGTCAAACAGTTTATACAAAGAAGTTGTTTACATTATTTCTGAGTTTACCTATAGCGGCCACTGAAAGAAGACAAGTGTCCCAATTTGAATAAATATGAGAGAAGACTTAACAATGGTTCAACAGATCAAGTTCGAAGAAGATCCATAGAGCGATTCATGAGATTCCAAGGTATTTCTATTGTTAGCTCATGCGGGAAGCGCCCCTCTTTGAATAAAATTGAGAAAGGACCTTATAATGACGCTACAAACCAGATTTATCAGAGATCCATCGGGCGGTTAATGAGAAGAAGTTGTTTTAATTTCTATGTTTACCTATAGCGGACCCTGAAGCCAAGTGCCCATATGAACTTTAATACTGACCTTGTCAGGATGCGGCATTCCTAGTTTGGTGTACTTCTAAACAGTTGCTTTGAGGAAAAGATATTAAAGTAAAAATGTTGACAACGGACGCCGGAAAACGGAAGACCGACTATCCACCTATATTAATAGTTTAACCCATGGTAAATGCAGAAGTATTGATTGTCTAAAAAAAATTGACACTTAAATGTATAAGTTACTTAGATATGATTATCTTTCTACACATCTTACAGGTTGTTATCCTCTGTGATGGTTTTGTACATGTAACATTTAGCTATAATACTAAGCAGAACATTTCACCATAGCGCATAAGGTCGCTAACATCGAATCACTAATGTGGATTCGAACTTTCGTTTGAGATGTATAATTCTTCTTTCATCTGAGGAAGCCATCTAGCTAACTTACGGAAGGTCGGTGGTTCTAACAAGGTACCTGCCCGTGATGAGATAATGCCCGAATAGGACCATAAGATTAGTCAGTCGCTATATGACCTATATTTGTGTCAGTATAAAATAATACGTCCATATATTTCTACTACATTTGTGTACATTGTTTTATCTACAAACATCATTTCATTTGAAATAAATTTCCTATTATTCTTCCATACATTAAAAGTAATTGATTTCACGAGATTTAAGTGTTGAACATTAACTTACCTATACTATCCATTACTATTCCACATAAGAAAAATAAAACGTTTTATTTTCAGATAATTAAGTTTTGAAGTCATTCATAACTTCCGGGTATGTCGACATGCATAAAACCAGTTTTAAGCTAGCGATTAATGGCTATAAAGTGTACTAAACATAGATTATAAATAAATGAAATCTGTAAGGAGGTCATTTGGACGCATAATAAATAATAATTGTAATGGAAAGTTGTACCCCTCATGCCTCCTATCACCGGCTTACGTGAAACTCTATGTGTTAAACCAACGTATTAGAAATCTAACTGTTTTGATTATATCTTTGCTGTCGGTGCAGGATGTAAATGCAAACATAATGCAAAGTCAGGACTTCACATCGTTTTTGTGATTTCTTACCATTTATTTATAATAATTTGTAAAATATCTGCATATTAAGCTTTATGTTAAAGATAAAGGATACTACAGCCTCACCTTAGATTCGTTAATACTTCTTGAAAAGAGTAATCTAATAATTGTTTCTGCAAAATTACTTTAAAAACTTGATTTAGCAGCTTTAGAGAAGTGTTCAATAGAACACCTAGAATAGAATGCCTTCTCTACCTAGCCAGTTTGACAAATCAAAATGGCTGTAACGATTTCAATTAAGGATCAACCAGTAACAATTTCTCTGAAAATTATTTAAATTTTGACTAATTGGAAATGGAAGATATCTTATTTATATATATAGTACTGACGGCCATGCTTTGTGACAAATTAAAATGATTTGAACACGTTTGTCAAGCAACACCCGTTATTATACAGCACAATATTTGGTAAACGAACAACATCTTTGCAAACAATCTACCTGTCCAATTCATGTTGCACAGAATTGTCCCGTAAGACTGGATACTTAAAATATTCTCCCCATTGGACTATGCAGGTGGGTCAATAATTCTTTTTTATTGTTTTTATATCAGGCTAAAAATCTGGCTGCAGTTTCCGAAGAGTGCTATTTTTAGATAAACACAACCAATGACTTGAACAGAAGCCTGGCATCTTTTATCAATTAACGATATCTTATGGAAATTTATTGATCGATATGTTCAGCGTTCTTCAGATAACCTAGCTGAAACTTCATTACTATGAAATTTGTAAAAAGGAAATATTGAAAATAAATTGATGACGTCACAATATTTACGTTGTGTACACATGTGTACGCAAAAATAACGTTGCTTAGCAATTACAAATTTTACGACGTCATATTGTATTATTTGCCCTGATGAGTAATAAACGCTACCGGTAGGCAAATATTAAGTAACTCATGTAAAGTTGTTTATTTTTTTTTTATAATGTACTTGATTCGGCACAGATTTTTACATACATAATATCTACAGTCCTATGCCAGATATCATTCAAACAATTATATCAAAGTAATAATAATTTTAAATGTATAAAAGCAAGATGTTTGAATGTTTTTATTAAAACGACAAAAAATGTAATTTACTATGAGATTTCCTCAGTGGAAATACTTTGATTTCAATTTAAAAAGACAACCATCACAAAAGTAGAAGTCCTACAATGTGTGTTTTATTACATAAAAAGAACAATTTTAATTTGTTTTCTCCTATAAGCAATTAATATCAAAAGAGAAATAGTCAGTATAAATACATGACTCGCGAATTGTACATAGAAGAATTAGGGCAAAATATGTTTTTATCCATCAAGTTTACTGTATAATGAAACTTTTTTATCATATGTTTGACCTTGTGAGGGTAAAATAAAGCCCTTACATAAGTTTGTTATTACAGTAGTGTAATAAAGCTTTGGCGTTGATGTCGCTCTAAGTATAGGAGACGTTAAGCGAATTGACTTGATCTATAATAGGTAAATAATGAAGAAATTGTGGTGTTTCAGCAGTAATAGCTTACATGTAATACAAAGAATATTACATTTGTGTTTTCAACATTGAATAAAATAGATAAAATGCTCAATAGAACCTCGCCTTTTATTCTTTTTAAACACGAAAAGACACTCATGTAATAACCTCTATTTGTGGCTTGTAGTAATCTGATTTTCTTCCATTTTATGAAACATTTTTATTGCATGATTAATACTTTTGAGAGTTGTCTGCATGTTTCTCTGACTGTATAAGCTTTCTATTATTTTGATATTAGAATAAATAACTCTGTTTGGCTGTGTTTGAGTTCATTATAACCAAAATTTACGGTATATTTGAAAATAAAACTTATTTCTGGTAGGTTTATAATAAATTGAAATTTATTAAGCAATTTGTTATTTGAATTATGATGTCATAATCATAATATTTATGCTTAGTATCTATTTTTAAGCCTATACCGAGTTTAGTATTGAAAAATATATGTTGAGATTAAGAATACACAAAGTACAATTTTGGTATTTCTTCTCCTCTTATTGCAAAAGACAGCACAGTATATTAGCAAAACATTCCGCAGTCTGCCCTGTGGAAGATAAATGGTCCGAGAGCAGATTATGCCTACAAATTATGAATTCCTTATAATCAGTTATCATGCTAATTAGTCAAAATTGCTCATTTTGAGCAAGGTAGTTGTGGCCGTGTAAAAGGTTATAGGATCATTGATTTGATTGTATGCTACCCTTGAAAAGGCTTTTTAACAGCCGAATGCTCTCGGGTTGATAATTAAACCTTTGACACTGACTGGAGATTCACTTTCTCATATCCTATAATTATTTTCATGTTATTTCATCCTTCTCGGATCCAGTATGTTTGAAAGGCATTTCGTTGATGCTGGACTCAGATAATTAATGATAAAGATTTTCTACATTGAATGTTACCATCTTACATTTTTTCTAATGGCAAATGGGCATAGTCCACGGGTGGTAATTTGCGCTGGGAATACGCTTAAAACGGGATGCACGATGTCCCGGAATTGAGTTGCCCGAAGGAAAAGACGAAATTCAGGTATTTGCTCAGTATGCGTGCATGGTGCATCAGGACGATATTACCTATCATGTAATTAACTCCATTGATATCTTCTTACAGAAAGAAATTCCAGAATACTAATGCATAATTAATACGGCTACGTTGATTTGTTGTATACTCAGCAGTGACTCTACTGAGAGTATATCAATATAAAAATGAAATTAGAAATATTGGTCATTTTATCTCGTTTTTGCATTTTCTCAACCGAAGCAAAGTCTAACATGTACACATTGTATTCCGCTTAAGCCTGATATGAGGGGTGTTGCTCATTTTATTACCTCTCATGCTCAGACTCATTCAAACTGAGTCTGCTTTTAATTTGCTTTGCTCGGTTCTTTGCTTCTAAAGGATCTTTTTACAGATTTTATTGTGTATCAAAAATATAAATGTTAGTGTGAATTTTAAAATGTAAGTATATTTTTCGATAGTTATGCGTTTGTACACTGCCTAATTTCAAATCTGAATACTCTGTGCTCAAAGCCTTTTTCAGTTGTTCCTAGATCAGACATACATTGTATGTACGTTCATTCATAATTATGATATAGCCAGATAACAAGCATCCCCCGAGTGCTCACACTATGACTGCAAATACTAAGGTTGGGTGAAAGTGCCAAACTCGTAATAACGTTTAATTCTTGCATACCACTCGGGGATTTCCGGTATTTTTACCGGTGCTGGAAAAAACCACCTTACACCCCTGGATGTAAGATGACTCTCGTGCTTTAAATGACGTATTACGAACTATATATATGTAGGAGATTTATGTAGTTATTTATATTTTCTTTCGAAAAACGGAATAAAAAGCCAGTACCTTGACAGTTCCTCTTTGTTCCTGATAGTATATTTCTCGATTCAATACACGTTATTTTATCAAAAATTCAAAACGTTACGCTGCAACTGATAAAACAAAACCGGAACTAAACATTGTTATTTGTCTTTGAAACGTCATGACGTCTTTCCTGTTTACGGACGTTGGTTTACCGCGCTGTGTTTAAATACGCTGCTATATGAAATAGTTCTAAAGAAAGCCGTTCAACTGATTTTATCTAAAAAAAAAAATTATTATTTCTTGATATCGGTATGCAAGAAAAAAGATTCTGTCACTGGTTATAGGTGCAGATGGGAATATCCGGCTCTCGGGTAACTGTTTAGGCGGTAACTCGGTAGGAGCCTCGTTACCGCCTAAACAGTTACCCTCGAGGCCGGAAATTCCCATCTGCACCTATAGCCAGTGAAAGAGTCTTATAATACGCGACAGTAGTCTGGAGGATATAGCACATTAAACTAATGCGTAATACGTTATTTCAATATGAAGACATTCGAATAAAATCCCAAGTAACATTTCGTATGTTTAGGAAAAGTTATTAAACTAACTATTACATTCAGACTGCCACCCTGTAGTGACAAAGTGGTTTTTGTAAGATATTTATTCGCAATGAAACAAAGTAGACAATTGCGTTCAAATTAAATTACAAATAGCTCGGATACATTACT
The DNA here is from genome assembly GCF_021730395.1 of Mercenaria mercenaria. Taxonomy (NCBI): domain Eukaryota; kingdom Metazoa; phylum Mollusca; class Bivalvia; order Venerida; family Veneridae; genus Mercenaria; species Mercenaria mercenaria. The sequence goes on along the minus strand of NC_069363.1, from coordinate 45,362,117 downwards.
TTTGATACGATCGAATGGTTCACTTTCACATTTTTCTCTTTATCTATAATCAAATGAAAGTACATCTATATGATTGACAAGAAAGTAGTCTTATATGTCATTTTCAAATATGTATTCTAGCATAAAACTGCTGTTTTGTCGTTTTAGGAGTGTTTTAATTAACTAGGTACTTATGTGCATTACAGGGACAGTTTATGTTGTTAAAATAAAGTTTTGATGCGCATTTCATGGGCCCTATAAGGAATAACTAAAACTAGTTTGAGAGGAAATGTAAGGTATGCATAACATTAGTTTCAGGATAGAATACCGTTATCACAAGGTTGCTTCTCCTTTCCAACTAACTGATGACAGTTTGCAAAAACAAGAAGAAGAAGACGAAGAATACAAAACAATAATTTCAACGTGTGGGCCATAACGTCAGTGCATTTCATTAATGACAAACGCTTGTCATATTCCTTAGAAAGACGTTGTATTGAAATGATAATAAAACATTTGTAAACTGAAAATATGTCTGCATAGATTTGTTAACACATGTTGCAGAAAAATATGTAACAAGGGAATGAAAATAAATTCATAGAAAAATACCTTTCACATCTCACATGCAATTTTCTAGAACTTCTTTATACTAAAAAGTACGGTGTGTAGTGTTAACTGATTGGATGCAAATAATAGACGCTTCCACTATCTTCTCCCTCATTTCTACCCATATGTAGTTGTACTTGCTCAAAGGAGTTACATTTCATATCCCTGTAATTGATACAACTGTCTCGTGCGCCATTATCTAAATGTGTTATACTTCTAGATCTATTTACAGAACTAGCTGATACGTCACACTTATAACTAAGATGTTTTGTTTCTTGCTGTTTTGTCAATGTTGTGGGCCATGAAAGTGCGACACCTCTTCCATCGAGACTGTCTGTATTTACCCTAGAACTCGTACCTACTACATGCTTATCAGAGTGAATAATGGCAGCTTTGTCATCTATCTCTAGATGATGGCGTGGGACTGATTTACTAGTTCCAATGTCTTGTAGTTCATAATATCTGCTAAAACGAGAGCTAGATTCTTCAATGTTTTCTACTGTAAGTTCAGACCGAATGTCCGTGTATGTATTGCTAATTGATCCCAGAGTGCTACCTACAAATGAAATGATAAATACATAGCACAGTCGGAGAATATCTTATTTTAAGGCAGAAAATGCTGGCATTTCTTTTGTACATATTTTCACTACTTGCCAAAAACATGCACTGAGTTAGTTTCTTACAAAAATATTCTAGATCTAATCCTTTAGACAAATGCTTATGGATAAATCTTGAAAGAAAATGTCAAAATAAATGACCACGTTTCATCAACGAATAGTTCCTTGAATTCAGTCCAATACTCTCGTCTAAGTACGCGATTACTGCGACCTCATAATGACCTTCTAGTCAAGTGCTCGAGACCCAAACCTATGTACACATCTTCATCAAAATATACAGATTATAAACTACATTTATTTAAGAAATAATAATTTCCAAAACGTGGATTATCATAGAATAACCCGTGTTTTGAGTTCTTATGCGTAAAAATATATCACGAAGGCCAACGACATTAGTCCTCCACCTCTGATTCATGTGGGGAAGTTGGTAGCTACTTGCGGAGAACAGGTTTGTACCGGTACAGAATCCAGGAACACTGATTAGGTTAACTGCCCGCCATTACATAACTGAAATACTGTTGAAAAACGGCGTTAAATCCAAAACAAACAAACAATCTACGATAAATCACACTTGGGAACTTATTATTTCGATTCTAACACGACATACTAGTATCAACAGTGTTAGAAAAAAATGGTAAGTACTTTTTACGACCGTGCTACGCACCTGGATCGGATGACGTCATTGCACGCGAGTGGGTTATTGCAGAATAACCCGAGACAGAGTTTGCTCTACATGTATGTAGGTTATATTTGCTGGTCGTGTTAGAATTGAATATAATGTTTATTTCTTACCGCTGCTCAGCACAATTTCGTCGTAAATTTGGGTTGAGCTTTCTCTCGCAGAGGTGTCAAAATTATACCACCTGCGTTTTATAATTGCTCTGAAATGAATCATACCGCAACACATTAATTGACACGGGATAAATAACGTAGATTTTTAAAATTAAACATTCCATTTCCAGTATGTCTTACAACTTTAAAAAATGTACGAGATTTTAAATATTATTCCGTTTATTTATCTTATTTTATTTACTACTAAACCAACTAAATATTTTTTTCATAGATCTATAATGTAAATTATGTTTGATAATAAAAAATCAAATACATTCACTTATATATGTATAGACGAATACCTGTCGGCTTAGCTTATCTTTTTAGCCTGTAACTGAAAAAAAGACCGAAAGAAATAATGCATACTACCAACACTTTCTGAAGTTATTTTACTTTTATTGATAGAATTTTGTTGTGTAATACAGTAATAGTCTGTCCTTTTATTTTCGGAATATACTCACTTCCGTATGTAAACAATTATGACTGCACATGACAGTGATACTATAACTCCAAACAGGCAACCACCAACAGCATACACTACTGGATCAATACCTGAGTTTAAGACTGAAAATTACGAAAATTAAAACAATTATGTTTGTTTGTTGGGTTAAACGTCGCACAGACACAAGTATAGGTCATTTGGCGACATTCCAGCTTCGATGGTGGACGGAGACCTTAGGTGCCCCTCTGTGCATTACATTACGAGCGGGCACCTGGGTAGAACCACCGACCTTCCGTAAGTCAGCTGGATAGCTTCCTCACATGAAGAATTCAATGTCCCGAGCGAGGCTTGAATTCACATCAGTAACGGCAAGTGATTCTAGGAAATGATTATACCATGCCTGAAATGTGGAGGTAAATGAGTGAGTGGTAAATAAATATAATTTTTGGTTCTTTTGTTCTCAATGTTCATGAAAATTTAACAGTAACATGATAGATTTCTATTAATTATTAATAAACTAAGAAATATTTGCAATAATATGCTAATTGCCATGGAGTCGTTAATATTTGCTTTCTCTCGACCAATACAGGATTTTCTGGGCCAAAATATTGTTTTAAATTTGTTATCAACTCGGCTAAAAGCGATACATACTGATGGGTTCAGCCAACTCGACCAATATCAGAATCCGTTCTTGGCAGAAAAATAGACACCATCTTGAATTTTTTTAAGTTTCGTCACCACATTAAAAACGTTACTAATATTTGATGAAGTATACAGAAGAAAAATGTTTAGTGCGCCATAGCCTACAGTTATTTGTGATCACCACAAGATGTTAAAATTATCGGAAGACGAAGGTATATTGTAATTGGATTTAGGAAGGACGGTTGATGACCGGAGGATTTAGTAAACGGGCATTCATTTTCCCATTTAAGTGGCATTCTATCCTGTATAACTGAACCAGGCATTGAGTTTACTTTAATCGTGCATTAGTGTCACTGAACTTGATCTTAGCCCATTTTCGATCGCAAAAACAAAAATATTAACACTACGGTTAGTCAAATAGAGGTTTTCTTCTTTGGATGTAATCATAACAATAAATTACTCGTTTGATACATTCATGTATCAATAGAAAAAAGGAGAGAAAAAACAACAGTATACTCTTTTGATTATAATTTCTAGAAAAGTATAACAGGGACAAAGGCTTGGTAAAATAACAATGATTTTATAATGTTTCAAGATAAAAATCAAGAAAGAATAGATATAAACCTAAATTTCTTTTTTCCTTTTCTTCGGAGCCATCTTCAATACTTCTATCAGTCATAGATACATTGCTAAATTCTTTACATCTTTCGTCACACATGTCACCTTGAAAACCGTCAGCGCAACCAAAGTTACAGTGCCCTAACACTTGGTCACAAGATCTATTGATACACGTGTGGCTGCAGCTCTTTTCGCAGGTATCACCATACCAGCCATACAAACAACCATTACTACAATTACCGGAAAGTTGATTGCATGACCTGTTATGACAGGTATTTGTGCAGACATTATCGCAGGTGTAGCCATACCATCCTGGAATGCACCCGTTGCTACAAGCCCCCGTAAGCTGGTCACATGATGCTTTGGTACATTAATCGTTGCACTTTTTCTCACAGTTGTCTCCATACCAACCTGCAATACAACCTATATCGCAATATCCGGATACTTGATTACAAGAGCGATTCAAACATGTGTTACTGCAGGTTTCATTACATGTATCATGAAACCATCCGGGGACACAGCCGTAAACACATTTTCCTGATGGTTTTTCACACCTATTTGAGTTACCTGATGTAAGGCAATGTTTGCATTGTCTTTCACAGCGTCGACCAAAGTATCCATTCTCGCACGCATTTATGCATTCGCCAGTGTATGTGTTACATTTAACCAAACCTTTATTATCTCTCAGGCAGTATCCACATTTGTTATTACAATGACTACCATACATTCCATTGTTACATTGTAAACAGCCTCCAGTTAATTGTAGACATTTGAAGCAACTTTCCTTGGTAACACATAGATTTGGTCTGTAAGGGGGAATATCGCGCAGTAAACTACACCCTCCCAAACAAGTTCTGTTCAGAATGCACTGATCTCCACACCTGGAACTGCACACATAAGAACCAATATCTGCGAAATTTAACTGTGTGAATATACACGTAAGGCACGAGTCTTGTGATGAGCATTCCCTACAGTTTAGTGGACAGGGTTGCCTACAAATAATTTCAAACTCTACAGTACATTTGGAACAAAGCAAAAACCTCAAATGACAAAGACAAAGATAGAAACACAACTGTAATACTAATGACTGGTTAATGAACACGTTGATCATTTTAATTGAATATGTCCTTTACAGCACTGCAAGTTTTTGTTCTGTCTTACGTGTTGACACTGTCTGCAATTCTGTCTCTAACTATCCTGGAAAATAAAATTTAGGTATTTGAAAAATTCCAATAAGGTGAATGATTCATTTTGTCACATTGCTATTGACTTTTAAAGATCTTTTAAAATCTATATAGCTGACAAACAATTTCTAGACTGTAAGCTGTAAATAACTATTTTGGAAAATGCGTAACAAACTATATCATGTTAGAATGAAAAAACACTGGACAATGTTATATATTCCATCTTGACTGAGCATGAATCTTAAACCATTGTAAAACACATGTCACTCTAGTTTAAACATAACTTACTTATTTACCGTCTTTTTTCCTGAAAGAGAGATGTCACATATAACACTGTATCACACCATTCCTTATAATACATTTGTTTACATAAACATGCAACTAAATGCATCATTTCCTTAAAGTCTTACACTGTATAGTCATGTAGATCAAACTCATAAAATAATTGTATTAATTTCCTTGTTAATGGACACAATTACCTTAAACATGTTTGTGAGTAATTTATTGCGACTCAGTCTACCGTGACAACCGTTCCAGCCTCATTATCAAAATTAATCAACGTTATCATCGGCGAACAAGTATTAATCACCTACAGAAGTACGCCACGGTCTTTCTAGCATAAGTCACTCATTCTATATTTTATGAGCATTTCGGCCTTTTAGTTTGAATTAATAAATTAGAAAAAAAATGTATTCCAACCAATTTAATTCAGTTTCTACTTTTGAGCATCGTATTTTATTCAGTTCAACAATTCTCACAAATTATGTAGTCAGCTATGCTAGTTTGAATATCAAAGGGTTAAAAATTTGTGTCATTTCCATATAGCATGACTGATGTATTGTAAATAACAGTTTACGGACGACTATATTTTATTTCTTTTTCGTTCGTTCTTGTTTTCTCTCTAAATTCCGTGGCTTTGTGGTGCTTTTTCTTTTTTTTTCTTCCCTTTTTAGCTCACCTGTCACGTAGTGACAGGGTGAGCTTTTGTGATCGCCCTTCGTCCGTCGTCCGTCCGCAATTTCCTTGTGAACACGATAGAGACCACATTTTGTATTTGATTTTAATCAAACTTGCACACAACTTGTATGGGCATAATATCTCGGTTCCTTTCGAAACCTGGCCAGCTCCCATCATGAGTTCTAGAGTTATGGCCCCTTAAAGGGCCAAATTTGTTATTTTTGGCTTGTGAACACGATAGAGACAACATTTTGCAATCAACTTTAATCAAACTTGCACACAACTTGTATTGGCATAATATCTCGGTTCTTTCGAAAACTGGCCAGATCCCATCATGGGTTCCAGAGTTATGACCCCTTAAAGGGCCAAAATTTGCCATTTTTGGCTTGTGAACATGATAGAGACCACATTTTGCAATCAAATTTAATACAACTTGCACACAACTTGTATTGGCACAATATCCTAGTTTCTTTCGAAAACTGGCCAGATCCCATCATGGGTTTCAGAGTTATGGCCCCTTAAAGGGCCAAAATTTGCTATTTTTTGCTTGTGAACACGATAGAGACAACATTTTGCAATCAACTTTAATCAAACTTGCACACAACTTGTATTAGCACAATATCTCGGTTCCTTTCGAAAACTGGCCAGATCCCCTCATGGGTTCCAGAGTTATAGCCCCTTAAAGGTCCAAAATTTGCTATTTTGGCTTTTGCAGCCATATAGAGACTTCATTTATGGTTTGATTTGATAAAAACCTGCAAAATATCTCCAACAACAATAAGTCTTGGATTCCATGATGAATCTGTCAGATCCAATCATAGGTTCTGGAGTTATTTTATATCTGATTACCTCCCCTGATTTTAATCAAAATGGATTTATATCAGTAAGTACTTATAGGACTCATTTAAAATTTCATTATTGTTATTAGTTGGACTCAGACAATCAGGGTAGATAACTATGGACTGGTTTTATGTCAAATTACCTCCCTTTATTTCAAATTAAAATGGGTATATCTCCTTAACTAATGAAGATACTGATCTGAAATTTCATTTATGCCATCAGATGGACTTGGACAATCAGTGAAGATACATATTGACTGAATTTATGACAAATTACATCCCTTTATTTTTATGTAAATGAATATACCTAGCAGCTTCTAATGAGATTGGTTTGAGACGTTATTTATGTCTTCCATGGTAAGAAATGTCTACTTTTACTTACTTTTCTAATATATTGTTGTAAAGGTTTGTAACCTGTATCTTCTACAAGAATGCATGATTAGCTCCCCTGATTTTAATAAAAATGGATTTATCTCAGTAAGTATTCATAGGACCCATTTGAAATTTCATTATTGTCATTAGTTGGACTGAGACAATCAGGGTAGATAACTATGGGCTGATTTTATGTCAAATTACCTCCCTTTGTTTCAAATTAAAATGGGTGTATCTCAGTAATCAATGAAGATACTGATTTGAAATGTCATTTATACCATCAGATGGACTCGGACAATCAGGGTAGATAACTTTTGACTGAATTTATGACAAATTACCTCCCTTTATTTTATGTAAATGAATATACCTCAGCAGCATCTAATGAGATTGGTTTTAAATGTTATTCAAGTCTTCTAGGGTAAGGAATAGTCATGCTAGTACAAAAATGCAGCATTTGAGCCTACGACCCTCAAACTTGTTATGGAGATTGGCCCTGACTAGTACGTGATCCACAAGAAAATATTTATCCTGATGATATTTAATGTGTATGCCTATGTGATCTATATCAAAACTTGATCTTATCATTAAGAGCAATGGTTCTCAGGTGAGCGATATAGGGCCATCATGGCCCTCTTGTTTGTTTATAATAATACAAATTTTTAAGGAATATTTGTACCAATTTGTACCAAAACAATTGTGTTTTGTTTACATATAATACTATAAAATCATTAATTTTCGTTTTTACGACAATTCACTAACAAAAAGCCATACAAATAAGCAAATTTTTCATTCATTTCATCTTTAGAATTTGAAATCCACGAAAATAAAATGATTTCACAGTATGTTTGTATTTTATTTTATTGTTGAACCATATAATTGTAATGTATTTGATTCAAATATACGTGCTACCATTTTCATGTAGGGAGCCGATAAATTTATAGTTTATACTAATTTAATTGAGGTCGATTGTGAAGCAAGTTCTACAACTTATACTAATCACTCTCGACACCTCATTCCTGATGGAATTCATCGCCACGAGGGTATGAGAAAAGAGGCCAGTTAATGCTGAGCGCCAAGAAAGGGAGCTACTGGATCGAACCCACGACCTCCCGCTTTCGAAGTCTATCGAGGCGGTTTAATTTGACAATTTAGTTCCCGTTTTATATTAAAAAAATGACAAGTGCATGAAATAAAATTACATATCTTTTATTTTCTTTTTATACTTCTAATTTTAAAAACACTGATAAACTGTAATATATAGTTTACAAGGATTTCTTCCAAATCTTATTTTCATTTTCATACATTCATGTAATAACAAAAGCGAAAAACAGTCTACCTTGTACTGGACTACATAATCCTTAAAATACAAATTCACACATATAAAACAGGCAAATTGAGACACATGTTGCACTAGTATAATAAAGATATAATATAAAAAATAAAGATAAAACAATAATATCATGATCTGAGGGTGTAAAGTTAAATTGTTTCTTAACTGATAAATAACATTAAAACCAAAACCATACAACAGTCAATAAAAAAAGCTTATTATATAATAACATCTTAACTATTAAAACAATGTGTCACCAAAATACAAAAACACATTAAAATATTTGCCCATTTAAAATATTCTCTCTCCTAACAATTCCCGCTCGCAAAATATTTCCTTAATAGTCTCTCTTCACATGATTTCTTGTTTTACTCTAACGATTAATTTATATTGTGTTTTGGTTTGACTTTTATTATCTTTTCACGTTTTAAATTGTTCATTTTCTGATTCTAATCATCAAAATGTGGCCATGATTTGATAAGATCGTAAAATTGATCTCCTGGACATTCAGTAGTACTTTTCACTTGTAGGTGGAATTAAGCTTTCTTTCATTTACAGCCATTTCCAACAGACTCTTTACAGCATCCTGGGCTGCTGTAGACGGCTTTTCGGTCATGAAATTTCCAATGACAGCGATTCCTGTAAATATTCAAGGTGGATCTTCGTCATTTATATAATATAAAAATAAAATCTCGATGACGAAGATGATGACTGTGATTACAAAGATGATTACAATCATTATTTTCATTTTCATAAATTCATCTTATAACAAAAGCGAAAAGCAGTCTACCTTGTACTGGACTACAAAATGATGATGATGGCAACGACGACGATGATAATGATGGCAATTATGTAGTTGTTTGATGATTATTATAAAATGATTGCAGTATTAAAATAAAACTTTAGATACAAATAATTAATCATAATAATAAAATAATAATTACGATGATGTTTCAGGTTCCATTGAAACTTAACGGAGGTTTTAAACTAGTATGAAATCAGAAGGTTTATATCTTACCAATACTGTTTTTATTAATTTTCCATACACCAGCATGATAGCCAACTTTATTCCATCCTCTTCCTTCGTAAACGTTTCCGTTTTCATCCACAAGAAAGTTGTAAGCGATATCAGATCCAATCTGTTATATAAATGTTAATACACCACATATTTGTTTCTATTCTAACATGCAGCCTTCGAGTTATTGTCGTATAAAACGCTAGCTGTTCTAACAAGTCTTAATTAGTAATTTATGCAGTAGTAGAACAAAAACGAGTCTTTCATTATATGATAATTTTCAACTGAGCTTCATGGTATGAAAAGGCAGTACATTTCGTCTAAAATATTTTAACGAAAACACGCAAAGCGAAATTTCAAATTGAATATGATAATTTGAACAAAATCAGAGACAATCACTGCGAATATTAAGAGCTTTTATAACACTGCAGGAAACAAACACGTATTGATGAGCATTTAATATAAGCTGCTTGTGTTTTTCTTATATCAAACACCATTTAACTATACGAAAACAAAGTTACTAGTGAGATTTAAGAAACTTGATGATACCTTTGAACTTTTGATGTGATCAGCTTGTGTATTTTTGATATACACTTTGCAGTCATCGGTAGTTGAACAACTCTGGGATGCTGTATGTCGAATTAGTGCGTAATCAACCGGATGTTTAAGGTTAAGGATGTATTTACTAGCAGATTTAGCACCCCAGTCGCTACGGGATATATTGTGGATATGAAAAGGCCACACTGGTGAAGCATAAAACCAAAATGAGAGTAGCGATATGCATGACTGCGAATTGAAATGTTAGTAAATAAAATTAACATAAAATAATTAAAAATGCCATTTAAAATTTATCAGTATAAAATGAACTTAACAATATGAATCATCGCCCACTGAAATAGTATTATAAAACCATGCGAATGAGTAGAAAATGTAGCTGTATATATAAATTAAAATTATACTACATTAAAAATTGTAGATACTTGTTAAAATAAACTTTTTTTTCGATTTTGTAGTCTAACGACTTGTAACTCGCACAACATAGTAATTTGTCTTTCAATAATCCAACTACCTATTTATACTATACCATACATCTTCGTCAAACCATGTTGTTTTTGATAATGTTTAATATTTGCCTGACAACCTGCTTGTGTTTCAGCACATCCTGATCAACAAGACGGTTCACACTTTTGCTTTAACTCTTAGCCTGCTAATTTTCTACAGTGGACTGGCCCATCATTCAATTTGGGCAATACCATTTATTATTCAAAGGGGTGTTCACTGAAAATTTACTGACTGAATAGCGAACAGTGCAGACCATGATCAGCCTGCACGGATTTTGGTCTGTACTGGTCGCAAAGGCAGACTCACTTGCCGCCAGCAGGCTAAAGGTTAATTTAGCTTCAGTATCATAGCGAGTATTCAAAATGTTCGTACATGCTATCGCACATGAACGTTTTCTATCCTACCTGAAAAATGTCCTTGCACTAACGTAAATATAAAAAAACGATGTATATAAGCCACCTGCAAATAAACACGAGTATTTTTTAGAAGTAATGAATAACTTGACGGATGTAGTTATTGGTGAAAAGCCTAAATAGGATACTACTACCAATGGTAAGAGGACACGACGTGCTGAAAACAGTTGTTGTCGGAATGTTATTGTTTGTCTGCTGTCGAAAATTTGTGCACCAAATGGCTTTATGAATGTGATTTCAAATTTAAAACTAGTACGACAAATCTATATCGTCATAATAATTGTACTTCAATTCAATTTTGAATCATTCCTGAAATATGAAATATACCATAGGATATTGTACTGCGGGAATGTGAAAGTGGTGGTTGTTTCTTTCTGTTTTTAATTATAGTATGTATATACCTGTAATGAGGTGTCTACCAACAAAGTTGTAAATAAATTATTAGAGGCGAACAGAATATAGGGACAATACACGTTTGTTTTGTGTATTAACGTCTGCGAAGGCCCAAGGAATTGTTAGAGACTGATGGTTCAGGTCACAAACATATCCCAATGCATAAAACACTACTGTATTAATAAAATGTGATTTTAATACTTTTTCTTGACGCATTATTAATCTGTACTCGCAATTTCCTGGAGTATGTTGACTGACAAATTCCAGTTTTTTAAACCGCTTGGCACAGAGTGAAAATCTGTATGTTAAACGATTTAGCG